>NW_024369929.1:12156536-12756536 GCF_014805655.1 Passer montanus
GGGACGCGGCGCCGGGCTCCGCACCCCGCGGAGCGGCGCGGAGCGGCCCAGCCCGGCCCAGCCCCGGAGCCATGCCGCTGCCGTGCCGGGGCTGGACGCTGGCGCTGCTCACGCTGCTCGTCGGTTTCCTCATCTTCGCCGATATCTCGGAGATCGAGGAGGAGAGCGGGTAAATCGCCCGTCCCCGCGCGGGGGAAGGGGCGCGGAGCGGTGCTGGGCACCGGCGAGGAGGCGGCGGCGGCGGCGGAGGGGGCGGGCGCCCGGACAGTTTCTTTGTCTCCGGCTCTCCCGGTTTTTGCCGTGCCCAAGTGGGGAAGGAGCGCGCTGCGCTCCCGCGCGGCTCCGGGGGCCGGGGGCAGCGCCGGGCGGGACCGCTCCGGGACGGGGACAGGAGGGGACAGGAGGGGGCACGGGCCGGGGACAGCCACGCCGGGCCGGGCAGGGCTGCGGGAGCAGGTACCTCTCCCGCTAGAGACGCGGTGGTACCGGTCCGAGTAGGGATGCTGGAGCAGGTACCGGTGCCTTTAGGGATGCTGAGCCACCTGTCCGGGTAGGGATGCCAGAGCAGGTACCGCCCCGTTACAGACGCTGAGGGCCGGTCCGGGTGGGGATGCTGGAGCAGGTACCACTCCCTTTACAGACACTGAGGTACCGGTCCGGACAGAGATGCTGGAGCAGGTACTGCTCCCGTTAGAGATGTGGAGGTCCTTTTACAGAGGCTGAGGCACCAGTCCAGGGATGCTCTGTCAGGTACAGGTCTGGGTTAGGATGGTGGAGAGGGTACCAGTCTGATAGAAATGTTGGAGCAGATCCTGGTCTGAGAGAGATTTGGGCACAGGCAGTGCTCAGGTGTTGATGGGTGGATGGAGAAGGTCCCTGAGTGGGATATTGCTGTCAGTGGTCTGCTGGACAGGGATGCTGGGGCAAGTTGCAACCCAGGGGGCTTAGGTGTCACTGCTGGTCCAGATGGGTGTGGTGGAGAGGGCACCAGCTGATGGGAGTGGTGGATAACAGACCAGTCTGCAGGTGGATAAGGGACCAGTCTGTGGGATAGGAGAGACTGAGCAGGGATCAGTTGGGTGGGGGTGATGGAGCAGAGAGCTTAACCCACTGGTGTGTCCCTGTGGGATATGTTAGGGGCTTCATGATCACCTCTTACTGATCGCTGTCACGGTTGGTGTTTACCTGCAGGTGCCATGTGTGGCAGGGGCTAAAGCAGCCCTCACTCTGAGGAGCAGCACCCTTCCCACCCCGTAAACCCCATCTCTGAGGTCTGCTTGGAAATTTAGGGTATGAGAGGAACAAATGCAGAGAGGGGGATTTGCATAAACTTGAGGAACTTGCTACACAGCAATGTGGAAAACCAAATAATTTTGGTAATGAGGTGTGCGCTCAGGGCACCCAAATGACACAAAGGTCTCTCTGTTTGGAACCAGCTGGCTTTGTCTACTGTGTTACACCGAAACAAACACCTTTATGAGATGATAAATGAAATGCAGTGATGTTTATTGTTTCATTGTTGTGTTATGCTGGGTGCCACAGGCAAGAAGTGCTTAAAGGTCAGTAGCCTTGTCCAGAAACATCCAGCACCAGACTGTGGGTTACCAGGGTAGATAAATTGTTGCTCTGCAATGAGCTGGCACTATCTATATAATAATAAAGGAAATTAAAATCTTCTGATGCATCCTCCCCATTGGACAGGCTGCTCTGATCCCCTTGCTTTCTTCCCATCTCCTTTTCCAGCTTCTGTTCTTTCTCCCCTCTCCTCCCCTATCTGCTAGATCTACCCACTAGAACTTGCTGTGCCCTTATTGAAAATCTATTCTGTTACTCACTTGTCCTGTTTTTCACCCTGGTTCATTAGGGATTCCCAGTATTGTGTCTTTTTTCTCCTCTCTTTTCTATACATTGTATGGAAATTGGCTGTTTGCTGGCTGCTTATCTCCAAACCCTGGCATCTGAGTTTGTTGCTGTAGTTCCTCCAAGGAAGTGCTGCCAAGCAGTGCGGCGGCAGAGACGGCAACAGGGTCAGATGAGTTCTGTAGGGACAGCGAGCAGCTTGTTCCACACAGCATCAGAATTGGTAGGACAGGAGGGAACTGGCAGAGGAGAGGAGCACCCTGCCCCCAGGGTGTAGGAGGGTCCTGGGTCCCAAGCCCTGTGGTGCACATGATGGCCAACCCTTCCACAGGTCAGTGCCCACATCAGCTGTGCTTCCCGTAGGGGGATAAACAGAGCAAAGGTGGGACCCTGCTCTATTAATTATATGTTATTTAATCATTAACTCGGGCAAACTGAGCCTTTCTCTTGCTGTGTTCTCTCCCACCCACTTTTCCCCATTGCGTCTCTGGAGTGTTTCGGGTTTGATGAGCTCCTGCATCCCAAACCCAGTAAGGGACCAGACACTGCTCACCTGGCACAGCAGTCCGGCACAAGGGGCACTTCATCCCTTTGTGCTGCCATGGTGCCAGGAATGGTGAGCACGGTGCTCCGACCTGGCTGAAATGTATTGCTGTGGTGACATAGAAAAGCAGAGTGCCTGTTCTGCTTTGGGTCAGGGGATGGATGACAGAGGGTTTTCAACTCTGGGAGCCACATAATAGCATTTTTTAACAGGTCCTGTAGGTAAAGGGAACTGTGTGACAGCAAAAGTGCACAGCAGTGTAGAGAAGAGACCCTTCCAAAGTTTTCCAGGAGCTCTCTGTGTGTCCAGGAGGGAACAGCTCCTCTCTGTGAGAGGTTTAGGAGGTGCTGTATATTTGTGCAGCTTTCCCCCACGTCAGGAATGTTTGGCTGTTGTATTGTGTGGCTCAGCATCCTCCTTCACACCCCCCAGCCCCCCTTGCTTTGGTCAGAGCAGCAGGGAAGGAAGGAGCTGCCCAGCTGTCCCCTGGCAGGCTGGTGGCACTGAGGGGGGCTGGGAAACACAGGCAGGTGCAACTCTTTTCTTCTTTTTCCTTGGCATCGAAACACTCTCTAATTATTGTGAGGAGCGAACAGCTTGCCCACTTTTACACGTACCCTGCCCCCTGCCTGCGATTTGGATTGTCTTTGGAAGAATGTTCCTCGTATGGGTGGGAGTGGGGGGGAACAGATTTCTCTCACCTACAAACACTGACAAATTTCAGAAAGAAAACACAGAACGTTCATTAGGTAAAAAAGTAAGACATAATATGATACTACTGGCAAAAGGACAAAAAAACCCAAAGCCATGGTGTTTCTCTGGACAATAAGTTCCCTGGCTCGCAGGTGAAGGGAGATAGGAGCCGAGGGCAGCTGGAGCTGCTCTGCCTGTCACAGGCTTCGGAGAAAGATGTTTGTGCCTTAAGCAGTCCCATCTCTCTCCTCTAGACATCCTCATACCACCTCCCACAGCCAGGAGATGCTGAAACAAAGAGGTATTGGGGCAGGGATGAGAATTCAGCAGTTTCTCGCTCGTGATGCTGCGTCGCTCTTGCTTAGCCCGTTCCTCCCACCCCTGTGCGCGGGTTTTCCCCCTGCTACATGCTTGCCACTGTCCGGACGTGTCACCTACGGCTCTGTGGCTTGGGGTGGCATGCCGGTGGGATGCTGGCGGGATTCTGGCAGGATGCTGGCGGACACGGACACGCTCGCCGGCGTGTGCTGCTCCGTGAGGTATTGCTGTGCTGAGCGGTCTTGGCACTTTGTTTCCGAGCAGCCAGCTGGTTCCGGGCTGCTGAACTTTTCCTGCAGCCCGGTGGCGCCTGCGTTTCCATGCACCGCTCCCGCTCTTTGTTTCGCTGGCAGCAAACAAAAGACGCGCTCCCGGCCGCCTCGGGGAGCGCTGCTGCCAGCGCAGCCATTCCTTCATCCCAGCCGGGATGGGGCAGCCCTGTCCCCGCAGAGGAAAACAAAGGATTTGGCATCCAGTGGGGTGACTGTTGTCGGCGGTGAGGAGGAGGATTCTGCTCCGGTTGAAGGGGACTCTCTTTGTCACTGTGCGCCTGCTGTTGCAGGGGTCCGGCTGTGTCCTGATTGTCTGTAGAGGGAGCTGGTGACCCGCTGCCACCAGGTGACTTCTCGAATTAGCGTCTGAGCCATCTTAGGGAGCACTTGACACTTGGTAATGGGTTGGTCTTAATATGAGTCAACCTTTTCCCTGCTAGCCCGGACCACATGGCTTTCCATCCTGATTACAGCAGGAATTATATTCTGCTCGCTCTGAGTGACGAATAGGAGTCTCTGATATTGCTGGCCTGCCTGCCTGGGAGCTTGTCAGTAAATTGCCACTTTTTCCTCATGTGCCCTTTTCCAGCACCTGCCCTTCAAAGGCTCGGGAAGAGATTTTGTGTCCTTTATGGAGGCTGCTGTGCTTGCTGTGAGCAGGCTGTAGTCGTAATGCTTCTTGTCAGGGTTGGCGCATGGGGTATAAATGTCCTGCTTACATCTTCCAGGCTGTGATTTACTGCACCCAGCCCAGAGTTAGTCTAAGACCTGCTCTCCAGCAGAAAGTTTTGCTGGAGAAAGTGCTACATTCTACCAACAAGCGCTTTTGTGCCCTCACACAGTGGGTGTGCACAAGCCAAAAATTATCCAGGTTGGGCTGGAGGAGGAATAGCTCTCTGCAGGAGAGGAGCCCATAGACATCCTGGAAGTATTCATGAGTGTGGAGCCAGAGGAGACCTTTGTACTCCTAGGGTATGGCAGGGCTCTAATAAAAGCTCATCAGGCTGGAAAATAAAGCAATGTTGGAGCACTGATTTGAGTAAGGAAATACTCAGGGTAGGCTTTGATTGCAGCTCTTCTGACAATAAGGCAGCCGATTTCAGGTTGGCTGCAGAGGTCCCTCTGCTCCCCATGAAACTCTCCCTCACCTCCTGCAGCCCTGCAGGGGCAGGGCAGGCTGCCACAAAAACATGTCCAAACCCCTGTGCTCCTGCCTGGAGCAGGTTTGGGAAATGAATGTCCACGTTAAGCTGAGCTCTGAGGGAATGGTGGGAATAGTGGAGGGCTGGGATCAGCAGGATGGAAAGCACTCACAGACCCCCAGGTGAAACAAAAAAAAAAAAGCCAATGCTAAGGGATTTCCAGGCTGTTGAAAAGTTACTCCTCAGCCCAGCGTTGGTTGTCAGCAGCTTATAAGACCCACAGGGAGGAAATTTCTGACCTTGCTGGTGAGGAGAGCTGTGTTAGGAGAATCCAAATCACCAGCCAGCCTTTCTCGGATGCACTATTGCTGCAGCCAGGCCAGTTCATGCAACCAGGGCAATGGAGACAATGCAGCAGTTCCCAGCAGGGCTTCAGGTTTCCTTTTTGCCCAGGTGGGCTTTTTGTGTCCCACCTCTACCCCTGCCAGTGCAGAGCTGCAGCTGGGAATGCAGAGGAAGCCTTTGTGTCCCAGCAGAGAGCAGGGAGTTGTGAGTGCTGGCTGGTTTAGCGAAGGCTTGTTGAGCAGCTCACGGTGAGTTGAGAGATTCAGCCTCAGCAGTGCCCTGGCTGCTCCTCTGGGACCAGGGCCAGCAGTGACACAGCAGATCCCGCTGCTGCCACCACCCCTCTCAGCCTTCCCCAGGCACGGATGAACTCAGGGGGTTGGTTTTCTCACATGGCATGTGGGCTTTTGATCTTCCAGGAAGAGCATTTAACAGGAGTGCCTTTATCTTTCCTTGGGCTTTCAGGCTGTCCTAATGATAAGATGAGGAAATGGCCTTAACTAGGACCAGAAGAGTTTTAGATTGCATAGTAGGGAAAAGTTCTTCACTGAGAGGTCTGACAGGCAATTGGCACAGGCTGCACAGGGAAGTGCTGGAGTCATGATCCCTGGAAGTATTTAAAAGATGTGTAGATGTGGCTCTCAGGAACATGGTTTCATGCTGGACTTTGCAGTCTTGGGATGACTGTTGGACTCAGTGATCTTAAAGGATATTTTTAATCTGTATGATTCTACAGGTATTTTTCTTTTTCATCCTTGAGAATAGCACTGCTTAAATACATCAGGCATAGTTCCTGGAAAAACCAGTTGTTCCAAAACCAAACCAAAATTGCACTTCTTCTAGTTGCCTCCCACATTTGTTTCCCCTGGGCCAGGGTCATCCTCAGCAGCAAGAAATAAGCCCAAAGTACAAGATTAGACAATAATTATTTTGCCGTTTCTCTGGCTTCCATCCCCAGTAGCCTCAGGAAACAAGCAAGTTCCCTGGCAAAGTAAATTCACTGGAGGTGCAGAGTTTCAGGTGTCCTTCAGCAAACACCACTGCAGAGCAGACAGGTGTCAGCTTCTCAGTCCCTTGCAATGCAATAGAAAAAGAAAGAAAAAAGGAAGAGGAAAAAAGGGGAGTATCTTTACAGCTCCCTTTTTCTTCACATTTCCACTGTAAATCCTTGTTTTGGTTGGCAGCAGCCTTGATGGTGGTGGTGGCCTTGGGAGATGCATCTTCATCAACAGCAGCAGAATTGGCTCTGATTGAGAAGTGAAAGGACTCATCCAAGGAAACAGGCACAGCACTGCTAAAACCTGCCAGAGCAGTTACAGCCCTGTGGGGTGGTGCTCTTTCCAAAGTTAGGTCTGAATACTTCTTGCTATTGCAGATCAGGTCCTTGTTACTGCATGCAGGAATCCCCTGGGAATATCCCAAACAAGCACAACCCCGAGCCCAGGCTCTCTGTCTTGGTGCTGAGCACACTGTCCCTCCCTGTGCAGTGCTCTCCATAGGCAGGGCTGCTCTGAAAAGCACATTTTGTCACAGTTTTGGAGTGCTCTCTCAAGGCATCCTCGGTCCAGCAGCATCCCAGTGGGCTCCAGGTATCACCATGTGTGTGGCAGCCCTGAATCCAAGCATGGTTCTTACAGCCAGGCTTTGCCAGCACCTGCAGGGATATCAGTCAGCTCTTGCCCAGTGGCTACAGCAGTGGCCATATTTCCTCTACAAAGGTTAAGCACCATCATGAGGCATCTCCAGCACCTTTTCAGACACCCAGAAGCACACTCACCTGGAAACCAGCAGCTGCTCAGTGGGTAATTAAATTTCTTACTGCTGCCTGGATTTCCACGGTGTAGCTTTGTGAGCAGGGGAGGAGAGAGGAGGTCCAGCTCTGAAACCACCATGGGCTTTTCAGTATTTGGCAGCTCAGCATTGTGATCTGGGATCTACATCACTGTGAAGGTGCTGGGGTGGCTCAGTTGCTGGTTGTGGGGTGTAGCTCTCACCCAAGCACTGCCAGCCCTCCTTCTGTAGGCACCAGATGTTATTTTGAGGATGCTCATACAGAAGAGCTGCCCCAGGAGGGGTCTCTGCTCAGGAGAGGTCCTCAGCATCTGCATCAACAGGGAAAGAAGAAAGCACATGAGACCTTCAGTATTCCAGAGTGCTGCAGAGAGCACTGGGAAAAGGGATGAGAGGGGTGTGGGAGGATGTGCCCAAGGGCCCACGGCCCCACATGAGAATATTTCATGTTGTACCATCTCCCAAGGTATGTGGCACCCAAGATGCTGCAGGAGCCACTGGGATTTCTGGTTTCTGGGATAGTCAGGGTGACAGGCTCTGCTGCAAGCCCGATGCTCTGCTGTTTGTGCTCCCTGAGAGCTCTGCTCTGTTAGCAGAAAAAATTATCTCAGGACAAATGTATGGTGTAGACATGTTTTGTAAGCAGTGAGGCTTTTATCTCAGCTGCTTGCTATATCTTCTCTGAACTTTTGGGGTTTTTGCTTTCTCCCTTCCAGAGGAAAAGAAGAGAAAAAAACTAAATTGCACAAACATATACGAAATACACAAACACCCTGCCCAGTTCTAAGCCCCTCTGGATCCTTTTTGCTGCTTCAATGTCTGTTTCTTTGCTGGCTGTTTCATTAACACAGCCAGAGAAAAAGAGCTGATGCCAGGAATAATGTTTTAAAGATGAAGGAGAGAATAAGGTCCTGCCAGTATGCAGGATGGGGAGAGGGGAAGTGTCTGCCACGTGAGCCCTGAGAGTATTTTGTCTTTAGAGGATCTTGAGGTGATTGAGTCAGGCCTTGCCACCCATGTGGCAAAGGCACGTGGATGTGAGAGCTGACACTCCACAGGTGCAGGAGTCACTTTTGTGGCTCAGGAAAAGCTGATACTGGGTTGGGCCCAGAGCTGAAGGCAGGGACAGGGGTTTGGTTACCCCAGTGATCCCCAGCAGTGTCCTGGTGACAGGCTGCCACGGGCATCTCCCATTGCCTCCTGTCCATTTGCTGTCAGAGCTGCTCTGTTCCTGCTGATTTGTCCCTGCTTTTGTCTCATAAGTGTTTCAGACTAATTGGCATGTTCCTTATTAAGCAATAGATGTCTGTTTTGCAAGCTCATGTGTCTTCATTCCACCGTGTCCTCAGCAGACACCTGCAGTGTTACAGACCGTGGCTCTCAGCCAGGCAGAGGTGCCAGGGTCAAACCCTGCTCACATTCACTGCAGAGCTGCTGTGGAGCCACTGGCAGGCAGGGATGCTGAGCACCTTCCCATCCTCTTGTGTCCCTGGGAAGGAGCTGCAGGGCGGGTGATGTTGTGGAGGTGGGATTGGGGTGGGGGAAGAGGTGACCAAATTAACCAGGCTGCTTTGCCCGGGGCTGACAGATCTGCATGTCCCATGATGAGTGCCATGGGCAACAGTGAGGCCATTGCCTGGTGCTTGCTGGAAGATGTTCTGCCAGCCTGGCTGCTCCTCATGCACCAGCCCTGCACTGGGAGCCCAGCTGGACCAGGGGATGTTTCTCAAAGCCATAACATGGGCACACTTTCCCAAATGTGATTGTAAGACTTCCTAGAATTAAGCTTGGAACACTAAAAGTAGCGCCTGATATTTAGGAAATTTTTGACACTTGGGCTGCCAAGCTGTGACAATATAATCAAGTGAGATTTTTTTAAACATGCTGAAGTGTGATTTCAAATATCTCATCAAGATGTATTGCAGGATCTTTTGTCCTAGCAGACAACTGCTTTGGAAATGTCTTCCCAATTAATCCCTGGGGAGTGTGGGTACACAGCTACCACCCAGCAACCACCACTTCTCTTCCTCACAGTCTCCTCCACATCCCAGGGTGAGAAAGCCTCCAGAACAACTGGTGACATGTCACAGGAATGGCCAGCAAGGGTCTGATGTGCCAGCTTCCCCCAGTATTCAATGAGAGGGGTTGCAGGAAGGCAGGATGATGCTGGAGCCTGGAAGAGCAGCATTCCTGGAGGGGGACAGTGCCAGGAAAGTGCAGGATCTCAAGGTTCAGAAATGCATCTCTGATCCCATCGTTTCTCATCCAGCTTTGGCTTTTGTTTCTGATTTGCAGATTGATTTACATGTGGGGCTAAGCAGCCCTTGCTCTTCAAACTTGTGTCTCCTGGGACAGCAGAGCATTTGATGGATATAGTGGATTTTGACCTAAACTCCACAGTAACCACTTGAGAGTCTAGTCAGAAGCCCACAAGGGGACTTATCAATGAATGTGGCCTTTTTCCATATTTTCAGCCACACTATCAGATGGGCTGATAGAAAACCAGG
This sequence comes from Passer montanus, assembly GCF_014805655.1. Taxonomy (NCBI): domain Eukaryota; kingdom Metazoa; phylum Chordata; class Aves; order Passeriformes; family Passeridae; genus Passer; species Passer montanus. The sequence continues at coordinate 12,166,009 of NW_024369929.1, forward strand.
ACACAATCTCTGAGGAATCCAGGTTGGATTCTAGGCTCAGTTTCTTCTCACTTTTGGCTCCTGGGACACCTTTGCTTGTCCACCCTGCAGGGTAGGGCTGGACAGGTTGGCATTTGGAAGCCAATTATTTCTCTTTCATAGACCACTTGGAAATGTGGCAATTTTTCCCCCAAAAGCCCTGGAGTGCATGTGCTGTCCTGCTGCTCTCAACACAAACCCTGAATTTCAGGGAAGGGGAAAGAAGGGTTGAAGCCTGTGTGCTGATCCACATTTCACAGCACTGTGAGCATCAGCAGGAGCAAATCTCTGAAATTTGTGAGGAGGAGGGCCATCTGTATCCTTCATTTCCAGTGGCTGGGCAGTGCATCCTTTCCCCCAGAACTGTTATTTATGGTGACTGGATCTCTGGCCACACCACAGGAGCCTTCAGAGGGGCTGTGAACATCCCACTCCCCATCCCCTCCACACTTGGCTGCCTCAGGGAAAGCCCCTGGGTTGGGAGGACAGGGATTGTGGTGGTCTCCAGGCAGGCCTGGCATCATGCTTGTGAGCTCTTCAGATAGAAAATAGTAGTTCTGGTCTTGAGGAAAACAGAGCAGTCCTTAAAAAGCAAAGTAAATATAGGTGGTGATTTTTTTTCTTTTTTTTGAATAGATACAGACTGCCTGAATGGGCACAGCCATCTCAGGAGGCTGTTGGCTGCCTCTGCTTTTTGGGCCAGTGAAACCTTTGCAGATCAGTTCCTGTGGTCCTCTGGGCCCTCTCACCCAGCAAGAGCCACACCCAGCAAGTAAAGAGCAGCGTTTTCAAGAGGACAGGTCTGCTGGAAGCTCACAGTGCCTAATCCTGGCTTGTGGAACTCATTTTTTGGTGTTAAGGGCCAAGCCACTTCACCGCCAGTGTCCCAGCTGTAAAACAAGGATCATAAAATGCACCTAACGTAAAAGCAGGTTGTGAAAACCTAATTAGTAGGTGTTAGTCTTTTGAACCCCTCAGGTAAAAATCATGGCACTCTGGAGTCTCTTCCTGGGGAATTCAGGTGGATGAATTCAGTTTAATAATCCCCCAAGGGACTATTATCTAACTTTTATGTGGAGGAGGGAGAAGAGGAGGACTTGGGTTGCCCAAGGTCAGGAAGAGGCAGAGGTTTTGTTCCACCAGGAATGAGCTTCACAAATGTGGTTAAATGCAGGAGGGTTGGAACAAGATGATCTTTAAAGTCCTTTCCAGCCCAAATCATTCTGTGAGCTGTGAAATGGGTGGTTGGGTGTGGCTGAAATTTCTATTTGGTTCCTTTCTCTTTGCCCTCTTCCCATGGGTATCCCCTGCCATAAATGCTGGGGGAAGCAGGACTGGGGGTGGGCATTGTAAAATAGCCATGGAAAACACATTTTCCAGTTTGGGAGCCTGGGATCGTGGACACGTGGAGTCTGCTCGTAGAGATCTGCTCTCCCAACGAGGCTCTGTGACCTACTTGTTCAGTCAAAGCAGCTTTGATTTCACGTGTCCAGGCGGCTCCAAGCGAGACCAAACTTACCTAGCAACAATTAAGAGAAGCATTTAAGAAGCTGGAAACGATCAAAAGGGAAATAAAAACCCTAAACAGGCCCGTTCTCAGGAGGGTGAATAGAGGAGTCTTTGCATACCTGATTTGTTGCAAATTATTCATCCAAGAAAATTATGACCTGAACCATATGACAATTTTTCTTTTATATCCTCTGATATATGAATCAGTGTCACTTTACATCTGAGCACAGAACGTTTTGACCTATATAATATCTAAGATAGTGGCAATGCAGCTTGAAAATCTCAGCGAAAATGAGAAAAGATGGCATAAGTCAGTAAGATGGCATTAGCACATATAGATGCAACTTATCACTTGAAAACATCCCAACAGAAGCCCAAAGAAAAATGTTTTGTAAATAATAGGATTAGGAAGCAGGTTGGTACTTTGTAGAGCTGGCTATACAATGAAACTGATAACAACTAGATTAATAAGGCAATTCAGTCCCAACACAGTGTAGCACTAGAAAGCTTTTCAAAATCAATGCTATCTGTGCTATTTTAATCGAGGCTGGTCTTTGCCTTTTGAAGCAAACAGATTTGAAACTCCAGGTCAGGACGGTGTAATAAAATGGACTGGGGTTTTTGGGGGTTTTTTTGGTTGTGTTTTTTTTTTTGCTGGTCTTTGCCTTTTGAAGCAAAGAGATTTGAAACTCCAGGTCAGGACAGTGTAATAAAATGGACTGGGGTTTTTGGGTTTTTTTTGTGGTGTTTTTTTTGGTTTTTTTGAACATGTGCTTCCTAATTAGTACCCTCCATTTCTAAATGTTTTTCTCTTCCCAGGTGGGGGAAATGAAGGCATACAGGTACTGGCTTGCCTGTGTTGGTACAGAACTAAGGCAGACTTTGGAGAATACTGTGCTGGGCTCAGTTTCTGGTGTTTTGAGCAGCTGGTTTTTCTGTCTGGGACCCACCAGTGGGCTGAGCTGAGCAGGGTGGCTGGACAGGGCCACACACCCCACAGCATCCTACAGCACTTTGCCTTCCACTGTACAAAGGGAGATTGTAGGGAAAGCGTCCTCAAGTTGTAGTGTGGCACACAAAGCACCAAAGGATTCACAGTTCTGAGCATTTTAAGATCCACTAAGCCAGCTCAGACCTTCAGCCAAGTATCCTGTCTCTCTGTCTTGGAGAGAGAAGCCAAGCCTGGCCCAGGCAGCAGTGTCCTGGCCAGCATCTCAGGTGTCCACGAGAGCATCGTGTCTGCTGGCCAGCAGAGCAGTGACCCCAGAGCCATGGGAAGATGGTTAGCAGAGCCCTGCTCTCCTCCACCACTAAGCTGCCCCCTCCCTGTTCATTTATTCCAGCAGAACCCATTGTGCCTCTGTCTGCATTGCAATATTTTTGCTTTTCACAGTGTTTGAGGAGGAGAGAGTAACCCCTGCCTCTGTCCTGGAGGGGGTTCTCAGCTGGCATCCAGTGCCCCTCCCCACCTCTGAACACAGGCAGAGGTGCTCTCAACTTGTCCTCCTCACATCCAGCATCCCCAGCCCCTACAGCTGCCTCAGTTCCAGGAGGAACAACGCAGACCTGTCAGTGGGGGCATGTAAAGCCAGACTGGATAAATGCATTTGAATAACACGTTGTGATGCTCTGAATCCTTCCTGCTGTAGCCACAAAACATGGATGAGGTAGGAACTGACACCTAGGGAACTGTCTTCTCTACTTCCTAATTTACCTTTTTTTCCTTTCACATGTGAACCAGCATGTATTCAGGGTAAAAAAAACCCATTTCTTTCTGTAAGCTTTGTCTGTCCTACAGCGAGTGTGAAGGAGTGTGAATCCCATTTGGAAGCTCCTTCAGAGGAGCCGCCTCTGAGCAGGTGCGTGGTTTGCACACTAATCCAGCCTGCTCCCACACCCCGCCGTGAACCCCATTAATGGGGAGGCTTGTTAAATGCCACTAGGCTCCAGGAATGAGCCAGCCCTGCTGTTCCCTTGATGCACCAAAAAATGAAGCAGCTCGCAGGCTCTCGGGTCTGTCAGAGGACAGAGGAGAGCAGGATTCGCTCTGACTTGGCCATGGATGGTCTCTGGCAGGAGGGGGGAAAGGGAAAACCATCGTGACATTTCCAAGGGTTTGATGTTACGTGGTGCTGAGGGCTGTGCTCAGCCTAATGAGGGGATTTATGTGGCATCCTGCAAGTCTGAAAATCCTTTTTAATGGCACCAAGCACACTCACGCACGCTTTTTCTCTTTCATTTTTGTCTAATGCATTTGGGATTTTTTTCAGAACTGGTAGAAATACATTCTCCTGAGGTACATTTTCATTAAGGTGTATATTTCTGGGTAGCAATATTTCTGCTGGAAGAGAATTTGGTTCTCTTTATGAGCGTGCTCATTGGGATATCTGTGCAACAGGAACAATAAAACAGAGCAATGAGTACATGGCAGTTAAAATGTGTCTGAATGGGAGCCCAGCTCCCTTGAGCATCACAAGGTGGGTGGCTTGTTCTTTGTGACCCCTCTGAAAACAGCCAGCTAAAAGAAGAAGGAGCTCTGCAGCCAGCTAGATGCAGACCAGTACTTGTATGTTTTTAAATGAGGTTTCAGAGCTCATGTGAATGGTGTGGTTCTCTGAAGGGGCTTGGTCCAACCTGTTCTTCAGTAGAGCTTCATGGAGGTGCTGGAAACTTTGGCTGCTCATTCCCACAGGTCTTGGTCAGACTGGTCTGACTCTGTCCTTGTGTGGTGGTGTCAGGCCACGGGGGTGACACTGCTGTCACTTCAGGTCTCAGCTCCAGCCTGTGAATGACTGTGGTGAGTTGGCCTTGCAGCTTCAGCCCAGTTACACCAAAGGTGGGGAGAAGGGCCTTGAAGGCACTCACAGGATTGGAGTGGAGCTCTGGGTCTGGCCTGGGTCCCTGGGAGCTGGGAGAAGGCACACTGAGAGTGTGAGGTCTCCACAAGCCAAGGAGGCTGGTCATTCAGTCTGTGTAAAATAGAAATATTGGATGTTCTCCACTAAAAGCCCAGGTGAAGACAGTGCTGGGATCTGTCCAGATCATTCAGTCCCTACCTGAAAAGGACAGGGCAAGTCCATTGGCAGCCTGGAGATGGAGGAGAGCTTCTGTGTGCACTGGTAACACCTGGCTGGTAAAGAGAAGTGGAGATGTATTTGGTGCAGCTGTAGGGCACACTGTGCTGTGGCAGCAGGACCAGGTGTGTGTGATGGCTGGTTAGATCACACAGGGATTATTAATTGGGGTGGCTCGGGGCATTCTTTGCCAGAATGGCTTCACAGTCACAGCAGGGCAGAGATGACAAGGGGTGAAAAGCCCTTCAGAGGCATCAGGACATCTCCCTTCTGGATGGGGTGGGACACGCACGGCGTGGCCGTGTCTCTGCTCGGAGCCCTTCAGAGCAGGATCTCCTGACTGTTGAACAATGCTTGGCAGAAAGGAGCTGGAATTATAAATAATGCATTTCCTTTGTCTTGCAGGAGTTCTGGAGGCAGAGGTACAATCAGATCAGCTGTGAACAGCTTACATAGCAAATCTAATAGGTTTGTAAATTAGATTTTGTGTTCATTTGTTTTTGCTGTAAGGCAGCTATTAATCTGCTTCTCCTCTTCACTGGATAGTGCTGTTCTTATTTAGCAAATGTATCTGTTCCTTTTCACTTCTGCTTTGCATTTTCTTAATCATTTCCCCCCCTCCTTCTTCCAGCTCAGTGCAATAATCATTTGTAAATAACCATGGATCTGGAAGTTGTGGTGATTGAGACAATGAGAAAGAGTTTACTTATTGTGAAAATAAGTCAGTGATAGAGTTGCTATTTTCCATAGTTTTAAGTGCTATTAGAGGAGCGATCACTGTGTCTGGGATCAGAGCTCCAGTTTTGTTGCAGTGCACTCCCATAACATTCCCTGGCATCCCAGCCACATTCAGTGTCTCTCTCTGTCATTTTTACTAAGATTCCCAGTCAGCCCAGCCTTGCCAAGTGGCTCATTTGAAAAGCTCTGTGACAGTGTGCAAGGAAGGGTGATATCATTCTGTGATGATGTCACCACCCGTGACCAAAACACAGAAAATTGACAAAACCAAAAAAAACATAGTCATAAACAGGATTGCTTTACCCTACTTCAGTTACAATTTTTGACACCTTTTAGGTAAGGTTTCCAAGACATGAGTGATGCAGCAAAATGCAAGAAGCAAACAAATCCAACAGACTGGCAGCCTCTGGAGAGGTACTGTACACACACACATCAGGACACTGGCAGCCAGCATTTATAAACACATTTCCTTGCCTTTTCAGAACATTATACAGTGTGAGCCACAGTGTGTCCTGGGGAGCTCTTTCCCTGAGCTGGAGCTGTGTTCCCAGGAGCTGGATGTTTGTCCATGAGCCTGGGCCACCACCTCTGCCCCATCTCTCACTCTGCTCCCTCCTTGGGGTTTACATGCTTTCTATAAATGCATTTATTTACAAAGCATTTCCCAGCTGGAAGAAGCCCTTTGCAGTGGAGAGGGAGATTCCCTTTAGCTGATAGCAAGTGCTTTGGCTGTGTATTTTTCAGAGTGCTCTGAAGTGTGAAGGCTTTTTTGGGTTTGCAGATACACATGCAGCTTCTTGATGAGATGCTTGGCTTTTCTTTTTGGAGGGCAGCTGGCTGGAACCAAATATTTGGAAGCTCCTTCAATTCATGCAGTTTGATTTTAATGTCACAGAAGTGCTGGGGCTGATTTGCTTCTTTGAGCAGGGATTAAACACTGGGGTCTCCCAGTGATCTCTGGCTGCTGCTCATTTCTTGGTCTGGAACAGGTGATGTGGGTGCTGAAATCCTTGTGCTCAATTCTAAGCAGGGAAAAAGTTTCCAGTGAGCCAGCCTGCCCCTGTTAGTACAGGATGCTCACACAAGCAGCACCCACAGCTCAGCTGAATTAATTTCTCCATTGGGTGAAGAGAGGGTTGCTCCTCTCTGGTGAGGATTTTAATCTTCTCCAGGAGATGAGCTGGCTCCACTTTGGGATATTCACACGTGACCATGAGGCAACAGAGCAGCCACCTTGGCTCGGAAGTTTCTTAGCGAATTTTGGGGCTTTGGGGTGTCTTGTCTGCAAGCACCCACCTGCCAGCCTGTCACTGTGTGTTTTTCTGTGCCTGCCTCCCTGCAGCTGAGTGTGTAATGGTGTGTTTTCTGTGGAGCTGTGCCTGGCTGTCAGTCTGTGCTCCTGGAAGCGAGCGGGTATTTAAGGATCTGTCTGTCTGCTTGAGTGCAGCAGAATACGAACAGGCTTTCACTTCTTGTTTAGCTAATAACTACAATTTTGCTTTTCTGATGAAGTTTGAATTCCAGCAGCCAGAGCTGAAGATGGTGATTAGAAGTGCCATTGGGATGCTAACAGATTCTGTCTCCCTCTCCCTGACTTTCTTTTCTCCAGAGCTGAAGTAGTAATAAATGACTCCTCATCTCCAGCTGCTGTTGACAGAAGTAATGAAAGCATTAAGCACAACATTAAACCAGCCTCATCCAAATGGAGACACAACCAGACACTCTCTTTGAAGATCAGGTACTGGTAATTACCTGTAGGACAAGAGACAGATTTGGTCCTCTCCAGTGCAAGCTGGCAAATTGTGTATCATCTAAAGAAGTCAAGGAAGAAATAAAAATACTTACCTCCCGCTGAGATAGGCTTCATATCTGTAAACGATTGCTTGGAAATGAATTCCCATCTAGGCCAGCTGGCCTGGCAACAACAAAACAAGGAGCACTTGAGCCCCTGTTTTTCAGGCCAAGCGGAATTTGTGTGTGCAGGTGATGGGTCACAGAGGGAAGGAGACCTTGCCTGGGTCAGCTCAGGGACCCTCACTAATGGTGGGCTGACTGTGGTAGCCTGCCCCAGGCAGGGATGAGTGGAGAGGGAGCAGGCATTGAGATGGAGATAACCTTTTGTATCTGTGCCTGGAGAGCATGGTCAGGTGGACTGGCCAGAGAGTGAGGGCAGCCAGCAGGCAAGAGCTCACCTTACATCTGACCCAGGTTATCTCTGTACCTCACCTGACAAGGCTCTTCTCTTCCCTGTGCTCAGAAAACAGATCTTGAAGTTCCTGGATGCAGAGAAGGACATCTCGGTGCTGAAGGGGACGCTGAAGCCGGGGGACATCATCCACTACGTCTTTGACAGGGACAGCACCATGAACGTGTCCCAGAACCTGTACGAGCTGCTGCCCCGCACCTCTCCCCTCAAGGGCAAGCAGTTCCCCAGCTGTGCCATCGTGGGCAACTCGGGGGTGCTGCTCAGCAGTGGCTGTGGCCCCGAGATCGACGCCCACAGCTTCGTCATAAGGTAGGGAGGGGGCTGCTCCTGCAGCAAGGGGGCTGGGGAGCAGTGCAGGGGCTGGAATCCAGCTCAGCTGGGGCAGCACGGCCTCACAGCCATGAGTTCTGCTGGAAAGCCTTCCACGCATCTCCAGGTGCTCCCCACGTGTTCTTCTAAGTGCACCATTTTCCCCCCCAACCTCCTCTTCTCTCAGGTTTGTCCTCTTGCAAACAAACCCCACCCTGGGCCTCTGACGAAGCTGATTCACTTCTGCCCTCGAGCACCACACAGTGCCCTGGCACCACACTTGTGTGTGCCCAGGTGTGGCACTCCCCTGTGTCCCCTCTGTCCCCAGTGCTGGTGTCCTTGCAGCTGCACTGCCCCAGGGACCTGCAGCAGCACACCCTGAGCCCCGCTGGGACACACCAAATTCACTTCTGGAGGTGTCTGGAGTGGAGAGGAGGAGCTCCTGCCCTCCCAGCCCGATGCCCCTGTTAGTTGAGAGGCTGTGGAATCCGCAGATGATTTATGTACATGCAGACATTTGTTTTCTGGTGAGTCTATTACAAGGACAGCCCAATCCATCAGCAGCTCACAGAGGCGGTGCTGGTGTGATGTGGGAATGAGGATAATGTCACCTCTGTCCCCCTCTCAAGCCCTGCTGCTCCAGCTGCCCGGCTGCTGGCAGCTCCAGCCTGCCCAAGGGGATACAGCATTATCCTGAACTGGAATACCAGTGAGGGAAAAACTGCTTACTGTGGTTCTGGCAAAGTTTAGTGAGGGGCATTCATGTCAGGCAGCAAAATTGCTGGAGAAAAGCTTTTCTGGATGTGAGGATGGGGATTTTGAGCACTTTCTCCCCAGCCACGTGCTGGTGCAGCCTGGCACAGACACACTTCCCACTGTAGGTTGTCTGAGCCACTGCTGGAACCTGCATCTTCCTGAGGAAGGTTTGCTCCATCCAGGCAGCCTTTTCAGCATGGTTGGCAGTGTCCAGTGATTGGGTCTGTGTCCAGGATACAGGTCCAATGTTTATTTTTACTGAATTCACTCCTGTGATGAGTCAAGTAAAGGGCCCCTATGCCGGTAGCTGGATTTTCTTTCCACCATTCCCTTATTTTCCCCATGTGTAAGTAGGGAAAACAGGCTGATTATTGAGGCAGATGCTTAGGCTGCAATTCCTGCTCGTTAAATACTGTAACTTCACTGTCAAACCACAGCAGAGCACTCAGTGTGCAGACACATGAGTAGCCTCTGGTTTTTAGGATGCTGGGGGAGCATCTCTCTGCATCTCCCCATCAGCTGGTTCCTGGTGCCATTTGCCCTGTGCCATGGGCATGGCACAGACACAGATGACCCCCCTCAGGGAGCTATAGGAAACCACTCTATACCTTGTTGGCAGTTTGTCCCATGGGCTCTCAGCCCTCACGCTGCTGTGGCACAGGAGCTCAGGATACATGGCCCGTGCCCACGTGTGCAATCTGAGAGGAGGCACCAATGAACTCTACAGAATAAGGTGGTTTTTGAGGGTCACAGCCTCCAGACAGCCAGACCCTGTGCAGACCATGTCCTGGCATCCCCCTCGTGCTGGTGTCAGTGTCACCATGGTGCCACCAGGTCTGCTGCTGCAGAGACTCGCCAGGGGAGAAAAGGCCTTTGGGATAATGTTACTCCAGCAGGGCTGGAATTAAGAGGCAAGTGCTTTGCTTGAGTGGGAAATGTTTTAGACACTGTTTTGTCTAAAATCTGCCATGGGAGCAGAGACTGGAGCTTTGTTGCTAATGTTATTTTTGAGAGGCTACAGAAGAGCCCCTGCTCCCTGCAAACCACCCAGGAGACACCACAGGTGTGGCTGACACCAGCCTGGTCCCAGGGGGACACGTGTGCACGTGCCATCGTGCTGAGGGATGGTGCCTGAGATGGAGATGGCTCATCATCACTAATTTACTGCAGAGGGTCATTCTCCCTCCTCTTCCTCCCAAAACTGAGGGCGAATGGGCACAATGTCACCAGCCTGGCTTTTGGCACTCCAACTCTGTCACTGCCCTCTCAGTCCATTGAACAGGGCTGCTGGGTGCTCCCCTGTGGCTGTGTTTGAGGGTTTCAGGACGAGGGAAGAGATGAGAATTTTCACTCCATGTTTCAGAAGGTTGATTTATTATATTATTGTATGATATGATAATGCTATACTAAAACTATACTAAAAAGAATAGAGAGAAAGGACCTACTAATCAAAGATGCACCTGTTGCATATAATTATTGGGGTTTTTTTTCCTCTGAGGCTTCTCAGCTTCTCAGGAGGAAAATCCTGGGCAAAGGGGTTTTCCATAAAACATCACAGCGACATTCCCCTTTGCAGGTGCAACCTGGCCCCCGTGCAGGAGTACTCTCAGGACGTGGGCATGAAGACAGACCTGGTGACCATGAACCCCTCGGTGATCCAGCGCGCCTTCGAGGACCTGGTGAACGAGACCTGGAGGGAGAAGCTGCTGCAGCGCCTGCACAGCCTCAACGGCAGCATCCTCTGGATCCCAGCCTTCATGGCCAAGGGGGGCAAGGAGCGAGTGGAGTGGGTGAACGAGCTCATCCTGAAGCACCACATCAACGTCAGGACTGCCTACCCCTCGCTGCGCCTGCTGCACGCTGTCCGAGGGTGAGCGCCTCTCTGCTGAGCTCCAGGCAGCACCCTGGGCTCCCTGGAGAGGCTTTGTGCTGCAGGAACACAGCACGGGTTGTTCCCTCACCACCTTGTGAGCAGGGGCTCCCCACTGTGCTCTTTGAGTCTGAGGGGTTTTAGCACCTCCAGGGCTTTGCTGGGGCACCTGAGGCATCACCGAGCCTTTGGTAGGGCTTTCCTTGGAGAAAAGGGTGTGCACTGGGCCAGCAGGGAGATTTGTCACCTTGTGCTTCAGTGGCACAGCTCAGACACAGCTCCTCAAGGCAGGGAGCTCGTGTGTGAGCCTGGGTGGTCTGGTCCTGCTGGTCACATAAACAGGGTGATGGTGACTGGGTTTACTCTGAGGGAAGGAAAGGGTCTTTCTGTTCTCTGCCTGCATCTTCAGGTGTACAGGAGACACAGGTTTAGTGGGGAAGAGAAAAGAAAATAAAAGAGAGCCCAAGGGGTGAGATTTTCATGTAAATTACTTGGGAATGGCGTAGGCTCTTGCCTTTGTGCTTTATTTCTCTAGGAAGATCACAATTCTTAGGCATTTAGGGAGTTGAGGCAGACAGTGACTTTTGCTGGAGATGACTTATGGCAGTAGTTGTCCTCTGATCCTGACTAGACCCCGTTAATCTCACAGGATGGCAATTTCCTTGTGTAGCTGGTGCTCCCATTTCTAAGCCTCAGCATTAATGTTCCTTGATTTCTTTGGGCACTTCTCCTGCACGCCTCTGAGCCTGAGCTCTGCAGGTCACTTGGTCCCTGCTGGATGTTTCCTGTCCCAGCTCAGGTGGTGTGTCAGTGCTGGGGGTGGGTAGGGGACAGGTTTTGGGGTCATTTCTGCCAGGAGCAAGCCCAAGGAGGGACTCTAGGGGCTGGGAGGAGTGGAGTGGTGCCTCACAGGCAGCAATAATGAGCAAGTACCACATCTGCCAGAGAGGCACCTCACAGGAAACACTGGCTTTGAGGTAAAAAAAGGGAAGGAAATGATACCACAACTCATAGAAGGGGAAGACATGAAGGAAAAAAAATCCCACAACCCAAATTCAGAGCTATTTCTAGCTATAATTAACTTACTTTCATCTGTCAAAATAGAATTAAGCTCCTGTAATAAGCCCTCTAAATCAACAGGCTGCTAATCCTGTGCTGGCAACCATTCCTAGTGCCAGAAACTTCCCATAGGAAGCTTTGCAGAGGAGTTGGCAAGGGTTAGGCATCGTTTTCCTATGGGAGAGGAGGATGCCTCCATAAGCTCAGCTGCTGGGCTTATCTTCCAGCTCACAGCATCTTCCTGGCCTCTCTGTGGTCCAGCTGGGCTGGCTGTGCTGGATGTCCCTGTGCAGCTCCAGCAGAGCAGTGTTGGAGCCCCCAGCTGTGGCTGGCAGGACCTGCCTGGCTGCAGGAGCTGCAGGGATTTTGGGAGAAGCCCAGGGGCTCAGAGCCTTGGAGCAGTGTCTTCCTTCTGCACATGTTTTAGTGGAACCATGGACTTCACTGGGGTCTCGTGCAAGGAGCTTGGGCTTCCCAGAGCCTCCTGGGGCTCAGAGGGATGCAGCCAGTCAGAGCAGCAGGGCCCTGAGGGGAGCTGGGGGTGCTGGGGATGGCAGCAGCACGTGGCTGGTGCTGGTGGCAGACCCCAAGGTCCTGGCTGGAAATGCAGGCAGGACCTCCCTGCTGTCCCTTGGGCTGGTCACCGTGCTGGGGGCAGTGCCAGGGGGCTCCTGGCAGCACAGGGGCAGCACTAATTCAATTATAACCACAGAGGCCAGTGCTAATCCCCATCAGGGATTGCCCTCCAAGCCAAGGGAGCTGCTGCCTGACCTGCCCTCCTGCTCTCACACTTATCAGCAGGAAAACAAGGATGCCTACTGATTAGCAATTAGTCTAATGAAAAGTGCAGCCCCCTCGGAAAGCCAGAACTGATGGGAGCACTTCAGCACTGACCCTTGGAGTTGTGGCCTGGCCCAGGAGCTCACAGAGGGGTCACCCAGGGCTGGGGGGTGAAGGGCTGGGGGAAGGCTGGAGTCAGTGTTAACCCTTTCCTTGGTGCAGCCTCCTTAGCTGTGGACTTGGGTGGATCTGAGAGTGATTCAGACAGAGCTGAATGAACTGGGCACAGCTCAGGGAGGTGGCTGGTGCTCTTGGTGCTGTGTAGGAAGTCTCTGAGGTACCAGTAGGGTTGTCTTGACCATCTGCTGAGAGTACTTGATATGATGTGGTTTGGGGTGAAGGAGTCCTTCCTCAGGACCAGAATCACTAGGAGTTTACTTATTCATCTTCTGTGTCACTACCCAGTTCCTATGACCATGACATATTTTTGTTTCTGAAGAGTTCTCCAAGAACATCCTCTGTCTCTGCAGCTCTCTCTGTGCTGGTTCATAGCGCTGTGTTTTTGTTTGACAGATCTAGAATCACTAGCAGTTTACTTATTCATCTTCCGTGTCACTGTCCAGCTCCTATGACCATCCCATATTTTTGCTTATGAAGGGTATGGTCTCCAAGAACATCCTCTGTCTCTGCAGCTCTCTCTGTGCTGGTTCATAGCGCTGTGTTTTTGTTTGACAGATCTGAGATTTGTGAAACAAATACATTTTGTGGCATGAGGTGTGCAGCAGAGAATGAATAATCCACAAAGCCCCACAGCACATCCCTCTGTGCTGCAGTGGGCTGCTGTTGCAGAGAGGTCCCATCTTCTCCCTTTTTAGTTAAAACCACATTTTATCGCCTACCCTGAGTTGATTTGGAAGTCACAAAGAAATGAGAAATGGGGGAAGTTTTTCACCCAAGGCACCCCTTTATATTTTTTTTAACCAAGGAACAGCACTTTCTACAAAGGCTGACATCTCAGCCAACTTCAATTTGGCCACAAAAGTGTTGCCTTTTCTTTCTCCACTACCAGCAAAATACATTTGTGAGCCCTTGACTTCTCCTTGAACCACAGTATTTATTGTCCTGCTCTGCTTTCCCTCAAACCAAAACTCATTTCAAGTGGCAATTGAGTGTTTTCCCTATAATTTTCAGTGCATTTTGGGGCATTTGTAGAGGGTGCATTGCTGAGATAAGTAAAAAGCATTTGGTTTTGTTGTCCTTAACAGCATCATTTGAGACATCACCTTTCAAGCTGTGAGGGTGCTTTAAATGTTTGCTGATAGTGGAAGGCTTGTTCAGCTCTCACCAGGAGGGGAGAGAGCCTTCAGCATTCCAGTGGAGGAGCTCAGAAGGGAGCCAGGTCACCCCCAGGGCTGGAGAGGGGGGCAGTTTGGTGGCAGGGAGCCAGCTCCTGTGTGTTTCAGGGTGTGTGCATGCCTTACTTTGCAGTGGTTTCATAAAATGTCCCCTGAGCAATTCCTCTGGCGAGCCCCACACTCCTCACCTGGATGGGGAGCAAGCAAACCCCTTAGAAGTTGCCTGTTAGTGTCTCCAAAAAGCCTTGTAATCCCTATTGCCAAGCAGCTTTCGTTAGAGAAATAACATGGAATGCAGGCAGAGAGGGAAAATAATTGTGTTGGGAGGTTTGTGTGTCACTCCTTGTGGCGAATTCAGGGACACGTTTCACTTTGTCTAATCTGCTCTAGCATTTCTCACCGTGTCCATCACAAGGGTCTCTTGGCAGTAACCAATTCCAGTCCCATAAGATTTTGTTAAGGGCTTCTTGAGAGGAAAAAAAAAATTAAAAATCAATAAACCTTCCAGCTCCTTGGCTTGGTCTCCCGTTAGGTTTAAATCCAAGCAGCTGTGACAGCTGGTGTGTGCTCTTCAGGACTGTCCCTTGCCACATGCACTCAGATCTGCAGCCTGACAGCCACGAGGTGCATTCACCTTTGCCTCGGGTGTCCTCACACCCAAAGGGGCTGAGCCTTCACCTTTTCAGAGTTTGGGGGCACAGTGCCTTTCCCATCCAGCTGTGGTGGGAGCCCTCATGGTGGAAGCCCACGCCTGCTCCCTGTTCTCCTCATGTCCCCATTGTGCCACCTCCCTTCCAGCCCCCTTTGCCTCACTTGCCTCACAGAGGACGTGTGTGCAGATGGTTCTCCTGACCTGTTGCTTTGACTGCACTCTCTTGCATCCCTCCACAGCCTCTGCTTTTCTCTAACACATCAAAACTAAGCCCCTGCTTTTCCGTTTCAGAGCCCTCCCAGCTCAGCTTTTCTCACCCTCTGTCTCAGGACTAGTTCTGCTGTGTCCAGCATCACCCACTTGTGGGTTTTCTAAAGCAGCTGCTTCATGCTTCCTCCCTGAAGGAGCTTCATGGTTACAGGGGCTCCTCTGAAATAACTGCACTGGGGTCTTGTGCCTAAAGCCCTTCCCCTGAACATTAAACAAATGGTTTAAGGACTTTGGTCCTGCACTCAGGTGAGGGAAAATGTCCAGAGGGTGTAGGGAAAGACAACAGCCATTCACACATGTGTGACTGGAGTGGGATGTGAGGGGGAACTGTGAACACCCATAAAGCCATGTGTGGGTTAGATCAGTGGATATCCTGCAGAAAAAGTCCTTGTGTGAGCTATTATCCTCTCCTCTTCTGCACTTCAGGCACCTTGAACCCGAGCTGTGGTGTGTCTGCACTGGGGGCCCAAGAGAGTTAATTTGTTCCTGTTAATCTGGAAGATTCAGTCTTTTCTTTTTCAAAAGAAGTGAAGGGGCATAGAAAGGAAAGGTGAAAGAAGTTAGGTTATTCTCAATTATTTTCCTTTTTTGTCTGTTTAGAAAAGCTTTAACTTGAGGGTGTTGAATACCATATGTGTTTGAAAAAGCATCACAGCTCAGGATCTGGAGGAGAAGAGAGTTTTTTATCTGTGTCTCAGAGCTGATTTCCTTGTGCCAAGTCACCAAAAGCAGAACCAGGCTACATGGTCTGGATCCAGTCTAGACAGGGAGGCTGGGTTTGGTGTTTGGGCTTTGCCCAGCCTCTGGATAAAGCCCAGCTGACACCAGGTGCAGTTTTTGGAGCCAGTGTTGGCATCTGGATGGGGACATGCCCATTCCTGCTTTTCCAGCACAGCTCTCATCACTGCTCGTGGCTCTCGGCTGTTCTGGTGGAGGTGACAGAGGAAACTCCATACCTGGACAGAAAAAGGGCTGGAAGAAGCTGAATGGGGGATATCAGCTGCTTTCTGGGCTCCAGCACTTTATCTCCACCCAGCACTGGGTTCTGTCCCCTGCCAGCCCCAGCAGCTCCTGTCCTCCCTGCACCATCAGTCAGGGCACTCTCTCTGTTATCTGTGTCTGGCTTTTCCTGGGTATTGCTGGAGCAGGGTGTGTGTGGCACACTTATAATAACACACTGCTGCCACCCAAGGACCAGCACCTCCACAACAGCTTGTGTTTATATCGCCCTTTTATGAATTAGCTTTTTAAAAAGAGTCCGAAATTGCATTATTTCAGCTATTCTGATTTGTATCATGAAATAATGCAGCTGATACTGCTGAAATTTGATTTCTTCATTGACCTATGTCTTTTATTCATTTCATGAGGGCAATGGATTTTCTGTTAATTTTATCCTGTGGGTTAACCCTTACCAGGAGGGTACAAGTTATTTTAGGTTTTTCTCAGGCATTCCAGGAGGTGGTTGGTAAGCAGAGAGCAGAACCCTGCCCTCTCTAGCAGTCCTTGAATGCTGCCTGCAGGGAGCAGTTCTGCACCCAGCCCAAATGCAGGCCAGGCTCTTCTCCCCACATTCAGTGATGCTGGGGAGGATGAGCACTCTCAGTGTGGTGGAGCTCGTGCTCCAGATGTGCAGTGGGGAGGCTGCCACCTTCCCTGGCTCCTGTGGCAGCTGTGGCTGCCTAGGGGCAGTGTCAGTGTTGCCTCCTGCAGGATTCCCTGGGCTTTGAGGTCCCAGGACAGCAGATTCTTCCCCTGTGGCTGCAGAGCAGCCTCCTCACCAGAGGCACCTGGCACCAGTTCTGCTTAGGAGACTTCTGATCATCCCCAGTTGAGGATTGGGAGATGAGAAGCAACCAGAACCATCTCCCAGCTGTAGGGTGAGACCCTCTGAGCTGCTCTTCTTACGTCTCATTTCAAGAAAGTGTTGGGGCTTGTGTCTAGGCTGCCTCCTTACAAACGATGGCCTTGAAGATCTGATGGCATTTTCCATCTGTCACTATCATCATCTGAAACCAGAGCTGTCTCAGGCAATTTTTCCCTGACAGAATCATGGTTCCTGTTCTGAGCCACATCCTGCTCAGGCTGCTGCCTATCTCAGGAGCTGCATCCCCTCCTGAGGGTTTATTTGCAGACACAGTACCAGCTCCTCACTGGGAGAACAGCTCTTAGAACAGAGGTGTTGGGTTTCAAGACTGCTCTTTGCTCTTCTGTTTTAATTGCTGTCTCTTTCCATAAAATGTTGCAGTTAATAGTTATGGTGATTGGTGTAGCCAGTTTGAAAAATAATTACTGCCTGCTTCGAGATTATCTTTCCTCCTAATTAAAATCCTGGACCTCACATATTAAAGGTGTGCTGTTGACACAGCATCCCATGTGCGCCCAGACAACCTCATTTGGATTTACAGAATTAATTAGGTTTTATTTCCATCCCCAGCTGTTCTCTCCTGCGCCAGGGTTGTGGCTGCTGTCTCAGCTGGACAGTGGTGGGAGAGATGAGAGGAAGGTCTTGCATAGTTCTGAGACTCCCATCACAAACCAGTCATTAAAAAGTATTTCCCAGACCTCACCAGAGGATTTTCCACCTTCACTGTCCAGGAAACAAATTGCAGGAGCTGTGGCATGGCCTCTTTTATGGGTTGGGCATTATGTGTTATGTTATGTCATCCATGTGGGTGGTTTGGGGCAGCCTGGAGTCCCTCACCCCCTCTCAAAGCTGCATTGAGAATTCATAATGCTGCATGAGTGAGGTTTTTGCAATACCCTGCCTGCAACAAAGGGAAATACAGACAAAAGAGCCAGGTTTTAATTTTCATTATTAAAAAAATGACTTGTCAGTGTTCCCTACCCCAGTATTACCAGTGAGTGCTCACAAGCTGCCTTTGGTGAGGTGGATACACTGGGTTGGTTGTGGTAGGGCTGGTTTGGGTGGTGGCTTGTGCACATTTGTTGGGATTGGTAAGGTTTTTTGTGTGTGCTGGAGGGCAGCATGTATCTATAGGGTGCTTCACTGTCTGACCCAGGTCATTTTTATCCTTGTTAAAATGCATGAAACTGGTGGTCACATGAATGGCCTGTGCCTCTGTACAAGAATAATTTCCTTTTGCTGTCAGGATCCTTGGATATTCGTAGAGTATTTACAGCCTCTCAACACAAAAGTCAGTATTTTGGGAGGGCAAAAGGTCACCATTATTTTTCTGTGTACTCCAGCTGGTAAATTGATAGAAAGGAGAGTTTTGAGGCTAAAGCAGCTGCAGGACAAACCCTGACAATTGTCCTCCCTCAAAGCCAGCTGGTTAATATGACTTGACAGTTCTTCCCAGGTGGCTTCCCTGCTGCATGAGGAGACCCTAATTCACAGTGTTAAATGGTTGTGATGATCTCCCATTTCCCTCTGCACACAGGGGGTCTAATGTGCTTACCCATAAACTCATCAAGGAGTCTGCTTTATGGCTACCTGTGGGATCAGGCTGCAGTGAGCTCTGCTGGGTCCCCCCAGCACAGCCCTGTGGCTGGGCAAGCACAGAAAATGCTGATGATACTGCTTTTCCCCCAGTTTTTGCTCTTTTTTTTTGTGCTGGATGCTAACATGAGCCAGGCAAAGACCTCCTTCCCAAAACATCATATGCATCCTTTGCTAAAGCCCCCTTGAACACCCCTGGATGTGGCACCCCAAAAAACTGTCCCTGTGCCCTTCCTGCATATGCTGGGGCGGTCACTCTGCCTCCAGAATCTGATTTGCCACAAAAGTCAATTTTTTCTCTTATCTGGCTGAGAACAAGCAAGCACGTTTTGTGCCTCGGTTGCTAAATTTTAATGGCTTTCTTGAAAAGCTAATTTGCAGGATTAAGGCTCAGCTCTCCCAAGGGTTCCTGCTGTCTGAGCACCAGACCCTCAGGAGCCCAGCAGAAAGTGCGAATGAGGAGCAAGGCACTTCCTGGGGCTCCACTGCCACTGCAGGACCCACCTCAGGATCCCAGACATCTGGTGAGGGCTCTGCTCTGCTTCCTCGTGCCTTTTGTCCAAGGTGCTGCCAGTCACTCGCCTGTTAAAAATAATCCAAGGGCTCAGAGAGGCTGCAGCACAGCGGGATGTGCTGCCTGCTCTGGGCAGTGCTGGCATCAGACAGGCTGGGGAGGAGGGAGTGTGCCTGATGGGGATATTTTCTACCTCCCCAAACATTTTGCTTTCTGATTTTGCTCCTCTTGACAGTGTTTTCCTGAGCGAACCAGATAAGTTGCTTTTGCAATAAATATGGCTCAGTGGAAACATCTTCTTATTGATTCTGCAATAATTTTTATCAGCAGCCCAAAATACCACAGCTGATACCATTTCTGCTGTTGCATCACTACATCCCTACATGCTTCCCCTGTTCTTTTTGCCATCCCTCATAAAAATGAACGTGTTACCCAGCAGCGAGCACAGCTGACCTCCATATCTCACATTTTCTGTTGCAGTGTGCCATATTGTGTGTCTGATGGACTCATGCTGCCGAGTGTGGTGATGTATCTTGGTCCAGGATCACAGCAGCAGTCGCTGGGTGTAATGGGAACTCAGCAGTGCATTTTAGCCCTTTCAGCCTGGTGACCCTTTGTTCCAAGGCAGATGTTTTTCTAGCCCTGTCGTGTTTGCTGTCAGAGTAAAATCTTCATTCATCAATGAAAGCCATCAGCATGTGTTTGACTGTGTCTGCTTCGAGGGGTTGTTGGAGTCTACTTGACATGTGGATGCTTTGGTCTGTGGTATTGATCTCCAGGGTTGATTGGAAGATAATTGTAGGCTGAAGTACCGAAGGCCACTGTTGCAAGCAATTTGTTTTTCATAAAGGATTGTCGAGGCATGAGATGCTTCAGTGCCATGGCAACAAGTGTGATGTAACCAGCAGACAGAGAGCAGGAGGATGCAGTCCCTAGAGAGGCTTTTTCTTGGCATGGAGAACTCCGCCAGTCAGAATCCTCTCACTTTGAATCACCAGTGCATCTCAGTGAGAGGCTGGGGAGAGAAAGGTGCAGGGCAGGAGCTGGGTGTGCAGGGTGTGCGGGGTGACTAACAGGCTCCACTGTCCCTCTGCAGGTACTGGCTGACCAACAAGGTGCACATCAAGCGACCCACCACCGGCCTCCTCATGTACACCCTGGCCACCCGCTTCTGCAACCAGATCTATCTCTACGGCTTCTGGCCCTTTCCCCTGGACCAGAACCAGAACCCTGTCAAGTACCACTACTACGACAGCCTCAAGTACGGCTACACCTCGCAGGCCAGCCCGCACACCATGCCCTTGGAGTTCAAAGCCTTAAAGACGCTGCACCAGCAAGGAGCCTTGAAGCTGACTGTGGGGGAGTGCGACGGGGCCACGTAGGGTGGTCCCCGGGCACGTTCCTGCACAGCCACGGGAGGAAGGGGAGGGGGCAGAAAGGGCGAGCGCTGCCTGGCGGGGTTGGTCGTTCTTCGTTCGCGCGCAGGACAGCGACACAAATATATCTACGTGGTACCTATATATATTGACCTGAGTGTTATAACTGTTCGGTGTTCACCAAGGGACGGGGCAGGAGGGACGCGGGAGCGCCTCACAGGGCTGGCCTGGGCAAGACCCCCTTGCCGTGGGGCTTGCTGGACTCGCAGGGTGTGTGCCTCGCGTGGGAAGGGCGCGAGGGTGGCCTTGGTTTCTGAGGGTGTGTTAGGTGATGGGTAAACGTGAGCCGTTTGTCGTGACTGGTCCGAGGGTGGTAGTTAGTTTGTTCGGCCGAGGCGCGTCCTTGGCCCCGTGCTCGTGGCGGGGAGGGGAAGGGGCAGGGAGCGGGGTGGGCAGGGAAGGTTTGTTGGTGGCTCTCACAGCCCAGGGCCCCGCGGCACCGAGCGGGACCCGGCTCCTGCTCCGCAGGGACCAGATCCTTCCAAACACAGAGTGAGCACAGGGGAAGCAGCTGGGTCTGCAGGAGGTGGCAGGGAGCAGAGCTGAGCTGATCCCAGTGACACACATGTGAGGGCCATGGGGATGGTGAGGATGTGTTTCTCTTCCTTTTCTGAGGAGCAGAGATGCTGGAATGTCACAGGAAGGGGCTTTGCTGCCACAAAGCAGCACCATTAGTATTGAGCAGTCTCACTGTGTCACAAGGACACCCAGCATCTGTCAGGGCTCGTGAGAACCATAAGTATATCCAGCTCTAATTCCTCAAATTCCCAACTGTTCCCTGCTAAGCAGCCTGCCTTCTTTCCTCCTCCAAAATCTGCTGAAATATGTAGGATAGGCCTAGACCCAGCCAAGCAGAAAGAGCACAGGACTTCAAGGGACTTTTTCAAGTCTAAATAATTTATTTTCAGTTTCTCCCCAAAGAACCAGCACACAGTGCTGAATTCCTGGAGTCCCACTCTGTCAGTCCTTTCAAGCCCTAATTATCTCTCACTCCCAACAGTTAAATAGGATGTCAGATGGATCTTGATGGGATGCTTGCCTAGTGATGAACATCATAGAAATAATCTTTTCCTTTTTTTTTTTTTCCCTGCCAGACAGAACCCAAAACATAAAGAATTTTTTATAACTACATTTGCTTTTCTCTGATTTTCGGGGGTTTTGAAGGAAGCAACTAGATTGATCTGATGATTCTGTTTCATTTTCTGCCTCTGTGGCCTATTCTGTTTGTCTCCTAATTAGCACTCAGTGCCAGAATGCAGGTGAGTCCAGGGTTCAGTGAGGGCTGTTTGGGTTTAATTTGTGGGAGAGTAAATAACACTGCACAGGCAGACCTCAGGCACGCACTTCACTGCTGCCGTGGCTGGGTATCATCACCTTTGGGCCTCCTCCTGCTGCTGTGTTTTTTAAGTTAAAAAGTGTACAGTTTGGGGCTGAAATACTTGACATTGTCTCTTTAAAAGCTGAGTGCTTCAAGTGGTAAAAAGAAGAGCTCACTTTCATGTTTTGGTCCGTAGAAGCTACTGTACCCATAGGAGCCTCCAGCCTGCTAATTAGTGTCAGATGAAGATGGCTAAGATTAAGGTATAAGCAACATTATAGTGGATAAATGTGGGCTAATCTGCCACTGAGGGGATGTTTCTTTCCAGCACCAGAAAATCATTTCTTTCATGTCTTTTTTTTTTTTTTTTTAAACCCGGTGCCTTTTTTTTTTTTCCTGCATATTATTTTTACTTTACTTTAGTTCCACAATAAAGCTAAGCCTGGCTGTGAACCTCAGCTTAAGCTGAGACAGAAAGAGACAGAGAGAGAAACTGGAGGATGGAAGTAATCTGCGATCCCAGGGAGCTTTCCCCGAATTCAGGAGTGGTTCTTAAAGCCAGATAATTCCCAGGTTTGTCCCCATCACAGGGGGAGGGACAGAGCAGGACTGGAGCTGCAGGGACTGCTGAAGCCAACTGTTGTATTGAGGGGCCTGGGCCATGGTACTGATTGCTGTTAGCAAACCTTCTTTTTAAATAAAAGTAGAGGAAATTAAATAAATGTGCAGTTGTTTTGGTTTTTTTTAATTCTGTATTCTCATCAAATAGAAGGGCAAGAGGGGAGACAAGACCATGAAGTTCTGTGGGATTAAATGGGGAGACCCTGCAGCCCTTTGGCCTGTGCAGGAGAGGGGAAGGCTGGGCTTGTCTGCCCACGTGGGGTGGGTGTCAGGGCTGTGCCAGGGAGACATCCAAAGCCATCAGGATGTTCTCTCTGTGCCTACAGAGATTTTGGAGCTGAAGCTGCAGCACCACAACAAGGGTGTGCCAGGGGGTGAAAAGGGGATGGGAGAAGGGATTTTATTTCTGGTGCTCTTGAAGCAGCTGCTGCATCAAAGCACAGGCGAGTTATAAGCAAATTATTCAGGGGGATGAAATTGCTGGTGATGTTTCTATTCCCAGAATGGGTCCTGTTCCACTCCCGTTGTAAAAATGCATTAAACCATGAGCAAGACCCTGCAGCTATTGAAATCCCTGGCTGAGCTCCCATTTCACCTTGCTGCCGTGCAGGCTGGTCTCTGCTGTGTTTATATGCACAAAAAACAACCAACAATTCCTCCTTGCTTTAGTGTTTTGTGTCAAGCCCTCTGGTCTGGTTCTCTGAGCGGCTCCTCAGGTTGGAAACATAATTTATCATCTCAGTTTCCAGCAAATAGGTGGGACCTGGCTCCACCAAGCCCCAGTGAGCCATAAAGCCCTTGTGCTGTTCATGAGCAGCAGGAACAGAGATCCGGATTGGGGTGGGTGGATGATTTTTGGGCTATTTTGGGGCAGCCACCAGCCCTGGAGCATCACAGCAGCTGCCAGATGCTGTGGGGACCCAGCAGCTGCACCAAGCTGCTGCTTGATGGATTTCTTCATGCCCAATTAAGGCTCTTCTGTCATCAGGAGTGAAACAGAAGAGAGCATTGATGCTGCTCAGGGAGAGGTGCAGGTGTCGCACCATGGATGTGTTGACTGCTCTAAATGGCAGCAGCAGCTCCCCTTGCTCTTCCTCCTCCATCCCAGCACTCCCTCCAGCCCTGAGGCTGCTCCAAAATGGTGGCTCTGGGATGGGGAGCTCCCTCCCATGCCACATTTGTGCCAAAAGGCCCCTGGGTGGTAAGAAGCGACCTAAACTTGAAAAATAGAGGAACACTTGAGTCTCCAACTGGCTAAGCCCAGAGTTTGGGGCTTTTTGGGACAATGCTCTGAAAAATGCTGCTGGCCAAACACAGTTCTGGCCAAACACAGTGTTCTCCTCACCCTGTGCCCCTGGGGCATCTTCCAGGTCCAACAGCCTGGGGATGAGGGCTGTGTGTTCCCTGCTCCCACACCAAACTGAGAAGCCCAGCTGTCTTTTCATTTTATCCTTGGTTTGCTGGGTTACATCCCAGCCTTGGAGTCTGCCACAGCTTTGGCAGATACACATATATATAAATATAAATATATATATATATAGGCATGGCTCTTGCTCTCCTGGGGGACATCATGCCATGTCTGGCCCTGACACCAAGCACATCTCCTCTGGTCAAACTGCAGAGTCTGCAGGCTCCACTGCCAACATCCTTTATCATTAATACCTGCACTGCCTTGCTCAAAGCTGCTGGGGTGATTTGAGCTGCAGCAGCTCCTCTGAGCTGCAGCACAGCAGCCCCTGGCTGCTTCCCAGCCCCTCTCCAGGCAGGGCTGCCCTCCCTCCCAGCCCCACAGGACAGGAATGGAGTTCTTCCCCTTCCCCCAAACTCTCCACCAGCCAGGACTTGCTGCAGGTCAATAACCAACCCTCTGCTTCAGTCCCAGCCCAGATAATTAGTGAGCAAAGTGCAAATACTCACTGTGATTCAAATTACCTTTTAATTTCTTTTCAAGGTGCCTGAGGGGTTTCTTCAGCCCTATGAAAAAACTTTTTTTTTTTTTTTGAGACACCAATCTCGCAAACCAGAAAGACACAGTATTTTGTATTCAAGGTGTAATGAAACTTGTTTGCATTTTTACACTGCATTTTGGATGCTTCTTGGGAATAACCCTGAACACTCCAGACAGTCTCAAATGATACAAATTATTTCAGTTGATCCCAAAACAAATTCATTTTTAATTTTGTGCAAAACAGTCTCAAAAAGGTTACACCATCTACAAATGATAACATAGATATTGGTTTGGTGTTTTTATCCACCACCCCTTTTCAAAATTTAAACAATCCAATTTCATGCTAGAGAGGCTTGAAACTATGGAGATTAAAGCTTAAAGCTTTAAGAGACCCACAGGGGACAGCAGGAAAGTGATTTGGTTCCCTCCAGGGTGCCCCACAATGTCAGGAGGTAAAACCAGGCACATAACCACGGCCACCAGTGTAATGCTTTGTCAAACCATACACTTTTCAGCTCTTTGGTTGCTTTAATTTTTAGGTTTCTCACATTTATGAATGGTTTATTAGCATGTGTTTTAATCTCTATGTGTTACCTTATCACCCTCAGCACCAGACAGTAGAATTTCATTTTGGGGTCTGCCTTTTAACCACATCAAATGCTTTCTAGCCTTCCTCTTCTTCACTGCTACATAATCTTATTTTTCTCTGTGAAAACAACTGAGCACCTCTGAGCTGGCAAATCTTGTCTGCAACTCCAGTAATACTCAAGTCCAAGTTCTTCATTGGGTCATCTTCTCACTGTGGACACCACCAGCAGCAGGGAATGGACTGCATTTGTGCCCCCCAGATAGGTGCACATCACCCCTGTAGGCAAGGAAATCACTGAGAAAGGCCTTGGACAGGGACCTGAATGATAATAAAAAAAAATCATCATCCACCCAAGAGGGTGGACTTCTCTCCCAGTATTAGCAACATCAAGGCATTCAGCAGTCAGCTCCTTTTCCAGCTGGAATAACTCCTGTTTGAGGAATTCCTGCTCATCAAACCTGCCCAATGCATGAGCAAAGCTGTCACAGGCCTGTTCCCTTCACAGCCCAGCTGCAGGCAGGTGCATTTGGCTGCTTAACATCATCTCCCAGAAAATCTACCCATGCCCCTGCAAAAACCAGGATCAGCACACACCGACCCTTCCTGCTGTGATGCCCTCAAGACCTGGTGCATGAGCTGAGAACAGGTGTGAAGTAACAACATGGATGGAAATATCTCCAGATTGGTTAATGAAGGAACCTTCAGCCATCTCCAGCCCCTAAAGAAGGCACAGGCAGAGGAGGACAGACCCCAGGGATAATCAGGGAGATGTCATCCTAAAGGAGATACCGAACTGTCCAGGCTGAAGGCTGCACAGGGCAGGCACTGAATTTACTGCTCTCATGCTCAAAATAGAAGTGAGCAGAATCTATTGATTGTATCCAGGCAAAAGCACAGAGTTTGAGCATGGATTAGGAAAAAACACTGTCCTTGAACAGCAAAAAGCAGCTAGGACTGTTGTCCCCTCCCAAAGTGCCCA
Organism: Passer montanus; assembly: GCF_014805655.1. Lineage (NCBI taxonomy): Eukaryota > Metazoa > Chordata > Aves > Passeriformes > Passeridae > Passer > Passer montanus. The sequence continues at coordinate 12,191,470 of NW_024369929.1, forward strand.
GCCAGAACAAACCCGTGGCTCTGCTGGAGGAACACTGCCAGCAATAAAAGTTAAGTCCCCCTGTGCTGAGATGGTGGCAGGCCATCTGACACTAATCCTGTGCCTCCAGCAAACAAAGCCTCCCAGGCACTGTGAAATATCCTCAGCTATTTGCTGGCTTGGTTGCCTGGAGAAGCTGCTCCGTGGAGGGCTGGTGGAGCACTCTGTGTTCTCGCACGACCCAGGCAGCAGAGGTTAAAGCACATTAGAGCAGCCTAATGAGGGTTTTAACCGGTGCTCTGGAAAGCCTCACACACCACTCTCTAGAAGATGTTGCAATTTAGGCTTCAGCAGGAGCCACAGAGCAAGGAAAATGACGTGCTTGGAGCACCAGTCTCGCGGTGTCTTGCTGCACTGCTTCCAGATGAACTTGCTTAACTCGGCTTGTGCCTGGAAACAACTTTGGGTTGGAGATTGCTAGGAAGAGGAGAAGAGGCATGCTCTATTCCTGGACTGCATATTAGTGTTCCATATGGGTGCAGAGCCAAAGCATATGGACCTCCATCTGTTAGGCAGGCCTGGTCTGGCCCCATGGATGGTTTATAATGCGCGTAGATTCATCCAGATTTGGGATTCCTCCAAAGCAAGGCGAGAGCCAATGACTCAAATATTGTGCAAAGCCATTGAAACTGATGGCACTAAACAACAATCATTTGTCTCCTGTTTGATTTTACTTGCTGTAAAATAATGAATTAGTTACGGGGGTGGGTGAGTATTGTGCTGCGGATGGAAGCTTTGAAGGAAACATGGCTAAAAGAAAACAAAACAAGAATGATCCTCGTAATTCTGTATCAGCTTCCTCCTGTGTATTATTCCCCAGAAAGTAAGCTGTGTCCTTCAACTTCAATAACATGGCATTTATGCTCCATCTGTGATCAGATTTAAAGATGTTTGTGGGCATAATTCAGGCAACTTTCAATGACAAATTCAAGGAAGCTGGAGAAAGAACTCTTGAAGTTCTTCCACAACTAAAACAACTCTAGGGAAAATGAACTTTGCTCCTACAAGCTCTTTATTAACCACAAGCCCCAGACTTGGATGTTTTCTTTTCTTTTAAAACAAATAATTAGCCCCAAAAGGCTCCAAGCCTTAGCATGCTGTGCTGTTTCTTGCACCAAGAATCCAGTGTGTGGTGGGACTTGTCCTGACCTCGTGAAATCCAGAGACACTGCAGCCCAGCAGCACCACGGCTTCATCCGCTTCTTCAGGTCACATTTCTGCTTTGAAAGATGGGCCTCAGAGGCTGAATTTCAGGCACCATGCTGGAAACATTTCTGCTGAATTTTCCTGCAGAGCTGTGTGGGACACATGATTAAAGCCATGGGATGACCGCCAAGGAGATGGGCTATTGTGGCAGCCCCTGGGAGAGCTCATAGCAGAAAAAAAAACCTCTCCCCACTAAATTAATTAATTGCCATGCATGTTAGCTCTGGGGTTTGGGGAAATTACCGTGGCCTGATTTCCTTCAGCACTTTTATTCCTGGCTGGAGACCAGGGGAGTTGTTGAGGTGGCTGACTTAAGACACCATAACAAATGGCTGGAAATGACAGGGCAGGCGTTGTGATTTGTAACCTGTGCGTCCCACCTGCCTCCAGCACAGGCTTCACGGCACCTTTCCTGGGGATTTTATGGAAGGGGCAGATTTACAAGCGTGCCAGCCTCCTCCTGGGCTTCCCAGGAGGGACCAGGAGGGCACAAATTTCTTGGCCGAAAACCATCTGAGAAGCCAGGCAGCTCTGAACATTCTGTGGTTTATTTTTGGAAGAAGCAATTTTGGTAATTGCATGCGTTAAATGAAAGGCGATTAGGGATGGAGGGAAGGTGTTGCTTGTGTGTTGGAACAGGAGCCAGTTCCAAGCAAAAGAACCTGTTAAATACATGGACCCCTGAATGTGGCACAGGCCAAAGGGGGCAGGGAGCTGCTGGAGGGGTGTGTGGGTATTTTTGGGTGTTTAATGTGAAACAGGGCATGGAAACACTCGCATCTGTGATGTGTCTTTTATGGTCTTCCCAAGGTTTTAATTAAAAACGCAATAAAAGCACGACGAGCGGAAACCAGGATGTTTTAACAATCAGCTGTTATAAACTGTTTTGTAGGAGGGGAAAGAAAATCAAAGAACAATTGTTCATGTAAAGGAGTTCGGGACACTGAGTTCACATGGAGAAGTAAATCCTCTGGGAAAGGTTTTCCTGTCAGGAAGCACGTGCTGCACAGGCAATGAAGGGCAGGGGGGCTTCCATGCTGCTGTGGCTGTTGGCTGTTTCCCCATCAGGTACATCTGCCTGCCAGAGACATGGCACATGCCACAGGATTGGGAGCAGGATAACACGCCAGGAGGTGGGATGAGGAGGGTGTTGGATTTGGGCTGGGATGATCTTTGGATGGCTCGGAGGATTTTCAGCTGTAATTTCTGAAATTGCAGAGCACGATGCATTTTGTGCTTAGTGACAGGCACACTAAAATCATTTTGTGCAGCACCTGTTGCCTCTGACAGAGGTGACAGCAGGGAAACACTGGAACAGGATGGAAGGGAGTTAATGAGGCCCAGAGAGGCGGCTGCAGGCCATGCAGGCATCATCTCTGTCTGGTTTTGAGGATTATGAGGGTTTGGGTTTGTCCATGGCCTTGGATAAGAGGTTTGCTGCCTGCTGCTGGGGTGCTCAATCCATCTGGAGATGAATCCATATGGATACGTCTGTGAGCTGGTGCCCTTCCTCCTGTCCCTGTGTTCACATTCTCAGTGGAGAAGGGAACCCTGGCCCAGCCACCACAGCACTCCTGGGCTCCTTCTCCACCTCTTCCATGACCTTGATGCCTTTAGACTGTTTTCTCCATGTGTGTTACTTAGTTTTTTTGCAAGAAGGGAACTGCCTATGCCCCCAGCTGGTCCCTGCTGCTCCCACAGAAGCATTCTGGATGCGTTTTCTCTCTGCTTTCCAGAATTCAATGAAAGTCCACAACAGCCAGGGCTCCCAGCAGCCTCCAAGGACCACAGTTCCCTGAGCTTATAGTTTAAATGGAGATTAGCTTCTAAAATTTAACGAGAATCTCTGTGAAAACAGCGTCCCAAGGATAAAACAACAACCAAAAAAAAAGGAAGCCCATTGAATACCCATCCAATTAAGTCTTCCAACTGATCCTCATTAGGCATCCATTCCTGACATTTGACAGAGTGGTTTAGATTAGAGCAGTGAAAAATCCCCTTGAAAAGGCAGATTGACATTTTGCAGAGGAGTGTTTTCGTAGTAATACTAATGGCTTCAGACCCCCAGCTTATAACCTAACATGAGGAAAAGAACAAAACAAAACAAAACCAAAAAAAGAGAAAAAAATCCAACCCATTTGGCTTGGCAAAGGGGTAAGGAACCACCAGGCTGGCTGGCAGGGAAATTCCTGGTGACCAAACTCCTGGCTGTAGTGAATGCAGACAACCCCTGGCATTGGCTCTCCATGTGCAGGGTCCTCAAAAGGCAGCATTTAATAAGATACAGAAGCTGGGGTTTTTTGGCTGAGCTGAATATGAAATCGCCATGGCAACCTTTCTTCCAAGGTGATCTGAGTCAGGTAGCAACAGCAGGGATGAGTTAAAGGTCATCCCTGCAGAGGAAGATGGGCACTGATAAAGCACTTTAACAAGTCCCAGGGGAGGTGGCATTTAAAAGCCACTCAAAGGGCTCAGCCAGATCGGTGAAGGGAGAGAAATCCAAGAGCAGCAGTGATTGGAAAGCTCCTGGCTGAGGAGGCAGCTGCATCAGCAGTGCTCAGAGGGCACTCCCAGGAGGGCCCTGGACCCATGAAATGTGTGTCCAGCCTCAGGTCTCCTTGTTTGGCAGCTGGGCAGGAACTGGGGAAAACCTTTGCAAGAAAAGCTCCTGTTCTGGAGTGAAAGCAGCAACTCCGTGTAAGGGATGAGACCTCACCCGCCAGCAGAGAAATAATAATTTCAAAAATCATCTAAGACTAATTGCAAACTGATTTTCACCGGGACTTATGCTTCCAAAATGCCTGAGGTTCTTTGAGAAACATCCCCTCCCACCTCAGACAAAGGGCTCAGTGTGATTTGTGACAATGAGCCAATGCTGTTATCCTCACTCCACAGAGAAGGAAAACAAAGGAATGGAGGGGGTGCTGTCATCTCCACAGCCAAATCCAGGCACTTAAAAATGCAGCTTGGAGTCCAGTGATAGCAGCTGCTCTGTAGTTTGGCCAAGTGCTGGTACATGACATTTTGGGCATTACAGGGTTGGGGTGGCTTGGTTTGAGTGACCCAACAGAGATCAGGCACCAAGGGAATGCTTTTGGAGTAATACCTGTGGGAACCTTCTGTATGCCATCTATTTTTAATTTTACTATGGTTTTTTTTTCTGGTTCTCAGGGTGTCTTTTCAAGTTTTCTCCCTGTAACCCTGAGGGCTATAAACTCACAGCTTTTGTTGCATTAATGAAAGCTGAGCAGCCCAAATAATCTCAGGTTCAAGAGCTGTGACTTCAAAAACCCCACAAATAGCATGGCCTATGGAAAAAAAAAAAAAAAGTAGTTCAAGCTCACAGCACCCCTTTCCCCTATTCTTGCAAAGCTCAGTTCTTACCTGGAGCTCACATCCCACTCTCACCCATAATTTATTTTCATCTCCTGCATGCTGCAGCTCCTGGGTCAGGACTTTCACTGTTAAAGCCAGGGGCTAAGCCTGATGGCTGGGAGGGAAACCAGAGGTTCAGGAGATCTTGAGAGCTGTGCTGGTGGGGGCAGAGACCCTGACAGCCAGAGCCTCCCACACAGTTTAGAGCAAGACCCAAATGGAAATTTCTGCCCCACCCTGCCCTGTGGTCTCCAAGCTGGATGCTCACATTGCAAACTCTGCTGCACACATCACACCGCTGGATCTGTCCAAATCAACTTGCAGGAAAAATGTCTCTTTAGCTTTGTTTTGGAAGGAGAAGGTGAGGAAAAGGCGGGTCTGAAGTGAAGCCCAAATAAAGGGCACTGTGGGACCATGGTCTGCAGAACACGTGGAAGCTCCAGCCCTGTCCAGATGCCAGGAGTTTGCTGGCTCCTGCTGGATTTCTGCTTCTCTGACCAAAGCCACGTGCTCAGTGCTGGCCCCAGCCCTCCTGGCTGCCAACCCATCTGAACACAAGTGCTTTGTGCCCTTCCTCTGCTCAGAAATTGGGACAACATAAACCATTCTGCTCTGCTCTCAAGGAGGGTCAGTCTGCACCTTGCTCAGCCTTTGGAGTTGCCATGCACTTGTCATCAGAGCTGCTCTAATTTGAACTAATGACTGGGGAACTCATTGCTGATTACAGGGCACTGCCAGGCTCTGGCTGCCAGCACACAAAAATCCAACTGCCCCCGCAAAGCCTGGTAGGATAAAATTTCATAGCATTGCCAAAATGGACTTCAGCCGTTTATTTTGACAGCTGTAGTTTTAATTATTCATGTTTAGGTTTTACAGTGTGCTGGTAAAAGGACCACGAGGCATTTCATAAAGAAAACAAAGAAGAAGAAGAAGAAAAATAAGAAAAAAAGAAAAAAAAAAGCCTTGTAGACCTTTTCTCAGGGCTGTGATAAACCAGGAGGAAGAAATGGGGAAAGGCTGTGCCAAAGGACTAAGACTCAGAATCTACCACAAGGGAAAGCTATTTCTCCTTGCACATCTCAGTAATTACCACAAAGCTAAGTGAGTGAGCAGTTCAAAACTTTGAGACAAGGCACAAATTTGTGATTTTTTAGAGCACAGACTTGTTGCAGGAGGCAGGAGACCTGTGAGCAGGAAAATCCATGTGTTCCATCCCTTTAATCCCATCCCACCCACCAGGCAGAAGAGCATTTCCACTGCAGCATCTCAGCATTTGCCTTTCTGAGGACTGGAGACAAAAGCCACACATTTCCAAGACAAGAAAGTGACACAAATCCACAAAAGGGAGGGGGAATTTGGAATGGCTGAAAAGGTTCCAGCCTGTCCAACACCCACCCACATGTTGAAGAAAAGCCCCACTGACTCCACAGTTTGGATCAAACATACCCTGGGTTCTCCTCTCCTTCTCTGTGGGGTCCACAAGACACCTCACAGATTGGATAAACATGCCTGAAATGTGCAGGTTGGGTCATCTTGATTTTTTTTTTCCCAGTCAAGAACATCTGCAAAATTCATATAATTCCCATGGAAAACTCCAGGCATGCAGGACTGAAAATTTCATCAGAAGTATATTTAATGGGAATTATTTCCCTGGTGGTGCTGGGAACTTAGGACTAAAATGTGTGAACTTGAGGACATAATTTAGTATCTGCTGCAGCTCTTGATTTTCCAGAGGGAGAGAGAAACAGTAGCCCACCTTGTTAAGGCTCTTGGAGAGAGATTGTTGAACATTAAATAAAAGCTCCCCGTCGCCATTGTACAAGGGAATATTTGAGGTCTTGCTGCTCTCCTGCGAGGCTGAATTTGCACCAAAACTGGTGCTTGATGAATGTGAGCCCGTGGCAAAGGCTGTCCCAGAGATCTGCAATCTCAGTGTCAGTCTGAGGGGACCCATCACTTCAGAGGTGATTTTCAAGGGGAGCATGAAATGAGCTGACACTTTACACCTGCACATCAAGAGGAGATAGATGTAAAAAATAAATGGGTTTCTCAGGCAGGGGGTCAGGCTAATCACCTGCAGGTTCTGTTTGCTTGGGTGTGCTTCCGACAGCAACCGGACTCGATTTTTGCCCATGTTAAAAATAAAAGCAAGTTAGGACACCTGGAACTTTTGGGGTTCAGGGAAAGCCTTGCTCGTGGCTTTCTGCCATGGTTCTCCTCACAAGAGGAGCAGGACGTGGCTGTGCCATCCCCACGCTGAACTCCACGGGCTGGTTCAGCCATCCCTGACCAGAGAGTGCTCGTCCCTGCTGCCCTCCATCTCCCATGGCCCTTTCCATCAGCCTCAAGTCCCACCAGGTCGTTTCCATGGCCATATCAAATTGAAACAAATGACTGCAGAATATGCAGGGCAGAAGAGACTCAGCTCGGCTCTCAGCAGAGCGTTCTGCAAAGAGGATTAGCAGCTGTGGGGGATGATTATTATCATTAATGATGTCAGAAGGGAGGCAAGCAGAGAATTCAGTGTTTAGTATTTTGACAGAAGCCACAGGGTCTGGATTTGCAGTCAAATTCTACAAAATGTTCCGCACCAAAGGCTTAAAAAAACAAGTTAAATGTTTATTATGCTAATGATTCTTCAGTTAACATCAAGGCAGGTGAGCAGGGGATCTAACACTTGATCCCCTGCTAAGGCTTTGGCCATTTCAAATGCTGAAAAGCCCTGTGAGACTACACAGGATGCACAGAGGTAGCAGCTCAAGCTGCTGGGGACTCAAAAAGCGCTGCTAATTGCCCAAATCTGCCAGGACACTGTTTGTGCCCTGGCTCCTGACCTCCACACAGCCTGAAATCCAGCATGCTCCTGCTCTCCAGCATCAAACACAGCCCAGGAGGATGCATTTGGAGCAGGCTGGATAGCTCTGGCTCTCGTGTGATGCCCTTACAATCTGAGCACACCTCTTCAGAAGGCTGTGATCCTTCTCTGAGCCTCATATGCCTTCAAAGAGTGCTTTTTTTTTTTTTCTGCAGCTCCAGCTCCTGAGTCCATGCTCATTTTTCACTTCCAAACCCCAAACAAGAAGACCTTGCAGGTGACAGGGTGTGCAGAGAGGTGTGTAAATAGCTGCCCACTGAGACGCTCAAGTTAATTAGGAGGCAACATTATATAAAACACAATAAAGGACTAATGAATAAACAAACAAGCCTCATTTGGAATCTTTTCAAACACTTTCAAGCCAGTGTTTTGACTTTTGGATGCTTGAGAGCCTGCACTTTTTTGGAAGCCCCTCTTTGATATGGAAAGTCACAAAGAGGTCTCCACAGAGCCTTCTCTTCTCCAAGCTGAACAGCCCCAGCTCTCTCAGCCTGTATAGATATATATATATATATATATGAGAATTGCTCCAACCCTCAGATCATCTTTGTGCACCCAAAAATGTCCTGCCTTGGTTGCCACTGCTGCTGCCTTCACTGGAGGCAAGTTTTTCATCCAGGTTTCTTCTTTCTTCACATAGGTGAGGAAAAAAAAAACCTGTCAGGTGCTTTTTGTGCATAAGAGAATTCTTCATGTGCTTCATCTGTCTTTTACAAAAGTGCCACTTTCACTGATCTTATCAGACCTTGTCACCATCCATCACATCACCTCTGCACCTAGGATACCCAGAAAACATGAGTCATACTGACTGGATCTTGTGCACAGAGAGCAAGGAAAATGCCTGCTACTTTCTCTAAGTTTGGGAAGATATTTTAAATGGCCTTACATTATTATTAGCAATTCCTTCCACAAGCTAAAGATGAAAGACAAAAAAAAATCTTAACCATCATTCCTGGTGCCTACATGCCCTGGGGAAGGCTTGTGATAGCTCACAGCAGCCTAGCTGTGCTTGGTGGCCTTTCAGTGACACAAAAACATCTGAAAGGGCAATGATGCTCACCCTGGGAATGTCTCCAAATCCTGGATAGCCTGGCATCAAGGACACAGCACAGCTTGAACAGCTGGGGGAACAGAAATAGCCCAAATTCTCTCCTGAACTGTTTATTTCAAGACTGAGGTGCTTTGGACAAATCACTATTGATGCTCCTCTTCTCTTCCTGCCTCCCACAGCTTCCTGAGGCTGCCCAGGCAGAGCCATATCTGGCCCTGGTTTCGTGCTGTTGTTGGCTGATGGAAAACAGGGCAGGCTTGGTCCAAGCCCAGCACACTTGGTGCAGCAGTGATTCCAAACCTGAGGGGATGGCTTGGACCAGCACAGCCTCCCAGAGCCTTCCCACACCACCCCTGCCCTTCCCCAGCTCTTCCATCACGTCCTGTGCATGTTTGCATCCCCGATCTCACGCACAAATAAATGTAGGTCATTGCTAAGACCCTGTCTCAGCAAACTGTGAAATCTCAGCTTGGCCTCCTGCCTTATGTGCAAGAGGATTTTCTCACCTCCCATCGCTCTGGGCTGCTGCCATGCTGAGTTCTTCCTTCTCAGCGAGTCCCTGCTCCCCAGCCAGTGCCAGGAAATTTCCTGGCAGCAGCAATGGCAAATGCCCTGTGACAGGGTGAACACTGTGGGCTGCCTCGGGCAGGGAAAGAGGGTGAGGTGTGACAAACTCCAGCCTCTCACCTGAATATCTTCAGCGCAACCACCCATCCACCACCCCACTGCCACCGAGGCCTCTCCAGGTGTGCCTCCCCTCTGTGTGCTGGAGTGAAAGGAAAATCTGTTTGTTTTGTACACACGAGGCACTGAATTCTTGCAAGCAGGGAGGAGGTTCCACATTTGTGTTGGTGGCAGTAGGAGCAGGGTCCGTCCTTCTGGCTTTTTACAGCTGGGTGGGCAAAGTCAAAAAACAAAAACAACATGTCCATGTACTGAGAACAAAATAAGGGCTTGTTGGCTGGGAGCTGGCAGCACAGGAAATCCACCTTCGTGTCATCTCAGCAGAGACACAGCTGAAGCAGCTGCATTTTTGGCAGGAACCCTTCCTCCTTCCCTCACTTGTGGTCAGTGTGTGCTGCACCGGAGCCTAATGCAGGCTGAAGGACACCACGCTGTGACATCCTCTGTGTGCCTGGACGTGCCACACCACATCTCCAAAGACCCCAGTGACGAGAGCCAGCCAGTGGAGTGTGATGGGGAGAGAGCTGCAGCCATGGAGCCAGATGATTTAATGTATTGGCCGTGTTACACACGCATCACCAGGGGCTGAGCTGACCTCCACAACAGCAGCAATTCCAGATTCTTCCCCCAGTGTTCAAGCCAGGCTTTTCCTCTGCACTTTCTGCCTCCATCCCAGCAAGGCTTCTAAGCCAGCGGAATCAGTCCTGCTAAATAAAAGTAGCTCCAAACAAGGGCTCCTGGTCTCTGACCTAGCAGTTAATGTTTTTTTGGGAGGGTCACAGACATGGTGTACTCAGCTCAGTGCAGCACCTACACCACTGACTAACCCCACAGCTGCTGAACACTCCATATTTGTGAGCTCCATAAACGCTTTCTGTGTTTGCACACATTTTTATTAGCCCTTAATAGGCTGAAATAAAGTATTTTCATGTCCTGCACAAAAACAAAATGCCAAAGGAAACCTAAAATTCCACGTTCCTCATGTCCTTCCTCAGATTTCACCTTTTTAGACAGCACATCAAAACAGGAACATAATGGAGCTGTTATTACTGCTAATGCTTTTCACATTATTCGAGGTGCAGGGAACAATTAGATGGCATTAATGACATATTGCTACACTCAGATCTGCCAAACTGCAGCTCCATTCACCTCCTCCCCTCCACTTCTGCTCTTCCCCACCTGCTCCCGTCAGAGGGCGAGGCACAGCTCTGCTTCCTCTGAAAATCCCATCAAAGAAAACTCCAAACGCTCCCAGCTCCTTTCAGAAAAATAAAATGAACTGAGCAGAGGAAACATTGCCTTTCAGAGGCTTTTGCCCCAGAGCAGCAGCAGCACCTTGATGCCTCTGGCACAGGGCAAATTGCACAGCAGCTCCCTGTGACAGGAGCAGACCCACCGTGTGCCCGGCTGCCTGTTCTGCTGATGAAGAGCCTGGCAGGTCTCCTCAGTTCTCCTTCCCAGCTTTCATGAGCCAGACTCATTAATCACCTCTCCCTTACCAAGAGAGACCTCACTACACACTCCCTGCTTGCCAGCTCTGGAGTGAAAAGAGACAGATGGGGCTCCCAGGCTTTTGACCTGAGCTTGTGGGAGCTTCAGGTTCTGCAGCCCTCTGTGCATGGTGGTGATGGCCCAGCTGACTTATGGAGCCCTGGTTAAGGGATGGAGCTCTGAGAGGTCTTTGCTGGGGCTCAGGCTGCCCAGGCTGGCAGGAACTGCAAGCCCAGCCTGATGGAAAGCCAGCCAGCCATGCAGTGATTCCAAGCCCAGCCACACAGTTAAACAGCTGAATAACCCTGGCACTGGGGGAGGAAGTGTCATTCATTTTATGGCTGGAAGGAGCCAGAGGGAAGCATCTTCGAGGGGTAAGAGAAGCACACAGCACCACTGAAGCTGTTGGAGGACTTTGCATTGTGAAGTTCTGCACACAGGGGTCCCAAAAATGGCATGTTCCCCCAAAAGCACAGCCATGGTGCCACGGGCCAAGCACTAGGGCAGCCTCAGCATCCTTGCACTTAAAGGGATGGGATTTGGTGAATCTGAATAACCAAGAAACTTTCAGCCCAATGCTACGTCTTTACACAAGCTGCCAGCTCTGTTTGGATCTTCCCTGGGCTTCCTCCTCCACCCAGGCTCCATGGATAGTGACTGGGGTGTGAGCAGCAGCTTTAGAGGACAGAACTTGGCAGGTGTTTGGTCACTTGATGAGACTGGAGGGAGGAAGGGTCAGGACCAGAAAATGATAAAGAGCACACGTGGAGCAATCACTGCAAGTGGCACAAGGTGGCTGGGAAGTGTTTTGTTAGCTACAAGCTCATGGAGACCAGCAGAGCTCCACACCTGACCAGAGAGATCTCCGGGGGCTTCCTTGAGACAGGTAAGGTAGAAAAAGTAGCCCAGAGAATTTGTTCTGAGTACATAGAGGTGTTTTGGTTTAGAGTGACATAATCCTGGTTTCAGAAGCTACATTTGTACATTGTTTGCTCCTGCACCCCTCTCCGAGTGGTTTGATAATGCTCAGGGTGGAGAGGGGGTGCCTGAGACATCCAGAGTTGAGACTGGAAATGGGTGAGGGATCTGTGACTTCCAGCAGTAGTGAGGTGATTGCTCACCTGTACCTGATCTTCAGGCTTGAACCCACCAAGGTGGAAATCAGGACTCTTCAAAATCCTGAAGCTTAAAATGCCTGGAGATGGCGTGACCAAGGGCAGTAATGTCAGCTTGGAGAGTGAGCACTGGGTGTATTGAGCCTGTGTTTTTACAAGACTGAAGGGCTGTGCTGTGTTCTTGTGGGTTTAGAGCAAACAGAGCAGGAATTGATACATCTTGAGTGCTGTGTTCTGCATTTGACACCGTGCGTGCACCTCGTGTGCGTGTATTCATCCTCCAAACAGGCTCCTGCCTGCTTGCTCTCACACTAATGAGATATTCTCACTCATTTCTTTGTTATGCCAGCTCTAATTTCCAGCTCTTTGACACGAGCAACCATTTTTTTCTAAAAGGCTGAGATCACATGGCAGGATTATAAATTTACTCCTGAAATGCACCATTAATAAATAATAAAGTGTTTATAAATATGCAAAATAGATTATTAGTCAATTCTATAAAATCTTGGCTACAGGAGCATAAAAGTGTGCCCTGCAGCTTGTATATCTATTATAAAAAAAAGAAGAAGGAACTAAAAAGAAATTCAGATTCCCTTTTTAACTTCCAAGCAGTAAACGCTGAATAACTTATTTCTGATAATGATTATGTTAAAAGCAAATCATTTGTTTCCTTGAACAGCAATGAACAATGCACTGCAAATATGTGATTTTAAAAATATTAGGTACCAGCAGAGGGACAGAGTATGTCCTTCATTTGAACAGCTCATTAAATAGAAGCTCTTCAGCAAGAGCACCCTGGGCTGGACCATTCTTTTATTTAAGCTTAGCAAGCTTCAGGAGTGCTAAGAGCACCTAAAAATTCCTGCCTCTTAACTACGGGAGCTCAGATTGGAGCCTTGAAGCACAGAATCAGAGTGGTTTGGACTGAAGGGGACCTTGAAGATCATCCAGTTCTGTGTTTGCCCATGGGAAAGGGCAGCTCCCGAGGATCCCAGCATTGCTCTGGGTAACCCCTGCCCTTCCAGCAAGACCCATCCTCATCAGGAGGTTGCTGCTGCAATGTTTTGCCTCGTTAGTCCAAAATAAAGAGGTTTATTTCTCCTTTGCCACAGCTTTATCCACAGGGGTGTTGTTAATCTGTAACACAGAGTAGTTGGAGGTGGGAGTCAGGACACTGGGAATTTCATGGCAGAAATACCACAGGAAGCTGGATGGCAAAAGGGGCAGGAGGGGAAGAAGGGCAGGGACCACTGCATTCACTGCTGAGCTCTGAAAGCATTGCTGCACCATCAGCAAGAAGAACTGGTCTGACCCAAAAAAAAGGTTATACACAGAAAAGGAAACAAGAGACATTGCCTAAACAGACTGGAAATGACTGGCAATGACAAAAACAGACTTTTTTCTGTTTACCTGAGAATCATCTCAGTGCCACTTGGATCTGTGTCCTTATGCAAGGAGATGGAGAGAACCAGGTAATTTCAGACACTGTCCAAAAGGCAGTACTGAGACAACTCTGCTGACAGCCAGGCAAAAATGAAGTGGGGAAACGTCAAATGTTCTTGACCTGAGCTTAAACCTTTATGAATTGAGGGCAGAAGGAGAGAAATGTGTCTGTAAAGAAGAGCTTCTCTTGAGATAAATATGTTTGTATCAAGGCACAGACAGGCTGGAAATCCGTGGAGGGGAAACAGCTGGGGAAGGCAAAGGATTTGGAAGTGATGCTTCAAGGAATTGATGACAAGAGTTTATTTTTGCTCAGCAGCAGTGCAGTGGTTATTCTGGGCTGGCATCAGAGCCGAGCAGGACCAGCTACATCAACACAGGCCCCTTTAACAGACTTGTTCCCTGGCAAGAAATGCACATCTGAAACTCACAGCTGAGGATTCACTGTGAGCAGGGCCAGCAAGTCTGGAGGGGAGGTTGGCTTCTGTGAGCCCATAGCCCAGAGAAAGTCTCTTTCCAATCTGGATGTAAGAGGGAATTGTGCCACTGTTATTTCACTGGCATTTAGACTTGGCAGAGGAGCCCCCTAGGGATGTTCTGTGCTGTTCAACACAGGTCAGAGAAGATGATTAAACTGGCTTATTTGGCTTTTGAAATTGGCAAAGGTCCTAGACAGGTATCTAGTGCTAGATTGTTGATAGGACAGAATAATGACATGTACATTGAATTAAATTATCTCCAAAGAGCCACTGCAAGAAGCTCAGAGGAGTTGGGATGAGCTTTAAGCATGTGTTACCCTTCACAGAAAAGCCTTCAAATGAATTGTCCTGGCTGAGGTGGTACACTAGGCCATCTAATCCTTATCCCTCCTCATCCTTCAAACAACAGCTCCCCATCTGCACACCACAGAGCTGAAACCCTGGCCAGGGAATCTGTCTCCTTGTCCTTGATTCACACTCAGATCAGTGGGTTCCCTCCACCTCTGGGCAGGATGGATTGGGCAGACAACAACCAGGAGTGTGTTCTCAAGCCAGGGCTGGCAGCCTTTGAAGGCTGGCAATTAGGATTGCAGCATCTTCCAAAATAGAGATTAAAGATGCTGGTTGAAGCTCTGAAGCAGCTCCTCAAGCTCTTCAGGTCCTGCCTTGTCCATATGCAGCCTAAGTGGGTCCTCCCCATGGAGCTGGAGGGCGCTGGGCTCCCCTGTGCTGCTGGTCCCCCAGTGTGGAGACAAGTGAGGGAACAAGGTGGCTGGAGACACCAGCATGAGGGGAGAGAGAAGCCTAGAAACCAGCTTTATGCCTCCTAAGCCATCAAAAATGGCATCTGGATTTTTAACACCCTTTGCTTCTTAGCTCTAAAAGCAATGGCCACGCCTTCCATGCTGCTTTCTTCAGCTGAAGAGTTGTTTTCCATGAATTAGAAGTACTGTTTTGAAATATATTTGGCTCATCTAACATGCTGTGAGCAAAAGGCCATGGAAGAAGTGAGCCAGCCTGGAGTGGGTGTCTGTCTGAAACCAGAGCTAGAAGAGTTTCTGGCCTCTTCAAAATTGGCAATTGCCAGCTGATAGGGAGATTAACTATCCTCAGTGTTTCTGTGCAGCCTAGTTACAGACTACTCAGTCTTAAGCAATTAGAGCTGTTCCTGTTTCACACTCTTAATAGAGCTCGTTGTCAGGCATGATTCCAATCATCTCAGTGCTCAGCTCCTGTCTCTGATAGCATCTACCACACATCACTGACAATTTTGCAGTTATCAGTATCACGGCATCCAAAGATCACTGGCACTGAGACACAAGGAAGACACCCCCCTCGCTTTTTTCCAGGGTTGTAAATGTGAATTAGCTCTGTTCACTTAACCTCACTCCTGCACACAGACTCACCAAGAAGAGCAGCAGCTTGTACGAGGGTGGTAGCAGCCACCCACGGCAGAGGGGAAGCTGTCTTGTACTCTGGCCCATGCAGAACTCTTCTAGATACTGCAGAAACATCCCCTTAACAGGATCCATTTAGGAAAAAAGTATATTAAGACTTGCCTGAGCAAAGCTTTGTTGCAGCTTTGGGCTTTCCCATGTCAAAATTCAGGAAGGGCTAAGCTGAGCCTTGCCCTTTCCTCACACAGCCTCAGCTGCAATCACCTTCATCAAACTCAGCTCTTCAGCTCTTACTTAGGTAATAATTTCCACAGGTCCTTTGCTCATCTTCCACTTGAGACCCCTTCAGAAAGGCAAGTACACCAGCGACTGCAGCCTCTGCCTTTTGTTCTGTCACATCCTGTGCTAAGAGCAGCCTGTCCTGCTTAGCCATGGTTAGGCTGGGGCTCACCTTGAGAGTCTTACAGCTTCCTACACAAACCAGCTGAGCTGCTCAGCTGGCTCAAGGCTGACAGCATTTTTTTGGGTATTCTGAATTAGATTGAGCTTCACTTTGCTGGCGGGACATAATTCAAAAAGCAGAGGTGGGACAGCAGCTGCCTCTTGTCTGCAGCACTGAATTACTCTTAGACTGGTCCTGAAGAGATGAAGATGTCAAGGCATAGAAATCATGGCAGAGGAGAGAGGCAGAGCTAATTCATGCACAGGGTGCTGGACCAGTCTGTCCTGTAGCTGCTCCAGAGCCCAGGAATGTCTGCTCTCCATATCCAGGAGGAAAACAGTCCCCTGAGAGCTGCCAAATGGGTGGAACAAGCAGCCTCAGACTGCCCTGATCCTTACCACCAGCACTTCAGCGTCCTGCCATGCCCTGAAAGCCACAAGGCAAAATTGCTTCAGAGGTGGGCAACTTCATCAAGCAAGTCTGGAGGGGAAGGAAGGCTGCTGAACAGCTGTGGTGTGACCTGGCCACCCCAGGGAGGGGACAGGGCTTGGCCCAGTGATGCTCGTGTGGCTCCAGTTTGTGGGCTCTGAGGTACCAAACACCTCACAAAGCCAAAGGCACTGAGATCCCTTCCCTATAGCAGAGGATTTTGCCTTTGGATCCCAGCAGTAAGCCCAGCTTCCTGATGGTTGATGGGGACCTTGTGTGTTTAAACATATTCCTCTACCATGCTGCTAAAACCATTTTTCCCCCTTGTCAGGCCCTGATTCAGAGTCACAGGACAAAGGGATTTGCAACCCTTTAATAATGGAGCACACAGGAGCTCTGACATCCACCTCGTTCCAAAAAGCAGCAGCCCTTTCTCTCTCCTGCCTTAAACATAACACACAGCACAGGGATTTCAAGAACATGTTTAATGATGGCAGTTTCTACTGAAACACACGAAGTCCATTCAAACGCAACCAATTTTTCCTTAAAAAGAAGCTTTGGTCACAATGACAAATTCTTTTTAAAAAGAACTTCAAAGCAATTGCACAAAACCGAACACATGGTCCTGATACCTCCTCACACACAAACTGCAGCAGCAGAAACTCATCTAGCAAGGAAAAATCTTTAACAAAAACCACAGCCCATCACCCTGCACACATTATACCATGTACATGGAATTAGATGGAACAGTTATGAACAAAGTGTTTTAGTTAATTAGTGTCTATGTGTTCAAGCTTCATTAGTGCCTGTAGACTGTTACAACTAAGTTTGGTCTTAAGATAAACACTAGGGGATCACAGAGTCAGTGTGCTAAAGTGTTTGCAGTCATCTACAACTTCCAGGGAACAAAAGGGGGGAAAATGCAAATACAAAGCTATCTGTGTACTTGGTTCTGCAGGTAAGCATGGCACACTGATTTCTGCTTCTCAAGAGTAATCTCTGGTGACTGGGGCTGTGGCTGGAGCAAAGCAGCTGCAGTTCTGTGCAGGGTTTTCCCTCCACATGCACAAAGGGAAAAGCCTCTGACTCACATATTCTGTTTGCCTCAGCCAGGAGCTGGAGGATTCTGTAAGCAGTAAGTGAGCTACAGACAGACAGCTGTAATAACATTTCTGTTTTCATTTTCTGTAACAAAAAAATATGCCTTTTAAAATGCTCTTGAACAAAGCAAGTTTGACTACGCAACACAAAATAGCAGCAGATACTAAGACACATTACAGTCACAATCAGATTAAATCTGCAGTGTAAGATACACAGAACATTAAGGTAAAAAACTCATGTAGTGGTTAATGGCTATTTCTTCTCTGATGGACTCCTAGAACTACCTGAACCAAACAGTTCAAATTATTAAAACTATGTTTTAAACTGATTTCTACAATTAAAAAAATATTAATATATATACTATTAGATGAGTCACGTCAAGTGCTCTTAAAATCTTAACTAAATATAGCTATAGAATATTTAACCAGACACTTTAAATCACATACAGCAAGTTTTGTAGAGGTAAACATTGCCTCACATTTGCAACAGCAACTGAGTATCAGACAAAGCATTTGGATTATTTTCATGACTGTGAGCAACTGGTCAGGTTGACCTTTTATTTCCACCAAGCAGCTGCTGCTTCCCTATAAGCACTTTTCAGCTTATGGCACACAGTTTGGGACTTCCTCAAGGAGCCAGGAAATCCCAGCTGCTGTTGAGCACCTCCATCTTCAACATCTTAAATACCTGGTCCCTGTCCACCATTGAGATTTGGCCATGTTGTGACAACAGTGGGATTTTTTTGGTTTTTTTTAAGCTACAAGCAAGGGGAGCAGAAGGCCTTTGCCAGACTAACTCAGCAAGTGACCTGAAGCTGCTGCAAAAACTGATTTCAAGAACTGACTTGCTCAGAAGGCAGAAGTGCCCTCCATGAATATTTTCTTCTCATCTCTCTCCTACATAACTTGGTCTTGCCTTTCTTTTGTGCAAAGAGATGGTTTCACTCCCTCTCTCCACTCTGAGTGCCTGATGCTCAGCTTAACGAGTGTGGCAGGAGAGTGGGCATGAACACGTTGCCATGGTGCCTGCACAGACAGGGCAGCCACCTCATCCTGTCCCCTCCTTCTGCAAATGCCAACAGAAGCTTTTAACCTCCCTCTCTCCTCTCAGCATTGCCACTTCTCTGACTTCAAAAGGGCTTGGTCTGCCCACGAGGTTCAATTCCCAGCCTTTAAATCTTGCAGCCCTGAAGAAACCCAGTATTTCCTCTGAGGCATCCAGCCCAGAGCCTGAAACCTGCTTTACTGAGGTGAGGAAAGAGCTCCAGACCTCACCTGAACCTGCAGCATCGTTCCACTCTCTGCTCCCTGTGGCTCCTGCCAGCCAGAACAACCTGCCCAGCCCATGCTCACCTCACAGCTGACATGTCAAATATTGCTTGGTAACAGAGGCACAGAATGACTCAAACTATTCCATGAATGAAAATAACAGAGCATTTTATATTGCCTTGATGACTAATATTAACACAACAGTCTGCTTTGGGATTTTTCCATCCAGGCTGAGTTGGCTGTCTGCAAAGCCTTTGCTGAGTCACAGCTAGGGGAAAGCAAGCTGTGGTATGGCAGCTGCTGGGATGAATGCACAAGGCTGCTGGAAAGGAAAAAAAAAATTCCCCTTCACTTCCTTTTACTGACTGAAGGGCCAAAGGGAACCACATAGAACTGGCACAGGTCGTGGTATCATGACAAAGCAGTTTGGTTTCTCAAGAAGCCTCAAATCTCAATAGGGCTTAAAAAAACCAGATAAAAATCCCAAAAGTGGCAGCCTGCTTCAAGGCTGGTGCTTTGCCAGAAACTGCAGTCTCCTTGAGGGATTGCAACTGCAAGGCTGGGAGAGGGTCAAGCAAACAGTGGGACAATCCTAAAACAATTGGAAAATATGCATTCCCCAAGAAAAGCAAGGTTTCAGCCAGCTTAAAAACCCGAAATAGAAGGTGTTGAGGAGTGCAGTAAAGTCTGAAATTCATCTGTGGTTACTCTAAAGGAAAACCACAAAGTAAAGAACTAACCCAGTTAGGTTTAAAAACCCAAAATAGAAGGTGTTGAGGAGTGCAGTAAACAGCAAAGTCTGAAATTCATCTGTGGTTACTCTAAAGGAAAACCACAAAGTAAAGAACTAACCCAGTTAGGTTTGCCCTTTCCACCGCTGGCCTGGATTGCCTGGATGCCTGTGGTCTCCCAAGCCCAACCTTTCCAGATGCAGCAATCTGATTCCCACAGCGTCATCCCACAGCTCTGACCTCTGCAGCACAAAGCACAGCAGGGAACAACAGCTAAAAATCATCCTTGAGTTCAATGAGCTTTGTCAAGCAGGTAGTAGTAAGGGAAAACTTCCAGTTTGACAGAGAAAAAGATCACTTACATGAAGCTTCCATGAAAAATAAGACATGTTCTCTCTGCAATCCAATCATTCCACATGAGGACTTACTTTGCTTAGAAAAAGGTAATGAATTGTAGACAAGTTACAGTCAGCACAGGACAGTACAAAACACTGGTTTTAGTCCCAGTGGAAGGGCAGAAAATTACAAAAATATATCTTCTTTAATCCAAGATTGTTGTAGTTTAGAGCATGCCTGATTCTTCCTATTTCCCTGTGGTCTCACTTACTGAAGTTGATCTGATCAGAGCTCCTTGGGACAATGAGAGTGTCATCATGAAAACTTAGTGCAATTGTTGTTTAAAAAAGAAAATCAGTAGCAAGTCAAGAAAATTTCCTACATGAGTCGACCTCCCAACCCCTTCCCACCCAAACCCTACACCAAACATAGTGTGGCATTTCAGCATGGCTTACATTTTTACCATCTTAAGTCCTAAGTCACCTCTGTAAGGCCCAAAAATACTTCTTGATTTTTTTTAAACACATGATCCATTTAACAATGACTGAAGTTTAACAGTGACTGAAGTGTTGAATTAGGATTTTAGAAAATAAGTCCTTGGGGCAGCTCAGTTTAATCTTCCTTGTATTCTTCCTTCTGCAAAACTTATTTAGACCGTAAGGAGCTGCACCTTGTAATGCTTTGGTGACACTGCAGCCCTCCTAAAGCAAGGGAGCCCAGTTTGCAAAGAGGAACTCTGGTCATTCCAACGCAGGAGCTGGGACACCAGGGAGCCAAATGGTGCTGTGTTAGTCAGAAGATCCACAGTCTCTGTACAAACAGCACCTCGAGGAGGTGAGGTTGTAGTGCTGCAGAGATGAAAGCCTCCCCTTTCACAGTTTTGGGTTCAGCAGGTCCCTCGACAGCAGAATGATGTCTCGCAGGGCACCGGCGCTCCACGGAGCTGCTTTACCTGGAAAGCAGAAGAATTAGTACAGCTGGAGATTTGCAATTTAAATTACTCACAGGCAGAGATGAAAACCCATGTGTGAAGTGGAGAAAAAAAATCACAACAGCCACAAAGGAAAAGGCAGTATCATCCACTGGGATTGCCACTGATTCCAGCAGTTTGTGTATCTGGTGGCAGTGATGGGATGTTAGTGCATGCCAGAGAAGAGAGACCAAGGCAAGACAAAAGCAGAGTTAGATGAGGGAAAGGTCAGATGCTGGAAGATCCTGTGGCCAGTCACTGTGCAGAGCAGAGAAGGGAATGTGCACAGGGAGGCACATGAAACTGCATTCTGCACCTCACAGCTTTTACACACCAGTGCACCCCTTACCCACCAACACACATGGACCATCCTCCTTGCTATGGATGTGCCTCCTGACTTCCTAACTGCTTCAGGGTTCAAAAAAATCTTAACAGGAGCCTGTTACACTGCAGGAAGGAGGCAAGAGCCCTCCCACAGGACTGCAAGAGCAGCAGAACATGCGCTCTACAACAACTGTCACACTAGCATCAGGAAAGAACTGGCCTTCAAAACCCAGCAAAAATTGCTTTTTGACTATCTCTTTTTCTACCCTGCTGTGGGCCTATGGGAAATCCTTAACAGCAGCACCAAAGCTTTGGCAATTTGTTGTATTTATAGTGAGCTGCTGCCTGTGTTGGTGATTTGCACCCCCTTCAGATGAGGATAAATGATACCCCTCCATTTACACACAACTTGTCACTGCTGCCTGCTGGGGAAAAAAAAATAAGCTGCTATAAACGCCAGTACAATTCACCTGGCATCATCCAGAATTGCCTGCAGCTTTCACTGGAAAAAAAATCCATTAGAGCTGCTCCCTTGAGAGTGAACACCTCGCAGTAACAAACAGAACAATTCCACGCTCCATTCAGAGCTGCACACGCAGCCAGGATCTGGAAAGGATGTAGTCCTAGAGAAGGCACCAGTAGTGTAACCCATATTTTACAGAGACTCCCAAGACTTGGGTACATCAAAGGCTGAGCCCTGCAAGTGTGCTGAAGATGTTTCTCTACAGTTCAATGCTATCAGTGCCTGGAAAAGGGATGAATCCAGAATCCAGCCCTTACATCTGGTGTATCTTTCCTCTAAAACATCCTGCAAGCTCTCAAAAGCCCTTTAGACCCACAGTGGTTGAATAAATATTCCTGTCCTCTTCCCTCAGCCTGCCACTGCTCCTTACACATAAATCTTTCTCCTTTCAAGAGCACTTTGTAAGATGCATTCCTAAACCACTTCTGCGTTCTGCCGGTGCTGCTGCTGCCGTTAGAGGAAAAATGACAATCCACAGGGAAAACAAACTGAGGAATTTTACTCAGCCAACAGGAAGGACAGAGGCTTCAATCTGCCCCAAGAAAAACTTTCTATCTGTATTTATTTAGGAGCCTGACACCAGGACTGGCATTGAAATTCCAAGTTCTTCCCCCAGCTCAGGGCTGTCACATATGGCCCAGGACAGTTGTGAAATTCCCCCAGCTGCGCCCAGCAAGCGAAGCAAGAGCAGAACTCACTGCCTCCAACAGCTGCAAGTCAGCAGGGAGAGGAGTCACTGCTGATATCCCAGATTACTGAAGTGCTTTCAAAGCCTTTCATGTGCAAGGCGCCACGGAATTTATTCAGAACCTGTTTTCAGTTTCCTATTGAAGCTGACAAGAAATCCCCCAATGAGCCTCGCTAGAGTTAATAAGCTTAACAAGCTAACAATTTTATTTACCTTTTCAGAAACTAGTTCTTTTTGCATCTGTTTTAATCTCTTTTCTCTTATAGCACAAAATAAGCAGAATGCTGTGTGGTGGGGGATGGACACCAGTTTGTTGGGGATGTTTGCCTGTAACCTACTTTACTTCACTGCTCTCTACTCAAGTATCCCTGAGTGCCAAATGCCTGATGAATCGATGGCTTAGCTCCATCACAGAGATCACAGAACCCGTGAAATTCCCCCTGCCCTCCTGAAAGAAAGAGCTAAAGGAGCAAAGAGGAGAGGGAAATCTTCAAATCAAAATCTATTTGTAGGATGAGAAAAAGCACATATGGAGAGTGGGATCTAGCTTTCCACTAACTCATTTTTGAAGATGTGCAGCAAATCCCATCATAAAACCTGAAAAACCATCTGACATCTGGGAAATTATGACCAATATAGTTGATATTATCCAGGAATCAATGGGACAAGAATGCCTTTTGTCTTTCAGCACAGATTGAATCGGTGATCAAGAAACAAACACTCTTTCCATTTGCTTACTTTGTGTAGCTTTATAGTAATTTCAAAACAATTCCTGAAGTATTTGTCCAAATGCCTCCCTCTACAGCAGAGCAAATACATACAGAAACACACATATTAAAACAGTGGTTTCCATGAAACTTTTTAAGGAGTTATCAATGTCCAAGTGATCTGGCACTTTTACTCTGTGACAATCTTTGTTTCATACTTTCCATCTCTTTTCACACAGAAATTGTGCCTGAAGGATTAGAGGCCATTGACAGAGCTGCTTCCCTGCTACTGGAATGAGGTTGCAAAGAGGGGATCTGATCCAGCACACATTTGACAGAGGCAGCAGTGGGTGGTTTTTGCATCTAAAGAAAGGACTGTGTTTGGGTAAGATTTTGAAGTGGTCTCATTAGCCTGCTTTACTGGAGAAAGGTGGTTATTTCTTGTTGCTCCACTGCCCAAGGGAAGCCAGGGGGGGAACTACTGGGAGCCTAAAACTTTAAAGCATCCTGAAAAAAAAATACAAAAAAATAGCAACGACCTTCATCCAACAGCCCAATTTACACTGTCTGCTGTTCTTTGATGCTTCATGTAAGACTGGAAACAAATCTGCACAAGGACAGAGCATTAAAGGAAAGAAAATTAACTGCACGAGAAGCAATTGGAGAGGTAAATGTCGCTTCTCCCCTGTTGCTGCTCCACACCAACTGCCTTTTAATTAAAGAGCTGTTTGCATTACATGGGGAGAGAGCACAGAATCTCAATTACTCCCCCAAATACAGATGCAAGTGCCAGCACAGATCTTTCAGCAATGGGAGGGGATCTCAGATAAACCAGCTCAGAGCCTCCCACACCATAAATACCAGCTTGGGCAGGGGAGGACTGAGGCAGATACACCAGAGAAGACCTGTTAGAAGTTTGTCCTGACTCCCTGTGGGCAAGTCCGAGCTGCCCTTTTTGCAGCTCTATCCTTCTCTTCCTATCTGAACACAAGTACCTATGAAAAAACTCCTGTCTAGTTCAATGGGATTGTCAGTGGTCAAACTCAGCAACTCCAATTTGCAAAAGACTCTCTTTACTGGTGACAGGATTTGTTAACTGTTTGGGATATATTCTCCAAGCTGCACAAAGGAACCAGAGAGCTTGACACCTTCCACAGCAAATATATCCTCAAAGAAGCTTTCCCAAAATCAGCACTGCTAAAGCAAGGGGCTGGCTGTAAGATGATCTTCCCCTACAAAATCAGTAGCTCTGTTTGAGCTAAACAAAAGAATACCTGAAACAGCAAGGACTGCAGAAAACATGCAATTTAATAGCTGTTGCACTGTGGCAGAAAGGAGGAATTCCTATACCTGAAAAGAGGACTGGCTGGCCAAGAACGGGGACCCAGGATGAGCTGATACCTTCAGTGACAGTGGCAGAGTTCCTGTTCCAGGGAAGCAACATCAGATAACATAAACACAGCTCTTAAGAGACAAATGGTCTCCAGCAAGCTCTCTTTGTTCATCCACTATTTCACTTTTAAACATCTTGTCCTGAACCACTGCCACGACTGAGATTCTGTTCTCACTCTTTGGGGAAAAAACCCTCAGATCCCATTTCCAAAAGTTCACAGAGAAAGTATGGAGTTAAAAGGAAAAGGGTGGGACAAGGGGGCTGTTTAAACAGCCATGGCAACTCAGATCTCTGCACTCTGGGTTTAACAAAACTCGATCCTAAAGAACAACCTGCACAGGCTGAAATTATTAGAGCAAACAGGGCAGGTACAGGGAACGGCAAAAGTCAGGTATGGACTGATAGGAGTCTTCTAAATCAAGAACTAATTGTTTACACACAAAGGCTTGACTCACGCCCTTCATTGTTTCATGGCTCTCAGCTATTTCCTGATTTTTATAGAGAATAATGCAGTGATTTGGGAAACAACCACTGGAGCATATGGTGGTGTGTGGTTCAGATGTTGGCACACGTGTGCTCAGAGCAGATGTGGTGTTCCCCCTTTCCCAAAGTTAGGAGATGGGCACTGTGAGTAAAGTCTGTAAAATCTCCAGTTAGAAGTTGTCAAGATCTGCATTTTTATAATTAGGAGAGCTTATTTCAGCCAAAGTAGGACAGATTTTAGAGTAGGCCTTATTTGGATGAGAACACAACTTGAATAGTGTGGATGGCTCGATGCAAACAAAAATAAAAGATGCAGATACCCTGATGCCATAAATCAACAAGCAGCATCTTTATGTGCTGAGTTGTTGCCATAAATCTTCAGGCCCAGAATAGGCAGCAGAAGTCTGGGGTTGTCACACCACTTCCATCTCAAAAAGACAAACATATTTAAGGAAAGTTTGTTGCTAAGGGGCAACTGCTAACAGCATCAGTGAGGGCCCACAGTCCTCTCTGTCATAGACCAACTCAGGACCACTCTGGTCCAAATCTTGTGGAGATTCATTCTGATTTCCCTCCCAGGCTCACATCCTTGGAAAAAAGCCCTGGATCCACGACCCTTGATCCACAGTCCTCCATCCAGTGTGAGCACACAGGATCACTGCCAGCAGCTGCCCGAGAGGGGAAGTTCAGTCTGTCAAACCCTGTCAGCTCTTTGGGACACGTGTATCCCGTTGTGCTGCTCTGCAGGGGAAACAGGAGTGCAGACAGCCTGGGGTAGTGACAGGGCTATTGCAGGAGCAGGGGAGGACAGAGCTGTGTGTGCTGGGAATAGGCCAAGGTGTGTAAAGGAAAGGGATAATGGCTGGGGAAAGAGGGAGACTGCGACTGCCTCATCCCTGCCAAGTTAGGCCAGCAGAGAAATAAAAGAGCTGTTTTCACTAACAAGAGCTCAGTGAGCAAGTCTAACTGGACGGATGGCAGCAGTACCTGTATTTCACATCAAACACTGTTGAGTCTTCGTCCTCGTCGTCTTCTTCGTTCAGAGGAGCCATTTCTACCCGCTCAGCCGGGGTGGTGATGATGTCGTACTTCCTGGTCTTCTTAATCCTCTTGCCAGACCTGAAACACAGAGGTGGGAAAGACTGCCTTTATACACTCCTTGGAGAGGTTACATGCATTCCTTGGAGAGGCTGAAGCTGCTCCCACCAGCCCTGACTCTGTTGGATTCAGACTCCCTAACAGGAACCAGCAGAACCAGCCTCTATCCCCTCCTGCTGCCTTCCCAGGGCCACTCTTGGTGCCTGTGTGTGGAGCAGTTCCTCATCAGCTGCAATCCAGACCAATGTCAGTCTTTCCACTGCTGACAAACCAGAGATGCTCTGGCACCCAGGGCAGGCACACGGACGCCGCAGCCACCACGTGCTCCTGCTGCCACACTCAATAAGTGAGACATGGGCTTAATCAGCTGAAGCAGCCACTGGTTTAGTGAACATGTTCAGATGAGAAAGCACAGGTTAAGCCCTGCTGAGCCAAGGGAATGTTCTAGGCAGGATTAGGAGCAAGGAGGTGATGCTGTCTGGGTACAAAATTGCCTGCTCGCTTTCCTTGCAGACAGGCCAAGCTCAGGACTGGCACAGCAACAACCCTGAGTCTCACCTGAAGCAGTTTCAGGCTCCATCTGTGCAGGTGCTATGAAAAATAATCAACCATTGTGGAAAGCTAACTGTACCTACCACCTCTCCTCCCACAGATGCCAGCCTTACCTTCCTTTGTAAATGGAGATGCTCACACACCAGCACATCCCACAGTTTTGACAGATCTATTTTCTAACACTTTCAATTAATAAACACTTTGTGTATGGCTTTTCAACTTATTCTCTGCCTCTAGCTTGAATTGTGTGGGTCCATTTTTTTTTTACTTCACCTACTGTTTTCATTCATACTAGGAAGGTCACACTGCTCATGCATGAATGCATTTTTGTGATTATACATTCAAGAACGTGTTGATGTGTACTCGGCCAGCCTTCGGGGAGAAAAGTGGATGGTTTTGGTTAACAAAATGCAGAACTTTCCCCTACACCTTTTAGCAAACAAAACTGCTACCTGCCAAGCATGACAAGGGAGCTGGTGCAGGCACAAGCAAGCAGCCCAGCAGATTTTTTGTAATCACAGCTAGTGCTCTGAGCTCCAAGTGCACTCTCACCATCAAGAAGCCTTGCCCTGGCACATCATGCAAGGTGTGCTGGATCCAAAAACACAGCTTTTGCCTCAAGAAGTCTTTAAAACAGTTACAAAGCAACAGGAACTGGGGTATGAGCTCTGCAGAGACACTGGACTCCAGCCCTGAGTGTGCATCTCCACCACAGTGGTCCCTTCTAAGCTTAAAGTTAAGGAAACCTAAATCAGTGACCAGCTCTGATGTGGAAATCTCAGTACCTCTGCCAAGCACTGCTTTTGGGCAGTAGTCCAAGGCTGAACAAACAGGTCCCAGCCCTTAGGATGAAGCAGTTTGCATCTCTTCCCTCTTCTAAAGGCTGAGGTTGCATCAGGAGTGAGGAGAAAGTCACCTCCTGGTCTAATCTTTAGAGCTATCTGTGCTGCTGTGTCACGCAGAGCACGGGGTGGTTTGTTCTTTTAGTGCTGTTGTTGAAACAAGCAATTTTATATCCAGTACAGCCGGACTCTTAACCCAAACACTTGAAAATCCTTTTGAAACCACTTCTCAGTTACTCTGCTTGTCTGCTAAGAACTAGCAGCAAAGTGAAGGAGGTCTCCTCTTGCAAGTAAAACATTGTTTTTACATGAAATACTGACTCATGCTGGGAAGCCTAAACATAGACCAAGACTAACCCGTCAGAACTAACCAAGCACAGCCTTACTTACCACTTTGCACTCACATGCAGGCTACAGGGGGTTTCCATGGGTTCCATTTAAGATCCTACCCAAGTATCAGGCCCACTTTACTGAGACCCCTCCTCCCTCATTCCCTCCATTAGAAAATGTAACTTGTTCCACAGAGCTCATCTTAAAACTGTTAATAATGGAGTGGTTGAAGAAATTACTGCAGAACAGATATTTTTAGAAATGGGAAACTAGAATCCTTTTGCCTCCAGCCATTAATTAGTCTATTTGGGCTGCATTTTTAAGAGGATCTGGAGCAGAACTCACTTTACAGTGACCTATTAATCCCCACAACCTCACTTAATGATGGTACTCATCTAGGATAGGGAGGAAGCTCATTTTGCTGCTGGTTTTTGGCTAAGCTGCTACAACCAGTTGTTTGCCATTGATAAGGCAAAAAGGTCTCTCCCTCCCACCCCTTTCTCAATCCATTCCACCCCAGATTATCTAGCTAATTTGTCATTAATCTGCTTTCCAGCAGTCCGTTTTCTCATTTGCTCATTTGCACAACTCCCCCAGGCTCCGTAAATACCAGAAGAACTACCTGAGCTAACTCTGCAGGAAAGCCTTGGGAGTTTCCCTACATGCCTGTCAGGAAACTGTTTCACATTAAAACTCCTGAACTTCAGTGGGATCCCTGTAACCATCAGCAATGACAGCACAAAAAGGAAAAGCACTTTATTGAACAGGTGGGACCAGGCAGCAGAGTCAGCGGAGCAGCACAGGGCAGGAACTACAGAATACAAATGTTTCATGAACTCTGAGACCTCCTGGACAGGATCAGGACACATTAGACGTCGAGGGCAAAGAGAGCATCTCCTTTCCAGCCACATTCATTTTGTGGGGTCTTTTTAAAAGCAAACAAGCAGCATGCTGGAAGCTGTGGTCAGAGTATGCACAATGACAATGCACTCCCCAGGGTAGAAGTGGTTCTGAGTAGATTAGCACAGAAAACCATCTTCCACTTAAAAAAAGTCCTGTTGCTTCTGCTGATTCAGCCACCCCCTGTAATTCGGAAGGAATGCTACAGGTCTTGCCCAGAATTATGAGAAAATAAAACCCAGGCTAACTGGGAGCAGAATATGAACCTTTCACTGCAGACCCAGTGCTGAGGCACCACACACCACACCAGGGTCTGCCTGCTCCACCTCACACCCCTCTCCAGGCAGCAGGGAGGGACACACAGACAGCAGAACGCTGCCTTTGTGGCTGTACTTTGACCAGAGGCTATTTTGATCAAGCAGCAGTCATATGCAGCACTTCATCCTCCTTTCTGAGGCATCATGTGGTGGGGTAAGTGCTCGAATCAACTCACTGGTTCATTGTATTATTTACGCCTCTAATCTATTTTAGTCCACAACCCTGACATTCAAAGATGATTCTTTTCCTGACCCAGAGAGAGAGGTCTCTGTGTTTTTTACCTCCTGCTAAGAGATGTAGAGGGAGGGGAACATCCCCTGGAAAGTAAAAAAAAAGCAAACAAAAAAACCAACAAAAAACCCAAACAACTAAAAAAAAAGCCTTATCCCTTTTAAGTAGAGTGCTTACTGGAAGTCTGATTAAGCCAGTCTCTCCTAGAACTGCAGCAATGTTATATGCAGAATGGAATAAGAACCAGTTTACTTCCTGTTAATGGACTCCCTTAGCAGTTAAAAAAAAAAGGAACTAAAAACCTCAGGAAACTCCAGGCTTCCTACTAGCTGATGAATTAGAATGGCAATATTCTGTTCCTGATGATCTCTCTGGGTAGCTCTGCTCTCTGGATGGTGCTGTACACAACAAAGTTGAAGCACTAAGCCAAGTCCTCATGTGTTTTCTGGAGATGGGACATGCAGTGACAGGCCAAGGAGGAATGGTTTCCAATTAAAAGACATCAGGTTTGAATCAGATATTAGGAAGAAATTCTTTACTGTGAGGGTGGTGGTGAGGCAGCCAAGAAAATCTGTGGCTGCCCCATCCCTGGAAGTGTTCAAGACCAGGTTGGATGGGGCTCTGAGCAACCTGGGACAGTGGAAGGTGTCCCTGCCCATGCAGGGGCTTGAAATGAGGTGATCTTTGAGGTCCCTTCCAACGCCAGCTGTGATTCTGTGATTCCATGATCAGTGCTGCTGCCTGCCCATGGCTTTCAACATAGGTCACAGATGTAGGTTTTGAGGTTGGATATTTGGCTGATTTTGGGGTTTTTTTCTTCTCCACTTAACAGAATTTAATCAGAGCTTTTCTTTCCTGTTGCTGGCAGGAACATGCAGCCCTGTCTTTGCTGGAGTACTGTACCTGGTTATAACACAATTAATTTTAAATCAGTAAAACTCTCTGGGGTTAAGCCTTGGATGGCCTGGAGCAACTGTCCAGCTCATAGAACAAAGGGTCTTGTATCTTATGATCATATGCTTGAACCTCTCTCCTCAAACTCATTTATACCAGTTTTGCTAATACTGGAAAACTAAGCTTAAAGTGGCGTTTAAGGAATAAATCAAAACTGAACAAGAAGAAAATTAACAAAGCAAAGAGATGAAAAAGAAGCAGGTAGCTTTTGTCTAAATATCTAGACATACAGCAGCCTTCCCAGCCTGGATTCTGTTTGTTCAAGGGCAGGTCAAGACATGATGCAAACACTTACAGAACGGAGTTTTTTGCAACTAAACCTTTGGGTCGCTCTCAGCTGGAGCAAAAGCAATTTATCAGATTTCCCTAGAAGGCACACGATCCACCAGCACAGTCAGCCACATCTGAAAATCTGTGTTTCCTGTGAGCTGATCCCAAAAACTGCACTGCAATGGAATGAACTGAGCTGCACCAGGGGAGACAAACAGGGCAGAACATGGAGGTAAAAACAAAAAAATCCAAAACATAGATCAAAGAGTGAGTTTAGCCACACACAGTCTGTTGCAAGACTGTGTTTCTTGGTAATGCAAACTACCCAACTATTTGCTTGAGAGTAACATGGAATTTGGTTTGTTGTGGAAATGGTTTTGGGTTGGGAGCATGCAGAGCCCACGGGTGTAGGAAAGAAAGCAAACCCAGGACTGAGCTTGCAAAAAAGAATAAATAAATAAATACTATAGCAAATTAGACCTTGCCACATGCAGACAAATAGCAAAGTCTTGGCTGGCCTTCACAGACCCCAGCAGCCACAGAGAGAAAGGAAATTCAGACCACTTTGGGTGATACCACATTCTGAACCACACAACCATCAGATGAATTCAGAGTATAACATTTCCAAAAGGAATAAAGAGGAATCTGAGTGTAGTCTTAAGAACTGAGCTGAAAGCAGGAGAAATATATCTATTCCTACTCAAAAAAAGGAAAATAATCTCAATAGAAAAATATGTAAAAATGAGATGTATATAAAAAATAAAATGCATAAAATATTAATCCAATGCCTGTGACAAGTATCTGGCCAATCACTGGTTCATTTCATCTCTACAACTCATATAAAAGGATAATTTACTTCCAGCAACACAGAATAATTTCACAGTGAAAGTTTAATCAAAGATTGGATTTCAGGAAAATCTCTTTAATAGGAATCCATGACTCTTCAGAAAAAAAAATCGCAATGTTTTTTACTAAGTGTGAACAAAGCTTGTATTCTGATCGAGAAAAGCTTTACATTTATTGAGGGTAAATCCCTTATCTCTTCTGCAACAGAATCTCCACTGATCTGTGTTGTCAGCTACAAGTGTGACGCTGTACAAACATACCTGTTGGTATTCTTGTCTCGTTTGCAACTGGGATAACTGTTTACAAACAAGTGCTCTGTCAGATAAAGAAAAATACTCAGAAGCCAATAGCTGCAATTTCCACTTCCCCAGCAGGTTCTACCAAAGATACACACGACATCTCAGAGGGTGTTTAACATATCTTTAATGCTGCATTAACTCTGATCAGCTGTATAATGACGACTTCGGCATGGGAGAGTAAATCCATCTTTCCCAAGGTGACTTTAACTTGGACCTGCTTTTGCTGATAATGGTATAGGGAAGGCCTTTAAGGGTTATCAGTTTGCTTTCTTTGGTTACCAATATTCAGCCATGTCTCCTTGACACAAGATATTGCTTTATACTCAGAAGAAACTGTGGCAAGGAAAATAAAGTCTCCAAGATCACACAGAACTAGGAGGAGAAACTTAGTGCAGAATGAAAATCCTTAGTTATAGACTTCCTAATTCTAGTTCATATAATCTGTACCAATTCTGCTGTTTGTATGTGACAACTCTGTAGAGCTGCAGACATACTGATTTAAAAAAAAAACCAAACACCTCTTCAACATTTTATTGGGCTCTCCCAAACCACATCACTTTATGAGCACATTTATTTGCATTGCCTTTGCCAGCTGCTGCTCACACTTAAGCAGAATACAGTTAAATGTCAATTTCTCCAGAAAGTATCAGCCCTGATCATTTCGGTTTACAGACCACACTTTGGAATACTACCATCGTGAGCGCTGCCCTTCCTACACGGAATTAGCTCAAAGTAGGAGAAGCAGAGCGTTCAGCCGTGCACAAAGGAGCTGCCTGAAGACAGAACAAGGAAGAATTTGCCAACTCCACCTGTTTAACTGCTCCTGTCACCGGAGCCACGGCTGGCCTCCTGCCGCCGCCCAGCGCCAGCTGCTCCCGTCCCTTTCCGGGGGCCCCTGCCCAGCAGCCGGACACGGAGCTGGGACACTTCGCCATCCGGGCCTCATCTGGGCTGCGAGACCTCCGGCTTTGTGTGCTCCCACGGCGAGGCGCCCCACGGCTCCCTGGCACCCACTCCAGTGGCCCATCAGCAGCAGCCCCGCGTATTCCCAGATGTCACACGGAATCTCGCTCGCTTCGCTCCGTGCCCACCCCAGCCCCACACAGCGGGTGTACCCCCGCTGGAAAACCCTCACTTGGAGTCCAGCTCCTGCCCCGATTCCCTGCAGGAGCGGAGGAAGGAGCGGGCTTGCCAGGCCGGCAGCCCCGCTCGCTCCCCAGGGGCCAGCCGCACACGCCGCGCTTGAAGCCGGGCTTTGAACGCATCACTAGCAGGTTATATAATACATCATTATCTGTAAAATACATATAATACTTATAAATAAAACAGGAGGGCCTTCCCCCCTCCGGCCCCTCGGCGGGTGCCCCGATCGCGGGTCGCGGCTGCCGCGGGCGGTGCGCACCTGAAGACGCGGAGCAGGAGGCAGGCGATGAGCGCGGCCGTGAGCGCGCAGGCCCCGATGACGGCGGCTTTGAGCGCGGAGAGGTCGCGGAGCATCGCGGGCACGGGGCTCAGCCGGGCCCCGCTGTGGTTGCCGGGGCCCGGCGCGGCGGGCGGGCGGCTGCCGTTGCGTGCCCGCCCGCGGGTGTGAGGGGGGGATCCCGCGCACCCTCCGCGGGGCGCCGCGGGTAAACGAGTAAAAAAACAATAAGTTCTAGAAGGAAAAAAAAGACACGAAACGCTCGAAACTCAGCTCAAAATCCGCGCTCCCCGCCCCTCCAGAGGCGCCGCCTCCCGCCGCCGCCGCCGGGGCCCCGCGGCCGGGCACGGCCGGGCACGGCCCGCCACAACCGGGACACAGCCAGTCAGGCACAGCCGGGCACAGCCAGGGCACAGCCGGGCACAGCCGGGGCACAGCCAGGGCACAGCCAGCCGGGCACAGCCGGGGCATCGCGGCCGGGCACAGCCAGGGCACAGCTCGGGCCGGGGCCTCCACAGCCTCCGCTCCCGGAGCCTCCCGCGGCCTCGCCGCTGCCTCAGGCCCCGCTGCTGCCGGGCCCGGCGCTGCTCCCTCCCTCAGCACGAACAGTTATTATTAGAGTTCTTATTAGATGGTGGGGAAGGGTCTGGAGGAGCCATACGAGGGCACTTGGTTGTTCAGCCTGGAGCAGGGGAGAGTGAGGGCAGAGCTCACTCTGGGCTGCAGCTTCGCCAGGAGAGGCAGCTCCGATCTCTGCTGTGTGTGACCAGCGACAGGACCCGAGGGAACCTGGAGCTGGGTCCAGGAGGCTTAGGATGGATACTGGGAAAAGGTTCTTCACGCAGAGGGTGGTGGAACAAGGTTCTCCAGGCAGTGATCACAGCACCGAGCTGACAGAGCTCAAGCAGCATTGGGACAGGAGTCTCAGGCACAGGGTGGAACAGTTGGCATCCCCTGTGGAGAACCAAGAGTTGGACTTCGATGATCATAGTGGGTCCCCTCCACAAAGTTCTCTGTTTCTGTGATTCTGTGGCCACTTCTAATTACAACACACAACATCAGCCCAGCTGCAAAACAACCACAGGGTTCATGCTGCCATCAAACAGGGCACAGACCTCCCGAGCTGCTGGGTCAGCATGGCCCAGCTGCTACATCAACAATTCCTACATAAGATTTATGTCTTTTTGCCTCTTCGCTGATCACCAGGGCTCTGCTTACAGGGTAATGTATTTACAGATCTTTCACATCGTTACAAATGTAAGATGTGAGAAAATCTCAGCCATGGTTCTGCAAACCATCCTGGGGCACTGAGCGTGTGAGTGGTACCATCAGCCAAGCCAGACAGGGAGCATAAATCATAGAAGTATAGGAATCATAGAGTTACCTGGGCTAGAAGGGAATCACAAGGATCACCCAACTCCTGGCCCTGCAGAGGACAGCCCCCAAAATCCCACCCGGTGCCTGGGAGCATTGTCCAAATGCTGCTGGTATTCTGTCACGCTCAGTGCTGTGACCACTGCCCTGTTCCAGTGACCAACCACCCTTCTCTAGATCCTCCACCATCTTCATAACCCTCCTTTGAACACTCTCTAATGGCTTTATATCCTTCTTATATCCTTCTTTATATCCTTCTTATGCTGTAATGCCCAAAACTGCACACAGTGTTCAAGGCGAGGAGTAAATGAGGGAGCAAAGTGCCTGTGCCACAATACTGCCAAAAAAACAACTTTTGCTTTCAGTGTTCAGTATTCGCAAGAGCTTCATCGCTGCTAAATAATTGTATGTGGGGAAAAGGGCATATTGGCACTGAAATGATGTGAAACAAAGGGGAAAGATGAAAGAGCTGATTTCTGTCCTATTAAGCTCTGCACTTCACGGCTGGCAGGGCAGGGTACGATCGATATTGTATGTGTGACTAAGCCTTGCAGGAGATGGCAGAGGTGTATTCCTGCAGGCAGTGTCCCTCCAGAGAGGTGGCAGTGGAATAATGCCTGGTTCAATGGCCTCCCTGGCCAATTGGGATCCTCTATCAAATGCCACCCACTCGGTAATAAAAGCATCCTGTGTGTTTTGCAGGAAATTCTTTGGATGAGGAAATTTTGACATGGACACTGTGCAGAAGGCCCCCTAGACTGTCTGAATTGGGCATTGTTCCGAGTTTATTTCATTGCTGACTTTTGTGCAGTTTCCCAGTTTCCAACACGGAGCCTTGGTTTATTTCTGTTCAGAAAAAAATAAAATAAATAAATCAGTAAAAATTCCATCTGGGCTGGAGGTCAGATTGGTGGTGCAGGCTATTTCCCAAACACTGGTGTGAGCGCTGCTCACATGAGTTATCATTTGTAAACACTGACCCTGTTGCTGGCCCTGCCTGTTCTGAGATGTTTGCCAGCTGCTGCCCGGCCTCTGGCAGATCCCTCTGGCATTCATCCTGGCAGAGCAGTGCTTCTCCACAGGATGAGGAAAGATGTGTAAAGGACTTCCAAAACAAGAACCACCTCCCACAGTTTGAGTGAATATATCGGAGGTGAAGAGCCATTAACACAACAGTTTTGGAGAGTGTAATTTGTTTCAAGTGGCTTCAGGATTTCTTGTTTTGGTTTGGCTTTTTTGTAGGGTTTGTTTGTTTCTTTTTCTCCTCAGATCTTTACTGATATTTCCCATGTCATTTGCCTAATTTGGGAATCATTCCTGGGGCCTGGTCTGGAATGTGGGATTTCGCAACTCTGTTCTTCAATGACATCATGTGGTTTGTTCTGAACACAGCAGTAATAAATGAGAGCAAGGGGACTTCACCAGCCCTTCTATAATAAACATTTTATCTGAACAGTCATCTTTTGGGGATCTGAACTAGTTTGAGGGGTTTAGATTTTACCTAGTAAGTCATGTTTTCCATGTATGTAGGACAAAGAGTCCCACGTGGATAGCGAGGAAGGATCTTGGTTTCATCTCCCCCTTAGCAGTGGTGGCTGTGAAAGCCAGCGCTCCCAAGAGCTTTGGTAGAAGAACACAACTTTGAGAAATCGAGAGGAAGTTCAGACAGTAAAAAAATGCAGAAAGCATTTGGTTTCCCCTCCGATGAAGCTTGTGTTTCATTTCTGACACAAACACACTCTGGAGGAGAAGGCTCTGCGGGTTGCAGGGGCGGGAGTTGGTGTGGCTTTTCTCCCTGCTGAGTTTTCTTCCCATTTACACCTGTTCGGTGTCATTACAAGTTGGAGCTCTCAGTAGCAATTGCCCTTTCTGTAGAAGAGTCTGTGCTGGCTAAATAGAAGTGTTTCTGTATGCAATTGCTTCTGGGAATGGCAGATTTCTGTATTTATGGATGCCTGATAGAGGAGCAGCCCTGTTTGTGGGGAAGGCTCTTCATGCACTGCTTAGCAATGCATATGAAGCTCGGGCTGCCCCTTTCTTTGTGCTCTCAGATGGCCTCCAGGCAGCACCCAGATGTATTTTTAGCTCTCAGAATAGGGGGAAATTTGCAAGAAATTGTGCAGAGAAGAAATAAGCAAAGAAGTGGAAGCTGGCTCAGTCGTCAGATTTAGGCAGGCTGGATTTGCAGGAAGAAATAAGTGTTGCTGTGAGAGAAATGAAATGTGTACAAAATGAGGCAAACTACATTCCCAAGGATTTGCTGCAGAAGTAATACACCTTCTGGAAAAGACCAGGGTCCAGTAAGGAAGGAAATAAAATGGAGCTGGTAAGATATCTGTGCTCCATGAGCCCACCTCTGACATCTCAAAACCAAAAAGCCAGGCTAGTAGCAAAGATATAAATTCAAGGAGCAACCACCTCTCCATCAGAGGGTGTTTAGCTTGGATGTCAGACAAGAGAGCACAGGGTAATTGCAAGATTTAATCATTCTTCCAGTGACTATTTCTAGATAACCTCAACCAGTAGTGCAGTAAAACTGCAATGCCTCATCTATCACGAGTGGTCCAAGGGCTGCAAATGTGTCCTATTGCTAAGTGAAGACCAGTGGTGTAGAGCAAGCAGGAGCTTCAGATATACTTGGACAAGTCTTTGCACATTTCTAGTTAGCACATTACATTAGCCTGTTATTTCTATAACCCTCTAAAACATTTATGGCTTTTTGCAGACATTAAAAGCCAGTGTAACTGCTGCAAAAGGCTTGTAATTTAAGTCTGTGATAAGCAGCAGATTCCTTTTAAATGAGGTTGCTGCAGTCATTAAGCTGGGGTGCAGAGATTATCTTTTGAGCAGGTTCTACAATATTGCTAATACACACAATGTTGCAGTGCAGCAGTTAATCTAAAGAAAACAGGGAAAGGAAGGACAGCAGTAAACCACAAATCTTTGTTTAGTTTGGATAACAATAATCAAAGAACACAAAAGCCGATTATGACTTTGCCTCCCACTGCTTCAGTGCCTATTCATGCTGTCTGTCCTGGCTGGCCTGCTGAAGTGCAACCTGAAGGAAACTGACAAATAATTCAAGCCTTTTTTTTCCCCTTTTTTTTTTTCTTAAGATAACTTGCAAATGATGTCCTTAGACCAGTTTTCTTCATTTCAGCTGCATTAAATAAACTTGTCAGGGTGGTAGTGTCTAATCTTGTAGCCTCAGATGGTTTTAGAGGTTCATTGATGTTAAAGTGATTGCCAAGTAGCAGGACTCCATCCAGAATTGCAAGTGACTGGGATGTGGAATAAACAGAATTGGATTTAACCTCTACACTGTCTCCCACTGCAGCTGAACCATCGTCAGCCATGGAACTTATTTTGTCATTGCAGGAAAATCAGTCAGACCAGCTCAAAGGGGAAATATCTGTGCTGTGACAGTGCTTCTCATCCATCAGAACCTACTTACCCACATCCCAGAAGTCTGCACTGGCAGAAGAAGCAGGGAATCCTCCTGAGTCCCTGCAGGACGCTGCTCTAACCATGGAGCTCATTGCTGCTGTGAGAGCAGCTCGGGATGTCTGTGCAGCCCTCACCAGCAGACATCCCTCTGAAGCGTGGTCTCCAGAAGGGCTGGAGGGCACAGAGGTGCCCTGTACTCCTGTGTCCATCCCACGAGGAGCACTTCACCCTGGCAGTGCCTCTGCAGTGATCACTCTCCCTGTCCCACACCGGGCTGAGCGTGGTCTCCAGAAAGGCTGGAGGGCACAGAGGTGCCCTGTCACTCCTGTGTCCATCCCACGAGGAGCACCTCACCCTGGCAGTGCCTCTGCAGTGATCACTCTCCCTGTCCCACACCGGGCTGTGATTTGGAGCTGCTGCTCCTGGGTGCTCTTGTGTAAATCATGAACCACCCCAAAGGGCTACAGAAGAGGGACTTGTTGGGAGTCACACCTGGCCAAACATCTCTCTGCAGGTCCCAGGAATGCCAACACCCAGCAGAGCAGGGAGCAGGGGTGAGGCACACTGGCCCTCCAACACAACCCCCTTTCAGCAGCCTGTAATCCTGGTTTAACTGAGCACTGCCTGTAACTGTCATCCCAGCACCAGCCTTCTCCCTGGAATGACAGTGATCTTGACTTGCCTGGAATAATTCTCTGTGTGAAGCAGCTCCCCTGGAAGCTGTGAGATTAAATCCTTGTGGCATCTTGTTACAGAGATCAGCTCCTAGAGGATTATGGATGTGCAAGTGGCACCCGCTCTCCGGGGAAAGTAGGGAAACATCTGTTAACATCTGCAGCCAGGCTTCCAAATCCCCGGTGGGAACCAGACCTGAGACTGTCCTGTGGCAAGATGGATATCAGGAGGAAGGTGTGCTGACCAAAAGGTGTGCTGACAGCAGGAAATCTGGGAGCTCTCACTGCAGTTTGTTGCTTTCTAAAAGGGCTGAACCCTGTGGTTTGTTAGTGGGGGTTTTGTTTAGCTGTTTCTGTTATGATTTCCAGAGAAGTATTTTTCTGGTTTTACTTTAGCATCATGAAGCCTTTATCTTTGTGTGGCTGGAGGGTCTCTCTGGATGAGTGAAGAAATAGTAGGATTATGACCTTGCTAGAGCCAAAAATAAAAGATAAGCAATCAGGAAATGAAGGATTAATTCTTGAATTGCCAAAAATTCATTGTTGCTTGTTATAATCTGTTTAATTAAAATATCAGAAAGACACCTGGGATAGGAGTAGAGCTGCTCAGAAGATTCAGGTATCTCATCACTGTGAAAAAACCTCACACCTACTTTCCACTCCCTTTAAAAAGAAAAGCAGAAAGGGAAAATGTCTTGACAGTTCTTCAGCAGCAAACCTGTTTTTTTCAACTAAATTTTAACACAAGAGGAGTGGGTGTAAAATATATTTGTTTCCCTTCAAACCAACTAAATAAATGTCGCTTCCTACCACACAAATTGTCACTTAAAGCAGCCTTTGTGAGCTGCAATTTCTACCCATCCCTTGTTTTTGCTTCCTGAAAAACCATTTAAAATATTTTCAGCATCACCCCAAATACAGCTGATGATTTTTGGAAGCAGCACTACAAATGATGTTGGCTGTGGAGAATTTGCCTGGCACTAAACATCTGCTGTCAGTGCTGTTATCAGCTGAGTGCCACAAACCCTTCCTCACCTGTGGGATGCTAACAGGCTTACTGCAGTTCAGATGAAAGATGTCTAGTCCATAAGCCTATCCTGTTTCTCCCAATTTTCTTCCCCCAACCCAAACACCTGTGAAAGAATGTGGTGTTTATGAAGTTGGAGTCTGATAGCACTGTTTGGAGCCAAACATAACATACAATCCTCCCTTAAGGATGCAGTGGGGTTCTAGCTAGGAAGATTTGCTAATTTAGTCCCTACTCCCACTCCTGTCCCTGCCAAATCTGCCATGCCTCTAAATCCTGAGCACCACAAACCCTGTGAGCCCTTCTCCTGAGCCAGATGTACTTACTGTCTTCCAGTGTACCATAAACTTCATTTCAAATCAAACCCCTGAAAACTTCAGTCCAAAATTCAAATCCTTACTGGTAGAGTGAACCTTGCTAGAGCATGAAGCCTCATCCAGTGCAGGGAACAGCATACCCATTCTCTAGGAGAAGAGCTGATAGAAAAATCAACTCATTTGAATTCAGCTCAGAAAAATTTTCCACTTTATGTCATGCTTCCTGCCAGCAGAATGCAAAGCCTTTTTAATCAGACTAAACATTCTCCAAATCCCTGGGCAGTGAGTAATAATGTCTACTTCTATAGTATACTTCAAAGCCTCTCTTCAAAGCCTTCACTACCTGCAGAACACCAAAATGACCTTTATTTCACAGAGAGATAAAGGCACACTGGGCAGCAGTGCCAGCCAGGGACAATGGAGTGATGGCACAGGATGCTCTGCACATGGATGGGTACCAGCTTTAGTCAGAGGCAAGGTGGGACAGGCCTGTAGGTCACAGAACAGTGAAATCATGCAGTCAGCCCTTCCACAGGCAAGATGGCTCCAGCTAATGCTAGACAGGGTGGTGTGAACAATCATCATTCCTCTGCTCCCACCTACTCCAAATGCTTTAGCACTGGGTGCTCTGGAGCCATCTAAAATAATCTGGCATTGGATTCTCTTGTCTCAGCACCCTGGCTGCACTGCTGTGTCCTGCCTCTCCTCCAGAATGTCCTTCCCTGGCTGCTGCAGTGTCCTGAAGGGAAGGATGCCACAGCATGGCAGGGACACTTGCACGAAGAGCTGCTCCAACTGGATAAATTTGCCCAGTTTCCCCAGGGCTTACAGATCAATGATTCACTTGCAGTTCAGAGTGTCCCCAGGAGTCCTCTCCCTGTCCTGGCCCCCTGCTCTTCCAAGCAAGAGGTGCTGGGAGATGCTTTAAGGGAACTCAAGACTGCCTGCACACCACGGCAGGTTCCAAGGCCTAAACCTTGTTTGGAATCTCTAGAATGCTTCCTTAAATCCAACTCCAAACATCTAAACCAAAGGAAACACAGTAGACTTTTTCACTTGTAAATTTTCATCTGCCAGCAGAGGAGCCGAGTGTAGATTTCAGGGAAATAAGAGAGAGTTAGTTACGCTCCCCTGAATAATCCACTCTTGTCAACAGAGGTGGCTAATAGAGGCTCTGCCTGGGCATTTGGATGGAAATTAATGCATGGAGGAGACAAAGCTGTGTGCAGTTTGCAGACATGACACCAGCTCGGTGAATGGAAATGATACTTCAAATTTTATTAGAGAAGATTCTTGGTAGACATGTTTATTAAATGACCTGCCTGCCAGAAATGCTAAAGGATTCTCTGTTTTCATTCTGGCTCGCTGTATCACATCTCCAGGGCTTCACATGGAGCATCTCCCCACACATTGCACTTTTTAGGCTTTTCACCCCATGGCATGATCCTAATTAGCATCACCTTTAAAGCTTATAGGCATCTGCAGAGATGAAATTTTCAATCTGCCCAGGTCTCAGATTCTCTGCACTGGGATATTTTTGCCCCAAGTGTCTAGTCTATCCAGCTTCCTTTGCATTATCTTTCAGCTTACTCTGGTGTTTTTGATCCCTTCCAACTACATGTCACTGTGTGAATGCCTGTCATCCTTTTGTTTAATCCTTCCTTAGAGTCATCAATAAAAATGTCAGTAAAGACCAAGGACCTGATCTCTATGAAGCTCTAATAAACATAATTCTGTTTATTATACAGAATACAGAATCACTCTCTGTTTAGTATTCTTCTTTGCAGCCACTCAGCTGTGATTTGGTCCATGGATTATTGTATTCAGATCATCCAAAGAGCTACGTTTTGTAATATGTCATCAAGTGCTTTACCAAATCCAAACGGCTCACTGATTTTTAAGTGAGAACATGAGAACATCAAATCTGCTCCTTTCAATCCTCGAGTGAGCTTGCTGAGGTACCACTAAAGCATCTCTTCCAGAATGTCCAGAGTTGAAGACCCCATGAGATGAAAAATCAAACACTTTGCTCCATTAATCACACATATTGCTTTTGTTTGTTTTGTTTTAAAATACTTATTGTTAAATTTAATTAGTCTTTGCTTCATTAATCACACATATTGCTTGTGTTTGTTTGTTTTGTTTTAAAATACTTATTGTTAAATTTAATTAGTCTTTGCTTTCTAGACATTGGGTTTGTGTCTTTTTTTTTCTCAGATTAAAGATTGCCTGTATCGTGTTGTTTCTTGCTGTGCTTGTTGATGTTTCATGCAGTGATCTTTGGGGTTTTTTTCTTTTTTTTTTTATTAACACTGCTCTTGATTCTACAAACTCCTCTTTTCACATGTGCCTGTGTGGAGAATTCAGTCTCTGTGATGAGGAGGCCCTGCTTTCATGGAGCAATTTGCAGACTTTGAACTAGAGCTTCTAATTCTCCCCATAAACAAATACCTGTCAGATCTGGCAAGGCTCCCTGTCCTGCACATCTTGATATTGCCTGTGGGTTCCCTCAAGTACTTTAATTTTCATGTGTCCATGCATAACTCATTTTCAAGCATTTCAAAGCTGAGGTAAGTTTCAAGACTATCTTTAAACAATGGTCCAGATTCTCAATTTGTTCAAATGTGGGCAAAAGCAGAGCAACTGCTTTGAAGTCAGCGTTGGAATACAGGTGTAGCTGTCAGGGGAGACAGCCACAATCTCTTTTGATATCTCTGGAGCAGGTCATGCAGAAATAGAATCCCAAACAATATCTGTGACCAGCTGTTCTGTTCATCCTGTGCCTCCAGTCATTCTCCACATACAGCAGATCTCATCTCCCAGCTGACAAGAAAACCAACTAATCCAAAAAATGGAATTACCTAATTTTCTTCCCCATTATCTGAGGCTCATAATAGAAATGTGAAACGACCTGCTCTATTTCAGCAGCAAAAGCAAAGATGCCAGTTGACTCTCAGCTCTCAATTCTCACTACATCATATTTCCATTTGCAAAGGTGAAGGTCAAGCCTAGTGGGGATTTTTGTTCAGGAAAAGCTCCCTACAGATTAAATGGGATTCTTTCAGATTTAAAGAGGGAAGGGGAGAAAGAGAAAGAAAGAGCTGCAGGTTTTATTTAATGGAAAAATCCTACTTCTCAGGTGGGGGCAGTCTGCTGACTTAACTCAGTTGCAGACTGTGAGCATCCTCTGCCTGTGCTCCACTATGTAATCCCATAAATTGTGGCCACAATCAGAGAGGCTTCCCTCTGTCCCTTCATTTCAGCCAGCTTGGGCTGTGCCATGCCTTTCTCCACAGGAAGGACAGGGACTCGCCCACCATGATGTGGATTCAGGGATTCCTCAAAGCCATCAGTGAAGGACAGACAGGACCTCCATCCTCACACTCGTACCTGTGATGGACAGTCTATCGCACAGGCAGGGAATCAAGAGGAGGGAGAGATATTTAAACATTTCCTTTACTTGCTCAACCTCTGAGCACAAATATACGGGTGCCTAGGTCTGGGCTTCATCCTGTGAGCTGTAAATAAGGACCTGTAAGCCATCTTAAGCTTGCAAATCTCCCTGTCACCCTGAGAAATCAACTGATGTCGTCAGCCAGAGCCAGCAGAACACATTTCATAACCCTCATTCCTCAGGGCTGAGAGCAAAACCAGCACTGCCTGTGGAGCTGGGACATCACAGAGCACATGGAACAGGAAGAGCACAGACCCATGCCGAGCTGCTGTCACCACCAAGGCCACCAACAGAGCTGGGCTACCTCCTCTCCAGGGCTGGAACACTGGATGAACGAAGCTGGATGCCATACAGAGCCAGTGGCACATTCAGGCTCCTGGCATTGGTGTTGCCAAGGAAGCAAAGTCACAGGATCTCCTCCACGACATAAGGCATCAAATCTGCCAAGGAGATTCCTCTCCTGGGCCATCATCTACATTGGTGACGTGTTTGACTTGGATGGTAATGAAGGTGAGAGGTCTGTGCTGTGGGCTCAGTGCCACAGCAGTAAGGAATGATTTTGCTCTTAGGTTTGAGTTGCACAGTGTTAGAAAGGCCCACACTTTATGTCTGAGCACCAGAGCTCAACATCTTCATTCGTGTGCCTAAAGCAGTGTCAGCCTCGGGCTGTGAATTCAGGCCAGGTGGTTTGGCAGGGCCCTGCAGCAGCTTTTTGTAACATGTTGCTCTCAGACCAGCTTCCTCAGCTGCACGGCTCCAGGGAGGTGATGGAGGGCACAGTACCTGCCTGCAGCACAATGCCAACAGTGCTAAAGTTATCCTTTTTCCCCTGACTATCCTCCCTTCCTTCCCTGGCCACCCTTCCACAGCAGAGGCTGCAGTGGGACTGTGGAAGCTCAGGTTGATCCAGGGTCTGTGAAGCCAGGGGGGTGAAAGGGAGCAGCTCCCACAGCTCCTGAGAAGTGAGGAAGGGGGCAGTGAGTCAGGCAGGAGCACTGACCCAGGTCCTGCACAGTGAAGCTGCTGTACAGCACATCAGGGGCTTTTTGGAGAGAGAGGGCAAGCCCTGGCTGGCAGAGCTACATCCAGACAGGAGCTGTGATGAATGGGATGTGATTCGTGTAGCAAATGTGCTCCCGTGATGGAAATCACTTTGCTGGAGGATTGATGATGCTCAGCATGGGTCAGTTCATCTCTCCCAGTTCCCTGTCCTAGATCCTGCCAGACACAGAGACCACAGCTCACCCTGCACCAGCCCCGAGCATCGCTCAACCCTGTAGGACTGACCCAAGGCACCAAGGGGATTGGCTTTTTGGATAGAAGATTTTCCAGATCCATTTGTTGGGAGCTTGGACAGCACAGCTGAAAGCAGCTTTGCAGCCCAACCCCTAAGCTGCCCAGAGCTGCAGGGAGGCTGCAGAGACTGTAACAAAGGCTATGCAGTCTGGGAGAGACAAGCAGATTTTGAGGGCTCAGAGTGGTCTAAAAGAGGGTGTTTCTCACTCTGGCCTGCAAATAAGAGTGGAAGTTGCAATAGGCCAAATCCTTGCTGGGAAACAATAGGAGGAATGAAAGCTGGAGACTTCTGTGCTACCAAGTGAAAAGGTGGGGCCCAGGGATCAGGTGTTCCTTTTAAGCTCCTACTTCATCCTGCATCAGGACTGCACTCAAGAAATTATTTGAGAACAGTGATATCATCTAGGGAGGGGACTCCAGTTCTCCATGAGTAAGTGGTTAAACCCATGCAATTTTGTGACTTTTTTTTCCCAAGGTCAGGACCATCTTGCAGAACCTCTGGGGATAACAGAAGGAAATTTTCCTGCTCGTTGGAAGCACC
Organism: Passer montanus; assembly: GCF_014805655.1. Classification (NCBI taxonomy): domain Eukaryota; kingdom Metazoa; phylum Chordata; class Aves; order Passeriformes; family Passeridae; genus Passer; species Passer montanus. The sequence continues at coordinate 12,236,210 of NW_024369929.1, forward strand.
ACTGCCATGTGATGTGGGCCAGCTGGGGAGAACTGAGGAGCCACATGTGATGGAAGAACAATGCCAGGCTGCCTATGGGATTGGGGCTGCTGCAGCTTTCTCTCCTGCTGTATGTCAAGAGGGTTTTAGTAAGTCCTGGGACCTCTTAAAACTGATTGTCTTATTCCTGGCAGTGTGTTTTGAGTGCCCAATTTGTTTCATGGCACAGAAGCATTTGTGGACCATGATGTTTCTATGTCAACACGTGCTTGAGGAAGGTTTTCTTTCACCAGAAGTGGCAGGTGTTAGAATCCAGATCAGAGCTCTCTCCACATCATTATTTTTAGAAAAGGATTTCTTTTTTTAATAAGACATGTTGATATGTTTTCTCTATGTGGGATTAAAAGCACTTCAGGCTCATGCACAGAATTTTGCTTTATAAATCTGTGGGAGTGCAGATTTCCTCCACTCTTGTCCACTCTTGTTATATTGCCTTTGTGAAATGGGAATAATAAACCTTGTCTGCCTCCTGAAGAGGCAGAGAATTAACTCTTTGAAGTTTGTAAGACCATATAAATGCCTTCCTATTATTAAACTTACTACTGCTCAGGGCTTTTAAACAGCTGCCACATTTCACTTCAGAGGAGGTCGCCTTGAACTGGTAGGTGAAGCGAACACAGTATATCAGGGTGTTATGCTGAAAAAAAAAACTTTGGGATCTGTTAGACTGAAAGACCCTATATAAATATGAGTTATGTGCAGAAATAGGTTTTATAACCCTATCATTCTCCTCTGGTGTACCTCTTAATCTAAGGGTTTCACTATCTTTTATGAACACTTAACAAGACCTATATTAAGCTTCAAGCCTCTTCAGAGCACATATTTTACACGGAGTCAATGCAGAGGGGACAGACCCATTTTTTTGACCAGCTTACACAGCAGGTCAGCAACAGACCCACCTGGCCTGCTCTGGTAATTAGTAATTCATAATGACCTGCTGCACAGAAAATGCTGAGAGAAATACAGGAGCTTGAGGAAAAGATGGCCTCTAACGCTGTCATGTTTTGAAAGATTCACTGCCTTTTCCTCTCCTTTCAGCTTTTCTAGGAATAGCTGAAGACTGATGGTCTCGTTTAACAAATGTAGACTCCTGTTAAGTGGTTTTGGATTACAGGCTCAAGGGCCAGTCCCTGAGCCTGGTATCTCTGTGTTTGATCTGCATACACCCATTCCCATCCTGATTAGGAATGCTGGGACAAAATAATAAGTAAAAGCTTGTGATCGTCCCAATTAGTGCTGTTCTGGACACTCAGTGGGGAAACTGAGGCAATGCCAGATCATTCTGTATTGAGAGTGCCAGCGTTTGGATTGATAGAAGATGTAGGAGAACAGCATATAAGCATATAATCTTATTGAAGAAAGATGCATGAGGATTTCACTGCTCTTATTTATTTTATAGCATGCATTTCTTGCTTTGCGTCTTCAAACTACTCAATGAGCATTAGCTAATTAAAGAAAATTGTAAGACCTGTAAAATTGGTAAACATTATTCTCGCTCTAGAGCCAGAGAAATGAAAACAAGAAGGCATAGTGGCTCCACTGAGCTCACCCAGAAAATTGGTGTTAAGGCCAGAAATGAAGGCTCCTAACCATAATGGCCATCATGGGTGTGCCTGTGTGTGACACCTGAATTTAGGATGTTTCTTTCCACCAAACCACTGAAATTCCCAGGCAGGTGAACTGTGAAGAATGTGGGTACCCTGGATGTGAAACATAGATCAGTTTCCTATACCTGTTCTCAGATTGAGCTAAAATTTCCCTATTAAAAATAAGCAGCCAGCACTATGGATGGAAATTATTTGCCTTTTTTGGGTAATGTAAGTCTTAATAAAAAAAAAAATAATAATAAAAGCGAAGCCTGAGAGCTTCACAGAATTTCTCCCAGTTCAATGATCAAAGGTGCTTTTTGCTGTTTCGGCTGCCCCTGTTGTTTTACACCGAGAAGATTCAGTAAACAGGGAGCACGGCTGCCCAGGCAGCGGCGGGGAAGAGGATTAAACTCCAGGAGCGAGGCACAGACGGTACCTGGAGGTGACACATTTGTACTGAACATTTCATTAGCTCCCGCAAGGCTGACGCCTGTTCATTAGGCACAGACATCCCAGCCCAATTGCCCATGTAGCTCTGCAAGGGATCCCATCGCTTTATCCCAACGGTGCCGCATACAAAGCAGGAAGGCTCCAGATTTCAAGCCAGCTCCTCAGTAGGAGATGTAATTAGGGATCCTGGTCCATCAATATTTCACCACATCTGCTCCTGATCTTGCTGTGGGATGTTTCTCTGTAGCTCGTGTGCTGCTTAAACTTATCTCCTTGACAACTCTTTAGTTTAAACAAAGATTATTTTGGAACGGGAGCTGTCAAAAAACCCAGCAGCTCCAGGAAGTTTTCTTGTTAAAATATGTTGGCTCGGCAGCACCATCTTCTGTCCTGCCCTTCAAACAGCCTGGGATGTCACATTGCCAACGGGAGCGTGTGCCTGGGCTAGCTCGGGGCTAAGGAACAGTTTGAAGAAGATTGAGTTAATGCTTTCCGTGCTGGGAGTCGAAGCCATGAAGCAGCGACAGCACAAAAGATGGGAAGCCCGAGTCCATCTCTGCAGGGACCGGCCAGCCCTGGAATCCACCCGCAAATCGCTCCCAGGCAAGGCTTTTGGGGTGACGCACCTTGGCTCTGGGGTGGTTCTCCTGCTCAGAGGATTTATCACGGCTGTGACCCCCTGGCTGCTGCCGTGGCTTGCAGGGAGCAGGGCTCGGTGCTGCTCAGCACAATCTCATGCTCGCTGTGCCACACTTTCCCTGGGTTTTTGCTGCTGGGTTTGCTCAGCTTTGAGGTCATGAAGTTGCTGGATGGTTGCTCCTTGCTTGTGCTGCTTGAATGCCAGGTCCCACTCAGCAAAGCCCAGGGAGATCCAGGGACAGGAGAGGAGGAAGGACTCAAAGGAGCCAAGGCAGACAGTGAAAAATCAACAACGGCGAGAAATCGGGAATTACAGAGGGCTGCTCCTTGTCCCACCCCTCCACAGCACATTGGGATTCAGGCAGAGATTTGTGGCATGAAGGTTAAATTAGGAGGGCAGCTACAGTAATTTCTCATATGTTCCAGCTGGCTGCTGTCTCCTCAGCATCCTGCACACATCCTCTGGGCTGGCAGCTCACTTTACCTCCAAAATCAGCTCTGCTTCTTCATCCCACCACTCAGGCAACACCCATGTATATCTCTATAGTGTGTACAGGAGAAGGAGAGGCAGTATCTGTATTTACCTTTAACTTTAGTGTGTTGTTGCAGGCCTTAAGTAATTAATATCTGAGCAGCTCAGATCCTCATATGGCAATCATCACACAAGAGAAAAAGCATTCTCATGAAAAAGACAACAAAGCCCTTAAATCTAAACCACAGCAGCTCCCTTGTAAGAGACACTCTGTGGCAGGATTGTGCAGCACAGCAATCAGTCTCGCTTTAATATACAGATCAGGGGAATGTAAGAAATACTTGGAGAGCAGCCACAGCTTTCACAGCAGCTGCTGCTACGTTTTTGTCAGGATTAAGTTCATTTCAATTATAGAAAGGCTTGTGATCACCTGCTAGGAGGAGGGTTTCAGCCGTTCAGGAGGCCGGGGGTGTGTATACAGCTATATTTAAATGGCAAACGCACGGCACACTCTGGTGCCATCCCATTTGCAGAGCACTCTGCACACATCCCCTAATGAAGTGTTTAACTATAGGTTCCTTCTTCCTTTATAGTGTGATATGAATGGACTTTTTAAAGAGGAAATTTAAAGGAAGTGAGGAGAGGGACTAAAATGGACATCAATTGAGCTGCTGCATTGCTCAGGATATGTCAGAAGAGGGTTAAGCACCATCCCTTCTGGTGCTGCTGCCACCCTTCACTTCCTACAAGGCAGCCATGGAATGTCCTGTCCCAGTGAAAGCACACAGACCCACAGCAAACACTCAAAATGACAATTTTATTTTGCACAGACACTGATGGACAAGAGGCCGAGAAACCCATGTGGAGGCCTGGAGGGAGAAGAGGAGGGACTGGAAGCTGGGGCAGGAAATGGGTATCCAAGAAACAGTCTCTGGTGAGAGAATATGCAGTTTGACACAGTCCTTCTGGCAAGCACTGACCCCAAAGGGCTCTTCCACGACGTAACTGGGCCCAAGCAGCCAGAGGGTGCAATGTGTAAGGGAAGAGGCTTACAGGGATTGCTCCAGGTTAAAGCATGTTTTGCACAGTACTTCCAGCCTGTACCAGTTCCTTCCTCACTCCAGACCAGGTGCAGCCACAGACCTCTGCAGCTCCTGAAGTTTAATCATATTAAGACTTTGTCCTTCTGGGCCCTTGTGTGTAGGAGGTTTGCAGAATTAGCAGCAGATGGTCCCACAAGAAATTCCAGTACCCCAGTGTGGCTGCAGGAGAAGGCAGAGAGGGAGAGGGACACCCATTCACCTCCCACTCAGGTGGCAGTAAGGGACGTTCCCTTGCAGAGCTGGCCAGCAAGGTCACCACTGATGCTGCCCTTCCTACTGTGTCTGTCTTGTCATCATCAGACCCCACAATCACTGTGAAGGTGTCAAAAAAGGGACAGGAAGAAAGAGGCCAAAGGACTTGACCATTCAGGCAGAAGCCTTTCAGGGTGACAACAGCTGTGGGAAGTGACTTTTGGTGAGGTCTGGCTCACCAGTTCTGATAGAGCTGCTGGCAGGCAGGTCACAGCTCCCATTTGACCAGGGAAGCAATGTAGCTTGATTGTCCTTTCAAAAATAAATTAGGAAATGGCTAATGCCAATTTTTAACAAGTGTCAGAACAAAAGAAGCTTCCTAGCACTTTCCAAAATGATGCCAGAAGGTTGCTCTCAAAGGAATTAATTTTGTCTAATTAAATATCTTCACAGAGCTCTCCAAGTATCAAACCACAACATCAACATGCAGCACTCTGCAGACTAATCGGAGTCACACTGGAATTGGCATTGTGTGCTGAAGTGTCAACAGATGGAGAGGGTGGTCACGATGGAGGAGGAGTGGGACAACAAACCTCCCTTTCCACTTCTGCCCCAAATGACACACTTCACCCCCCATCTCAGCTCACCCATCTGTTAAATCCATGGAAAACACTTCCTGCAGCACGGATTCACCCCGAGGGCAAGCTGGATATGGGCACAGAGCAGGGTGGCAGAGACCTTGAGGGAGCTGAGAGCTTTGAATTTTTTGGATGAGGTTCAGATGAGTGGGGGTAGAAGGATCTGGGGGATTGCATCTCGCTCTGCACTACAGCAATGGGACCCTCACTGTTTGCACTCCCTGAGCATTCAGGCTGCTCAAGGACTCTCAGATCTCTGTGTTTTGTTGTACATTGCAGCAGAGACAGCCCAGAGGGTTGAGCTGCATCCTGGAGGCAGAGGGCTGCTGCCAGCTCTGCCCTGGAGCATCCTCCTCTTGGATTGCTGATTCACACCAAAAAATCAACCAATTTTCCTTCCAGCCTGATTCAGTTACTGTCACTGGCTCCTTCTTTTCCTTATTAATGTCCCTAGGAAGTGAAAACCTTGTGTTACAATCAGCTCTGTTGTTACACCCAAGTTGCTGTTCTGAACGCCTCCTCTTTATTGAGGAGGATTTACACCCATGGCTGTGTTTTGGTAAGATGAACGGGTTTCTGACACTTGGAAAAGAGAGCTTTTTAAAATGTACCATATGTCAACACCTCCTGTTTTATAAAGCTAGGATTATTAGTTACAAATCAGGTAAAAATGAAAAGAAAAAAAATGTGGGAAATAGCAAAATCTTCAGAGCAGTATAAACAGCCAGTCGAATTGCTGGTGCAGCCTGGTGTAACAGAGCCATTCCATGCAGGCTCAGTGATTTCTCCAGCTGCTCTGAAATCCCACTCGCTTTGCTACCTATTAGGAGCATTTCCCCTATTTATAGGAGACACTGTGACAGTGAAACTCTGGATGAGATTGGACGTGGATGCTCCTGGAAAATCCTCCCTGCGTCAGCTGCAGCTCGCAGTGCAAACCTGGTGCCTCAGCACTGCTCGGGGTCACTGCCTGCGGACAGGAGCATCTCACCTGCTCAGAACTGTCAAATCACTGACCCCTTGCAGCAGACAATACAATTATTCCAGGGTATTCTGGCTTTTCTAGTGAAGTGACAGGCTCTCAGATGAATTGTTTGCAAGCTGGATGATTTCTGTTGACAGGGATAGTCTTTCTGCAGTAGGAGAAAAAAAATCAAAAACTGACTGTTTCTCTTGCAAATAGTACAAGAGATGAACAAAATTATCAGTTCTGTATGTCTATGTCCATTTAAATGTGGTTTTTTTATGGCATCTGCCATTGCCACGGGCCTGATCCCTGTAAATGCTGGCTAACAGAACGCCTCCCATGGGTGGACAGGGGCTAAAGAGAATTTTCAGCAGGAGAGGGAGCTCTCTCTGCACCAACTGCTGGGGAACCAACGCTTGCTGCAGGCATTAAAAATGTCAGGGAAAAGCTGTGCTCACCATTTTGTCCTCATGTGTTCTCTCATATGCTTGCAGGAATTTCACAGGCTGTTTAACTGCAGTGATTTGGGTTTATATATCTAGTGACGCTCTATAAATCTAATAGTTAAGAGAGCTTCCATGTGGGGTGTGCATTCATTTGGTCCAAAAAGAAATAACACACACACACACAAGCTTTTGGAGGAGCTTGGTGTTGGACAGGAAGAGCACACTTGTCACATCCCTTAGGGAGCTGCAGGTGGGAAATTTTCCCTTATTTCAAGAAGTTTACAGAATGCTGAAAGCTGTGCAAGACAGAGCCACAGTGATACCGAAATTCCTATAAAAAAAAAAAATCAGATGAAAGTATTGCTGCCCTTCTGATCCAAAGAAGGGGAGGGGAGGGGAGGGGAGAGGGAAGGGAAGGGAAGGGAAGGGAAGGGAAGGGAAGGGAAGGGAAGGGAAGGCCCACAATGCCTGACATCCTGCTCTGGTGATCAGGGAGGCAGGAAATAGATAGATAGCTGGATAGGTAGCTGGACAGATAGCTCCTTATGCCTTTGAGCTTAGAGGCACAGCTCTCAGGCAGGCTCAGCCCCCTGCACTGGGCTCTGCCCTGGCCCCGCCGGTCCCGGAGGGCAGCAGGGATGCTCGGTTCCCCGGTCCCGGAGGGCAGCGGGGGTGTTCAGCTCTCGGTTCCCCGGTCCCGGAGGGCAGCAGGGTGCCCGGCTCTCGGTTCCCCGGTCCCGGAGGGCAGCAGGGTGCCCGGCTCCCGGGCCGGTCCCGCCGCGCGGGGGCAGCAGCAGCCGTTTCCAGCGGGACGGGAGAGGGAGGCGCCGCATCCCGGGAATGCCGCGGCTCCCGCGGAGCTGCCCTTGCTCTGAACCGTAGAATCACGGATGGTTTGCGTTGGGAGGAACCTTTCTTGGGCTGGGACACCTTCCACTACACCCGGTTGCTCAAAACCCCATCCAGCCTTGCCTTTAATGTTTCCAGGGATGGGGCATGCACCACCTCTACGCCAGTTTCTCCACCCTCGTTATAAAAAACCCCTTCTATATATTTAATGTACATCGACCTTCCTACAGTTGAAAACCATTCTTGCTTGTCCAATCCCGACCAGTCCTGTGAAAGGTTGGTTCCCATCTTTCCTGTGAGCCCCTTTAGGTGCTGGAAGGGGCTCTAAGATCTCCCTGAAGCTCCTCCAGGCTGAACATCCCAACTCTCTCTCCCTGTCCCCAGAGCAGAGGTACTTCAGCCCTGTCAGCATCTGAGTTGCCTCCTCTGGATTTGCCCCAGCAGCTCCATTCCCTCCTGTGCTGGGCCCCCAGCAGGAGGGGCTTTCACCAAGGAGGGGCAGGATCCCCTCCTTGCCCTGCTGCCCACGCTCCTCTGGATGCAGACCAGGCTGTGTTTGGCTCTCTGGGCTATCAGCACACACGGCCAGGTCACGGCCAGCCTCTCGCAGCCAGCAGCATCCCCCAGCCCTTCTGGCAGAGCTGCTCTCCAGCCACTCCGGAGGTGCCCTTCCAGCACCCTCAATCACCCTGGGCTGTGCTTTGCTGGGAATGGGTGTGGGTGGGATTTAGCTCCAGTCACTGATAAGGGCAATGCCGTGCAACTGGCAGGGTGTTAAAGTGGATTAGAGTTTCATTTAGGGTCATTACAGTGGATTAGATTTTGATTTAGGGGTGTTAAAATAGATTAGGGTTTGATGTAGCAGGCCCCAGATTTAAGGACTTCATGCTGCTCCTGCCGGGTGGTAAAATAAGGCTCTCCTGCCTTTGTCCTCTGGGATCCCCAAATGGATCTGTGGGAGCTTAGTTGTATTTTCTCTCATATTTTTTGCTTTATTTCATCCTGAATATTTAATTTAAATATCTGATGTAGTTCAATTCTCCTGGCTGTTAACACACTGAATGAGACAGATTTTAGCAGCTCTTTCATTACTTTATTTTTCTTGTGGTTTTTTTTCCTGGTTTTTAAATTTTTTTTTCTTCTCAATAGGAAAGTCTTGTTTCCAATTTACTGCTGTGGACAAAGCAGTACATGACAAAGATGTGTTTCCTTTTCACACTCTGTGTTGGTTTTGGCTGGGTTTCAGGTCTGACCTCTCCCTATATACCAGATGTTTGTGCCCTGTTGTGGTTGGTGCTGGACAGAAAACATTGCCAGACAAGCAGATCTTCTTTTTTCTCCTTTTTAAGAAGAAAATCCTTGAAAAAAATCCTTATCCTTGGCTCAGAACAGGAGGGATTTAAGTCTTCTGGTATCGATTTGATTAAGAAAACAACATTTTTCATTTTCCGCTGTTTCTTCCATGTTGGGATATTCTCAAACACTAGGAAATTGCACAATCCAAATGACTGCTTAGCTCAAAATTGCAACAACTCACAATTGCAACAGCCTTTGGAGTGACCTCATGCCTGACTGCTGAAACAGAATATTCACTGATAAAATATTTATGTGTTTAAAGAAGAAAGCCTGCAATACATACCTTAAAGCCATGACTTACATTTCAATCTCATAAACAGATTTGGAAAAACATTGGGTTTGTTTTGTTTCTCAGCGTAGCAGAGCAATATTCACCTCTCGGCTTTGGGCACAAAGTTCATGGCAGAGAAATGGCATTTCAGAACTGATTAAATCTCTCTGTATTTCATAGTTAATTCCATGAGACACACAGGGGACCTCAGCATTTCACAGTGACAACAGGACTGAGTTGTGGACCTGCCTGTGCAAATCTCTCCAGCCAGCAGCAGGTAAAGGTTTAGGGGCTGGAGCAGTCCCAGACCCAGCTAGAAGAAGGAAATGGGACCAGTGGGCCACATATTAACCAGTTCTTTAATGGAAACTCTAACTGGAACAGCTGGGATGAAAACTGATGCAACTCTCCCAGGAGGTCATTGGTCTCATTAGGTACATATTTAACAGGAATAAATTCCAGTGCTGAGCCAAACCACAGCAGCAGAGGTGAAATCAAAGTCCCCAGGGAAAGCCAGTATCCTCTGAGCACTATTTTAATCTCTTATCCACCTTTGGTATTGACATTCATTCCTCCATGAAAGGGTTTTTGTTTACTTGGGATAATGTGTCATTCTTCCCTGGGGAGCAGGAATTTTAGGCAGGTGCAGGTCATAGAAAAGCTTTGCCAAATGCAAAGGGAAACCTGCAGTTCCTGGGTGGAAAAGGACAAACCCCCTGGTGCTGCCATTCACCAGCACAGCCCTGCTGACAGCAGGGTAAGACTGGGGTACCAATGTTTGGGGCTTGAGATGGAGCACAGCAGCCAAAACACCAGTTTCCCCTTTTGAGTGTTGTCACGGGTGCTAGTTTGGCATTACGTGTGTCCTGCAGTGGAATGTGCACCCGTTAGCATGTTCCTCCCGAATTAATCAGACAAATGGGAGATGATTCTCCAAGAGCAGGAAGTAAAGCCTCATTTCCTGTAAATCTGTGTCCTGTATTACTAGAATCCCTCTCCACAGCAAGCAGAGTGTGTGATGTGATGACATGCACACTAATGAGTGGGCTGAAAGACAGCTGCCTCTGAGCAGGGTGGCAGATGGCCACGCTCACAGGCTTCCTACCCCGACTGTCTGGAGGTCAAGTGGGAAAAGGAGTTTTCAGGAGACACGTAGAAACTTCTCTTCTGTTCTAAAACATGTCTTTCAGGGGCAGTTGATGTGGGAAGTGTTTTAGCAGGCACTGGCAGAATGTGCAGCACAGCATTCCCCTCTCAGGAAAGCAGGATGGCAGGGCTGGGCTGGGCTGGCTGCTGTCCCCCTGACTCCACAGAGCCTCTACCTTCTGCACCTCCCAAACACCTCAGCAGGTCTGGAGCTGCAGATGTCGTCACACCAGAACAAGCTCTTGTTGGCTGGAGCCTGAGCTGTTTCCAGGCTTTGCCTTTTTTGGGGTAACACAGGAATCCTGAGCTTAGAAAATGTGTAAATACTGAAACCAGAAGTGGGGTAACTTCTTTCTAAGAGTGAAAGAGTTGGTAGGCTTCCTCTTACAGGTCATCTTCCTGCAGTTCCTCTAGCATCTGGGGTGGCAATGCAGAGCAGGCCATGGGCTCTTCCTCTTTGCCTGCTGATTTCATGGTGCACATGCTGTGGGCTGGGCTCAGGGACACAAACTTCCCCAAGTCCTTGGTGTGCTGCTGGCTGCAGGCATCTTGCATTCCTCTCAGTCCCCCATCTGCACTCTGTGTGCTGGCTCTAGTGCTCATGGAACTGATCCAGCTGAAAAGTCAAGGAAAAAGGAAAAAGATGGAGTTTGAGCCTGGATGAATCCGTCAATCTAACTGACAGTACAGCCAGTTGATAGCAAGTGTTTCCACAAGAGAAGGGGCTGCTTTGTCCTTGAGCAGCATCTGATCTAGAAGCCAGCTATTGAAAAACATATTCCATGAGCACTCTTGCTTCCCTGCAGCCCCATCTGCTGTGTCCCAACCCAGCAGTGCCCCTGCTCTGGTGCTGGGTGGTTTCAGCCTGGGCTGAGCTGGCTGGAAGCTCCTGGTGAGTCGTCAGCTAAATTAATTCCTGCCCCAGCACCCTGGGTGGCTGTGTGTCACCAAGGGTGATGAGAAGGACATCAGTCTCTTCCCTTAACACTACAATGGATTTGTGCCCAATTAAAATGACTATTAACTGTGGCCTTCATTAGTAGGACTGACAATGGAAACTTTTAATCAAGTGTTTGGCTTGCAAAGAGGCGGAGGAGGGAAAGGATCACTTCTCCATTTATCACGGGTAAGTTACGAAAAAAAAACCCAACCTAAAAAAAACTCCCCTTGAGTAATTTGAGTGCAATACAGCTGGATTTTAAAATTCATGATTTAGGCGTGGGAGGGAGAAAATGTATTTTAAACCCCTGCTTTCTCCGCCCAGCCAGATAAGTTTAGCGAGGATCAGGTTAAAATGGTGACTGTTTTCCTCGTTGGCTCGAGTGTTTCTGCCAAAAGCGGATTTTTTATGTCCACTTATAAGGGGGCTGGAGCAGGGGGAAGGTGCTGTAATAGAAGTGCTGACATCACTTCAGCACAGGGCAGCCCTGCTAATGGTGCCCGCAGAGCTGGAGGAGCTCGCTTGGCAGCTCACACCCAGCTAAGCCTGACAGAAAGGCTCTTTGAAAATAACTTACTGCTCCAAAAATAAACGCAGAAAGCCCAGCCTTCTTCACACTGAACGGGTGGCAAAATTGCTCTCAGCTTTATGGGAGTCCCAGGACATTGTCCAGGGCTTTCCCCAGCCAGCACTGCCATGGGATAGGGTTAATTGCTTGAGGTGTGCTGGGAATTGTTGGGTGTGATTTAATAACACTCCACATCTGAAACAGGAGGGAGGAAAAACCAGCTAAGCCAGAACAGCCCTGGTCTTGCTGAGGGTGGAGGCCAAGCAGGGTGCAAGGGTAAATGTGTCTTATCTGTGCCGTGTCCGTCTGTCCCCAAGGAGAGCTGCTGGCCACCAAAGTCCTCCCAGCCCCAGAGCCCACCCATCCAGGACTGTCCCAGGCTGCTGTGGTCCCACTCTTGACTTCCTCACACATTTTTCATTACTATGATCCCTTTTGCTTGTGTGGAGTGGAAATCTGTTCCCAGGGAGGAGGAACAAAGGCTGGGTGCTTTAAGCCACCATGCTGTGGGCTTTGGGGAGTTTCTGGTGATGTTTTTGGAGGAGCTGCCTTTTCTTTGCTCCTGTTGGAATGCATGTTGTGTACAAACCACAGGGCAGAGCAAACCCACTGCAGGCGTGGGCAGCAACCACCCTGCTCCACACACACAGCACCGACCCAGGAGAGCTGTAGTACAGAAAAGAATCTGCTGTTTAACACCATGTGAAAGTCCTTCAGCTAGGGACACCAACATTTATTTGATTTTTCAGGAAAGCAAGTCCAAAACTTAATTTAAAGCTGTCAGCTGTTTGCAGAGGGGGGAACTGTGCAGAAATCAGGAAGTTCTCAGGGTTGCTGAAGCTGACACACTCATTCACACCACAGAATGTAAGGGGAAATTTAAGGGAGCCTGGGCCTTTCAACGAGAAATTGTCCTTTTTACATAATGAGTGTTTCAGCAGGGAGGTGACACTTTGCCAGCAAGACTCAGAACACTGGGAATGCAAGGGATGCTCAGGAGGTGGGAGAGCAGTGGGGCTATCACAAGAGCTGGGAAAATGAATTGAAAATGTGTATTTCAAGTGAACTTCTATAGTTTGGAAAAGTGATGGGGTTACTCGAAAAGCAGGCTGTGAAGAGATGTTTTAAACTCACACCACATTAAGGTGAAGAGCCCCAACACAGGCTTGTGCTCAGCAAGGCCCCAGCATGGTGCAGCACAGCACATCATTCACTGCCTTGCCCTCCCTTTCTGTAGAAAATATGTTTATTTAGTGGTGGCCAGTGCTTTGTTTACCCATTATGCAGTGACAACAGTGTCCACTGTGTGGAAACCCAGGTTGCATTAGCAAACCTAACAAAGCTGGGGCATCTTTGCATTCCCTCCCTTGTCTGTGTTGACTGAGATGAAACCCCTTTTGCTTTCTTTGTCTCAGAGCACAGCCTTGGAACTGCAGTAGAAAATTCCCTTGATTCCCTCCAGCCGAGCAGAGGCTGCCACAGGGGCAGGTCCATGCCTGACCACGGGTCCTCTGTGCCTCTATGCAAGATGTCTTTATGTAACCCCAGCCTCCGACCCAGATCAGCTTTCACCGAAATGCAGGTTTGCAGCAGCTATTCCAGGGAGGCTCTGCAGGAAGCCTTGTGTGCTGCTGGAGGGTTTTATTTCACTTCTCTGTACAGCTTGTAAAAAGCTTCTTGGAAACCAGATCTTTGCGTTTTACTTAGAGTTCACTTATCTGCCAAAAGCTGTTTCAAGTTACTCTTTCCGAACATATTAAATTAATCCTTAGGTAAGAAGGAAACAGCAACAAGTACTGTGTACCTTTGTTGAGAACTCACCATTTCTAATTATGTGTCCCTCTTCTAAGGTTTAATATCGAGAACTACAAAATGAGGTCAACCTCTATTAAATATAATGACTTTCCCTGTGGAGCTTGCAATGAAAACAGTTTCACAACAAAGGCTTCTATTTAAGGGACAGGAAGTTTCTATTACAAAGTAGTCCCCTAACTTGGTGCAGGGGCTTTGTTTTCATTTGCTGGCTACAACAGAGTGAAAAAAAGATTTGGGTTAAGGCTTTAACCAGTGCTTATCTGAGAAAAACCAGGCAAATTAATACATGAAGATAGGGAAGAACAAAAGCGCTGTTGCTGCAGGAGCTGACCTAGAACCAGTCTGGCATGCAACATCTGTGATCCTGAGCCACACCAGGGCCACCAGGAGCTGCAGTGAGCAAACAAGGAAAAGCAAGAGCAACATGTCAGCATGTCTGCATTTCTATTTTTGCTGCGGGCTGGACACAGTTCCCCATAGGTACCCCAAGAACAGGCAGCGTGGTCTGCTCCTGCAGGAGACAAAATGAAACTTGTAAGGGGTACACGAGCTACTTTTGAAGGCTTCTGGGAAGAGCACCTTTTGGTCTTGCTGGGCAGCTCCTGTGTGCTCCAGGGCAGGGCAGACCCTGCCCAACCAGTAAGTCTGCATATCTCTGTTTTTCAGAGGTGCAGTGGCTGGAGCTGATTGTTGGGTGCTTCTGTAGCTATTTTTGTGGCTTTTTGGCTTGGTATTAAAAGCTAGGTAAGCACAGTGCTGTCTTATTAACTAAATTCTCTTTTACCCCAGAAATAGAGGTAAACATGGCCATACCTTTTCATTATTATTGCTGCTGTCCTGATAGCTTAACCACTGCCAAAGTTTGCTCTTTCTTTAAGGGTATTTTTTTTCTTCCTGCAGCCTTGCAGGAATGTGCCAGGCAGTTGTAAAAACGCTGCTCCTGCCAGGAGCAGGAGGGTTATTTTGGCATCAGCGCGCAGCCCGTACGAGCTTCACCGCCCTAAGGTTCGAGCCGCGTGGAGAGAGCAGCTCGAGAGCGGCAGCCCTGCCTTGTTCAGCTCCGGCTGCCCTGCTCCCCCTTCCCTCGCAGCTCAGCTCGCTGCTCTGCGCTCCTGATGCCCGCAGCCGGCTGGAATGGCATGTCAGTGCAATTTCAGTGTATGGATGCCCCGGTGCGCGGTGACGCGCTGCAGCCTCCCCGCAGGAAGCACGGGCTGACCCTGGGGCGCGCTGGCAAGCGCCATGCGGATCAGCCTTCCCCGCCAGCGGCGGTGCTCGCCCTTTAAGAAAAAGCCTGCAGTAATTTTCCATTACCCTGCACGGTCCTGTCTACGTGGCAAGAATTGTTTGTGGAGGCTGGAGCATCGCGGGTGAGGCGCAAGCCCCGATCCGGCTGCCGTTGCCTGGCTACGCGCTCGGCATGCCGGCAGCACGCCAGGCTCCTGGGAAGCACCTTTGTTCCCGAAAAGGGATTTGAGTTGTGTTTTCATGCCGAAAGCTGGGGACAAATGCTGCTTTTCTCAAGGAGCCTAGCAGAACTGGGCTCTCCAAACAGCACAAGCCAGCCAAAATGCTCAGTAGTAGCAGTAGTAGTAGTAATAATAATAATAAATAATAATAATAAAAACATAGAGTCCATCTCTTGTAGCAGTTTCTCTTCCTTTGCACAAAGAAATATCTTGTAATGAGCTCGTGATGTTGGTTTTCTGTTGCTCTGATCATAACAGTCACTTAATCAAGGTAGAAATACTGTCAGCAAAATCCTCCCCTGCTCTTGCTCTTTCCATCTAATAAACCAGACGGATCGCTGTTGTTCTGCAACTTGATAAACAGGTTATTTATTTTTTTTTTATGTAAGCTCTGGAGTCCTGACAGGAGAGTAGTCTGAAATGCCTACAATATTTCAAATGCTGCCAGCAGAATCTGCAGCAGCAGGAGGAGCTGGTCTGTGTGCTGTCCCTGCTTGCTGGGGCTTAGCTTTAAGTATGGCAGCAGCGTCAGTGCAACAGGCGTTTCCATGATGCCTCAAGCTCTAGGATAGCTTATTTTATCTGTTTGAGGCTTGATACTTATCATTAACAAGAGTTCTGTGCTCCTGCTAGCAGCTCGTGCTGCCAAGGTCTCTCCCAACATCAGCAGATAAACTACATTGGTAGTTGTCACACCACTTCCCTTCTGCAGCAGCTCCAAGAACCCTCAGGAGTTGCTCCCCAGGAGGAATGAATGATTACTTTGGGGTGTCTGGCTACCACTGGAAACCTGAGAATTGAAAAATTAAGTATAAAGTGGAACACACTGAGCATCAGCCTTAATTCTGCTTCATGGAGTATGCAGCCAGAGGGGAATTTTGTGCCGGCATTTTGGCATCCTGCATTGCACAGAGGAACAAACCTCACCCAACAGAGCCCTGGCACAGCTACCCAGGGGTACAGGCATAGCCTGTCCTGCAGCCCTGTCACTGTCACCTGTCTCCTAACCACAACCTGTCTGAGGTTTACAGTTAAGAGATGTTGGTTTCCTGCAGTTTCTCTCACAAATTAACAACGTTCTGTGCTTTCTGGGCCCCTTTTCTGTCCTGTTTCCTCTCACCCAGCCTTTCAACCACCTCCTCCTCATCCCTGCTGCTGAAGGCTCTGTTGCTACCACCCAGCAGCTCCATTGATGCCCCGGCCATCTGGGGACCTGCAGAGTGTTCCCCACCTCTGGGAGAGCTATGCAGAAAGGGTGGAGCAGGGCATGTCTAGCAGCTTGGCTCCATGCCATCCATCACCTGGAGAACGCTGGTCCTCCATCAGTGAAGTGTGCCTTGTCTGATGGGAACGACTGCGCAGATATTTGGGAGGGTGAGTTTCCACATCCCTAGGTCAAAATTTCCCATATGGTTAACTTCATGGGAAGAATCAGCACCTTATCCATGTTACTCACTGCTTGGCTCTCTGCTCAGTGAACTTTTGGACTTTTTTAATCTGTCCTTGGATTGGTTTTTGTTTGTTTGGATTTTTTAAAGTAAACTACTGCCTCTTAGTATTAAAAAACCCCTGTATCTAAGAAAAGATGGGTTTGGCTCTTAAAAACCGGTTGTTAGTAGTAGCCCTTTTTCTTTTCAGTGTGTTTTCAGAAGTGAAAAGCAGTACTTGGGAACTCTTTATTTTTTCAAGAAGGCACATAAACACAGAGGTGTGCAAAGGAGAGTCCTTTTCCAAAATACCTTCCTGTGCTGTGTTTGCTCTAACACACCACCACAGTCGCCTTTGCTTGGGATTTGCTCCACACAGGAAAATGTGGAGGATCTTCACTGCCAGAGGAGGGTTTGCCTCCCTTGTTTGCGCAGTTAGGAATGTGGGTGAGTCACTGCTTTCTTTGAGGGATGAAACCTTCCATCCCAACCCCTTATGCCTTTGTTCGCTTTTAGAACTTTACTGCTGTTGAAGGTAACTCACGCTCCTGTGGCTTCTCTGGGGCTCAGGTTTAACATCTGGTTTCACATTTTGTATTCCCTTTTTAAAAGCACAGAGACGGGACTATATCTTCCCACGTGTGGTCCAAAATCCATAGGATCCTAAAGACCATAGATCAGAGCAGGCAGACCCCCAGCTGGTCCCCAGTGTTTTCAGCACCACCAGGGCAGCAGGGTGTGGCTCTTGAATTGCAACGTCCCTAATTAAAATCGGCAATTTCCAACGACTAAATTAGAGCAGTCTTTGAGGTCATTTCGTTTCAGGAAGGCGAGAAAAGCAGAGAAAGAAAAAATGCGCTAGAAAGACACAAAAGCACAGTTTTCTAACTTTTCTAGCTTTCAGCAATTTAAGCTTAGGGACCTGTGGCCATTTTGTGAATAAATTATCTGATTTCAAAGGTTTGATTTCAAAGGTTTTTAAATGCCTTGAATGATAGTCCTGCTTTAGCAAATGAGGTCCTTACTTTATGGAGAGGCTTAAGTATCAGTTTCAGTTCTTTATGTTTTGCAGATTGAAAAAAAAAAAATATATATATATAAAAGACTTCATAATCATGCCATTTTCCTCGGCTGAAATTTGACATCTAAACCTGATCTTTTTCCATATATAATAGATAGTTTTATTCTTGTGTTGTTTTGGTTTTTTTTAAACACTGTAAATCTGCAAGTTATTCCCAAAAGCCCAGTATTTATATTTATTCCATAGCAAGCATGTGACTGGTGTGACTGCATAATTATATCAAAATGATTTTGAGTTTCTTTTGTTGCAAAATGTTCCAGGGCTACAGATCTGTTTTGAATGCATAATAAGCTCCGGGTATTGAGATTACAAGAGAAACTATCTGCAAAATCCTATGGATTAAGGTCATGCATGAGATATTTAATTCTCCCTCCTGTGAGGTTTGATTGCAAGATAGTGTGCTCCCACTGACTTCTTAAAATGAGAAACCTTGAAAAATTGACCAGATTCTGTCAAATTTGCTGTGCTGCTAGTGGAACTGGAGGTGTTGAAGAAACGGAGTACTGTGAGGAAAAGAAGAAGCAGAGACCAGGAGGGTCAAAATCCCTGCTGGTTCACAGCTTGGAAGTGAGGAAAGACACCAAGACGATTTTTTTTTTAATTGCCACAATTTGAGAATTCAGTATTTGAGAAGGGGCAGCTCTTCCCTCTGTTGCTGTGACTGCAGCAGGGTCTCAAGGCTGCAGCTGGGACCAAGGATCTGTTGTGCCGGGCCAAAGGATGTGTCCTTGGGGGTAAAGGATGCAAAGTGTGGATGGCAGAAATGGAGGTTGTGGGGGGAGCACCTCAGTCCTATGGAAATTCAGTGATATCTCTTCCCCTCACCTCAAATGTATATATGATCAGAGATTTGATGGGAGGTAAAACTGGGTAAAACTCTCTGGGAGACCATTGCTCTCCTCCACATCGGCCAGAAGGCAGATTCAGTGAATTCTTTTTTTTATGGAGGTGGTTGTTCTTAGGCTTTTTAATTATTTTTTTCCCCTCTCCATAAACTGTTGAAAATATCTGATGGGAATAACTTCCAGTAACTGATTCTGTCATACAAATGGGGTGTATCCTTATAGAGAACAAACCACCCAGGGTTCAAGTTAAATATAGATCAGCTGCATGGACTCCCTCTCCAAAAAAGGTGTGGACGTAACAATTTCACCCTGTTGCAGACATGATTAGTCACTGGTGTTCTTCATGCCGTCTGTAACTAGGGCATCACTGCTGCCTCACTGCCTGTCCGAAGGGACCTGGCTGGTGTTTCTGCAAACGCCATTGGGCTGAGGAAGGGGTGGAGAAATGCAGCTCTCAGCCCGGGATATATTTAGTGAATGCAGCTGTGGGAGGCAGCAGGAACAAGAGAGCTTTTGTATTGCCTGTGCTCTCACAGCTCACATGCCTAAATAATCTGCTAGTTTCTTACCCATATGTTTCCTCCCCCTGGTCCCCAATGTTTTTAATTTGAATGTAAAGTTATACTTTAGCCAGAATCCTTCCTAGAGTTTAAAAGTGAGATGTGTTGCACTGTCAGTCTTGGTACAGCACTTCGGACGGGGCAACCTGCAACTTTCAAGGGCACTGGACTTTCTCCATGGCAACTGGGGAAATTTGACTTCATCTCTTAGGGAAGGTAGTGATGTTCAAATACGCCTTTCATGTGCACTGCAGAGCTTGCCTGGGGTGGGAGCAGACCTGCAGTGCTGCTGCGGCCCCTCCCAAGCAAGTAAAATCTGCTTCTTGCCACGGCTGCTGAGCTGCAGTGCAGAGCCTGCTTTTGGCACCCTGAGCACTTCAATGAGCTGTAAGAACTCTGCTGGTCCTCCCGGCATCCCTGGGAGTCTGATCCAATGTTCACTGGTACGTCATGGGATAAAAAAGGAGGACAAAAATAGGACCCAGCTGACCTGCTGGGTCAAGCGGGAGCAGGTTACTGTGGCTGTGCATTAGGACTAATTTGTCTGTGCTCTCTGGCAATGTTCAGACTTGCCCCCAGAGAAAAAGATCGAGGCTGAGAATTCCCTGTGCATCTTCTTCCCTGGCTTGTTCAGTGACATACAACAAGCCACGAGCTGGCCTGCCTCAGGCTTTAAAGGATTATAACAAGTTATACTGCAGCATATAAATTCTTTTTTTTGTCTTGTTCTGATGTGGTTAGGGGGTTGAAAAAACAAGACTGGAGCAGAGTAGTGCTGTCTGGATGGTGGAGACATCACATTTAGAGGGAGACAGACTCTGCCATCGCTTTCCTAGAGCTCGTCCCACCTTAGGGTGTTTTTCCACCCACAGCAGCATTGCTGGGAGATGTTGCAGTGACACATCTGTTCTTGGGCAGAGCAGCACTCTGACCCTTCCCAGCCCACCCTGGACAGCATGGATTTGCTGTTTGTGTGGCAGGGACCTGATATCGTATCGGAAATGCACCTCCTGTGGGTGGCTTTTATCATTCCACCACAGGCCAGCACTGATCCTGACACACATCCAGCTTCTATTAAAACTGTGTGGTGTACGTGTGCAGGATATAGCTGTCCCACCTTTGCATGCTGTGATCTAACAGAGTTTCAGTGGCCAGTTTGTCTATCGAAAGTATTTATTATTATAGGAAAAATGCATCTATGAAGAAATCTGTACGAACACGATGTCCTGGGAGTCCACACGGTCTTTCCCGTCTCGAATCCCGCGGACTGGCTTTGTTTCCGCAGTTAAATGGTTAACAGGAGCACTAATTGGCTCTGAGCGCTCCAGCCCTTTGCAACAGATTATTGGCATGCTGGTAGGAGCAGCTCCCTTCCTTCCCTTCCCCCTTCATTATAAAAACATGTACTGTAGAGAAACCAAATACCACATGGCGCCCTGCGCCGAGCCCGTCACCGCTCCCGCTCCGTGTTCAGCACAAAAACTCCTTTTATATTTGGGAAGCGGAGGGAGAAAATTCTCGAGAGGCAAGATCGTGGCGATAGAGGCTGAATCGGCATATTTATTTACAGTGTGCAGGGGCTGGAGCCCACAACCCCACACACCCACGCCCTGTGGGGAGCAGTCCCGGGGGGGCTCCGAAAGCGGAGGGGAAAGGCCGTTTTATGAGGGAGAACTCTCCCCGTCAGGCTTCGGCTTTGCGGGGGGATCTCGGAAGGTACCGAGGGGCTGAATGTGAAGAGAGAAAAATAAAAGCTTTGCGGGGAAAAAACACAAACAAAAACAAAAAAAGAAGTTGCATTTCTGCTTTCCCGAGGAGCCGTGGGCGTTCTGAGGCAGCTGTCTGCAGAGGCAGGCGCCATTTCGTGAGGCGGCATTAATGCAGCGAGAGGAGACATGTTGTGTTCGTGCAGTTTGGATTTTAAGGTTTTTCTCCTTGGTTTAAAGCAAAAGGCTTATTCATCCCACCTTCACCCTCGTTCAGTCTAAAAGCTTTAGTTTTTTTAATTTGAAGGAAAAAAAGTTATGACAAGTGGGGAAAAACAGGGAAAAGGGGGGAAGTTCTGACAGTTATCGCAGTGTGCAATCAAAATCAGGTCTATCTCCAGGAGACAAAAAATCTTAGAGGTGTACATGGTTCCAGAAATGCCATGAATGGTGTAGGGAGGATAACCAGGATGACAGCGTGGCTGTACACCCAGCCCAGGTGTGCGGGGAAAATGCGATGCATTAGGAATTTTTTAAATAGAGGATTTTTTTTTTTCTGCTAACAAAAAAACGAAACCGGCCTTTTGTGATGTACAGGAGCTGACTTGACGTCCAGGTTTTGAGATACTAGTTTTGATCTAAAAGCCTAGACTATTGCTGCGCTGCAGAACTGTGCTTTTGATCAAAGGAGAAAATAGGAATCGTGGCAGGAGTGAGCTCAGGCTGATGCCCTTCAGTGCAGAACTCCTGGAATAAGCTGCAGCATTTTCATTAAGGGCTTTTGGTATGGGAGTTGACTTTTTACCACTCCGGGACCTTTCACTTGCAAAATGCATTATAAGGCTCATTTGTTTAACAAGTCTCTGGGAGCTGGAAGAGGGAGAATTAATGCTGGCATTTGGGAATACAACTGATAGTGCTGCATTTGATTTTGGTTTCATGTCATTATTTTCTGGTTTCAGAGGCAGGAAAAGCTGCTCATTTATTTTTCATGTAGCTGTATTTTTTCTCCTGGCTTCTTAAGGAGGCAGAGCTCATTATGTGGTGCTGTTAAAGGCCTGGAGCTTTTGATCTGATGTTCAGTTCCAACAAATTTCTGTTCTAGAGGTTCTGCACTTTGAGGAAGGCTGCACGTTACAGAGATGAATCAGTGCATCTTCTAAAGGAAGAACTACAAAATGAGTGCAGAGGGTCTCTGTTTATTTTCCTTGCTGACCCATCAATGACCATCTCTCTGCCAGCTGACGGGTCCGTAATGTGTAGCTCAGAAATGTTGCAGCCTCTGTGGGAATATGGTGTGGGATTGGGAATGCTGCAGCAGTGCAGCACGCTTGGGTGTGGGGCTGCTGACTCCCAGGAAAGCAGCCGTTGTTATTTCAGCTGCTCACAAAAGACTTGAAAACTTCCAGCCACAGTATGCAAATCCCAGCTAGGTTTTCAAGGAGTATTAGTCAAATTTAAGACTCCTCCATGTTATATGCAGCTGAATTTTGCAAGGTCTTTGATCTCCTTGCTCTGGGTCTAAAGGTTCCTTTTCAAGCTTGTCACCTGCAAAGATTTCTTTCAGACGATGATTCCTTTATTACAGAAAAGCCTCTTTGCCATCTCACAACCATTATTTTTCTTGATTGCCCTTTTCTACTCTTCTAAGGTTATATTCCATCTGCAGTTCAAACATAACCGCCGTGCAGTGCACTCATCAGCAGCAATCAATGTAGAAGAACTCTAGCGTGATATTCGTGTATATCCTTGGTTTGTTTGTCTAAGACTGTGCATTATAATGATAACATAAAGCATAAAATAGTTTCCATATATAAAAATCACTTTTTCAGCATATACTCATGTGCCTTTTGGAACCTCTTAATTAGGTTATGTTTTTCCCTAAACTTAATTCCACATTATTAACAGCACTTGAGTAGACTTCAACATTCCAATTTTGGTTACAATTTTCATTCTGTTCAGTGTGTGTGTGTATATATATATGTATATACAAAAAGATAATCCTTTATTAATCTTTTGAGCAGAACAGTTTTTGTTTGTGCAGCAGAAATTTTGTGCCTGAATGTTCATTATCAGCACCTGATATGCTAGCCTGGAGCACAATAGCTTAATAATTGGAGTTTAAGGGGAGAAAAAAAAAAAAAGCTAGTTAATAAAGTCACAGTGTTTCATTTTCATGCATGTTATGATTGTAAATTATTCAAGCATTTGCCTTTAGCTCCTACACATACGAACTTATGCTCTCCACACATTTTTTCCCCAAAGTGCTCTATGGTTTCCTTTGTCTTACACCCTAGGTTGGAGTATTCAAATGTGCTGTTTAATATCAGTAGCATGTGTGCCTCGTTACAAGAAAATCTGAGATAATTTCCAAATTAAAACATTTTATTTTGACCTATTTGTTTTGACTTCTGTCTCACGTTTGGTCTCTTCCTTGCCAATACTCTGTTTTAGGGAAGGTTTTTAAAGGTGTACTGAAGGAGAGGAGTAAGAGGTGAAGTACATAGCACAATTTATATTCTTTCTTTTGTCATTATTAATAAAAATATGAAAGAAAAAGAAGTGTTGGGGAAATTTAAAAGAATGCTGATGCAATTATATCTGTCTGTGCAAAGCTGCAACGTGCTTGCTCTTACTCTTGAAATTTAGACCTCTGCTTCAGGTTTTCTTTCCCTTCTACAGACTGGATTAATTCATTTCAGTTGCATTTTCCAAGTACTGCCATACATGTTCATCCCTAATTCACTTCATGTGCTTCCAAATCCTTAGGACAACATTAGGTTTAGACACCAAGAAAAAACTGGAGTGATTCCACGGGTCTAAATGTAATTACTCAGCCCTGAATTAAAGGCACAGGCACGTAACTTATGTCCCATGTGTTTGGAGTAACAAGAAGAAATCAAAATCTCAGCTTTTGTCATTAAAGTAAATGTTTCTACACTTAAGACACATTTGTAGAAGTGATAGACTCTGGTTAGATGCATGATTAAATCTTGAAGAAAATAAATCTTGTTTTGGGCGCATAGAACCTTGTTGTGATCTTCCTCTGGGTGAAATGGTATTGAAGGTGACAGTCAGATTTTTCAGGTGGTGATCAAGCACTGTGCGTGTCTCAGCCAAGATATCTTGTGTTTGCTCTGCTGCTTTAATTGCACAAAAAGCCATTGACCTGATTTTGTGAGAGGATTGTACCAGCAGTGTTTTCTAGGGCTGCTTATGTTTTCCCACAGCTTGCTGCCTAATATAAAACTTCAACTATTAAAAAGTGCACTGTGAATGGTTTTAAGCTGAGACAAGATTGTCACCCTTGCTGGGTTGGTCGGAGAGAGGGGAAGTATTTGTTTCAGCGTGAAAATCTTGTCTGCAACAGTTACAGCTGGTAATCCTGGAGTTTATGTGCCTGACTTGCCCAGAGCTGCTCTAGTCCCTGGGCTGATGAGCTTGCTGAGTTGGGTAAAGTCCTGGTAAGAGCCAGTTTATAACGAATTGATTGTAGGAAGAAGATACAAAAGATCATGGGAAACATTAGCCTGACAGAGGAGCTGTTTCTGTTCAGGTGACATTCTAATCCAAGTGTGTCGGTGCCTCTACTACAGCAAAAATTGGACTCCACATCTAGCAAGTATTGACAAATACGAAAAAGTTTGTTTTGAGCTGCTACATAAGTGGTCTTTTATATATATGGTGCACTACAACAGGGTGATTCAGTGCTTTTTCACACTATGAAATAAAAAAAGTATATGCTTGTAAGATTTCAGAAAAAAGGTACCATTCCTTTTCCCTGCATGTGGCAATTTACTGAATAATGCATCATTTTGTCAACTTTTATATACCAATCAATAAATGCCCTACGGTGCCACCTGCACACGGGAGAAGAGAATGAAGATCATTATAGAAACAGGCTTGAAACTTGCTTGAAATAAAAATCCCAATTCTATACTTGTGGTTTTGGAGGCCTGGGCTGTTTTTCTTTTCATTCTAGAGTAGCTGTAATTTATCTTGTTCAGTCTGAGTGAAATTCCTCATGTTTGCAAGGCCGGTATGAAACCCTTTGCCTCCAAAACTCCAAGGAGATTTACCAAGAAAATATAGTTGTTGTTACAATCATCATCATCATAACTTTCCAAAGTCTCCACTAGAACTCAGATGGAGAGTGCGTAAAAATAAAAATTTGAGCTTATAGTTGGATATTTTTTTTGTCCTGCGTCCTTTGATTTTGACGTGTAAACACATATTTGTGCTAAGCCTGTTTTCCCTTTTCTGATCATATTCCTCAAACACTTAAGCAATCAAGCATTACTGGCTTTTGTTTGCAGGAAATAAGTTTCAAGGATGGTCATGTAAATACCTTTGGAAAATGAGATTTAAATGTGCATAAGGAAGTAATTATGCTAGAATCATGCTAGAATTTGAAATTATCTGAATTTACAAAAAAAAATCCATTGTCTATATCTTCTAAAAATTTTACAGCTACATTTAAAGTCCAGCTATTCTGAAGATTTGGCTTAAAAGTTGTAAAGTGTTCTGACTCATTATGTAACAATTCCTTAACATATTGGAAAATGGGAGAACAATATCAATTTTGAAATGTAAGATGGGATTAGGCTCCCTTAATTATGCTGATGTTTTTGGGATTTTCAAAACATCCCGTGACTCTGCAGACTCTGTTTCCAGCCAGAATGGTGAGATAAAGAACACTGCTTGCAACTCCTACCATTTAAAGGGATTTTAAACCCTATGACCACGTCTAATCCTTGTATGGTTCCAGTCCTGCAAGTTTCCAGGCAGGGAACTTGATCAGTGCAGAGCAGTTCAAGTGTGTCAGCCAGGTCACAGCACCTGCCGTGGTGTGCTCTACTCTGGCATTACAGTCCCTGGGAAGGTGCACTTCAGTTTCTTATTTGCTTTCAAAGGTGATGTCAGCAGTAAGCAATAATTTTTTTCATGTAACGAGACATGTAATACCTTGTTAACACTTTTATAAATTCCAGTGTCTAAGTGGAGACAGGTAAAATGGTCAGTATTTTTCTACCATGTCCCAGTACTCTTATAAAAGTTTTCCAAGCCAAGCAGAATAGTTTGTTACCTAAAAGGTGACCTTGAAAAAACAGGACATTCCATACAAGAAGTAGGGGCTAAAGAAGGGGGTAAAGAAACAGGTTTGTTGTTCCAAGCTCCAGTGGTTTACTTTAAGAAGCAATTAAACATATTACTATCCTGTCACCCACATTATTTAAGTTTGAAACAGTCTAGAGTTTTAAACTCCCATAGGATTTCAGCAGAATAAGGACTACTGCGTCTTTCTGACTTTTCTTATACTTCTAAGGCTGTCATTGAAGGCAATAGCTGTATGTTAGACATGGACCAAATACAGCATAAATACCTTGACTGAGATGAACTTTATTTCTTACATCCATTTAAGATGGCAGCAAGGGTTAGTTTGAAGGTGATCTGTAATAAAAACAAAGAACTTTGAGTCTCAAACCTCCTTAAGAAAATTGGATTTGGTTTCCCAAGAAAAATGTGTGTATATTCCCTAGCAGAGTTAATATAAAGGATAATAATTAATCCTCTCACTAGACAATAATTGCTGGTCTGCTATTTGCTTTATTGTATAGAGGAACTCATGCAAAACTGAAACAGCGAGGTGTGTCGGTTGTTAAGGAGCTCTTAGATCTAAACTTTGAGCTCAGGCCACAAGATCACGTGTACAGTAACAGTACTGACTCTGATATGTTGTGACCAACAAGCTAAAAATTTGTTTAGGAGAGACCATTAAGTCCCATAAAATATGTTGAATCAATTTTTGACTTCCATTTCTTCTTTATATTTTTTATTAATAACTTACTTTCTTTTGAAAGCAGGAATATAAAGAGCTGAATCTTGGTCAAAATGGCTTCACTTTGAATAAATTGAAAAAACACTGGGGTTTGGCTTAGATCGAAAGATTTTTTTCTTTACCATATGTTTATAACACTGATAAGAATTTGTTTCTAATTATTCACAGTAATAAATCTTTTTTTGCTGCTCACAAGGTTCATCATTCTGAACATGAGCCCCATGGAAGTGCCAGCAAACCCCCCATATTAACATAATCTCAGTTTTTGGTGTTAAAGCCTAGGAACAAAAAGGGCATATGTAAAAGTTCTCTTTATGTGTGTCGATGTGTTTGCAATTATTCATTACCGGCTGGAGCAAAAGTCTGGATTTCAATTCCAGTTCCAGACTTGAAGCAGAATGAGCAGTACCAGTTCATTGTAGAAGTGAGTGTTATCCTTGCTGCTGCTGGGTTTATTGCTTGTCTTGTGGCAGTAGCAAAACGCTTTAGCTGGGATCTATACACCAGAGTCATCTTCACCAGTCACATGGGGAATGTGGTTCCATGCTTGGAAGGTGACTTTGTATCTACTTGAGCAGTTACTGTGATTTTAATCGTCAATTACTGAGGAAGGAAACAAAAGGGGAGGGGAAAAACCAGATTGTTTGACCAACATATTACAGGTTCCATACAAAATCTGAAAATAGAGCCGCTGCTTGATTCAGGACAAAGTGACAACTTCTATAAACACCCAGTTCACAGGAAGTTAAATGCCTCCCACAAACAGCTCGCTGTGCTCAAAGGGCATTCCATATCCTGTTTGCATATTCTCTGTCCAAGTAATCCAAACTATTCTGTTTGGCCTAGGGCCTAGGAAATTGGCATTGATTTCTTCTGAAAAGTGAGAGTTTTGGTTGAAGAAAAGTTTGGTGACATCTCTCAGTCTTGTTCAGACTCCTGTTTTCTACTTCAAAAGGCAGATACAATACTTGACCATTTTGTCCAATATTTGCCTTTCCATTATATTTGTGTCTCCAAAGATCTGAGGGCTGTGCTGTATAACAAAGAATAAACTGCTTCACCAACCTTTTGGTGTCCTTTGGTACAGAAGGGAGGTTGGGACACATGGGGAAGGGACACTGCCCTGTGGGATCACAGTGTGCCTTTGTATGTTGTCCCTAAAGGATAATAACATGGGGCTGGGGGAAGGAAGAAAGGTTCTAGAAGAAAACAGAGTACCAGAAAGTCAGGTTCTGTGCCTCCATCTGGAATGCCAGCCACAGACGCAATCTCAGAAAATAGTTCCCAAATTAGTAATGGAAACATTAACTTGTGTCATTATTTTCGGACATGTGGTTCATAAAACATGGCTGAAGTGTTTGGTCTAATGATACACAAAGGAAGGGAATGTGTTATCTGAAGAAGAAGGAATGAACTTTATAGAGGATATTGCAGAGGATATTGCTGAATTTAGGAGGCAAAAGTGGGGTAACTTCAGAGGCAGTAGGAATGAGAATTTTGTTCCACAGTTTCATTAGGAAGAAGAATGCAAACAGTCTGCTCCTGGTAAGGAACAGCAGCACCATGGCTCTGCAGAGTGACTGTACTTGTGTTCACCTCCATGCAGCTACTCAGGACCAGGGAACGGAGGTCATGGATACTCGTGGAAGGATTTTCAGACCTGCTTCAGGTCTTGGTGCCCAGGAAGCAAAAGAGCAGTGCTACACGTATTTAATGAAGATATTAGACTTTGAGTAATTTGTTGGTTACATATAGCAGCAATAGAGTAACAGACTTCCAGAAACATTTATCTATAAATGTACATAGGGTTGTTATGTCTGGTTTTTTTATTTTTATTTTTAAATTTTTTTTTAAAGAGAAACAGTCTATTACACTAGACAGTCTGGTATAGCTAGAGAAAATCAGATAACAGTGGGAGCACACAGGTTAGGTCTTGTTCAGGCATAATCTCAACTGTCCTGGCTGGAATCACACTACTCTTACAAGGTACTATTATGTCTAGAATCCCTGATCTCTTTTCTCTCTTTCATGTGGTTATTGCAAGTGATCACACATATATTCTGCTAGAAACATACTTGTGTTTGGGAAGAAACAAGAGAAAGGCTGGAAATTGTACATGGAATTTCTAATCTTGGTCTTTGCTGTGAAGTTTTACCATGCAGGATTGGCTGAAAATGCTGACATAAGGAGAAGTGCTGCTGCACCCTGCTTTCATCTGGATCCTGCCTCATCATTCCCCCTTTTTTCACTGTTGGCGGTTTTCCAAGGAGGACAGTATCTGAGTTCTGTCCATGCAAGCGCCTTTAGATACAGTTATGTGAGAGCAGATCCACTGAGAACAAGGGAATTGGCCTTTGCAGGAATCTAAACGGGAAAGAAGTTGCAGAACAGGCTTTCTGCTATCCATAGTCTCCCTAGACTAGAACTTCAATAATTCTTCTTGTGAGAGGGTAAAAAAAGGCATTTTGCCCCTTTTCAGTGAGAAGCTGCATCAACTCTTCAGTACCACCATTGATTCCTTGACTAGAGGTTCCTGTGCTGTGGCACCTTTATGTGGGTCACCACCATCCCTTCTCTGAAGATGGTAACACCTTATCCCACTGTCTACAAGCAGTAGATATCCCCTGCTATCCTATACACGAGGCAATCTTTTGTCTGTATTTTGAAAGGAATACAACTCTTGGCTCAAAATCATAGGGATTGATTCTTTTCAGCTGGCTACTTCCTTGTGGTTTTTCCAGGACTCAGGAGAGAGCTGCCAAAGTCCAACTGCATGATCTCTAGTGCCAGACTGGATCCTGAGGCCTTTCTTAATCATTTGAGGTATTGTTAGTTTAATTCTGTCATAATTACCCAGGTTCATTAATATGAAAAAGGAAGACTTAGACAATTTCTTTCTGCTTTTAATGGAGTCACTTGGGCAAATGAAAGAAAGTGAAAAGTGTGCATATTATTCAAAGTGACTACTGAAGTGAAACTTTATATCAGTAAAACTGATATAAATATCAGTTTTGTCATGTTTGCTTTGTGTGCTTCTTGCAGAGAAGCACCATAACTGGGGCTGCTGACAGGATTCATGGCAGTGTGAGGGATGCCTTTCCATCTTGCTGATATCTGAAGTGGTTTCCATGGCTCTAGTCAAAACAGGAGACTGTCCTGGTGAGGCTGGCACACCAGAGTTTCTATGGTTAGCTGAAAAAAGCAGGATACCTCGTTTTATTTGTGCATCTGTGCAGTTTCTGAGCAGCAGTAACGGGGGATTGAGGCGGCAGACGGGCAGGTGACTGGGTTGTGCTGGCTCTGTGCCCCAGCCGGGCTCTGGAGCTGAGGGTGCACAGCAGCAGTGTGTATCCCATCAGAATAGAGGGGTTCGTATCCCCACTTCTCCGTGGGGACCCTGCCAGGTGAGCTGTCCCTGGCTCATGTCAAGGGCTGATAACAGAGGTGGTGTTGTGCAATGGCGGCAAACGGGGCCGTGAGATGTGGGGCGCCAGCAGCCAGCTCAGGGGGCTGAACCCCGCTGAGGCATGAGATCTCTGGAGCGGGGTCTGGCAGAGCTCGGGCCCAGCGGGGTCAGGGCAGTGCCGGGGCAGCTCAGGTGGGACGGCCCGGCCAGGTGGGGCTGGCGGGGGACGGCGGCCGCTCCTGCTCCCGCTCCCGCCTCCCCCTGAGGGGCGGCTGCTGCGGCCGGCGCGCGAGGAGGCGGCGGGAGCCAATGGCGGGCGGCTGAGGCGGGGAGCGCGGGCCAATGGGAGGCCGCGGCGCCGGACCGCCCCTTCCCCGCCGCAGTGAGGAGCGACCGGGCGGCCATGTTGTGCGGGGGGAGGGGAGCAAGGAGTTGAGAGGAGACGGCGGAGGCTCCCTCACACACACGGCACAAGATGGCCGGGGAGCAGCCGCAGCTCCCGCCCGTCTCCCGGCGCTGTCCCCGCCGATCGCGCCGGAGACGCCCGCCGGGCGCCCCCGGTGCCGCTCCCGGGCGCCAAATCGGGCCCGGCGCTCTGTGGGCTCCGGGGCTTCGGAGGGCGGCGAGCGGGGCTGCCGACGGTCGGGCAGCAATGGCGCCGGGCTGCCGAGCGCTGCCCGCGCCGCTCCCTCGCCGGGCGGGCGCGGGGCCGCCCTTGGCCGCGGGCAGGGAGAGCCGGGAGCAGCGCCCCGTCCTCGGGGTCCCGGGTGCCTGTCAGCGGGCTGCTTTTCGCCGGGTAAGTGCCGGAGTCTCCGGGCTCCTCATTGTCCTTTGTCCTTGGGAGGAAAAACAAAATGTCCTTGGAGCCGGGAGGGGGAGGGGGCGCTGCCTCCTCCTGCCCCCTCCTTCCCCCCCCGCCGCTCGCTGAGGGGACCTGCGGGTACCTTCGGGGACCCCCGCCCGTGCCCGAGCCCGGGCTGGGCTGAGGGGAGAGCGGGACAAGGGGAGCCCCGGTGACCCTGGGCGGCTGCGGGCGCTGCCTTGGCTCTCCTGCAGCACCCGGGAGGCTCCGCACGCCCTGTCCCCGAAGCAGCCCCGGGGGGAGCAGCGGCGGGCTTTGGCTCCCCTGTGCAGCACCGAGCACTGGGGGGCTGCAGAGCGGTTCCCCCCAGCGCGGCGTTCAAGGGGGGTGTCTGCAAAGCAGCCTGGAACTCCAGTGCAGCAGTGGAGGGAGGGGGGAGAGGTGAAGGCTGTACGACAGCATCACTGAAATGTTTAGCCCCGTGTCTGTGTAAAAAGCGTTTCTTGCCCGTCGCTGTTCGGATGGGGATATGTTTTTGTAGTTTCTAAGAACAAAGACGCCATGTCCTTTTCTCTTAAAAATAAAACTTGGAGTGGTTTTTTTGTGGGGTGTTGGCTTTTAACTCTTTGTAAACCAGTAAGAGAACCAGGCTGCGGAGGAGACAGATTGGTACTTTATGAAACAATAGAGAAAAATTTACTTCACTGGAGAAACAGCAATTCAGGTGAAGAAGTTTAAAAGAAAACTCCTAGGAATTACGTGCAAATTTGATTTTGCAATTAAAACGGCAATGTAGAAACTTAAAAGCTTGAGAAAAACAAAGCTCAGTCATGCCAAGTCTACCGTTTAAAGTTGGCAAAATACTACAGTTGTGATTTAGGCGACACTACGAAAAAAAAGAGAGTTACTTAAATACGAATTGCACGATAAGGAAACGGATGAGTTTGCGTCTGACATGGAAAGCTTTTAAAAAACATTTCACGGTATCAGGTTTGTTTTTATTATTCGGTTTATAGGTTTTTCGGAGATCTCACAGTTACTTCTTATTGCAAAACATTTTAACCGTCGTTTCGGTGTTCTCATAATTTAGAAGTTGTACAACACCTATTGCAAGACTTTCTAAAAATGCAAGTTTAAATGTAATAGCTGACGTTTGTTTTGGGTTGGCTTGCGTTCAGCAATTACCAATTTCAGGGTAAAATTGTAATTTTAAATATAAAAACTCTTTGTAAAGGAGCAAAACGTAAATACTAAAAACTTTAGTTTTAATTGGAGGTTGTGTATAGCCATATTTGTTGCGTTTTAATGGTGTACGCTTGTGCAAGGTTATAAAACTCTGTGCAGATTTTAAATACTGCAGTTGGAGGTAAATCTGCATTTTTTCCGTACTTCCTCTGCAAATAAGGATCTGTCATTGCAACAATTGAAATTAGCCCTTTTTTTGGAAATACAAATACAAGTTTTAACAACCACTGGACTTCTGTCACCTTTATGCAAAGTGTTCGGTGTCTTTATTTTAGATTTGGATTATGGTGGTTTTATAAGCCCAGCAACAGTTCTGCAGTGTAGAACAGGTTCTGGCATACACACTTTGCCCTAAAGAAAGTTCTAGCTTTAGGTGGGTGTCTCCTGGATTTGTCTTAAGTATATTACAGGATAATTTTTAAATAGTTTTGACTGGTTTATTTTAACAGCTGAAAATAAAATAGGTAATTATCCAGAAAATAAATTACTTGCTATTCATAATGTGTTTTATTTAATAGTTCTGCGGCACGTTTTTTCATATTTTAAGGTGTAGGTGTTTGAATTTATGCATCTTTTAATTCAGCATAAAACCGGTTTTTAAAATTGTATATTTGCAGAATGATTCTACACTTGAGTGTGAAGTAATGCTGGTAATAAATATAATTGCTGCAAAATAAAATGTTATGGCTTTTCACAAAAGGCAAGAAAAGTTGGCTAGAGGTTGTGCAAATATGGTGTTCCTTGTGTTAAAAGAACATAGTTTGAGATCTGATTAAAGGTTAAAGAAGCTGAAGGCTTTAAAACTGTATTCTAGAGGGCAAAAAAATGGTTTTTTTGGGGAGATGAAGTAACTTAGGACTTAAAATTCAGAGACGCTGATGACAGAAGCCATTTTAAAATAACCTTGCTATCAGTAGAGGTTTTATTTAATTTTGTATAGCCTTCTGCTAAAGGTTTTAATGTGGAAAAAAAAGTAAAAGGGCTGAGAGATATTGTGTGATAAATTACTCAGTAAAAAAAATCTTAAATTGGAATTTTAGCTTTAAGTCTTTCAAAATTAAAGTAATGGGAGACAGAAGAGCAGACTGCAGTTATTCATGAAAAACACAGATCATGTATGTTGTATGTCAGTCACTCATCTCCAGTGGGTTTTTCTTCAGCCAGGAATGTACAGCCACTCAAACTTTTATTTTTGGAGTTCAGATCAAAAGACAGTTACTGCAATCATAAGTTTTTCCCGACTTAATAATTACTAAAGATTGATGGACTTCAGGCATATGACTAACACTGCTTTTGTAAAGCAAAATACTGAAAATTTTCCTACTTTGTTTTTTCAGGTAGGATTTCGTGAACAGAACCTTGTTTCCTGACTAGCTTCCTGAGGATTTGTTCATGCCTTATTTTTCTTAGGTAAGAATGGTTATACCTTGTGTTAGTATATTCATTACCTTGTTATTTTTTTGAAACTGTAAATTGCTACTGTGCAGATGGGAAGAGAAAAAAAAGTCTCAGAAGGACGGGACACATTTTATAAATTGTCTGGACTTCTAAAAAGCTTTTCTTTGGGGTTACAGGTAGACTATCTTCATAGAATGTCATGTTTATGTGCTGCTTGGGTATAAATTTCAGTTTACTGAGGCTATTTAATAAGTGGACTGTTTATTTTTATAATATAGGGATACATATATATATATAGTATTTGGTGGAAAAGGACAGTGTTTGCATATAAACTGAAGTTCTGTACGTCCTGTTTCACCAGTGAAAACCTACATTAAACTTTGAAAATTTAGGTTTTTTTACTTAATGAGTTTGTAGCATTAATGTTTGGGGAAATTGTAGAATTTGTACTTGAAGGTAGCAACCCAAGACTTCAGGAATTGACAGAGGAGATTTTTGGGGGCCTGTTTCTTGTTTTTGGCGAGTAACGCGTAACAGCGATAGAATATTGGTTTTGTACTGTTGGTAAAACTTCGGTTTATTCAAGGACATTTCCTTTACGTGTTTTCAGAAAGTTTGTCAGTCAAGAGTGTTAGGACTTAATGAGCTTTTCTGTGCCTCGTTTTCAGACAAACCTGGTTTTGTTGTTTTTTATCTTTAAGGGCTATTACTGGATATTGTTCTTCCAAAGATTCAGATGACTGGTTGGGCAAAAGACCTTGAGCAAAATTCTGTACCGTGCGTGCCAGGTACGTTACACTGTGTTGTGGGGTTTGTTTGTTTTATGTTTTTTGTTTTTTAATCATCCTGGAAACAATTTTTTTCAAAATAAACATTAAACATTTAAGTTTCAGTGTTTTACCTTCTTGAATTTATTTTCTTTCAAGCTTAGTGCATTTGGAAATAGTTAGTATGTACGTACTACAACAATCTTAATGTCTCCTGCATCTTTGAAGATTTTATGGTCACTCACAAGTACAACTTTTTAACAATCTGCTATGACCATGTTGACATGTGATGAAGCCAAAGGATTGTCATCACCTAAGGATGTTGTCTAATCAAACTTCAGGAATGCGTTTCCTTAGTTCAAGGTATTGGTTTATTAGCCAGGGACGCTCATAAGCTTTTCCTTTTCGAGAAATTGTTTGTACAATAAACTTTAAAATTCTGGGTTTGGTGTAAATTTTATTCTAAAAGTCTAAAGTGGTACCCAGTTGTTACAAGATACCTTGCTCTCCTTGCAGTGTAAACAAAGCAGCTTTTTAATGTTTATTTTTTGTTTCTACACTTCAATTCTGCATTTAGGATCAGTAACCTTTGAGTCAGGCTTGCACCACTCTGTAATTAAAAGTGGGGGATCCTGTTTGCCTGTCTTGACTGGTTCCTTTTCACAGCTTCCCATGCTCGTGTACTTGTGTGCATACTCAGGACCTCAAAGCGTGAGGCGTCTTCATGAGGACACGTGTATCGGGATTCCCAAAAATACTTTTGATGATTTGCTTTTTCAAGTTACATAATTCACAATGATAACCCGAAAATACAATTGTGAACCCCCCACCTGAGTGCAGCTAGGTTTTTTTTTGGCTGGGATGAAGCCTTCAGTCTGTTCACAGAAAAGATATCGTACACAAATTTCCCTAAGCTTTACAAAAATGTCACTTAGGGTTGTAATAAACCTTTATCTGCAGTGAGTCACTGCTGATGGGCAAGGTAGAGTTCAAATTATATTTATAGATATTGGACATGTGCCACCATCATGGATGTCCTGCAGCAAACACAGCTAACCAGCAAGGTGATATGTCAGAATGTTCCTGCAACTTCATCGTGTGACTGTCTGATGGCAAGTGTGAGAACTAGAAGTTTGTGTTAGAAATGATCTCATACCTTAAGAACAACCCGGCATATCCAAAATCCCACGTAAGTTTTCAGTTTCAAGGGTCAAAAATCACAGATACTGCACAGCCTATTACGATAAAAGCAAGGCCAGCTTGGGTCACACAAAAGTCTGATAACACTGATGGGATTGAACCTGTCAGACTCAATTTATATTCCTGGTATTAAATTCTGCAGTGTCTGAATCTGCAATTTTTAACTAACCTGCTCTTGAAAAAAAAAAAAGTAGAAAAGTAAAAATTAGAAAATCACAGTGCTTAAGATCAGATCTTGCCTGACCTGAGCGTTTTACGATAAATACGAAATTCAGCACTTTGATCCTAATGGTCTTGCATCTTCCCAGTATTGTCCTAATGCTGATAGTGCTGAGTAGACATTACAATAAAAGCAGC
The DNA here is from genome assembly GCF_014805655.1 of Passer montanus. NCBI lineage: Eukaryota > Metazoa > Chordata > Aves > Passeriformes > Passeridae > Passer > Passer montanus. The sequence continues at coordinate 12,271,792 of NW_024369929.1, forward strand.
TTTAACTGTCCCTTTTGTGAGCTCTTCAGAGCTGCCTTTTCTTGCAAGAACAACTTGTTTTCAGCTAACAGTGGCTTCCCCTCTAGGATAAGTAGACCTCAGTGGGTTAGATGCACACGACTGGGACTTGAGTTGTTCATGGCTACGCCACAGTGTGCTCCTGAGGATCGAGGGGGTCAGGAGAACCTTTCAGACTGAGTCCAAACCTCAGTAGAGGAAGTTGTTCTCTGTGGGGATATGAACCCGTGTTAAGTATTCTCATAGAATAGATTCTGGTAGCATTGGCAGCGTACATGGAAGATTGTTGGTGTGGTGATACACATCATCTTTGCCAAAATACTTTGTTAATTAAATTATACAAGAGAAAATGTGATACCAGGTCATAGCTTTTGGGTGTCTGACCTGACTTCTTGCTGAAAAAAGAGATGCACTGTGTGATGGTTAGTGCCAATCTTTGGGACATCTATGATGCCGGGCGTGCTTTGTGTGGTAGGCTGTGCTGTACTGTACTTCAAGTGTCTGTGATTTTAAAACAAAAACAGGCTATTAGATAACGTAGAAAAAGTAAATTCATGTTTATTTTTAAATAGGGGATGGATTTTTTTCATCACCCAGGCTACAACAATTATAGCAGGTAGTCTGATTAAAAGATTGACATTAAATACAGGAAATACAGCTGTTAACATGAAAAGTTAATTTCTTTCAGCGAACACTTGCACGTCCAAGATCTGGTTTCTGACTTGTGGCATAAACCTGTGGCTTTGGTGATTGATTCTGTAGTTTAAGAGTGAATGTGTTTTGGATGTAAAAATTAAAAACTTAAAGTACAGGGGCATATTCTGTAATAGTGAAAAAATAACTAATGTGATGAAATGCAATATATTACCAACATCCTCGTGCTGTTTTCACAAAGCTCATTGTTTGGTTTATCCACTCAATTCCAAGAAGAGAAGTGTCACTACTATGTGATAGCACTCTGACACACCCAAGATTCCTTTTGCACAAGTGTGCTGAGGTCAGAAGAACAAAACTCTGGTGGAGTCTTCATAACACTGTCATTAAAGGAAGGTGCTTTGTGGTGACAGCCATATTAAATACTACCCTCATTAAAGTTTCTGTCAAACTACCATAGCTGTGTGCTTGCTCTAGAGCTAAAGAAAACAAGAACCAACATGGAAGCAGTGATGGATGTGTAGCTGTGCCGTGAATTATTAAAAATGACTGAGAGCTGTAAATTGAGAGTCTTCCAGTCATTAACTTTACCTGTCTTCATATAGATTGTAGTTTCTAAGTGGCCTTTTTTGAGTGAAATGATTCAAAGGGCCCAAGTAACACTTGTTTCCCTGGTTCATATTTCATGCCTTGGATGACTGGTGGATGCCTCATGGCTGATCATGGTCCAGCAGCCATGTTGTGATTCTTCTAAAATGGTGGATGGGCACTTTGCAGAAGTTCTGTGCTTCCATTTAGTAGCAGCTGCGTGTGCACATGTAAATACATTTTAAAATATCATTAACACTTTTTTAAACCTCTAAATTTCACATGCATTAGGATATTCTACATGCTTCTGCCAGCCTACTGCTATTTTTTTTTGTTGTTTCCCTTTTTAAAGACTTTTTCCATAATAAGAGTTTCAAGTAAATTACATCAACAAAGAAATTACAATCCTGTTCATCCCATATTTCTTTTTATACCTCTGAGTAGCTGTCAAATGGAAGAGAAGAATTTAGGATTGCACAGTATGCTGTCACTGGATAGGTTAATTAATTTTTATGCATTTGAGGCTATATTTCAATATAAGTAGATTCTGAGAGATGACAAGAGAAGTGGTTTGCTTGTATGTGTCAGGAGGATAAACTGGAATGTCTTCTTTCATGTAGTTGAAATTTACCCTGAAAAGGGGGTTCATGAGTTGTTTCAGGTCTTTAATCTTTTTACCTTTGCTTAAGGTAACTGATTAAGAATTTATTGATTCAGATTGCCAATAGGCATTTTCAGAGTCAGATTTCCTCATTCGGACCTTGCCCATACATGAGTAACTTTGAGATATTGTAGATAATTTGTTCCACATAAATGTGTTACATAATTGCCCTGCATCCAGCAGATACCTCCTCTCAATAAAACGCATTTTCTTTTCTCTTGTGAAGGGCAAGTCGGTTTGCTTAAGCATGCTTCCAGACTTGATGCCTGATTGATCTTTTTTGAAAACTTCAAAGAATATATTTTTTGTTTCTTCTCAATGAATTTGTGGACTGGGTCTGAATTTCTTAAGTTGTTCACAGGTTCTTTAATAACAGGTTCCTTAGTGATAATTTAAATTTTTTTAATAAAATAACTTCTCTAGCACATGCTGTGAGCTGGGAATGGTTGGTTTTTTTGTGTTTGTTGGGTTGGTTTTTTTTTTGTTGTTTTTTTTTGTTTTTTTTTTAATGAGGGCTTTTGTAAACAAAGCTATTGCTTGGTCTGGTAGACCTTAAGGTTTACATCTCTTTTAATTCTGAATTTGTTTTAATTCAAGTGTTCTAATATCCCATTTTCCCTACAGATATGTTGAGGAATTGATTTACTCACTGTAAGCAAAATAGCTGCTCTTGGTTGAAGCACTGGTAAGTTGTTATTCCTAATAACATTTACTTTTTAGCTTTAAAAAAACCCCAGCAACCACACATGGCTATAATGTTTGAGTGGCTGAAGGCTTTGGCTGGATACATTCTGAAGGTCATTAGTGTGAGGCCATGTGTGCGTGTGTGTTTCAGAAAAGCTGAAAAGAACCCTGGATCATTCCTGCTGGGCTCTGGGGAAGTGAGCAGTACTTGGAGAGTGCTCTCTCCCCGGCTGGCTGCAGAACAGCTTCCAGATCTGATTGCAGTTCTGGGGGCTTCTGTGATTTGACTCCACATTTCACTGAGAACTTTTGTATCATAGTTATGCTTGTTCAGAAGGGTTTTTGGTATGCTGATGTCTGTCTCTAGAGAGGTACTACACACAATTTGGATAACAAATGGTGTGGAAAGTATAGCAGGAAGAACTTGCTGTACAAGCATCTTGTGTTTCCTTATGCTTCTGTCAGGATCAGTGGGAGCCTTTGAGCAGACAGTCACTGTCTCCTGTTCTACAATTGTTCTGTTTCTCTTCTTCATTCATAAAGCTCTGGCTTTGCACAAAATGATAAATGCCAGTACAGTCTCCTGTATTTTTTTAAATTAAACTGCTGACTGATAGACTTCAAATTATTCCTCATATAGTCAAAACATAAAATTGGCAGGCTTGTGTAGGTAAATTAATTCAGTTCTATACTGGATGAATATAGGGAGAGAATTTTTTCCCATTTCCTTAACTGAAAGGGATTTGGTCTTGACCTTTTGTTGTCTCTGGCACATTTTGTGACTTTCTTGGAAGTTGCTTGTGGAAAGACCCAAGTCCTTTTGTCTTTCTCTCTGCTTAAAATTCAGATTCCTTGATTCTGCATATTTAATTAGGGCATCCATTGCAGTTTGTGTGCATGGATTAACTTTTTTTTATGTGAAGCTCTATTCCTGGAGCACTGTGCTTTGGAATATATGCTTTTCTTTAAGAGACAGTTTCTTTTAGTCTCACATGCCACCTGATTGAGCAAAACCCTTCTTAGGCCTCAGATAACTTGGGAAAATGTTCCAAGATGCAAATCCACTCATTTTAGTGGCTAGATGACAGTGAATTTCAGCTGTCCCATGGCTGTGTTTGTTAGTAGAGCCCTCCAGCAGCCATTGCCTTCTGCACTGCCTCAGGAGCAGGGAGAGAAGCTGGTTTTGTACTCCAGAGTCCTGTGCTTCTCTTCCACTCCATAGTGTGGAGACTAATGTAGAGCCCTTCTGCAAAGGAAATGGAATTCGTGGGAGAAGGTGCAGACCTTGCCAGGCTGTCTTAGTCTGGCCTCCTGCTGCTTCTGGATCAGTTTCATTTTGGACCAGTTTTACCATTTGAGTTTTCAGTCCTGAAGCAAAGCAGTTAGAAAAAGATGTAACAAAAGAGTTCATGGGCTTTGAGGAATTAAGTTTTTAATGTGTGTACACAAACTTAGTTTTGATAAGTATTTAATTTCTTCTACCACTGTGGTCTGTAAGTTTTATTACTTTGTTCTTTCAGAAGTCTGAAGCTATTTTTCCCACTGCAGGTGTGTGTCCAGCAGTAAATTTCTTGATATGTTTCTTCTCCAGCTATTCCTCAAAACTCTTCTTATGCTATCCACTGATGCCTTCCTAGCCCCAGTCACCTGCTAGAATCTCTAAACATGTGACTCATGTTCCATTTCAATATTAATTTTTGTGTGATTGCTACATCTTTCTGTGTGCATTTTTGTTTTTTTTCATTGGGTTGTAAATTAGCTATTGTCAGATCTGGCTCTTTGAGTAGGACTTTGGCTTTTCAGTTACACTGTGAGTGATTTTCCATCTGTTTCTGGTTTACAATCCTTACCTAAAGGAAGAGGTGAATGTGAAACCCTTAAAAGACTCAGTTGAAATGGTTGTCTACAAAATAAGTTGTTTTAAAAAGCAGTTGTGAAAGCATTCCAGTGTGTGGATCTTGAAATATCTGGTGTTGCATTATTTGGTTAACGTGGTGTTTAGTTGAAGCACTGATTTTTAACTCCCTTTTTAAGAGATGAGAGAAAATACTCGAAAACACCAGGAGCTTTATTAAAGTTGGCATACTTTGCTTAATGCAGTAAAATGTATTATTTAAAAATAATACCCACAAAAGAGTGCATTTGTGAACAAAGCCACATCTTATCTGGAATTAACCTTGAAATCTGACAAACCTGGGAAATAGCCTTTCTTACCTATAAATACCAAACCCTACACGGGTTGTGCTTTTACTGTTCTGCTTAGGGAACATCTAATGGTGGTAAAAGCAGATTTCGGGCTGTCCAGAGCACTTAGTTCCTGCTAAGGATGGTACAGAATAACATGATGGACTTAGCTGGCAATAGAGGAACTTCTTTCCTCCAGTGTAAAAGTTACCAGGGATGTCTTTGAGAATAAAACTTTGGTTTAATGGGCTTTGAAGTGTAAAACTTGAGGTTTGGTTTGCTCAGAACCTCATGTTGCCCATTCTGCTCCCTCTGTTGGAGTGAATTCCCTTTCCCAAGTAGGTCACCTTAGTTAAGAGTTTGAGCCTCAGATTTCATTCTGGAATAGTTTGTGGATGTATTGGTGTCTTATGCATGGGTGTTGTTCGTGTTGGGCTTCAGTCTCACCCTTTAAGGAATGCAGGGTTACAGTGGACCTGCAGTGGCTGAAGCAGTGGGTTTGGCCATGAGGGATGTCTGTTGTTGCTGCAATCTTTTAATACAGCAACAAATAATTGCAAAAAAAGCTGAAGAGAAAAACTTTGTAAACTCAGATGTTTTGTAATTGTTGCCTTGAACCTTTAGGCAGGTTGGAAATGGATGGCATGGAGTGCCAACATGTTACCAGTGGTTTGAAGGAAACTTTGTCAGGATTACAGCATTACCCAGGTCCCTGATTTATCATGACCAAAATAACAGTGCTTGGAAACCAAATCAGTAACTGGTAGATAACAGAAGCTTGAAAAATGGGCGGATGCCTAAATCATTTTACAGAAGGAATGGTAGACTCATGTCATCTGGGAAAAAAATGGGTTTTCCAGTAACTACCTCAAATGTAGGATCACTGCATATATCTTCATGGAGGAGTGTATTTTTGTAACATTATTGAAATTTCTTAGTATAATGTGCCTTAATTCCTAAGTAAACAAATGCTGTGAAATCTTTTAAAGCAAATGTAAATTTCACAAGTGTAGAGGATGCTGTTAATTTTTGGACATTCCTGTGGCATCTTTTTGATGTATAATAACTTGGAGAACAAGAATGTGTTCTTAATTATAATACCTCATCAGTTCTGTTTACTGCTAATTATTTTACAAGTTTAGAGAAGCATTTAAGATGAAGGTCATGGGGTTACTTGTGAAGTTCTTGGTCCAACCCAGTGTAGGTGAACTGAGCGGGGAAATTTGCCCTGAAATTGCTTTTGGCAGGTCCTGTGAGTGTCTGAGGCAGAGGGCTAACCCAACTGGAAAGAGCCTTTTAAAGGGTGACTAATGCATAACTAAAGCACCCTTTTTAGAGGTGAGGAAAGTTGATGTGAGTAATTGGATTTCTATATCTTAAGCTTATTAAAAATAACTAAAAATATTTCAATGGTCCTATTTATGGGGTATATGTACATATGTTAGTACTTGTCAGTGTTTGATTATGTCAATAATGGAACAACTTTGTGTTGTTTTTTTTTCCTGTTTTGATGCTTCTGTCAAGGTATTACCATGAAAAAACATTCCAAATTTTAATTAATCTTCAAATGCCTAAATAGATTTGAAATTAATTTGGTGAGAATTGGAAAAAAAAAACCAAACCAAACCCAAAGCAACCCCAACATTAGCTTAGTGGGACGGAAAAACACCTTTCAAAATATTTAATACATTGTCTTAACTGAGGATGAGTTGAATGTTTGAAACAGAGCATTTCTTTAAACTTGAAAGTTCTGTTTCTGAAAGCATGAATGTCCTGGGGTTGAATACTCCTGCAGCTCTGCATGTTTCACAGTGCAAAGTGAAATTACCAGATGCCATATTCCACTTCTATGTGCACGACTTTCCCATTGTATTTAAAACAGGGACGTATAGAACAGCATAAAACAGGACACATGGGTACTTGAGCAAGTCAGGCTGGGGCTTGTTGCACTGCTTCCAGTGCTCTTTGCTTTGCTGTAACTGGTTATTTTGAGATGAGACTGGGGAAGCTGGGATGCAGAGGCAGAGACCACTAGATGGCCCCACTGGTTTTTGCTGGGCTGTGGGTAATTTCTGCATCCCTTGTCAGAATCTGCCCAGGATTATCAGGGAGCAGAGTGGTGGTGAAGTTGGCTTTCAGTCTAAAATGAGGTTAAACCTATACATATTCAAAAAGTAAATTGATGTTGGAATGCAGATACTCAAAATCATGAAGACATTTAAAAACCCTCTTTGCATATCAGCATTGGTTTCAAAATGATGTTCTTAACACTTAGTAACTTCCTGTACCTAAGTTTTGCATGTGAGGAGGAGTAAGGTTTTACTTGAAGTAAATCGAGCTTCTATTTCTTGGAAGAAGACAGAAAGATGGGAACATGGGGTTTGTATTTATCCATGTGGATATTGTTTGTTCACTTTGGTTTGTCCCTCACCTGTGGGCTTGGTTGCAGTTCCATGATGAGTACAGTTGGAATTACCTTGCTAAAGGTAGCTAGTGTGACTTGTGACCGTTTCTGTCTGATTCCTGGTGTGTCCTTTCCCACCAGTAACTAAACCAGTCATTCCATTTGCTTGGAAGTGTGTTTGCTATTGCACTGTACATCTTTCATGAGCTGGAAAACTGGGTTAAGATGGTGGAATGTCTTGTGTCCAGTCACCATCTGTCTATAAGAAACCAGTTTCCATTGGCTTTGATGGATCTGTGTCTTTGAAGAAAGGAGCTTGAAGAGTACTTACAAATTTTGGTTTGTTACAAGAACCTTGGTGTTCTGCTACACAATGTCGGCTTCAGGGGATGGGACAGTGCAATGAAAATGGTTGCAAGAGCAAATTTCTTTCATTTCCCACCACGGATTTCGCTAGTGGTTTAAAAATTTCAAATGGAATTCATGGATCCTGAAAGGGTTCTTGGACTTCTAATATTTTCTCCCATTTATTTTTATAGTTTTGGTGAATTTTATTTTTATTCTTGAATTGATTATTTGACATTGTTTCTGATAAAAGTAGATATTGTGGACTGTGTAACATGGAATGAAGCATGAGTTACATGTTTAAATTATCTTCAAGGTACAGTAGTTGAATGTCTTAGTTTAAAGCAATGATGTGTGTTCCAACAGCATTTTTCTTCTAATTTTTCATAAAGAATCCATTCAGCTGAAGAGTGTCAAAAGGAGTCTACGAATGAGACACCAAGATGGCAGTTCCACTGGGGAATGAGAGGTTGAGGAAATGGACTAATGCATGAGTGCTGGGATGTCTGTCCAAGAAAAGGATGTTAAAACGTGGACTCTCATGTTATTAAACCAGAGAAGATCTGGGTTGTGATCATCCTATCAAAATGGACTTGCATTTGAATGAATCAGTGACTATCCAGTGATGGATCTGTTTGAGGACTGGGTGGCAAAATTTTCCTTTTGGGTTGTTTTTGCATGACAGGCAAATTAATTTGGTAAAAGATCTGTTGCTACTGCTTTACATTTTGAGAAAATGTAATTTATGAAGTGATTTTAAATAAAAGGTTTTGGTTTATTTCACACTTTGTGTTTGTCCTTTCTGGCTGAATATTTTTTGTTGAGTTGATACTAAAGTGGGTTACATTTTTGGTTGCTATTAAACTGAGAAATACTTTAGCTAAGTACTGGAGGCAAGGTAAAATTTTGTGCTTTACTTGGTATCAAATGTGGTTTTCATTTGCAAATTACGTTCACTTTGCCATGACTTCGAATGAATTTTTATTCGCTGGCTTGTTCATTCAGGTGCTTAATATGAGGGGTTTTCAGTACTTGGCCTATTGTCAGGGCACTGCTGCTGAACTTTGTGAAGTTATTTTAAGATGGAATTGATACCAGTTGAAGGCTGAGAAAATATGACAATAAAGGAGTACTTGAATGTTTTGTGTAACTTTTTTAGGTATGTTCTTGGGTTGTGTGTGGGTACAGAAACTTTTCAACAGATTTCCTGGACTACAGACTTCCTGAACAGTCTCTCTGGTCTTAAAATTGTTCTGTGCAAGTGTCCAATGTGCTTCACTGCTCTTGCATGTAGCCTTAGTGTCACGATACTGTGCCATGTGTTTGATGAGAAAAATTGAGTTATTTTTGATAAGGCTACAAAAGACATTTTAACCTTTGCAAATGAATTCTAAAATGGTTCTAATATTTGAAGTTGTGATTTCCTTACAGGTTTCTAGTGGATCTAATAATTTAACTGTAGGCATTTCTTCTCTGTATGTTTAACCTGAAACTCAAAGTTGTCTTTGTTTTGTGCTGGAGGGTCAAGATGGTAAACCTGGGCTGAGATAATCTTGAAATTATATTTCAAAACCCAAACAAATTCCTGTTCATTGTCTGTGTTTAACTATTTGCCTTGCTCAGACTTTTTTGGAAATACCCATTTTTGCCATGATGAGTTGCTCATGCCTGTTCCATCCAGCCATTTTGGTGGTACATGCTTGCCCCACTTTGGTTTTGCCATGTGTTTTTATGGTGGAGTTGGATTCTGGGACCAACCTGAAGGGTTTCTCATTCAAATGAGTGGATTTCCTTAGTGTTACAAAAAAATATTTTGAATAGTCTTGCATTGTGGTTCTTTAATTCTTGCAGTCGAGGTGCAAGGAGTCTTCTGTGAATAATTGGTAAAGTGGAATTTTTTTTAATGGCTTGTGGCATTGGAGAGTTCCTAATGAAGCCCCTTGTGGAAAGAGGATGGATGGTTGTAGGAGATAAGTGGCAGGTCTGTGGAGGAATCAAAGGGGATGGTGTTGGTTCTACTGGTCGAAGCCAATGGTTTTGGGCTGTTGGGATGCTGTGCCATGGATGTTCCCATAGAAACCCAAACTAGCCCGTTGCCCCTTTGTCCTCCAGTGGTCCCCCAGTGGCTGATGGCTGTGTCTTGTTGTGGTGCTTATGAATATGCAAGATGTTCTTATGCTTTAAGGGGTTGGTTTTGGTCATGGAAGACAACTGGTAGTCAGAATCAAGTGGTATGGGGGTACTTGGATCGCCTCCATTCCCTTGGTGATACATCCTCTCAATTCCAGGATGTTGTGTTGGAGATGTCCATTGATTGATTTGCAATTCTGCAGCTTGGCTGTTGTGCAGCTTTAAAATTAATTTGTTGTGTTAAAATCTGTTAATGACCATGAATGGGTTAAGAAAATGCATGAGAAATGAGCAGTTTGATGGAGTTGGACTGGCTTGACCGCAGTGCCTTGGCGTAGCTGATGGAAGCGGTGTGGCTGCTGGATTTGAGTTGTGGGGGGAACCACCAGGGAGGCGCTGTGGAGCTGGAGGGCAATCTCAGCTCTGTGGGGTTGGCTTGGGAGTGGAGGATGCTCCTGTCCCCCCCTGCCAGTGCCAGCACTGGGGGGCAAAGGGAAGAGCTCTTGTCTGGGGATTCCCCCACCGAACTGGGGGGAAGCTGCCCCTTGGGTGGGGTGACCGCCGGGGTGGGCTGCTGCTGCCTGCATGGCTGTGAGCTCCACTTCCATGCCTTCAAAATGGCTTGTAACAGCACCACTTCCTGTCCAGGGAGGAAGTAATTTTAGCCCAGGCACTGAAATATTTAGCAAATCTTTAAAACAAAAGGCACAAATTCCATTTCTTTCTGGCTTCCAAAGGGTGCCTGAGCCACATGGGGTTAAGGTGCCCCTTGAGCTGGGGTAGTTGGAAGGAGCCAGGGCTGTGGGGTAGCAGGCACCCTTTAGGTGGAGGCTCTCTCTTTTTTTGGTAGAAATGAAGGGGTGGGTCTATGGTACATCACCTGAGTTGTGGGGTAAATGTAGAGAGTGTCAATCAAAGGCAGAGCTCAGAGCTGGGAAGGAGCTCTAGATGGCGGCTGTGCCTTAGAGAGAGCGCGCTCAGCTCCGTGCCTTCCCCAACACTTTACGCAACTTTCCCTAACTTTCAGGCAGCCTCAGGGGGCCCCCACAGCCCCTTGCCTCTCCTAGGCACTAATCGGGGGCCGAGCGGACCTTTTTCGGGCAGAAAAGCAGCTTTTGAGGGCTCCCTTTTCGTGCCTTGCTGGAAAGAAGAAGCCGTGGAGAGAGCCCAGGTCGTTGTTTTTCCAGCTTAGAAGCCATGGCGTACCTCCATTTTTGTGCGCTCTCCTAATGAGCTTTTTCCCCCGGACATTTTTGTACTAATTACCGCTTCTTTTGCTTTATCGGCAGCATATTTTTGGGATTAGAATATATATTTTTTTTCATTTTCTGAAATTTATATTTTATCGGTATAATTACAAATATTTTGGATCTAATGTTTTTCCACTACCCGAAACTAATATCGACTTGGTCCTGGCGGCGGTGCATGGATCAGGTAGGTGAGCAATTAATAATAATAATTTTTAGATTTCTGCCGTTTTGAATACTTTGATTTTCGACCGATTTGTGCTGTATTGGGATGACGCAATAAGATACAGAGATTATTTGCATCCAGTGTTACTTTGGGAAAGTTTGCAGGATGCTCCTCTCCTGTGTTTATTCTCGGATTTTTCTTGTAAAAATGATTATTTGTTTTAAATCTCCGGTTTGCCGTGTTGATCAGTGCTGTGTATTGTTATAACAATATCATTGCAGCGTCAGGACTTTGTTCCTGATAATGAAAGCCAGTGAAACAAACTGGGACCTTACCTTTCTTTCAACTTTTGACAGTAAATACCTGGGCACAGGACTTCAAAGCAAACAGACACCCCTGACCCCCTTTTAATATTTAAGAATAAAAAGATGATGAGAAATAAGGACAAAAGCCAAGGAGAGGAGGGTTCAGTCCACAGCAATGCATCGAGGTATGACCTATCAACTTTCTTTTTTTTTTTTTTTTGTAAAACCTGTGAATACCCTGTTTACTTTGACAGCCTTGGGTTACTGTCAGTGCTTAATAGAAAACATTTTACTGATTTTGCTTCCTTTTTAAGGAATGACCTTGAGATTGTTAGCATGCCACACCCTAATTTTTTTTGGTAGCAATTTCTGAAACTTGTGTTGTGACTTAAGGGCCCATGTCCTAGGCAAAAGGTACTGTACCTTTATTCAGGGCAGCCCTTGCCCCTGTATGATGTTTTTCCAGCTTTTGAATTTCAGTTTTTAGGTTTTTTGTGCTGTGAAAAATGACCTTGTCGGTTTAGCCATTGCTGCATTGCACCATTTTACATACAAGGCAAATTTTTCTTTGAAGAATCTCAGAAGTCTAAACTTTAACTGAGGGCCATACAGAAGCCTGGTGTAGTAGTAAATTATAGTAAATAGGCACAAGAAAAAGTTACATGAATGAAAAAAAGCTTATTTTAAAATATAAACTGGAAAGTGCCTGTTTGTCGGATACCTCTTACTTCAAATTTTATTTGAGCTTGTAGAACTTTGATTCTGTGGAGGTATTTTAGAATATTTTTATACAATTTAACCAGACTTTGTCCTGCTGGTGATGGCATTTTGTATCATAAAATATACACTGGGACTGTTAACAAGAGGCACCAAATGATTTGCCTGTTTTGTTTAACGTATTTTTGCTCAGAGTATTTTTATTTACTTTTGCCAAGTAATGAGATTATTTACAGATTTTTAGAAACTTAATCTTTATGTGGGAAAAGTATGAAATACTGAAAATGTTTGTGTGCTGGGAATGCAGAAGTACAATTACCAAATAGCTAATTTTGTATTTAAAAGGTCGACTCTTCCAAAAATTGGAAATTAAACTATGCATTTTTGGTTTATGGTTTGTAAATGTTACTGAGTTTTGCATTTTGTTAATTTCAGTTGGATCTTGGTTTGTTTCTTTTTCTCTGGTGTTGTCTGCCTGCATTTTTAACCGACATTAATAAAAAAGAACTCTGAACTGTCTGTTGTATCACATGTGCTCTATGTGATGTTCAGGTGTTTGAATAGTATTTCTGATGTCCAGTATTTAACCTTCCTTAAGCAAACGAACTTGAAATACTGTGGCAATATATTTATTGTTAAATTGCTGTAACCTTCTAGTATAAACTTGGATGGTATTCTGGGTGTTTTAAAAATGCAGTCAAATTTTAAATTCTAAAATAAATGTGGGTAAGATGGTTTAATTTGAAATTATTAATAACTAAATTAGCCTCAGGGATTGTTGAAGCACTTAAACAGAGCTTTTCTAATAATGCAGTTTAAAAACACATCAGATTTTCATACTGTGCTTTCTTTACTGTAAATGCTGCACACAAAATATTATGTAAAAAGTCACCATTTATAAAAATTATTTTACATAGTATATAAATTTTAATGCTTTTTTGGAGATTATCAACAAGAGCAGCAATAGACATAATTTGTTGAGGAAATTGAAAGTATTTTACCAGTGTTGGAAAGGAATAAGAGCTAAAATCTGAGCCATGTAGCAGGAGTCCCACAGGGGTTTTGTCCTTAGGGGTATGAGATTTGCATAGTGTCTGTGCTTTTGGGGTTTTCATTGAAAGGTTATTTATCATAATTGATCTATTTACATTTAACACCTGTTGTGTGAGGTTACCCTTCTCCCTCTTCACATCTTTTTTTTTTTCTCTAAATTAACCTGCTCTGTGTGACACCAACACACCTGAAGTGTGGGAACAATTGAGCACAGGATATTTGCAAGTGAACCCTGTTGAGCTTATTTGTGAGGTGTGAGTCAGCTCAATGTCATAAAATGTGCTTTACTTCCTGAGGTTGACCTGAAGTAGGGGAAATGATTTCTAGGAAGTAAAGCCACCACTTTGCTGTATTGTAACCCCGAAATGCACCGGTGTCTGCACTTCACATGCTGCTGAGACCAGCTTGGCATCCATGGAAGTACCTGCACAGTCCTGGTGGGAGCCCTGGCTGGAGGAGGAGGTGGATGTAGCCAGTGCCATTCACCTGGGCTGGAGAAGGGTGTTAAAAGAGTGCCAGAAAATACAGTTCTTGCACACCACTGTAGTGCCCTAACTGAGGAATTGACTCCTTCTTTTCCAGTTCTAAGGGAATTACAAAGGCCTGTGTGGGATAAACAAAAATGCCTGAGAATTGTCCCAAAGCAGATGGATTTATTCCTGGGGAGAGAGATGGTGTTAACTCTTTACAGTTTGTAAGCTGGGGCTTGTACTCCTGCCTTTCCAGGTGCTCAGCAACACCTGTCCTTTGTGCTTTGACAGTAAATAGAACTTGGAGCTGAGTGATTTCCTGCAACTTTGCCCAAAGTGAAAGTTGTTTTGGGTCTGCTGCAGTTCCTGCTGACCCTCACCTGTGTGCCTGGGATTTGCATAAGTGATTGAACACAATCTGCTGTATTTTCTAACATCTTCTGTGCTACGTGTCTGAAGGGCAGGTAGTGTGAAGGTACATCACCCATGGTCGGCCCTCATGGGAAGTGCAGAGCCAGAGGCAGGCTGGGGCCCCCCTGAAGCCCAGCAGTGAGTTTTGCAGGGATAGCAAGTAACAGGCATGGGATACGTAGTTTTCCTTTCCCTTGGCCTGTATCTGTTGCAGTTTCTCTCCCACCTCTGAAATACCCAGCGTGGGAACGGTTTGAGCTGCAGGCCCTGCAGGGCTGGGCCAGCCCTTCTGTCTGTGTCCAGCTCTGGGCTTCTCTAGCATGAAAACATCTCTTTTTTTTGGGAAAAATAGGATGCGGTGGGCTAGCTCCCAGGCCGTTTTCTGTGCAGAGCTGGAGCTCAGCGGCCTGAAATGGCGTGTTTTTGCTCAGCAGCCACCTCCCAGCGCAGGGCTTTGCGCAGCACAACACCCTCGCCTGACGTGGCAGCCATTTTATGGAGATGTCGGTGCACACGAACCAGCGTTTGGCGGAGGGGGGGAGAGGAGGGAAACGGTCGCGTTAAGCACAAACTGCCCCGGTGCGTGGCGCTGGGAGCAGGGGGCAGCCCGTTGTGGCTGGGGCAGCGGCGGGGCCGTGGCGGGCGGCTCGGGCGGCGGCGGCGGCCGGCGCTGTCACAAAATGGCTGTTCTTTGTGCCGCGCTGCTCGGGCGCCGCGGGAAGCGGCCGCGGGGTTCAAAGGCCGCCCTTTTGGTNNNGCGCCGCGCGGGCCCCCGGGAGCGGCGCGCGCCCGCCGCGGCCTCCCCCCGCTTCCGCTCCGCTCCGGGCGTGGGCTCCGCTTGCATTTTGAGGGCTTTTCATTTTAATACTGCAAGCTATTTTGAGCAGTCACTTGAAAAGAAGCAGGGCTATTTTTTGCTGCGGATTTTTTATTTGCCTTTTTTTTTTTTTTACTCTCTTTTTTTAAACTTCAAAAGGAGTGGTAGAATGCCGTAGTATTCCCAGAACATCTGTCTTTTTTTTTCCCTTTTTTTATTTTTTTAAGGAGAGGTACAGCTTTCAGTATCCTTAAATCACCAAAATTCACGGTTTGCTTTCAGTGTGCATTTTGCAACTGATTTTCTTTCAGCTGAGTAGAAACACTGAACACATTTGTTAAAATGCCTCAAACTGTGGGTTTCAAGTTTTTATCCGGGGGTGATGAGTTATTTTTTAGCTGTTGTGGCCATGTGCATGTGTCGAGGCTTTCAGTTTCATTTGCACCGCCGCATTCTTCAACAAGGATTTTTTTTCTTTCTCCCTTTTTAAGCTTTAACCCTTTGTGAAACTGTCCAGAGCCTTTTTTGAAAAGGAAAAATGCTTGATCAGTGCGGGACACAAAAGGAATAATGTACAAGGAATGCATATGAATCGTGATGTAATCTGTGTGCAGCACAAAGGAGATTGTTCCTGTTTTGCTTTGTTACTTCTGTTTCACATTACCCTCGTGAAGGAAGTGTCTCATCTAATTACGCATGCACAATCCTGAGGCTTTCAACTCCTGTTCCCTGTTTTGTGATTGCTGCCAGAGATGGATACAATATATACAGTGCTATAAAAAAAGCTCACCAACTGCAAGAAGCTACATTTAGCTGTAATTCATTGTCTTCTGGATTGTTCTTTTTTTTAGTTAAACATCTTAAGCTAATTAATGAAATTGCACAGATTCTCTAAAATGCTTGACTTTTGCTGAATAAAAACTGGAAAATGGGAATGAAGAGCTCACCTGGGTAACTGTGTAACCCAGTTTCTGTGGCACAGCCGGGGCTGGGCCGTTGCCATGGCTGAGTGCACGTGTGTGCAGGCATGTTCCCAGCTCCATGAGTGCCTCCAGCCGAGGGAAGGTGACTGGAGCCTGTTCCCCTTTCTGCCGGGTTGATGTTTCACCTGCCGCGCTCTGAGGGCAGCAGTTGCCCTTATCTGCACCTTCCCCCACTTCCTCCAGCGCTGGAGCCGAGCTGGGGCTCGGTGGCGGCGTTTCCGAGAACGCGGATCCCGGGAGCAGCGCTGGGGCTGCCATAACCACACTTCTGTGTTCAAACAAACGCTTCCACTGCCAGCTTTGGCAGGGCCAGCAAGGCACCGATCTTTCATTTCAATCTCCCTAACTCGCTATAGGAATAAACCAATTCCTGTCTTTGTTTGGGTGTTTCACCCCTCAGAAAGTTGCTCATAGCACTGGCAGGTTACTGAGCTGCCAGACTTGTCTCTGAGGAGATTTTATACTATACTTATGGGACATCTATTAATTCAGGTTTATCAGTGCTGGTGTTGAGGAGCAGATGAGAGTACCTGAGACAGCAAGCAGGAGTCTAGAGACTGAGCTGAAGCTTCCACTTCCATGGGCTTGGCTGCTTTTGAACTCGAGACAGCCCAAGTAAACCTGCTTTGGGTAGGTTGGCAGCTTACGTTGTCATTGCATCTCCTGGTACATTACCTGGAGCTGTGTGTATCCACTGCATCTTGTTTCAGGTTGCACACGACAGTCCCAGCAGGAATTGCAATGTTAAATTAGGCTAAGTTCTGGAGATGGAAAAGGCTTCTAAATCTCTCTTCTCTCCTTGCCCCTAGCTGAAATCCAGCTCAGGAAGGAGCTGATAATGGCTGGAGAAAGCTTCTGTTCTGCTTTATCTCTCCTCTCCTTCAAGGAAAATAAATACAAACAGCACAGCACTGGGGGAGGGGATGGCCTGGATTACCATAATTAGATAGAAGCAGCCTTCCAGCAAAGGATGTGCTGTTCTACTGACATGGTGTCTTACATCAATCTTTCTGGTGTGCTTTTATTAAAACACGTGTGCTGAAATGCCATGTGAAGATGCTCTTTCAGTAGGTGCTGGTGTGTATGTAAAGCCCACCTTCACATCCTGTAGAGGAGACTGAAATGAAAGAAAAAAAGCCCAGAGAAGAAGTTTACCCCTAGTGACTTGCAGTGAAGCTTTTGTGAGTCTGTCACACTGTTAGTGCCTCATTTTCTTAGGGAGTATCTTTTGGATATAATGAGACAAATGTTGCTGATTCTTTCCAAATGTGCAGCAGCTCATTTTACATTACAGCTTGTGTAGCACTGCTGCTAAATTATAATTTTCAATCTTCACCTTCCTTTATATTTACCTGTGGGCTGAGATAACCTACTCTGTAATACATGTGCTTTTTTTACCTTGACTAATAAGGGTTAAAAATTAAAACGTTTTTAACAGTGATCTCAGATTCCTTTCTGGTATTGTGCTGGAAGTGCTGGCATGGCGTTTGATCTTGGCAGGGCTCAGTTCTGTGTCTGCCAAGCTCCACAGACGGGATGGGATGCTTAACACTTCATTGCTCACCAACCTTTACCCCAGCTATGAACAAGGGTGTTGCAATGTCAAGAATCCACTGACTCCAGAACACCCGACTCCTTAGGAAAAAGCCATGTTGCAACTATTTACGTTTCTTGCAAGTGTTATTGTTAGGTATAGATGACTTAATAGAATTGCTAATACGTTAATTATAGGAGTCGTTTGCATCCCTCTCATGGGGAGGAATCTCTGTACTTCAGAGTTGTCACCAGTTGAGATTTGAATGCCATGTGCTGTCTGCAAAACTTAGTCTTACTGACGAGCCTTGGTTAAAAACAGCTTTTAAGAGTCACTTGGAATAACCCCCTCAGGCCAGATCAGGCTCCCTTTTTCTGAACTGCGGGTCACCTGGAACCATGAAGGAATTTCTGCACCATCATGTTCCTGTTAATGGGGTTTGGTTCCTAAATTTCCATATACACTCCATGTCTTTAATCTGATAGGTTTTAAAGGAAGCTTACAAATTTCAAGGGAGAAAAAGCACCCGCTTTTTCTGTACTAATTGTGTGTGCACACTCCAGGCCCCTCGTGCATCCACGTGTCCTTTGCCGATGGGATGCGCCTGTGTGCAGAGTCCCCTTTGTGCTGCCACTGA
The DNA here is from genome assembly GCF_014805655.1 of Passer montanus. Classification (NCBI taxonomy): domain Eukaryota; kingdom Metazoa; phylum Chordata; class Aves; order Passeriformes; family Passeridae; genus Passer; species Passer montanus. The sequence continues at coordinate 12,289,800 of NW_024369929.1, forward strand.
GCTCAGCCTGGCTGTTCCCGGCGGGACGAGGAGCAGCGGTGGCAGGAAGGGACAGGGACAAGGGAAGGGCGGAGGGCACAGGGACAGCCCTGCCCGCTGTCTGAGGAAGGCTCTTCTCTTTGGCTGGGCGTGAGGACGAGCTGGGAGCTGCCAGGAGCCAGCCGGGGTCCGCCCGCTGATGCGGGATGTGGAGCCCGGAAATGCTTGGGAAATGCTTGGGAAATGCTTGGCTGCCTCCCGGAGAGGGAGAGATGGGCCCATTCAAACCCTGAGAACTGCAATTGTTCTCCCCTTTCTGTGCAGGGAAAGGGAAGGATGCTGCCTTGGAGATTATCAATGGTGCTCCTTAATCAACCAGACAGGTTTTGACTCCTTTTGTCCCTCTGCTGGTGTGGTTTTTTTTTCTTTTTTTTTCTCTGTCCCCACTAAACATCCCAAGCATTTTCAGCCTCTGACTTAAAGATCAGAGGGCGAGAGAGCCAGCTCTCCCCATCATGAAAGAATTGCTCTTTTTGCTTGCTTGTGCAAACACAACATAGTGTCTTCCTAGTGGAGGAAAAAACCCCGCCAGCTTTTGGAAAGTCTATAATTCAGGATAGCCCAATGTGCTTTGTGACCTGCAGCAGAGCAGTGAGGGATATATTTAGCTCTGCCTTTGGTATTTGGGAGTCCTGTGCTGGGTTAAGTAGTAGTGGCCAGAATAGGCTGGAAAGCCTCACAGCCTAGTTCAGGTGGATATTTTGGATAGATACCTCTTGGGTGCATAATCCCTCAGCTGGTACAGCAGCACCATGGCCCAGCTGTGCCTATTGCTGTGTAAATGTAATTAACACCCAACCCTGCAAGCCAAGTTTGCAGGCACAGAAGTGTGGATTCTCCACGAGAACTTCTCACCTACATATTTAAGGGGAAAAAAAAATAAAAAGAAGTTGCTGATCATAAAATGAGTTTAGGGAGATATTTTTATGCTGCTTTGAAAAAACTTGTTGGTAATCTGGAAGGGCCAGCCCTATCACTGTGGGAGTTTGTTGTTCCCCTTTAAAGCTTGCCCAGATTTGGACAAATCATACTTTGAGTATTCAAAGTTGTTTGAGACTCACTCGTAAACAGTGTGAGGAGCCTGGTTGTGTTTAGGATATTCTAGTTTAAGTTCCTGCTTGGAGACAGATCAATGTGTAAAAGCACCATGCATAGGTATGGAGAGTAGAGGAGCAGGAGTATTTTTTCTTCTTTCCCTTCCCCCCATTTCTACTTTTCCCTGCAGAAAATAAAAAACTGGGAAAAACTCTTTCAACAAATGACCCTTCTCAAGGCTTCTCACTCAGAAAATCTTTGCCTTGGGAGACAAGCAAGCACCAATCACTTTTTAGTAGACTTTCAGACTAAAATCAAGGGAACTGAAAAAGCTAGGAATGAATTTATTTATATTCAGTGTCACAATCTGTCCTTTGCTTGGCTCTCCTGCATACTCCATGTGCCGTGTCTGTATGGCCTTGTCTATGATTACTGTGGTATTTGCTCAGTCCTCTGTGGTACCCATGTTATCTTCTCTTTATCTACTGATCTATAACTAGAACGCATCTTGTGTTCCTCTCCCTGGCTTGTTTAGCCTAAAGGTTAAATTTAGTTTAGTGCCTTTTTACAGCTACCCTGTGACTTGAGTGCACATATCAACATTCATGTGCTTGTTTGTATTTGCAATATATGTAGCCATTTCATATATGTTTATATAGAAACATAGAATGGTTTGGGTTGGAAGAGACCTCAAAGATCATCTCATTCCAATCTCCCTGCCACGGGCAGGGACACCTTCCCCTAGACCAGGTTGCTCAGAGCCCCATCCAACCTGCCTCAAATGCTTCCAGGGAAGGGGGCATTGTCTGGGCAACCTGCTCCAGTGCCTCAGCACAGTTAAGGAAGTTTTTCCTAATATTTAATCTAAACCTACTTCCTTTCAGTTTGAAGCCATTCCCCTGTGTCCTGTCACTATATACTCTTGTACGTAGTTTCTCTTCATAATAGGGAACATCATATTATAGATCAGATATTCAAAGGAAATGTTTAATACCATCCAGTCCTCATCTCAGCCAATGTGTTTGCCCTTTCTGTAGTTTGTCACCATGCTTTTGTGTCCCACAGTTTGTACAGGTCCCTTTAGGAAGACAGACCTGTTTAAATAGTTTTAAGTCCGTGGCCTGCATTGGCCTTGCTGCTCTGTGCTTTGGAGTAAATCTCAGGTTGGTTCTGCTGGTGGATGGGAGTGGCTTGGAGCAGCTGGCAGCCTGAGCTGAAGCGCTGTGGGGGCCCAGGAGCTCCTCTCAGGTAGAGCTGGCTCTGCCAGACACCCTTGGGCTGACCCAGCAGCTCCTCCAGCCCTGGGCTGCTCAGGATCTAAGAGATTGGAGAAGACCCCTGAGATAATTGAGTCCAAACTATTTTTGCATTGTCCACTCTGCAACTCTCCTGCACTACCAAGTGCAGTTTATTTCCACTGCTCCTGTTACTGCAAAGGCTCGGTCCTGCCTGGGCTTAAGCCAGCGGTGACCTGCTCTTTCTCTGGGCTCTCCAGGTGTGTCACCAGGAAGCCCAGCACATCCAGCCAGTGCCGGGAACACGGGCTGCAGGGGGAGCAGGGATGGCAGCGGGGAGGGGCTGTGTCCCAGCCACCTGCCCGGGGCATTCTGCTGTCAGTGAGCCACTGATGTGCACCTGGGTGTCACTTACCCACAGCACTGGTGACGCTGTGGCCAGCAATGCACAGGAGTTAAAAATAACGGCTCCTGCTGTCACCCAGCCCCTGATGTTACCCAGCCCTGCCATGATCTGCCAAGGTCCTTCTCCAGCCTTCGCAGGGTGGTTTTGCTGGTGCCGAATCCCTGCAGAGCCCAGTGGAATGTTGCTGTTGGGATTCAAACTTGTTTAGATTCAAAACATTCACAACAGTTCTTAAAGCTGGGAGGAGCTTTGCTTGTGGGAGGGTCTTGGGCTATTAATCCTCCTTTATTCCCCTGTCTGAATTCAAGTTCTGTCCCTCAAAAGCCACATTTTAAACACTGGGGCAGAATGGTCCCAGTTAGAGCCATGCCCCACTCAGTTCTTGGTTTCACAAATGTGTATTGGGGTCATTTTTTCAGCTGTCTGACACCTTCTGGAAGCATATCTACTGTTTCTTCTTACTGAGAATGTACAAAATTATTTGCTGTTTGCAAAGATGATCCCCTATAAAAGGAAGTCATGTGAAATACTAAATGCAAAATCTGGAGGCTTCAGGGATGTGGTAATAGCCTTTTAAACTCAGATGCCTCACTATAAAGGGTCTTATCGCTGCCTTTCAGCTACTTATTTCTTGGAAGGATCATGTTCTTCTTGGTAAGGAATGATTTAGTTTTGCTCCCTTTCAAGTCAGGAGCAGGCTCTTAATTAAACCAGACTTAGAGCCTGAAGTATTTCTCAGAAACCAGAGGAATGTATTTGGCTGAATCTTTGCAGATTTCAACTTTTTTTAAGAGTTTCTCACTTCAAGGAAATTACCAATGGTCCATCTGTTGCTTTCTTTGATGTTCATGGGTGTTTTTGGAGGAGGGTGCTCTGGTTGAATTGTGATTTTTGTGACAATTAATTATAGCTTATTTCTCACTTTTACTTTAATTGAAAGTAGGTCTTGTTTGGATGCTAACTCAGGGGCATTAAACCAGGACAATTTCCAAAAATAACTTCTGAAAAGAGGACTTAAGTCTCCAGGAATATACAGCGTTAGGCCTGATTTGACATCTAGCGTTGCTGATACATTATATTATGTTGGCAGGTAGAAATGCTTCCTGATTGTCCCAGTGACAGTTAGAAAGGATTCTTTTATGAAAACAGGCCTTTCAGTTATTTTATCTCATCAACACAGAAAAGAAGATAAACACATATTTTGCCTCAATAACAGGTTGTTCCTTAATAAAAAAAAATAAAAAAAAAAAACTGCAACAGCCTTCAAAAGGACATAACCACTTCTCATGTGTGTTTCTTTCCTTAGTAGGGGAAGCAGGTGTGCAGGCAAATATCTGCACATACAGATGTGTATGCCACCAGAGAACTCTCCCTCTTTTCAGATGACACAGTTCACAGCCTGAAAAAAAGAATTACAGTGTTCAGACAATGTTGTGGATAAAGCACATGAATTATGGCTCTTGATGTGCAGAGAGCCTGTGTCCCTGTGTCCTTGAAATAAAGCTTAAGGCTTTGAGGAACAAAGAGCTCCAGAGCGAGAGGAGAACACTAATTACTGTTCTGCCTCTAAACAAATACTGTCAGAGCTGTCTGGCCTCAGTCTTGCCTGGGCTGTTAAAATTCCTTCCAGCTATTGCTCAGAAATCTGATTGAAGGAAAAACTGTCTTCCTCTTTTGTGCGTCCCTGTGGGACACGGGACCAACATGCCTCAAGCAGAGCCTGATGTTGCCACTTATGTTGTGACAGCAGAGGTTCGGATGCCTCCAGATCCCGTTCCTTTGTGGAGCCCAGTGGGATGGTGTCCTGCTGAGCCCTGCCCATGGACACCATCTGTCCCCAGAGCTGCTGGAGTGCCATTCCCAGGAGCAGTGTGGCACCGCCATGGGTTATGGCCATGCCACCACCACAGGTCATCTATGTGGCACCACCACGGGCAATGGTGGACAAGGTGGGAGAACTGTTCTAGAGCCCCCAGAACAAGGGCTGTAGTGGGACACTGTGCCTTTGGTTCTCGTGGATAACCTCCACCCATGGACAGGCAGGAGGGACTGGGCAGCCTAGGATGGCCGTGGTTCAATTTCATTTCCAGCCCTGCTTGTAGGACACAATGGGATAACCCTGCTCTCTCAAACCCAGGCTGGGATGGTGAAATAGCAGCCATCCGCTCCTTGCGGAAGGGGCTTCGTTTGTGTCCCCTCAGGCTCGGAGGGTCACGGTCCCCACGGTTCCCCTTCCCGGGGGAGTACCAGGGATCCATCCCAGGGATCCATCCCAGGGATCCATCCCGGCATCCATCCCAGGGATCGGGCTCAGCCCCGCGGTCGCAAGATGGCGGCGGAGGGGCGGCCGCGAAATGGCGGCGGCGGCGCCTGAGGGCGCGCGGGTGCTGCCCCCTGCCCGCTCCCCGGCCCTCAGCCGCGGATCCAGGGATTTGTCCCGGATCGGGAGCGGGACGGGCCGCGGCTGCCTCCGGGCATCCCCCGAGGGTAACCCCTGCGGAGTCGGATGGAAATGTACACGTGCATATGCTTTCTTTGTTTGGTTTTTTTTTGTTTTGTTTTGGTTTGGTTTGTTTTTTTTTGTTTGGTTGTGGTTTTTTTTATTATTATTTCTCCCTTGAATTGTGAAATCTGAGCAAAGCCTTTCATGTACTTTGTCGCTTTTGTACAAAAGTAGAAAAAAAATAAAAAAATCCCTTTAATACCGCTGCAAAGTTTTTCTGACTCTTCTTTCGTAGTGTTGTACCTAGGTGAATCCTTAAGTATGACAAGCGCATCCGGCTGCCAGTGGAAAGCTGACTGGGAAAGGGGGTGCTCCCTGTTCCAAAAGTCTGGGGCATCGTCACTGTGTTTTTGTTTGTGGCAGTGGGGTTTGAATGCTGCCTTGCCAGTGCATGTGTGTTAAGGTGTACTGAGATTTCAGTTCACTTTTTTGGCTCTTAAAATAAAAAATATATATGTTGGGAGTGATTGGGCAAAGGTGTTTGAATGTTTTTGGCCACCTAAAATAGGTTTGGCCTCTCATTGTTTTGCTGAGGAGCCTTTATTTAAGGGAATACTCAGTGTTAACCCATTTTTATATAAAATACTAAAAAAAAAAAAAAAAAAAGAGGGGAACTACACCTACTTAGTGTTCTGCTCTCGCATTATTGGCTTGAGAAATGCAGTGCACAGCACTGGTGTAATCCTTTAAAGAGGAGCTGCCCCAACCACAACCCCATATAAGCTTCTTCCTTTTTCCCTGTTGCTGAATTAATTCTTTTCACAAAAACATTCTATTTAACATCATTCATGGTGTTATGGGTATAATGTTTTTTATACTGGCCTCTTCCAGAAAGCAGATATCAGGTTTATTCTGAACCACTGGCTACACTGGGATGTAGTGGAGAGCCGTGCTGGAACAGCTACTCGTGTTTAATGTAACAGGATGGTCTCTGGATGCTGCAGCCCCACTGTGCCTGACTGCCTTGCTCCAAGACACCCAGATCCTCCCAGTAGAACCTGTGCTGCTGGTGCTGCTAATGCTTCTCTTCACCTACCACCACTGCTTTTGTTCCGGTGATGAGCAGGGATTTTTGGGGCTGCATTTTCTCCAGTGTTCTGGGAAGGAATTGCCTCTGCTGCAGAATGCCAGTGTGGGGTGTAGGGTCCACACTTGTGTTCAGGTTTTTCCAAACCTGTTGTTGTGGCTCAGATGTGTCTCAGGTTTGCTCCCTGCGTATTTCACAGCTGTGTCAGTGCAGTTCAAATGTAACCTCTTCTTTCTCTACCATTAGTCACTCGGCATCCGAAGAAGCCTCTGGCTCTGACTCTGCAAGCCAGTCTGAAAGTGAGCAGGGCAGCGAGTCAAACAGCAGCTCCGAGTCCTCTGAGAGTCAGTCTGAATCCGAAAGTGAATCAACGGGTTCCAAATCCCAGCAGACCCCTCCTGAAACCAAAGAAAAGCCAGCCTCTAAGAAGGAAAGGATAGCAGATGTTAAAAAGGTATTACCCCTGCTGCTCTGCACGGACACGTTACTCCTGCAGCCACCACGGAAGGTCAGACGGCAGGACCTCAGTGAAGCTGTGCCCAGCGTCCTGGCCACTTGGCACATGGACCAAACAGCCTCTGACCTCCAGTGTCCCCAGGGGCTGTTTGGTCTGTGTGCTGGAGCCCTGCTGCTGTCACCCTTGAGAGCAGGAGCTGCCGTGTTTGTGGAACAACCCCTGGGGCACCAAGTAGATGGTGACAGGGCTGACTGGTGCGAGTGAGGGACAGGTGCCTGTCATCAGTATGTGATCCTGTCATTTCATCCTCTCTCTCTGTCTTTCCTCTGCGCTATCCTGTCTCTCCTCAGAAGCAGTAAAGCCTCCCCATGTGATAAATACTCAGAAAGAAGGTTTGAAGTTTGTCTAGGGTTTGAAGTTGAAACTGCTTTGGGTTTTTTTACATCACTGTTCCTCTCAAAAAAGCATAGGAAAAACAAAAAAAAAGAACTTCCATTATTTATTAAGTCCAGAACAGGACAGTGCTTCTTTGTTGTGGTTTTTTTTTCCCCCTGCACCTTCCCAGCTCCTCCCTAGCAATACCCCTCAGATAGTCGGGTTTTCTCTTCACTTGCTGTCCAGCAGGAAAGGGGACTGTGGGTGTTACTGCTCATGGTATCCCTCTGCACACCCCAGGGCAGAAGCTGCACCTCAGGTACCTGCTTTACCTGAGGGATGGAGGCACCTGACTAACACAGGGCAGCGTGAGGTGAGAAAGAGGAACCCAAATACCATTTGGGGACAGGAGCTCAGTGAACTGAGTTCCCTTGGAAGGAGAAAATTGTGGTTAGGTCAGCTTGTTTGTTTGTTTGTTTGCTTTTTTGTGGTGTGTAACCGTCCTGTTGTTCTTAGGCGTGTGTTGCACTGGGCACAGCTTCTCCTGAGAGTGAGTTTTATGGAGAAAGGTGCTATGTATCTAAAGGATAAGGAGGAAGGAGAGTGCTTCCAGCCTGTGCTCCCTACGGACCTGCCAGGAAGAAGTAAAGGATTTTCTTACCACCTTCTCCCTCCCACAAAGCTCCAGGCTGCTGGCTAAATCCTCCAGTGTTTGGACTGGCAAGGGAGGATGACTTTATAAGGCAGTTGTGGTAACACCACATTAAAATCTGGATTATTGTTGATAAATGGGCATCAAAGGAAGTCTTCTCTCCCTCTGAAGAATTCTAAGAGCATGTCCTTAACAATAAACGTTAACATTATCCTGTAAGGAAGTGCATCCATACACAGGGTGATAATTAGCATGGGTGAAACATGAAAAGGTCAGGACACCCTCTAATAAGAAAGCCTCTCCCTTCCTTAATTTCTCTGTTAATGGGTGTCTTCCTTAGCTAGGTCCAACCTAGGCATGTTGATACATCTTCCCTTTGAATAACAAATGTAATTAATTATTACTGTTTATTTGGTATTTGTCTAGATACACCCATGAAGGCGAGGTTAATCTGTGTTAGGTGCTATTAAGATTTGTCATGGAAGTTGCTCCCACATTCAAAACCCATGCCGTTTAATAGATAAAAAGATAAGTTCTTCAGGTGGTTTGGGAAGGGAGCATTAAATTTGAGGGTTCATTCTTTCATGAGAATGTACCTCAGTCCTTGCATGCCCAATAGATACACAATGTCACAGTCTGTCCCTTATCCCATTACTCCTTTAACAGAGGCAGAAGAATTGCTGGGCTGCAGGCTCGTATCCATCACACTCTCAATCCCATCACTGCTGCATCTGGCAGGGTAGTTTGATTTCCTTTTCCTGCCAGTGGCTTGCAGAGATATTTGAGGATTGGAGAGAGAGAATCAGAAGGAAATGAATAGATGTAGAGAACTGCTGAGGGAGAGAGGAATTGCTCGTGTAGGAATTTGAAGGGCATGGTGGTGGTTTGTGTCTGCCCTGTAACTCTTGTGTCCTATGTCACCAACACAGCTCTGCATTCATCCCCCTCAGGGCATCCATTTTTGTGTCCCCTTCTCCTGCCCATCCACAAGAACAATTGCATGCTCTTATGCATGGAGTATTCAGCTGGTGAGGGCCTCCTTTTACAGCAAAGAGCACAACCATTGCCAGCAGTTACCTCTGCACATCCATGTGTCCTGCACTGCCAAACCACATTCCCATCAGTGCATTCAGGAGAGGAACCAGTGGCCACTGCCTTGCCTTGCCAAATGACAGGGTATCTTGCTCCATTTGCCATCCAGACTGGGCCACAGAATTCACCTTTGAAGCTGCAGCTGGCCATGTCTCCAGGCAGCTGGTGGGGCTTTCCACCAGGAAAAGAATTGTACTGGAAGCTGTTAGTGACAGAGAACTGCCCTGTTGAGTTGTTAGGTCTGTTCATTCCATGTCCAAGGTGTTGCCTCCATTCCTTTGGCACCAGTGCTGCAGAGGGCTGGTTACCCCAACACTGTCCTTCAGCCTGAGAGAACTGGAGAGTGATTTGTGCCTCAGTGGAAAGATGGACCACTGTAAAGATAACACTGAGATAAACACATGCTGCTTTAGAAAGGTGTCATGTATCCCAAAATAATAATAATCTTTCCAGCCAGTTTTTTAAACTGTCCATCTACTGGTTGCTAATTCCCTAATGGATTTTGGATGACTTTTTTTAAGCCACCATCAAACTTCTCTAAAATGTCAAAAATAATTGGGGTGAAGCAGGCCTTCTGATGGTCTGTTTATTTTGCAGATGTGGGAAGAATATCCTGATGTTTATGGGGTTAGGAGGTCAAACCGAAGCAGACAAGAACCGTCACGATTTAATATAAAAGATGAGGTAAGGAAAAAAAAAAAGGATGAGGGATTACTGAACATATAAAACCAACCAAACCCAATGAGGAAAGGGAGGTCTCAACTGCATTGCCTGTAAGCACTGAGTCCCAGTTTGGTGCATGGATATTGGATCTCACAGTTGAGGTCCCAGTCCTGCAGCTGGATCCTTGGCCTGAGACCTCTGGAGTGAGGAGGACACTGCCTGGGCTGAGATCTGCAGGCACTGATCTGATTGCTGCAATGGGGCGTAATGCAAGTCCTGCTCTGCTGTAGGAACATCCTGGAGAGGAGTCTGTGTAATTAAAAAACAGAACGAGACCAAAATGCAACACAAATCCAACCAGGAGTAAAGGAAAGTTCCCAGAACCACCTCATAGCAACAAACCAGTCATTATTGTCCATCCTGAAATGGATCCCACTAATAAATGCATTTGTGTGTGTGCAGCTTTATGACCCATCACTTTTCTTTGGTTGAACATTAGGGAGTCTTTTATGCTTCAGTTGAAGGTGACAGTGGTCAGAGAGCCTGGCAGACAAACCTTCTAATTGTTCCTGTTTCAGAACACTATTGGGTTTTTTTTCTGAAGATGTAGAAATCAGGTTCCGCCTTCATTTGCATCTGACAGGTTTTCTGCATGGAGCATTTCATCTGCAGCTCTTCAGGAAGGTCGAGTAGCTATAGCAGAGGGGAAGGAGGACCAGAGAGAGGCATCTGTGGAGAGCTTGGGGCTTGGGGCTGGGAATCTGAAGATAAGCAGCAGACTTTGGAGCCCAGTGGTGCTCTCTGACTCAGGCTGTTTGTGCTTCACCACCAAGATGTGTGTTCGGATGCTCTAGGGGTGGCACGCAGGTCTCCAGCTCCTTGCTCTGGTGCGTTATTGCTGAGCCTTGGTGGCACCCCAGTGCCACCAGCTGTCCCCCAGACTCCTGTGCTGGCTGTCCCGCAGAGCAGAGGTCAGGAAGGGGCTCGGGGTGCACCATTGACACAGCTTTTGTTTTCCTTTTCAAGTTGGCAGAGGCTGGGCTGGCCGGCCGCCCCTCTGTGCGATGCCCTGGCATGCACTGTGCCGGCGACCTCACACCCACCCCAGAGCTCCGCTGCACACCCCCCTGCCCTCTTAGGGGCCCAGGTAAGTCCCTTCTTTTTTTGTTTTACAATATTACGTGGTTTTGCAAATGTTGTTTTCTTTTTTAATATCTTTATTTCCTACTACTTAAGGTAAAGTTAAAAAAAAATTAAATATGAGATGCAAAAACTTTGCTATACCACAAAATATTGTAAAAAACAAAAAAATAAACCACCCCAAAGGTCCTCCAAATGACCCTCACTGCAATTTCTGTGAAACAGCTGAAATAAAAAAAATTGGAGCATGCCCTCACCCCTCTCTCCCCAAAGCAACACTGACTGGTCCCACAGAGCAGCTCCCATCTGCAGCAGAATCTGTTGGAGGGTGTGACCTGTCAGGAGCACAGTGCTGGGGCCTCGCAGAGAGCAGGAGGAGATGGAAAATCTTGTTTTTGGAAGACACCAAGAGAGAGGAGATAGCATAGCTCAAGCCTGTGTGGTGCTGAGCACTCCTTTCTGCTGCTGGAGGGGGCAGAAACCCAAGGCACATCTGAAGATGCTTTTTGCCTTCACAGGGTTAATCCTGTCTCCAGTGACCTGCACCTCTCACTTGCTGCTTGGGACTTCCAGCACAGTGTCTGGGGGCTTGTAATTGCCTTCTTTCCTAATGCTTCTCTGCAGATTAGCAAAGAGCATTGTGCAGGCAGTGTGGCAGGCTCAGAGACCAGAGCAAGGATGGATGAGCCATCCCAGCTCCTGTGCTGCCCCGTGACTCACCTGAGCGGGGGAGATGGCTCAGAGGTGATTCAGGTTTTGGGGCCCTGCTCAATCACTGAGAGCAGCACTCTGGGTAGGGTTATTTGTGTGTTAGACATGGTCACCTTCTGAGGATTTCTGGGCTTGTGTAGGTGTCTGAGGTGCGATCAGGGAGGGTGATAACTCGTGATCAATACCCAGGCATGGGCTCAGCCATTGGGGAAGCGAAAGTGCAGCTTTGCATAGGAGCACAGATCTGCTCAGAGGCCCAGAGCTGTCTCCAGGAACAAGAGGACGTGTGAGTTTTTTAGTAAAAACACTTACTTCCCCAGGCATTTTCTTTGCACTTAATAAATCAGCTTCAGGTTTCAGCCAGGGGATGTGAGGCGTGCAGAACCAGGTGCTTTTCAGAGTATTTAAATTGAATGGGGCAGGTTAGGTTAGCTATATAAAGGAAATTCTTCCCTGTGGGGCTGGTGAGACACTGGCACAGGGTGCCCAGAGAAGCTGTGGCTGCCCCATCCCTGGAAGTATTCAAGGTTGGATGGAGCATTGAGCAACCTGGTCTAGTGAAAGGTGTCCCTGTCCTTGGCAGAGGGTTGGAACTGAATGATCTTTAAGGTCCCTTCCAACTGAAACCATTTTATCATTCCATGATTCTGTGATTCTGGGGCAGTTGAGAAATAAATGTGCCCCAACCAGACACAGTCTTTTTACTATAAAAAGAATGGTTTCAGATTGAAATTGGTGGCAAATGTCAGTGTATTTTTTTTCTGTCAGAGAGAGGCCACAAGTCACGCACCAGTGTGTTCTAAAAATACAGCTGGTTTTCTTATTGGAAAAAAAATCTGCTCATTTGCATTTTGGTCAATGCTTTGCCTCATGTATTTGCTGAAAATTCAAACACTGCTGGTCTCACTGGAAAAGAGAAGTTCAGCACACATAAAACTAGCCTGGTTAGCTGAGATTCTCCAACCTTTCTGGAGCACTGGAGTTTGGCCTCTCTTAAGCCTGAAATGAGCAAATCCTCACTCTTTTAGTCTGAAATGCTTTTACCTCTGTTTAAGCAAGCCATTATCTTTCCTAATGAGAGCTCCAGAGGCTCACCTGGACCCCCTCTCCAACAGCTTGGAATCTCAATTTCTCCCAGCCTGGGCTAGTGGCAAGGACACTCATGGATAATCATAGTAATAGGAGCAGAACTTTGAATTGCTCTGTGTTGCTCTTCTTGGTGCTACACATGCAGCATCATTATGTTTGTCCAGTGGTTGCTCCACGCAAAATACAGTGCAATTTATCTGGTAAAAGTGTGTGCACTTTATGTGCTGGGAAAGAATTGATGGAAGGAGTCAGTGAGGCATGGAGAGGGAAGGCTGATCCCTTCAGCTGGAGTTGAGGAAGTTGTAAGAGGCCAGATCCTAGTGCAGCTCGAAGCAGTGGTGCAGGAGTAAATTTGGCACATTTTGATAAGGGGAAGCCAGGTTTGTCTTTCCCCTTGGCCACAGCAGCAGCACCCCAGCAGGGCAGCACTGGCACTTGGGCTCTGGAGCAAGCAGTGTGACCCCAGCATCTTGTGCTGGGCTGACAAAAATCCCTCTGGGACTGGGGATGGACTTTGCCAGTCTAGCTTGTGTCATTGGGGAGGTGACATTGCAAAAATTCAAGTTGCATGTTGTTTCCCAACCAGTGTGTTCTGATGGTGGTGGTGGGCAGACAGGGCCCCTGGTGCATGGTCTGAACCTGGCATACCCTGGCTCTCTGTGCTTCCTTAAACAAGGAATTTACCACCAGGAGACACGAGGGAGCAGGGAGGAGAGGCTGAGGAGCTGCAGCACGGCACATCCCAGCACTCCATTCTGGGATGGGGAGGATGTGGGAGCACAAGGCAGGCAGATGAGTCAAGCTGGGGACTGGCTGTGTCAGAGGAGATAGGGCTGGGCTTGACACGCATCCAAAACAGACAATGCTGTCTTTGAAATATGTAAGAGAAGGTGGCTGAGCTGCAGTCACAAATTACATTTTTCAAGGTGGAAGAGGGGAAGAAAAGTCAAGTCAGAGATAACCATCAGCTTTGTAGAGACAAGTGGCAGAGCAGGGGGAGTGTACAGGCATTGGGAAAATGGACACTAGAATCTTAGAAAGTGGGATTTTGGCACACAAGTGGAGTTAATTTCAAAGAACTAAAGGTTGTATTTGTTTTTCTCCCAGTGTGATCTCTGACGCAGAGCAGAAGAGAAATCCACCTCTCTTTACTTGTGGCTTGCCAAAATGCAACAAAAGTAAACGTGCACTGAGGGGCACCTGTTAAAATCATGCCAAATCAGAATAGAAAATTTCAGAAAGTGGATAAGAGATTAAACGAGAAGAGGAAAACTGAGGACTTTTAAATTTTGTGTGTCAGAACCGAAACCTGTGGAATGGTTGGCTTGTGTTGCAAGCGTAGGTAGGGCTCTCCATGGTGTTTGCCAGGCACTTGCTCCATGGTTGGAAAATGAGACAGGGATTTCATGCAGGGCTGTGAAACAGGTGGATGAACACGTGTTTCTAGTAAGATGGTGCAAAAGCTGTTATTGTGCCACATGCAAATCTGACATCAAATCCAGGAAAGCTCATGGTCAGTATTTTAGTCAATACCATGATGCAAGTGAGACAGAAGTTTCTGTGGGTGGAAGGAAAACTGAAAAATGGGAATGAAGGATGTGTGTTACAGCTCACACCATTCCACAAGCTCCTTGTGTGCACAGCTGTGTGAGCTCTGTCCAGGAGGGCAGTGGGGATGCAAACTGTGATACCCATAGTGATGGACAGACAGTGCCTGGAGCCAAAGCTGAACACTGTGTCAAAAAGCAGCTACAAGTGGAAGATTTCCAGTAAGTGTGTGGAGCAAGCAATTTTGGAGGCTACTTCTGTCATTTTAATGCTTCTTTAGAAATCTCACATGGGTTTCTTCAGTTTTGTCCCTGCCTATTTGCATTTTCTGGGGGAGGCTAAGGAGAAGTCACGTTATCTGTGAGGTGATCTGTTTTCATGGTTGACTAGTTTTTATGAAAATGTGGCTGTGTACAACCAGCATAAAGAGATTATTTTAGCTATCTTGGTCTGTGGGAATTTGTGACGCCCACTTTTAAAATAGTGCAGCAAGTAGTTAGAATAGCTCCAGATAAATTTAGCCAAAGAGACTTCACTGGTGGAGACTGTAGAACTAGAAGGAAGGAAAGCAGCAGGACACAGCTCTGACCCAGTAAGGTCCTTGAGGACTTGCTGTGGGAGAAAAAACCCAATAGCAAGACAAGGATACTTTTGATAAGAATATTGCCTTTTTATGACAGTATTTTTATTTCATGCCCTGTGGGAAGTTTGAGCAATGAAGGCAGAGATCATAATGCAATTGTTGGGATAAATTCACCTGTGGGTTTGCAATCCCTGGGGTGTTGCACACACTGCAGGTCTGCCTGGCCACTGCTGTCTGTTGGGCACTGGGGTTTGGTGCTGAGAGGGGGTGGATGGGTCCTGAGCTCAGGGACTTCAGGATAGGTGATGCTGTAGAGCTCTCCAGGCTTCCTGCAGGGTTTTCTTCTTCACACTGAGAGCAGAGCAGCGGGACTGAGCAGCTGAGGTGGCTGTGCTGGGAGGCAGCTGCTCTGCACCTTCAGGCTGCAGGGAAAGGACCCTGGCTCAGCCCACGAGCACGTGTGTCACTTGCATCCTTGAGGAGCCAGTCCACAGTGAAGCCTACAGCTTGATTTTCTTTCTTTTCAATTAAAGGCAAGTAGCGAATCTGAAAATGAGAGCCCAAAAAGAAGACGCCAGAAGCAGTTGAAAAGAAAGTAAGTTTCTAAGGAAAGGGTTTTGAGTGGTGATGCTTTGGTTTATTTCTCAGAACAGTAGTGCATTGGATTGTTTGATGGGAGTTGTCAGCATGGTGAGCTTGTAAAATAAATATTTTAGTAATACTGCGGATTACTAAAATTGAAGTATGAATATGAACCTATAGATGGATGCAATTTTCCAGCCTGTATGTTCCTGCTGTGCCTGTGATGGAATCTGAATGAGTCAGGTTCACCTTCTGTTGTCAACCTTTCACTTTTCTAGCAAATTACTGATTCTCCTTCAGAGATACTTAAAACAGTTTAATCCCTTCTTCTCCCACCTTTTTGATTAACTGAGAATAAAATACCAAATTATTATCTTCTTTTATCTTTTATAACCCTCTGTTAAAACAAAAGAACTTCCATAAAGAATGCTTTGGGTGTCTAAGCACCATAACTTGAGTTCACTTATAGTCATATTTTATTGCCTTTTCCCATCTAGTGAGTACCTTCTAGTTTCTGCATACACCAAAGTGGAGTAGGGAACTGTGAACTGCCTGATGGAGGAAATCTAAACAGAGCCACATGATCCTGCTTGCCTTCTCCTGCATCTTGTCTTTTAACTCTTCATTTGGTTGTACCCATCAGTGCAGGAGGGAAGGTGATAAAGCACAGGGAGAACTGTGGTAGCATGGACCTCTCCTGGGCAAGGGTAGTGATCCTTGTGGACCCTCCATGTCCTCTTGAGAGAGGAGGGGCTCCTTCAAAAGGCATTTTGGAGCTGCAGCTTTGTTCCTAGTTGTCCCCAGAGAACATGCTTCCTTCCACTAATGTACAATGTGACTTGGCTTCACGCTTGGAAACTTGAATTGGCAGGAGAATTTCCATGGCAGGAGACTTGTTCCATTTTCTGGGCTCTAAGGAGCTCCTGTAACTCTGCACATTTGGGCTCATGCTCTGTGACAGTGAACACTTCTCTTCAAATCCTTCCAGCCCATCTCCAAAATGCAGAAGTAGAGAAAAGAAAAATTCATCAATGAAAGCCCTTGCCCACCCATGTTTGAGCAGTACAGCTCTGCCACCAGCCCATGTGGTAAGAGCTGCTCTCACTCAAGGCAGTCCTGCCACTGTGTGAACAAAGCCCCAGGTGCCTGAGACCCCCCTCCTAAAAGCAGAGGATCACAACACAACACCCCCCTGCATTGCACTGAACAGCCAAGGATAGAATTTTGAACCTTTTTCCTGTAATTATGGACCTGATGGTTTGTTCAGCCAAGTATCTGTGTAGAAATATTGCTGCCCTTCATGACCTACATTTCTGACCACAGAATTAAATGGAAAAGGGAGGTCTCTGCTGGAGAAGAGGATGAAGATGGAGGGGAGCAAGGCACCAGTGGAGAGAGTGAACCTGAACCGAAGAAAATTAAAGCAAGAAGACCTGTCCAGAGGAGGTAAGGAATGGTTGGTTCAGTCTCTTTTTCTGCCTATGCTGTGTGGAGACGAAATCCCTATTTGTCACTAATGAAGTTTTTGTGCAATTTTACCTTTGTTTGTGACATAGTAAAGCTAGGGCCTAGTTATTCCCTCATCTCTCCATCTCATGCTCCAGTGAGCACTAGAGTGGTTTTCCTGATAGTTAGAGCAGATTAAATCCCTTAGGAGTCTAATATTTGAGATTCGTGCTTCCTTAAAGACTTATTAAAGTGGATATTTACATAAACCATGCTGTATTATGGCTTTATTAACTCTTATTTTAGAACAGTGGCCAAAACTGGTGTTAAAAAGCCCCACAAAATCCAGCGTGGGAAGAGGAAGAAACCAGACTCATCTGAAGATGACGATGATGATGAAGATGATGAGACCCCCAAGAGACAAACTCGGAGAAGAGCAGCCAAAAATGTCAGGTGTGAAGAAGTGTGGGGTTGCTTGGCTGAGGGGTGGCTCTTCTGACAGGTTCCTGCTGGGCACATCTGGGGTTTATCTCATTTTGCCATCTGTGAAGGAGGGAATGTTTACCAGTCCCTCCTAAGAGAAACGTGAGAATGGGTTGCATAATGTTTCTAAAGCACTCTCAGATGAGATTAATAATTGCAAATAGATGAAAATGAGCAGAAGGGAGCAGCTGTGCTGGACTGGACCAATTGTCTGAGGGTGGCTGATAGGTAGTGCCTTGGGACAGTGTTGAGCTAGGGTGGAGTAAAGTTTTATCCATTCCACAATGTACCTTCCCACCTTTCAGGCAGTCCCAATAAGGGGCTTGCAAAGAGCCATCCAAATGATATTTTGTGGTGGTTAAACATGCACCAAAGATGAGAAGTGCAGTTCCTAGGCACCCATGCAGCTTTTCAATGCTCTGAAACCTCCATAGAATAATCTTTCCCTCCATAGTGGAGACTTTTTCTGTTATGGCCTTGATTCTGCTGCAGGGATTGTTCCACCTTATGAATCACCTGATGTTGGCCATGGTCAGAAAAACTATATGGGCAAGATAGAGGATTAGTTTGATAAAGTGTAGCTGAGTGTCTTGGGGAAAAATACTGAATGGATGACTTAAGACGTGTTCTGAACGTGCACTGAACCACAGCATAAATGCTGGAGAAGCTGCTCCACTCTGAGCCATTCTCTGTGTTGGTGGGCTGGGAAGAGTCAAAGGTTTTATATCGGTTTGGTTTTGATCTTACTCAGCTACAAAGAAGATGATGATTTTGAGACGGATTCTGATGACCTGATAGAGATGACTGGGGAAGGAGCTGATGAACAACAAGACAACAGTGAAACTATTGAGAAAGTCTTGGACATCAGGCTTGGAAAAAAGGGAGGTGCGTGGCTCTGGAAGAAGCCTTTATTTCTCTTGAACTGGTGCAACATTTCTGCAGCTTTAAACGGGGCTCAAGGGTTGTTTCAGTGCTTTTCATCTTTTCCTCTATGCCTCTTAGCTGCATCTTGTAATATGTAATAGCTTTTGTAACATATAATATTTAAAATCCTAAAATCTCTATAGTTTATGTGCTCAGCAGCTTTCATTTAGCCTGCACACATTTTAAAGATGCATCCATTGTTCTGCAATTCCTGCTTTTCTCTGCTTTGAAATATGAAACAGATCTAGGAGAGTCAGTTTTCACAGCCCCATTGACAAAGCCATAATGAAAATAAAACCAATGTTTTCTTCTCAAAGCCTTACAGAAGTGTTTTTTTGTAAAACTGAATGGTTGCGAACACTTTCAAGAGGCCTTTGAATGATACTTAAAGAAAAGCTACTCACAACAGACTTAAAAAGATTCTGTTGCGTGGAGGACTTTTGTGTGCCTGCCTTACAGGTTTGCAGAATCTTTTGGATGTTCTTTGTGCCCCCACAAAAGGTGTATTAGGAGGGTAACTTTTTGCTGTGATGCCCAGGGTGGGTAAGGAGGGTACCAAATGCAGGCTGGCCTCTCTTGCAGCCATCGGAGCCTCCACCACGGTGTACGTGACCGAGGCCAACGGCAACCCCAGCTCCGACTTCGACCCCGAGAAGGACGAGGGCGAGGTTCAGTACCTGATCAAGTGGAAGGGCTGGTCGTACATCCACAGCACGTGGGAGAGCGAGGAGTCTTTGCAGCAGCAGAAGGTGAAGGGCCTGAAAAAGCTGGAAAACTTCAAGAAGAAAGAGGAGGAGATCAAGCAATGGTAGGCTTCGCTTCAAGCGGTGGTTTGGCCTTGGGCAGTTTGTTCTTAGCTGGAGGTTTGAGGAGTCGTGGCTGAAAATGTTTGATTTCTTCTTACAAAGTGTGTTTCATGTGCACTCTGGCCTGCTGAGGAGCATCCCCCCACACAGAAATTATATCTGTGGTGTGGATGGCTGGAAAATGGAGAGGACAAAGCCTGAAATCCACACTATTGCCACTTCCTAGGCTTAAGATTTAGGAAGGCTGATGACCAATAAATGTTGCACAGACTCACCTGGCCCAGGAGGGCTTGCAGCCTTATTAACCCTTGTTAATTATGGGCTTTTCTGTGTGCAGGTTTTTGCATCAGTTTATGTCCAGCTTCCCCAGGAACTATAAGGGAAGCTACAGTGTCTTTCCAAAGTGCTAAAGCTGGAGTAGCAGCTTCCATCTCTGTTTGGTTCCTGTTTTGAGACTGATTCTTGCCTCAGAATAAGGCAGCATTTAACAGGGAGACAATCTGAACATCTATAACATTTGCTTCTCGGCAATAATTTACAATTTTAGGAAATTTAAGAAACATATCATGAACAGTAATTTGCCTCTCTGACTTGTTTGAATGACAGAACCGTATAGGAAAGTGGATTTTCTGTATGCAAATCCATGAGTACTATGACAGAAGCATAATAGTGGTTTTTTGTTTTGTTTTGTTTTGAATTATTTTGCATCTAGGCTGGGCAAGGTATCACCTGAAGATGTAGAATATTTCAACTGCCAACAAGAGCTGGCTTCAGAGCTAAACAAACAGTATCAAATAGTGGAGAGGGTAATAGGTAAGTGGAGCCAAGACTTTGGTAAAGGGGTGAAGTAGGAATGGGAACTTTATTCCATGTGACAGCAGAATGAGTGTGCAGCTCTCTCTTCTTCCCTGCTCTCCAGTAGCTCTGAAGAAAACCCCATGGTGTTTACTGTATTTTGTTGTGTGAAATTTAGGAATTTGAACAGTAGAAGTCCAGGTTTACAGATTTGTATTTACAAATAATACAAGTCAGTGACTCTCCTTGCCTGGAGTATGGGATGACACACTAGTTTCCAACAGGTTGCTGAAATTGTTGCTGCTGAATTTATTTGTCTTCAACCCTTTGGATGCAAGATGTTTGTTTCCAAAGCAGCAGCATGGGCCTGGCCTTTGTGAGTCCACTTTCCATGGTGTGGTTGAGGGTGTGGTTAGGCTGCAAGGCAGCTCAGGGGCAAGATTTTCATGATTAATTAATAAAAGTAAAACCAGAACTTACTGAGCCCTTTGGTAATATCACAGTCATGTCAGTCAGAGGTGTCGGCACTCAGCTGCTTTGGGAACTGGCTTGGAGAGCCTGTGTAACCTATTTCCAATACAACTCATGTAAAAACGTGGGTGTGAGGCAGTGATGGTCTGCCCTGCTCCCTCTGCTGGCTGCCAGCATGGCACTCAGCTGCTTTGGGAATTGGCTTTGAGAGCTGTGTAACCTATTTCCAATACAATTCATGTAAAAACGTGGGTGTGAGGCAGTGATGGTCTGCCCTGCTCCCTCTGCTGGCTGCCAGCATTCCAAAATTCCCTTCCCTTCTCTCTCCAAAAACAGCTGTGAAGACCAGCAAGTCTGCCATGGGACATTCAGATTTCCCAGGTAAAGGCACATTTTTTTGGTCTCTCTACACTTTTGCTATGAGCCAAGACCTGTTTTGTGGCTGCCTGGGCAGTTCAGCCTGTGAACCATGCTTGTGGTTCAGCTGCTCAGCTACAGGTGCTGAGGTTTGGGCTTTTTTTGCATATTTTACAGCAAACAGTCGCAAAACATCCTCAAATGACCCCGAATACCTGTGCAAGTGGATGGGGCTGCCCTATGCCGAGTGCAGCTGGGAAGATGAGGCTCTGATCAGCAAGAAATTCCAGCACTGCATTGACAGCTTCAACAGCAGGAACAACTCCAAGACAATTCCCACCCGTGACTGCAAGGTTTGCTGGCTTCTCTCCTTTGCCGGGTTCCTCCAGGCTGGGGGAAGATGCAAGCAGTGGGAACATGAAGTTTTGTCAGGATAAATGTCAGAGAACATTTTCCCATCCTCCCACCTGCATTTGAAGGGTTGTTTGCTGCTCTTGTATTGCACTTCAAGCAGAGATGTGAAGCCCTTTGAGTTTCATTTACTCTGTGCACAGTGAGAACGTTATGTCCCCTTGGGGAGTGGGAGGCTTAATTAATCCTTGCAAAGTGCTTCCTCCTCAGAAGGAGCTGCAGCAGTTTTAATGTCAGTTGGATGAAAAAACAGCACACCTGGGAAAAGAGGAAGCCTGCAAGTTGCTGATACAGTGAAGGAGAGGGACAGAAATAATGGGAGAAAAACCAAAAGAGGACAAAGAAGGAAGTGGAGCTTGTTCTGAGTCCTGTGTATTTTGTGCAGCTTACTACACTCCTGGGGGACTCAGAGCCCTGATCATAAACCAGAGAGCAGCAGGCAAATCACAAGAAATGCAGACACAAGCACTGGCCAGGAAAATGTGGATGGAGGTGAAGTTCTCTTCACTTGAACCAGTGAATAGATCCTCACTCTTTGCTGAATTCATTGCTATCATTGCGGAATTTTCAGCCACGGAGAGTTCTGTCTTTCTCCTCAGTGGACTCATGGCAGCATCTCTTTCAGGTGTTGAAGCAGAGGCCGAGGTTTGTTGCCTTGAAGAAGCAGCCCTCGTACATCGGCGGGGAGAACCTGGAGCTGCGCGATTACCAGCTGGAGGGCCTCAACTGGCTGGCTCACTCCTGGTGCAAGTATGTGCACAGCCTGGGATGTTCATTCTGAGGCTTTTCTGTCCCTGAAGGATTTGGCACACCTCCTTTTCAAGTGAGGTCTTTACACGCCCTCCTTCTGCAGCTTGGAGGGTTTCAAATGTTATCATGCTCAGCTGCATCACAGACAGTGCAAACAGAAACTACCTAAAGCATGAACTTAAGAAACCTTGTGTGAAAACAAAAAGCATTTTCCCTGTCTGGGCCTGTTCACATGATGGATTTGGCTGTGCCTGGTACATATAAGCCCTAGATTTCCATTGACTTAGTGGGAAAGAATGGTTTCTGGCTCAGTGTGCTTATATACTCATTGAAGTCTTTGAGAGATGTCCTCCTAAAATTAGGCCACTAGTTCCTCTCTGCCTTTGCCTGTTTTCCTCCAGTTTGGAATCATCATAGTTAATTTTTGCACGTTATTGTGCCATGTTCAGTCTGGCTGTCCCTGGGATCCACTTGGAAGTGTTCAAATAACTGTTTTTGCACTGCCCCTCTCTGTCCTTGTCGTGGATTGCTGTTCATGTGGAGCACAGTGAATTAGCAGTGGCAGAAACATGCACTCAGACAGCATTTTTGTTTTTTCTCCTCTTTCTCAGGAACAACAGCGTGATCCTGGCTGATGAAATGGGACTGGGCAAGACCATCCAGACAATATCATTCCTGTCATACCTGTTCCATCAGCACCAGCTGTATGGCCCTTTCCTGGTGGTCGTGCCCCTGTCCACCCTCACCTCCTGGCAGAGGGAGTTTGAAGTGTGGGCACCCGAGATAAACGTGGTGGTTTACATTGGAGACCTCATGAGCAGGAACATGGTGTGTAATCAGAGAGCAAAGGGTGAGGGCTCAGGGAGAAGCACTGGGTGCAAAGCAGCAGCTTGTGTGTGATGTGTGTGACACACAGTCAGCTGGAGAGGCTGGTGGATGGTTCTGGCAGCACTGCAGGCAGCTGGAGCTGGTGTAGCTGAGTGTGTGGGTGTAACTCCCTGCTACAGGGAATTTTCTGCTTTATTTTGCCTCTTGTGGTAAGTGCAGGAGCACTGGCTTCTCTCAGAGCCAGTACTGATCTGGAGTGAAACATGCAGTGTAAAATGCTTGTCTTCAGTGTTTGGGACTGTTCAGACAATGGAGCACACAAGTGTTGGGACTCCAGTGGTGTCTGCAGTGAGGTGATGTGTTCATTAATGTCACAACAGCAGGTTCACCTTATTTTGTTACCTGTGCAAGGGCAGTTGAACCATGTGTGCACTAAAACAAAAGTTCCTTGGGCACCTTGAGCTCATCAAATGGCATCTTAGAAGGGATTTGGACTTGGTTGGAGTCTCTGGTTTACAGCTACACTGAAATAACAATTGTTAACTTTTTCCTTTTCATAACATGTGTTCAAGTTAACTTTTGTCTCCCCTCACAGATACGTGAATATGAGTGGATCCATTCTCAGTCTAAAAGATTGAAATTCAATGCACTTATCACAACGTATGAGATCCTCCTGAAGGATAAGGTGAGTCATTACTCCAAGAATGTTTTTATTTAGACTTTCTGTCATTTTCAAAGGAGAAAGCCAGTTCACAGCTAGTGGGTTTCATCTCTCCCTCTGTGGTGATGGACAACTACAGCCACTATTTGCTTTTCCTTCCCAGTAAAGCAAGGGAATGTGGGACACATTTTACAGTGTCTTCACTCTTGTACTGCACAGTTGTGTTATGTTTTTTACATGTAAGGCATCTGGCAGGATCCAGCAGTACCTGGATTTTTACGTGGTTTAATTTGGGCTCATTAAAAGGACAAAACATTAGACTGAACCTCTGGCCACAGTGTTAACAGTATTTACATTTTTACATCTGCAAGAAATCTGTCTCCTTAGGAAATATTCATCAGCCCTTGAGTATCACTGAGTCATAGCAGAAAACTAAAAGCTTAAAAAAATAAAATTTAATCAAAACTCTTGGATTACCTGAAATTTTTAGCTTTGTTCATCTGCTCTCCTGTTCTTGCTCCAGTGGGGCTAGTGCTACCCAGGGCCCCAAAGGCATGGAGAAAGGGGGGAATAAAGAGCTGGGGAAGGACTCTTCTTTCTGGGTAAAGCAAAGGAGGATTAGGATAGGTGTACTTGCTGCAGGGCTATTGAGATACAGCAGGAGTGTTGCTCAGCATGGCTGATTTTCACCTTTTCCTTTCTGGGAAGGCACCCTGCTCCCCAGATTTTGTTAACAAGGAAATCCTGTGAGGGGGCAGCCACAGGTCCTGGGCAGCACACTCAGCAGGGCTTCCTGCCTTGGAGGGAGGCACATGTGCAGGGTGGTGGGGCCTGTCTGACCCAGCATCTCCTTGGTGCCTTTTCCTTCTCTTCCTCCAGACTGTTTTGGGAAGCATTAACTGGGCCTTTCTGGGCGTGGACGAAGCCCATCGGTTGAAAAACGACGACTCCTTGCTGTACAAAACCTTGATTGATTTCAAGTCCAACCACAGGCTGCTGATCACTGGCACCCCACTTCAAAACTCACTCAAGGAGCTCTGGTCCCTGCTGCACTTCATCATGCCAGAGAAGTGAGTCTCCTTTTAGGCTTCCAAGAAATGTCTCTGTTCCATTCTTGTCTGTTAAATAGGCTCAAGGGAGTGCAGAATGGCAGAAATCCCTGAATTAAACTCAGTGGTGTGACAGCAATGATAGGAGAACAGACGCTACTGGGTAAAATCAAAGGTTAAATAACTAACACAAGGAGTATTTCTGGCAGCAAACTGAATGGGGAAACCTGATACATGCCTTTCAAATCTGTCTGCTGTCTTCCAGCCATCTTAAAAAAAAATAAATTTGTTTTAAGCAATCATTTCTGCCATTTCTGAGGTTTCCAGTACACTGTGGTTCAGGCACCTCTGCCAACCATTTCATGGCATCTCTGGGGGTGCTGATTGTGTGTCCACAGTGTAACAAATGTTTTGTTTCCTTTAAAATAAAATGAGCTATGGGCATCTCTAAGGCTAAGGCAGGCATGCCCCAAAAGCTCACTGAAATTGTGTTTGACTGCAAGAAGAGCTGTCCCCCAAATTCCTTTTGTTGGATCACATAAACAGTGAAGGAGAGTCTTGAAGTGTCCCAAGTGGAGGAGAGCAGATCTCCATGTTTCAAAGGAGCTGTCAGAGGAAGCAACAGTCCCAAAAGAGCCTTCAGAGCAGGGTAAAACAGTCCAGTTGTCAAAGCTGTGCCTGGGGGAGGCACCGTGGAAAGTTCAGAAACTGCTGCCAGGTAAATGCCAACAGAGTGAAATAGTGGGAAACTTGGGATTTTGGGTCTTGGGAGTCAGTGTGGAGCTCAAACATAAGATGTTAGGAAGGTGTCTAAGCCCAGAGATCTTCTGGCTTTGCCACCAATCTGTTCAGTTAGCCAGAACAGAGTGAATCTGTTATCTTGCACTGTTTCCATTAAACTGCTGTTCTCCTCTCTTGTGGTGCAGCAGGAGTTTATCCAACAGATGCTGTTTGGTGCCACAAGACAAGAGGTATTCTGACACCTCCCTTCTCCTCCTTTCTGTTGCCAGGTTTGAGTTCTGGGAGGATTTTGAGGAGGATCACGGGAAAGGTAGAGAGAATGGCTACCAGAGCCTTCACAAAGTCCTGGAGCCGTTTCTGCTGCGCAGAGTGAAGAAGGATGTGGAGAAATCTTTGCCAGCCAAAGTGGAGCAGATCCTCCGGGTGGAAATGTCTGCTCTGCAGAAGCAGTACTACAAGTGAGTCACTGAATGAGGGAGTGCCAGTGGAAATGGGCACATCTTTCTGTGGGCCTTGGCAATGTGTTCCACTATTCTGTGCATACTGTGGCCTCCAGAGTGCAATGAGACACCATGACCTGTACTAGTGGGAGCTTCCCAGCAGGAATATGAGGGTAGGGGAGTTGATATCTTTCCTTCTGGAAGATGTTTTTTGTAGAGTGATGCAGTTCAACTGGCCAGTTTTGCAAGACAGAGGTTGTGTCTTTCCTGGGGGAGTGACAATATGCACAAAGTTGGGATGCTGTTCAATATTAAACAGTGATAATATCAATAGGAAAATCAGGTCAGGGTTTTTAGAGAGGAAAGAGCATCCTGTAAGACAAGTGAGGAGAGGTGGAGGCAGGGAAGTAGACTGATGCCTGAATGAGCTGTTCCTGAAGGTTTTGGTCCTCCAAGGCTCTGCTCTGCACTGAGTAATGATCTGAACTTTAATTTTCCTGCCTTCAGGTGGATTTTGACAAGAAACTACAAAGCTCTTTCAAAGGGAACAAGGGGAAGCACATCTGGTTTCCTCAATATTGTGATGGAATTGAAAAAGTGCTGCAACCATTGCTACCTTATCAAACCTCCTGAGGAAAATGAGAGAGAGAATGGCCTTGAGACCCTGCAGGTGAGTGGTGTCCTTGGTCACCACCTTTTTTCCTTAAATTTCATTCTTTTGTCCTCCCAACAAAATAATATCTGGTGAAGCTTATCTTCTGTGGCTTCTTCCTCAAAAACAGTTTTTACAGCTAAGCCATTTGAACCCCCAGCCCTCCTCTTCTACTGTGGGCAACATTTTATGGCCTTCTAGAGCAGGAGTTGTGGGCAGTGTAGGATCTGTCTTGTGTGATTCATTGTGTGTGTGGGCTCTGCTGTGTAAATCCAGATGATTAGATTAGAGATGTACAAGAGATGAATGACCTTGAAAAGAGCAGGTCTGTGCAGGGCTCTGTGTGGTGTACATAAGGGTAAGGTTGGAAATGATGGTTATTTCTTCAGTCTTTGATCAGGAGCAGTGGAAAGCTGATTCTCTTGGACAAGCTGCTGACCAGGCTGCGGGAGAGAGGCAACAGAGTGCTGATCTTCTCCCAGATGGTGAGGATGCTGGACATCTTGGCAGAGTACCTGACTATCAAACACTACCCTTTTCAGGTGAGAAACATCAGCATGGAAAACAGTGGGATCCCCTTGAAAGTGTGGGAAAAAATGGAGGGAGCCTGAGCAGTGGGAGTCACTGAGCTCCCCAGAGGCTGGTGGCTGGGATTGCAGGTGGCACTTACTGGAAGGAGCTGGGATGTCCCTTCGTTGCAGTGTGGCCCCAGCTCTGCAAAACTCCTGTGCCAGGCCCCTGCTTTGGGCTGTGTCATGTGCTGAGCCTGAGGACAGTGAGCACAGAGAGCCTGTAACGGGAGCTGCGGTGTCACCCGCCGTGTGCCTGTCCCCTGAGCATCCCCCAGCCCTTGTGACACAGCTGAGGCAGCGCCGTCATTTTTAATTGGCGGCTATTTTTAACAATTAAACGCTGCAGGCAGCAAAGGGGGCTGCAGGGCTGGCAGCACTCGGGTGCAGCCGTGCCTCGGGGCTCCTTTGCCTTCTCTCTCTTACCGCTGTGGTTGGTTTTTGCAGCGCTTGGACGGCTCGATCAAGGGGGAGATCCGAAAGCAGGCGCTGGATCACTTCAACGCCGACGGCTCCGAGGTACCGCAGTCCTGGGCAGAGGGTTTGTGGCTGAGCCACAGGTTGTGACTGGCACAGGGGGTTAGTTCAGCTCAGTGCCTTTCACAGGACCCCAGGTACTTTTAAAGACACGGATAGAGCATGTTTTGCAGCCAGCCACATTGTTTATTTGAAATCTCTCACGTCCAAGGAACGGGGCGGCAAGTCACAATTCCAGAAAGTTCTGAAGAGGCTGGGAAGAGCCAAAATTTAGCAGTTCTCTCCTTATTGGTCTGGAGAATGAGATGGTTGCTGAGTGATTCCAGTCTGAAGCTGGTTTTGAATATGAAATGACAGAGGCAAAAGAAGGATTTTAAGTGTTGGCAGGCAGTGGAGTCTGGTGCTGGAGGTGAAAGTCTCCAGTGTAATAGGAGAGGGCATCTGAAACCTCTCATCTGGGCTTGCTGACTCACAGTGACTGGTGCAAGACACTTGTTTTTGTGTCAGTCAGCCCAGCTGTGAGAAATACCTTTCCTCACTCCAAGAGCCTGGGCTGGAGCAGGATTCTTGGCTCACACAGGGATTGTGAGAGATCGTGGTTGTAGGAAAATTAACAAAAGGAAGTGTGAGGAGGGGAATAAACAAGAATGTCAGTAGAACCTGCCCTTTTACCTGTCCTGAGGACATCTATGGGGGCTCAGGCATCTTGGGATCTAAGATGGTACAGTCTGTTCATTGCTGATCTCACTCCTAACAGGACTCAGGCAGCAAAAAGCAGATGTTTGCCTGCTGCCTTTGTAGGAGTCTGGTGAGCAATATGATCTGACCTTCAGAAGTAACTACAAGGTGCCCTTGCCTTGAGCTGCTTGTGTTGCTGTCCCATATTGATTCATCCCTTCAACTGGGCCAGCACTGCCTCACTCTGGGTCTTGGCTTAAAGCCTGGTGCTGCTCAGCCTGCATGAACAGGGAACATGGGAAGGAAATCCTTTTTCTGCTTTAAGAACCATGAGTGCAACAGTCTTCTCTCCATTCCCTTTTACAGCTTTTGAGTCACCACTGCTATATTATGCCCTCAGTTAACTGGTTAACTCATGGATGCTTTTTATTCTTTCCTTCCCAGGACTTCTGTTTCTTGTTGTCAACAAGAGCTGGAGGGTTGGGAATTAATTTGGCCTCTGCTGATACTGTTGTTATCTTCGACTCGGACTGGAACCCCCAAAATGATCTTCAGGCTCAGGCCCGAGCTCATCGAATTGGACAGAAGAAGCAGGTCAGGAGAGCTGCCTGGGTTGTTTGCACTGTGCCTTCAGTGTGTGCACCTAAACATCCTCTCACCTCACCAAAGCTTTGAAAACATGGGCTTTTTGTCCCGCTCCTTGCTCCAGAGAGTGCTGCCTGAGGGAATCTCATTTAAAAAGTAGGAGACAAAAAGCAGCCCAGATTTGCCAGGGGCCAAGTCTTGGTTTTGAGCATACCCAGAACCCAACCCATGGCATTGCACTTCTCAGCCTAGTCCTAGTGGAGTCTGTTCTTTCTTGCCCTGAAAAACTTAAAAAGTAGAACATCCACCTTTACTAGGGGTTATTAGATATGTGAAAAGCTAGTTTGGTGCTAGTTTGATTTTAGAGTGATTGTTTCAGAAGATTTTTGCTCTGTGCTTAGGCACACTACAGGATCTGTGTTAACCATCCTGATTTTAACTGATCCCCTGAGATACAGAGAGAATGTGATTGTTTTTCTTCTGAAAAAGCACATCTGTACATGAAGAGACAATGTCAGCAGCCCAGTGAAAACAGCTGAGGGATGCATTGCTGTACCAGCAGAGCCTGTCCAGGAAATAGCTGTGGTCTCTTTTTGCCTCTCAGGTGAATATTTACCGCCTGGTCACCAAGGGGACCGTGGAGGAGGAGATCATTGAGAGAGCCAAGAAGAAAATGGTGCTGGATCATTTGGTTATCCAGCGTATGGACACCACCGGCCGGACTGTTCTGGACAACAACTCTGGGAGATCCAAGTACGTGGCTGTGTCAGGAGCCAGAAATGTCTGGAGCACGTGGCATAACCAGCTTCCCCTGCTGGCATTTCCCAGTGTTTATTTGATAGGGTACAGGGCAGAAGGCTAATAAATCCTGGCAGCTTCCACTGATTTGGCTTCTGCAACCATTAATTTGGATACATAGGATAAAGATGATCAGAAATTTAGAATTAGTTTGCTTCTGTCTCTTACCCAGAGATCATCCTGGTCTGAGGGGAACCTGGCTGTGGAATGGCTGCATTTTGGCAGTGACCTCAGTTTCTTTTCATTTCCCCCAGTAGATGGTGGTGGTTCCCATTGCAGTCTTTGTGTGTGCTGGAGCAGGAAAGAGAATAATAACAAAGCTTTTTATAGTGTTGGGTAGAAAACTTACTCCTCGCTTCAATTAGGAAAAACTTTGGTATGGTTTTGTGCTGTAGCAGTTCTGACTGAACAGCTCAAAACACCTTTTCCTTCTTTACTTCTTGCAGCTCAAATCCCTTCAACAAAGAGGAGCTGACAGCTATTTTGAAGTTTGGAGCTGAAGATCTTTTCAAAGAGCTTGAAGGGGAAGAGTCAGAGCCTCAGGTAGTTTGAAATTGAAATCACACAGCAGTTTGTAGTGCTCTCCAGGTCTGCAGGAAGGACTGTGTGTGGTTGCTCCTGCTTTGTTCTTGCCCTGTGCATGAGAGCAAGTTGGTGAATAGGACATGTGGGAGTCTGGAGAAGCTGGAAGCAGAGTCTGGGATGGGGGTGGGGGGGATCAGGGGTTGAGGAGAGCCTTGTTGTTAGGGATTAAATATTAATGGTCACCCAGGGAGTCCCTTGCCTTCTGAGGATTATTAGCTAGTGACAGCACAGCCTGTTGAAGGCTCCTCTCCCTGTCTCTTCTAAGCATTTCCTCAGCACCCTTTTTTGGTGGTTCTGAGCGAGGCAGGAGTCAGCAGAGTGCAGTAAACAGGTTGCTCTCTCCTGCCTTAGTGCAACATTGCTTGACAGTTTAGCACTGAGTGATTTGACCAATTCTCTTAATGGCCCAAGCAGCAGAGCTTCTCCCCAGGGAAACAGTCTACAGTTCATACATCTCACTGCCTGGAAATTTTCCCCACTGTTCAGCCTTTGTGGTCCTTTCCTTCTGTTCTGTCACCTTATTTGTACTTCGTTATACTTGAGATAGTTCATCCCTGCCCTCTGGGATGACACCCTGCAGATATTTGCACTTTATTTAGCTCATATCAGCACACGAGCCTGTTCTCAAAGCCTCTTACTTCCTGCTGTGCCTGGCACCCTCTGCTTTATCCCTCCTTCTCCCTGACTGGCAGGAGATGGACATCGACGAGATTCTGCGTCTGGCTGAAACCCGGGAGAATGAGGTGTCCACCAGTGCCACTGATGAGCTGCTCTCACAGTTCAAGGTATGGACTCCAGGCTCTGCACTGGGCTGTGGGAGCGTGGCTCCCCACACCCTGCCATGGAGGTGAGGCCAGGAACAGGCAGGAACACCTCGCAGAGATCTCAGAGTCACAGAATGGTTTGGGTTGGAAGGGAGCTTAGAGATCATCCAGGTCCAACACCTCTGAGGTAGGTATTAATTTAATTTCAGGAAAGTGGTTTTGAAGGCTGTGAATAAAATGCAGAATTTACCAAATTTGGAAACAAACCCAATAATTTACAAATACTCAGCAGTACTTCTTAAACTGCACGTACTTCCTCAAAAGCTGTTAGTCCAAAGACGAGGCAAGGAGCCAGGAATGCAGTGGCATAGGGATCAATTATGGAGTAGTTATGGAAGTGTTGGCAGAATTCCTGTGGAGAAGTTGAGGCTTAGCAGACAGCTCTGGGGTGCTCCTGCCAGGGGAGGGAATTGCTAAAACTTCTCCTTTGCTTGTAAAAGGTTGCCAACTTTGCAACCATGGAGGAGGAAGAGACAGAGCTGGATGAGCGGTCCCAGAAGGACTGGGATGATATCATTCCAGAAGAGCAGAGGAAAAAGGTGGAGGAGGAAGAAAGGCAGAAAGAATTGGAGGAAATCTACATGCTGCCTCGAATCCGGAGCTCAACGAAAAAGGTACAGCCCATCTTGAGGGGATGAGAGGCTGGAGGAGAGAACTGCCAAAGACAATGCTCAGGGGCAGCCTCCTTGCCATCTGAGCATCTCTATCTCCTCCAGAGTTGGTCTGGAATAAAGTACAGAGATAGCACAGTGACCTCTTGTTGGCACTGTGCATTGGAGCAATGGTTTGGGATGCAGCCTGAGGGCCCAGACTGGACTTGGTGTGACTCATCTCACCTTAGCGGACAAAATCAAAAGAATCTGTAGTGACCACAAAGCAAAGTACCCAATTGTATTGGATTTTGCTGCAGATTTTGCCATTTTTGTCTGTCTCTTTTCCTTGGGCTCTCTAGCCCACTGGGTGGCTCTTGCCTAAATCTGGATCCTGAGGAGCAAAAGAGATGGTGTCTTCCCAAGTTCTTCTTTATGTAATGGGATCTACCCCAATCCAAAAGAAGGCTGACTGTGAGAGGATGCTCTGCTGGGATGTGGGACTTTAGGGGTTATATGGGGTGAGCTCTGGGGAAAAACATTTATATGAAAAACCCAGAGAAGGATCATTCATATTGGATGAATCCACACGGGTTTCTGAGGTGTCCTGGTTTTCAAAATAGTCTAAGGGAATGTGGCACAAACCCATGGAAATCAATATTTTAACATCTCCTAGCAGATCAAAATGCAATTGTGAAACTGGTGGCTGTAAAAGGAGGATGACCACCACAGCCTCAGCCAGCTGGGAACTGCAAAGGGTGTGCAGCCTCTCTGGGCAGCTCACATGGGCTCCTGCATCTTCAGCAATGGATGCTCAGTGGTTTACAGTCCTTTAAATAGTGCCAGTGCACGGAGGGACAGAAGAGGTTGTTAGCTGGTTAGATGAGCAGTTTTTAACTGTCCTGCTGTTTCTCTGGCACGTGCAGGCTCAGACAAATGACAGTGAGTCTGATGCAGAGACCAAGAGGAGGCTTCAGAGATCGTCTGGGTCGGAGAGCGAGACCGACGACACCGACGACGAGAAGAGACCCAAGCGCAGGGGACGCCCTCGGAGTGTGAGAAAAGACACTGTGGAAGGCTTTACTGATGCTGAAATCAGGAGGTCAGTGCTGGGCACAAGAGACAGTTCAGAAGACAAATATAGAAATCCCATGCAGGTGGAGAAAATCCCAGATTAATCCAGGATGTGTTCACCTGTAAGCACGTCAGTGGTTAGGCAGAGCTGGTTCACTGGCACCTTTATATAATTCAGTTTGATCCCAGCTGATGACCTTAACATTCAGGTCAGTGCAGAATGGACTGGATTGTCTTTAGTTAGGACACAGTGAAGCTGGTACCTTCCTAAAATTAATCCATGCTGTAACTGCCCTTTGTGGGCCAATGGATGGAGCTAATGCTGTATAACATGTTTAGGTGCCATGAGCTGCAGAGCTGGAGAAGCCAGGGGCTCTGGTCTTCCTGACACTTTTCTGGCAGTCATCCTGCTGATTTAAGCTCTCAGTGAAAGGCAGGCTCTGGCAAAATGACCTCATGAGAAGCACTGGTCCTGTTGATCCAGAGTGTGTCAGTCTCTGATGTCAGCTGGAGACTGAATTTCAGAGCATTGTTTTCTTCTCCTATCTTCTAATTTGAATCTTTCCAGAGATCTTTGTCTTACAGCTCTACCCAGATGTTCAGCCAAAGATGGAAGAGAGGGAGTTATGAGTTTTCCTTAACTCTCTATCTCTGAGCTGGTGTATTTTTAAGCAGGAGATAACAGAGTTTTTGGGCTGTGATAGCTGCCCCATAACCATCTTAAAGCCATGGAGCAGGAAGGACATGTTCAAATATGCAATATAACAGCCATTTATGTTATTGTGATGTAGCAGAAAGGGGCTGAAAGAATACAAAATGAAAATAAGAAGGCAGAAAATTAATTAATTTTAAAAATAACCTGTAGTTGTAGCCATTGTGTCTACTCCCAGCTCAAGGCAATGTTTGATTGCAGCAACTCTTGCTCTAAAGATGTGTTAGCCACAGCAGGGATTTTCACAATAAAAATAAGACATGAAAATAAATGGCAAACCTCATCTGCAAACCTCTGTGATGGATTGAACCACATTTGGCTCTTCTGTCATGGGTTGCTACATTTACAGCCTGAGCTTTAAAATTACTAATGACATTGATTTAATGCTTCTTTTCTTCCTGGAAAAATGAAGTTAATAATTACCAACATGGTGTGAGCCAATGCTTTCTTCTATTTTTTTTTTCCCTACAGTTACCACTCTCCTTTTTTTTTTACCCCTCATCTGTCAAACACTCAACATTCATAATAATGTTGTGTTCTTCTTCAGCCAAGGTCACAAAACTCTTTGTGGGGGCTAATGGATGAGGCTTCCCAGTGCTGGGGGATGCTGAGCTGATCAGTGGGGAATGCAAGGGTGATAATGTGACAGGCTGTAATTAATATATTCAAACACA
Source organism: Passer montanus (assembly GCF_014805655.1). Classification (NCBI taxonomy): domain Eukaryota; kingdom Metazoa; phylum Chordata; class Aves; order Passeriformes; family Passeridae; genus Passer; species Passer montanus. The sequence continues at coordinate 12,323,317 of NW_024369929.1, forward strand.
TTTGTGATATTGGACCTACTTTTTATGACAGCTAGTTTAGGGGGTTTTTTTGTTGTTTTTTTTCTCCTTAGGTTTATCAAGGCTTACAAGAAGTTTGGATTGCCTCTTGAACGGTGAGTCCCAACCTGCTCCAGAGGGGAATCATGGAGGCACATTGTGCTTCTGGGCACAGCCAGGCACACATTGCTCTGGGTGTTTGACACAACCTGCACAGACAGCACAAGCCTTGCTGCCCTGCCATCAGACCCCAGGCACTGCTGTGCACTCCCTGGTGTCTCTGTTGATGGGCACTGATGAGTGCTGGCCAAAAACCAGCTGGAGCAGTCGTGGTGCCAGGCTGTGACACAGCAGGGTCCTGCTGGCACAGTCCTGCCCTTGGGGCATTCCCACTCTGCCCAGAAAGGAGAGGGAGCAGCTGTCAGAAAAACAAATGCTACCCAAAGCACTTGCCAAGCTTCTCTATGCACGTTAGCCTCAGGACTGAATGTGGAGCATCTCTCCCTGCTCTGTCCCTCCTGAAGGGAAACAAAGAGAGGCACCATCCTTAAACCTGGATCTGCAGGGTCCTGGCCCTGTGCAGGCTCTGGAAAGGTCTCAGGGCTGAGGCAGAGTTCCCTGAATGTATTATAGGAGAAATTCAGTGCTTTTTCAGCTGGTTCTGCTCTCCTGGTATGAAACACAAGGCTTGCATTGTGAGTCTTGATATTCCTGACTTCAGGCAGGCAAAAGGGACAGCAGATGGCAGCTTTGGAACATCAAATGGAGTTCATGTGGAACTGGAAAAGCCTGAGGGAATACTGGACAGTCACAAAGGATCCCTATTGTCCCCAAGATAGAGTTCTCACCTTTGCTTTGGTACTAAAAAATCCAGAGGATTGGATCTGTTTTTCTACATCTGCACTGCAGCTGTTAGACCAAAAAAAGACAAAGACTGGGTTATTTCCTGCATGAACTCAACTCATGCATGTTTTATACATTCACATTTGTACAGCACTGAGCTGTGAAACAATTGAATAGGAAGTGATTGAGAGAAGAGCTGCTCTATCACACACAAAACTCCCTTTTCCCAGGCTGGAGTGCATTGCCCGGGATGCTGAGCTGGTGGACAAGTCTGTGGCTGACCTGAAGCGTTTAGGGGAGCTCATCCACAACAGCTGTGTGTCAGCAATGCAGGAATATGAGGAGCAGCTGAAGGAAAATCCAGCAGAAGGTAGGCAAGGGGGTTGTGTGCTGCTCTTAGGGTGGTTTTGGGAGTGTTCCATGGAGCTTGTGAGGAAATCATTCCCATGGAGGTTTCACAGGGAGGCCACATTGTGATTTAGAAGCAATGAACAAGAACACATTTAAACCACCCCATCTCTGCCAGGCACCTCTCACCCACAGAAAGCCCCTGAGCTTTCTGCTCAGATTGGACAGTGCCACTTGGGTCTGTTGTTTTCTGCTGGACATGAGTTTTTGTGGGCAGAGGCTGAAGTGATCAGCTCATTAAATGCTGGGCCACAAAGCAAAGCAGATCTTATTTCAGCTGCTCCTGAGACTGGAAATCAAACTGTGCTGTGTACTCTATGGTAAAGCTGGGTCCACAGTTAGCAATTCCCAGAGCTGGAATCACCACCCACTCTCTGTCTGGCTGTTCTTTGCTGTTTGTTTGGACATACAGAGTCAGGGATGGATTTCCTGGGTCTCTGCCTGTTGCAGCTGACCAAGACTGCAGAATCAACAGCTCCAGTGTACTTAGAAGTATTTTTAAGAAAATGGTACTGGGAGGTGTTCAGATTGCAGATCTAAGTGAGTTAGTGGAAGAAAATTTATATTTTCGGCCTTATGTTTAAATAAGAGGTTGCAGGCAAGGTCTTGATCACTGTCTATGAAGCCATTTTACAGAAACACTTCCTTCTGTAAGAGTTCTCTTAATTGCTGTGTTTTATTGCTGAGCAGGGAAAGGACCTGGAAAGAGACGAGGTCCTACCATCAAGATTTCTGGTGTCCAAGTCAATGTGAAATCCATCATCCAGCACGAAGAGGAGTTTGAAATGCTGCACAAATCCATTCCCTCGGACCCAGAGGAAAGGAAGAAGTGAGTTTGGCTAAGTAGGCAATGCAGAAAGAGGCTCAGGGAATTTGGATTTTGTAGTGGAAAGAGAATAACCTGGATGTGTGGATTTGCTTTGTCCAGCATTAAAAGTAGCTCGTGTTTGAAATGCCTTTAGGTACCGCCTGACGTGCCGTGTCAAAGCTGCTCATTTTGATGTAGACTGGGGAGTGGAGGAGGATTCTCGCTTGTTAGTGGGAATTTACGAGCATGGTTATGGAAACTGGGAGCTAATTAAAACAGATCCGGAGCTGAAGTTGTCTGATAAGGTAGGTTGCTTTGCTTGCTGCTTCCATTGGGTGCATTGCAGTGCCCATAGCAAACACACCTCATTTACTCCAGAAACAGATGTTTATGTTGGTAACTACTCCAAAAATCATATTGAGGAAAACAGTGGCCTTCATGGAATGTTGCATGCTCTGTGGAAAGCAGAGTTGTCTCATTTGGGGGGCAGTACCAGGTGAACCACACTGAAGTGATGCAGGCAGAAAATGGCAGTGCTGACATGCGTGGTTCCATGCACAGGATGGAAGAGGCTGTGACTTGATGTTTCCTTGAGCATCTCACAAGAAGCTGAGTGTGAATTTCTCAGTGGAAATAATTTTTCACAGATTTGACACTGCTTGTGTCAAGGCTGGTCCGTGTTAGCTTTGAGGGTATGGTTACAGGACTGGGAATGGCAGCACAGCCAGCTGGAAAGCCTCCATCTAGTTCCTCTGTTCCTCAGTCATCCCCGCAAGAACAGTTTACAGGCACCATGTTGAAATGATCTGGGTTAAAAATAATCCACCATCCCTTGTGTCAGTGTGGTGGAAAGAGTGTGGAAACTGCAGCACAGGGCTGAGGAGCACTGGGAGTCTCCACACCAGCTTTGCTGCCAGCGTGCAGCATTCCCCTGACATCCCTGCTGGTGCTTTTAGCAAAGGTCAGGCTCTGCCTGAGATCCCTCCATGTGTGGAGCTCAGAAAGGCATTTTGCAATGGAAACAGCTGCCTGAAACACGCCACCCATTTTCCAGTGAAGTATGAAGCAAACCTAGCTGGCAAGCTGAGCTATTTCCTCCACAAAGTGTCACCTTTCAGCCTTGTTTTCCACTCAAAATTGTTCATCTGTGCCCCTGCTGTAGCAGTGTCTCAGGTTACCAGAGTGACTGGGCTGCTGTGACCAAGCTGTCACAAACAAATCTGAGGTGTCAAGGCGAGTGGACTCAGTTTTGCAACTTGAGGTCCCAAATATAGCTTGTAAAGGACCTTTTTTTCTTCAAGAGAACTTAGCAAGCTTGCAAGGCTTGGGATCCTTTAACTTCTGCAGTATTCCAAGGGGAGAGATGCTTGCTTGCTAGGAGCTTTGCCTTTGGCCAGACAGGGACAGTCTGAGAGGGGGAAGGAAGGTTTGAGCCTTCTTGTTGCCCTAGAAGGTGCAGCATCTGCTGCCCTTTGCGGGGCCTGGAAGGGCTGCTGCTAATGTGTAAATCTTTTGTCAAGCTTTGTGCCTATGGGTATATGTATTTTTTTTTTCTGCTTTATCAAAGATCCTACCAGTTGAGACAGATAAGAAACCTCAGGGAAAACAGCTCCAGACCCGAGTTGATTATCTACTGAAACTGCTGAAAAAAGATCTGGACAAGAAAGAAAACATGAAAGATGGGGAAGAGGTGAGATGTGGCTGCTTGATTCTGAGGGTTTCAAGGGGAGTGGTTGGCTGATAGCAGGAGACACCCTGTGTTCCCAGGTCACCAGACATAATTTCTATGAAGGAATATGAACTTATTGTCTGACTGCATTGTGATATTTATAATTTAAATGATAATAAATAAGAGGCAGGTTATTACTGCTCTTCCTGAAGGATTTGGGCTCATCAGTTTTCCTGCCAGCCTCAGGACCTGCAGCTGTTTGCACAATGCTCAGGAGATGGGAAATGTCCCCAGGAAATCGCTGTAGCTATTTGCTTTCCCTGACTTGTTCTATGTTTTTACCAGGGCAAGCTAAAGAAGAGGAAACCACGAGTGAAGAAAGAGAACAAGGCTCCCAAAGTCAAAGATGAGCATGGGAATGAACTCTCCTCTCCTCGGCACTCAGACAACCAGTCAGAAGAAGGTGAAGTCAAGGTGAGTCAGCCTTGGTGAACAGTGGCTTTTCCAGGTTTCCTTGGGCTGTGCTGTTACTGCCCAGCCTCACCTTGGGAAGCATTCCCAGCAAAGTCCCCAGGAGTCAGAGGCACTAAGAGTGAATTCCCACAGGACTGGCAAACTCACAAAACCACCCATACAGCTGTTGGTGTGAAAGAAGGACCTTTCCCACCTATTCTTTTAGCTCAGTGCTTTAAGGGATTTGGGGCATCCCAGAATGGCCACAAACATCCACACATTGACTCGGGGGAAAGGTTGTCTCAGGACAAAGCCCGTTGCCCTTATAAAGGAGAGAAAGAAGAATTGTTTCCCTCTCCTTTTGGGCACGTCAGCCCGTGGTGAAGCTGGAGTTTACCAAGGTCATGCTGTTGCTTAGAAAACGTTCAGTCTTTGAGTGGTTTGGCTTGCAGTCTGAGGCTTTTTGTTCGTGTGCTGATCAGTATCTACCTCAGGGGCTGATCATTCTGGAGCGCAGCTGGCACAGGAGAGCAGGCTGCTCTGCAGCTTGCCAGCTTGTCACAGAGTGGGGCTGGTCTGGTTTTCATACCCTTTTGTCACCTTTGGGGGGATGGCAGCTGCTTGAGCTGGGCTCGATGTCTGCTTAAAGAGGTGTGAGGGTAAATTTGGATGGGCCTCAAAAGTTGCCTGTGTTTTAAGGATGTTTTATGGAAGAAAATGTACATGAGGTGAGGGACTCCAACTTTATGCTGTGACTGATGTTCTAGGAGGATGGCTTGGACAAGAGCCCAGTGAAAAAGAAACAGAAGAAGAAAGAGAACAAAGAGAACAAGGAGAAACAGACATCCTCTAAGAAAGAAAAGGAAAGCGATAAAGAGAAAAAGAAGACAAAAGACAAGAAAGAGAAGGTATGTGGTACTTTCAGGAGCAGCATGATAGGGAAGTCCCTGAGCAGGACAAACTGTGAGACTTAGGATTCATTAAGGGCCCTGTGGGGTGAGGGGGTATCTCTTTTTCAGCCCTTTTGAATTGGCATAAAAAGTAGAAAAGGCGATGTGTTCTAAAGCTTTGTGGAATGCGACCAAAATGGAAGAGGTTTTGTCAGGCTGCCTTTAAAGTACAGCCATTCCTGTGACATGGATATGGCCACAGAGCTGATGCTAAGGAAAGAGCCTGGAGCAGTCAGATCAAAGTTCTGTCCAGCTGTGATTTATCACAGGGTTGGGAGGTCCTTGTCTGTATTGCCCTTTAATTTAAACTCACCCAAATGACCCAAGTGTCCACACCATCAAGACTGTAAGTTGTCATTGTCACTGTTCAGGACTCAACAGAATGAGTGTTTCAACATCACTGGTATGCTGGAGACTCAAATGTCTCTTGAATTTTGGGTACAACTGCCCTGAGGCTGGGTGCAAATTGGAAGGGGGGTAAAAGCTTCCATAATAATGACCTGAAGTACCTGTCCAAGGAACAGGTATGTACTACATGCCCAGTGTGTTTTGACACTGAGGTCATAAGTGCAAATTTAGAAGTTTTGTTGCCTATGTAGGGGAAAGTTTGCTTTCCAGTGATTTTTGGTGTGATATAGGTAAAAATGTACATGAACAGGCCATGATTTGAGAACTAGTGGTATCACAAAAAGTTGTAGATCCTTGTAGACATGACACTACCCTGAGCTCAGTCCTTTGCAATGGAGAGGTACTCTTTATTTTAACCTCTCTTCCAAGTCTTCAACATTGGTTTCTCCCCATGAGTGTGAATATCATATTCGTGTCCAAACTGTTGGCTCTGACTTCTCCCTGCTCCCTCATGGATGACATAAAGCTAAACAGAGCCATTGCAGCTCAGCAGTTGGAGATTTTGGGAGGAAAGTTGTAGGAACAGTGCCCAGGTTTAGCAAGTGCCAGTAACAATAGTGTGGAGGTTGCTAGCTGGGTCACTGGGGATCCTCCATTCTGGCTCATGGCGTGATGTGTGTAATTTGTCCTTGTAAAGCCTAAAGGTGGTGAGGCCAAATCTGGAAGTAAAGGGAAGAGATCACAGGGTCCTGTCCACATCACTGCAGGGAGCGAGCCAATCCCCATTGGAGAAGACGAGGATGATGATCTGGACCAAGAAACATTCAGCATAGTGAGTATTTTCCTTGGGAAATGGGAAGGCAGTGCTGAGAGCTCAGTGAGGTAGCCAAGGTTTGCTCAGATGTCATCCAAGGACGTGTTTTAGGTGTAGGGGTGTGACCCCCCTCCTAGTGTCCCACAGGGGTTTCCTCTGGCTGATCTGAGAGCAGGGCAGGACAACCCTGGACAAGAGCTGCCCACCAGTGCTGCCAGCTGGTATCCTGTCAGCAGAGCAAGCACAGGGGTTCTGTGCTTCAGCTGGTGACTTCCCCTGCTCAGCTGGCAGCCCTGGGTTACAGAACACCCTGCAGCCTTATATTGCCTCTCTTGTAGAAGCCAAGGAGCCAGTGAAGCTCTTTCAGGCAAGGAAATGCAGGAGAGTTTTGGGGGTGACCTTGTAGGAGGTGCAGAGCTGTGTAAATGCTCTCAAAGTAAACATGCCCACAAGGCTTGTTGTAAAAATTGCCTTTTAGTAAAAGTTGTCATGGTAGATTCTCCTTGGCTGAAATACCACTTCTTAAAAGCAGTTCTCTCAATGTAATCTCTGTATTTGCTGCAGGTCCTGTGGGGTTTTTTGTCTTTTTCTTTAACTTTCCTTCTGTGATGTACAAAAGATCCAGGCAGGCAGTCAAAAAACCTGTCTGATTTCCTATTTGTGCACGGTGTTGATGTGCCCAGGCCGAAAAACATGGTGCTTTCATTTCATGTCTGCTAGTTTTGGTAAAAGCAAGCATTAAAGTGACCAAAGATGGGATTGCACAGAATTGAATTGAGCAGTGTTTCTGCTGGGGTGGCTGGTTCAGTGTGTGGAGGCTTGGATACACTTCCCTGCCTGCCACGGGATCTGTGCAGGGGCAGACTGTGTGTAGTTACTGCTTGCAAAGCAAATTGTTCCCTCCTAAAAGGCAGGGGCAGTGGAGGTGGGGAGACTCCTGTCTTTTACTGACTATTGTCTGCAGCTTGTCTAACAATTTGCTATTTTATAGCTGATTTCTCCTTGCCTAATGGCCAGATAAAGCTAAACGAGCTTCTTTTCGATTAACAGTGCAATGATGTAGAGCCTTCTGCCAAATTAATCACTTTCTCCTCTCTGTTGCTCTTTCAAGTGCAAGGAAAGGATGAGACCAGTCAAAAAAGCACTGAAGCAACTTGATAAGCCTGATAAGGGACTGACAGTTCAAGAACAGCTGGAGCACACGCGCAACTGCCTGCTGAAAATTGGTGATCGCATCTCTGAGTGCCTTAAAGCCTACACTGACCAGGATCACATCAAGCTGTGGAGAAGGTGAGGGATCATTTTGTTTTCCTTAGCTGGTCTAGGATATTTTGAAATGGTAGTCAGAGGCTGCTGGCTCTTTTGTGGATGGATGTGCCATTTACCTCTTACTTAACCCGTGAAATCTTGTGTCTTCTGGTCCACTCAGCCTACAGAATCACAGAATCATGGAATGGTTTGGGTTGGGTGGGACCTTAAAAATCACCCAGTTCCAACCCCCTGCCATGGGCAGGGACAGAGGATCCAGTTCACTGGACCAGGTTGCTCAGAGCTCCATTCAGCCTGAACCTTGAACACTTCGAGGGATGATCTTCTATCACCAGTCCCCCAGGCAAATGTTTTCTCTTCAAGTTGTCCTGGTTTCATTACAATTGATTTCAAAGCTAAATCACATAAACCACTGCAAACTTCTTTATTTTACTTTGAAGATGTGGTTCCAGCCCTCCTGATCATCCTGTCCTGACTGAGACTGTTTTCCAGATAGGGTAGAATGAATTTGATGTTGCTTTGGAAGCTGCTGGCAGTTAAACTGCTGCTGTAGCTCTTAACAGAAAATGTTCATGTCCTTCTAGGAACCTGTGGATATTTGTGTCAAAATTCACAGAATTTGATGCCAGAAAACTACACAAACTCTACAAGATGGCTCATAAGAAAAGATCACAGGAAGAGGAGGTGAGAGCTGAAGTGCTTTCCCTTTGATTTCTGTCCTTAAAAGTTGCTGCACTGGAAGTGCCAATCCTTTCTGCCCCTTATAGTGGGTGTTCTTTGTTGTTGGCACTGTGATTTTCTCAACACCTAAACAGTCTGAGTGCATTTGCCTTCTTTTTCATGTGGCATTTCTGGTCACTTTGTCCTGGCTGTCCTGACCAAGCAAAAGCATTGTTTGGTGTGGCATGTGATGTTCAGTTGCCCTATGGAGTGAAAAGCCTGGGCGTGCTGCCCTGTAGAGATCGGGTGTAGAAGCAGAGCTGCCAAACTGTGCTAAACCTGAGCACAGAGTTGGCTCACCTCAAAGAGGCAGGAAAATCCAGAGCCTGGCAGACAAGGCCATTGCTCACAGTCCTGCTCTTCTGGTGGGAGAGCAGCTGAGCTGTATCCCTCTGTTCCACCTTGCAGGAGCAGAAGAAGAAGGAGGACATGTCCAGCATGAAGAAGCCGTTCCGCCCCGAGCCTTCAGGCTCCAGCCGCGATTCCGTGATGTCCCAGTCCCACGTGCCTCACAATCCTCATTCCCAGAAGATCCACATGCCCCCTTCCCACACCCAGCAGCAGATGCACGGGCACCCCCGGGACAACTACGGCCATCCAAACAAGAGACATTTCAGCAACACAGGTGAGTGCCGGCAGGCCAGGAGAAACCTTCCCTTGTGACCTAATGCTCCTGGACACAAATCCTTCTGGGACTTGTGGCTGCTCAGGTTTAAAGGGGATGGGATAGAGCATACAATACCACTGTACTTATTGCTGGGCTAGGAAACATGGTGATATAGTGAGGAAAAGAATGTGAAAATGGGATAGAGGAAGATTTGCGAGGATGACAAAGAAATAGTGGTAACAAAGTTCTATTACTGCATGGGGGACCCCTGAGGAAGGGGAGAGAATGATGAGGAGAATTCTAGTTTATCTGAAGGCTAATTAATTACTGTATTATACTATATTATATACATTTCATCTAAACCGAATCTGTTAAGTATTTACTCTGCACACAACTGCACAGAACTTTGCATTCATTTTGTGATTCTTTCATGACTGTCAGTAGACAGTCCCAACACACACACACACACATTCTTGGCCCTGATAGGCCAAGGGAACAAACCATCTTCACTTTGAGTAAATAAATTTTATATTGTATTCTACTTTGGCAAACACAGGCAGAGCAAACAAGATAAAAATTGTGTTTTCTTTCTTTGAAAGAAAATGTTCAGAGAGTGTGAATCTCAGAAATATTCTTGGGAAGAATTGTGCCTTGCTTTTCTCTGTGAAGAGAAATGTGGCAACAAAATTCAAAGAATAAAATTGGGCCCACGTCGTTTAGGGAGGAGAAAGCTAAAGGGGCGTCAATAGCTATTATTTCTTGGAGAATTCAGGGAAGCAGATGGGCTTAAACCAAAGCACTAAAGAGACTCAGAGGCGCTCTTTGCTCGTGGCAGACCGAGGAGACTGGCAGAGGGATCGAAAGTTCAACTACGGCGGCAACAGCAACCAGATGTGGGGCGGGGAGCGGCACCACCAGTACGAGCAGCACTGGTACAAGGACCACCACTACGGGGAGCGGCGCTCGCGGGGGGAGCCCCACCGCAGCTCCGGGAACTACAGACCAAACAACCTGTCCCGCAAGAGGCCCTACGAGCAGTACAACAGCGACCGAGACCACAGGGGCCACCGCGACTACTACGACAGGTGAGCCATGGCCTGCGTGGTTTGGAGCGACTAAGGGAGGCAGGAGCCTCCCCAAAATGGAAAATGTAAACCCCCTCCCTCCGAATTGTTATCATTTTGAAATTAAGGGGTGCTCAGGCAAAGATATGGGAGGAGGAATAACAGTTCTATATTAGGGAAGAAAATAAAAAAAATCAAATAAATTATGCAGTGATACAAAAAAACAGTGGCAGAGTCAGAATACAACCTGTCACCAGGGTGTTGGTGGCAGTCCCATTAAATGGTGGCTGCAGTCCTCCTGCAGTGACAGGTGTGGTTCTGTTGGAGCAGAGATCCTAGAGAAGGGTGTAGTCTTCCTCTGAAGGAAGGTAGTAGTACCTCCAGTGGTAGTGTAGATGAGCCTGGTCTTCCTCTGGGAGTCCAGTGGGAAAGGGCTGCTCCTCTGGGAGTCCAGTGGGAAAGGGCTGCTCCTCTGGGAATCCAGTGGGAAAGGCTGCCTGAGGTGTTCCAAATCTCTGATTATGTCCAGGTAGGAATTCTTGGCTCCTCCCCCTGGGCAGAGCATCTCCCAATGGGATGATGTAATTTTATCAGTCATGCAGAGACACTCACTGGCCATGAACAGAAGATATCTCCCCAGAGGGAGGGTGGGTTGTGAAAGAGATAAAGAAAAACTGCTCAATTAACAGAAGGTAACTGCTCCACAGATAGGAATAGAATACACACCCCCATTTCCAGCCTAAGACATTGCCCTCACCTCAGCGGGCTTGGGGAATTGATCTCCATCCATTTTTCTCTGCACAGGCACCACCACGATTCCAAACGTCGACGGTCCGACGACTTCAGGCCTCAGAACTACCACCAGCAGGATTTCCGGCGGATGTCTGACCACAGGCCACCCATGGGCTACCATGGCCAAGGACCTTCGGACCACTACCGGTCCTTCCACACAGACAAACTGGGGGATTACAAACAGCCCCTCCCTCCATCCCACCCTGCCGTGTCGGACCCTCGCTCGCCGCCCTCTCAGAAATCCCCCCACGATTCCAAGTCACCTCTTGATCACAGGTCACCTCTGGATAGGTCATTGGAACAGAAAAACAATCCAGATTATAACTGGAACATTCGGAAAGCGTAAAGCGACTGAGAGGGCGAGGCGCGCATCTGGAATTCTGGGGTGGCTGCTTTCTCCAGGCCAGCAACGAGAAACTCTGAACATGCTGCTATCATCTGGCTGGGTCAAGGAGGATCCTGGGGGAGTGGGTGGAGGAAGATTTTCCCTAGTTCTTGATTCTGGTTTAGATTCCCATCTCCTTTCCCCTTTTTTACCATTGAACTGTTCTGTCATGGAACCAGCCTTGCTGCCTCGTTTCTTGTTTTGATTTTGTTTTCCTCAGTCCAATGGACCCAAGGGAGTTTTCTCCAGCCAGTGTTTCCTCAGAAGGAGAAGGCAGATTGATGCTGCTTAGGATGGTGCAGAAGGCTGTGTGCCTGCTCTGACTTGATGTTACATGACAGATGCTGCTTTGGGGTTGGGGATAAACTGGTTGGGCTGGGATTTGTGTGTCACCAGCATGGGGCAATGGGAGGATATGTTCAAGGAGGGACAGGAAAGTCCCTCAGCAGCCAAACTTGGTTGAGAGAGGGACTTGATGTCCCTGCAGAATGACTCCAAAGGAGCTGGAGCCATGCTGGTGACAATCCATCACTTTCCTGGCCATGTTATCATTTTCATGTCTTTATCCATTTCAAAAAACTGGCTCTGCTTTGATTGCTGTTGTGTCCCCTGCAACAGAAGAGGTGGGGGGATCTTCCTCCCATCTCCAGAGCTGGGACTGGCAAATCTTGACTCTGGGGGTAAGTGGGAGCTGGGAAAAAGGGCCAACATCCTTAGCAAAGGCTTAGTTAACTTCTAACCATCAGGAAAGAAATTGATGTGAGAACAGAATTCCCAGTGTACAGGGCTCAGGAATTCATAACAAAACTCTTCTCTTCTGGCATGGGTGGTCCAGGAACTAACGGATGGTGGCTGGGAGGTGCAAGATCAAAAGATGGCTCTGGGGATACTGGAACTCCTAATCTTTCTGCCACTAAAGTCTCTGGTCTTTGGGCAAATCACTTCTCTCTTTGCTTCACAAAGCAGTGATCACAGACCTGTACTGTAACTGAAGGATAGGGGATGGTAGAACAAAGTGAAGTAGGAATCCAGTGGAGTGGTCACTGTTCAGGGAATGGTCACCTTCCTGCCACCTTTCCAGCAGTCAGCAGTGACTCTGAATTGCTAAAAGTACCTGCACTTGTAGACCTTTTTTTGTCTAAATTGGAAATGAACCTGAGGACTTAGCACCTCAGTGAGCAGGGACAGAATGAGGAATTCAGGACTGATCTGTAAAAATCCTTGGAGCAAATGTCTTAGAGCCCAGCATGGCAGAGGGAAAAGAGGAATGTGCAGCCCAGCTTGGTGGACTTCAGGGCAAACACTCCAAGTATTCAAACCACAGTATTTGATGCAAACCAGTGTCCAGCCTGGACACTTGGTGTGGTGAGAGGGGTTGGTTGTGCACGTCCTGCTGGCCAGAAGCACCTTGGGTGATTATTTTTCAGGTTGGAGTTCCCTGGAGACCACAAAGGCTGCCCTGAGCGTGGTGTCTGGGGCTGCATCACCACCCTGAGCTCAGTATTAAAGACCAGGCAGTTCCAGCCTCCTGTTTGGCAGGGCACAGAAGCTGGGCCTCCTGTTAAGATGCCAGTATTTGACTCTAATAAGCTGTGATGTCCCTTCCCCAAAAGACTGAGGGTGTTCAGGGCTGGCTTCCTGACTCCAGCCAGTGCCTTGGAAGGCACATGCAAACTGACACTAATACTCCTCCATGCAGTATATCCCTGGAAATCTGCTGCCATCACTCCTCCCCGTCCCGCTGCTCTAAGGGGACACACGGGAAGTGTTTTGTTCCCCTTTTGCTTTTATGTTGCAAGATTTCCACCGAATTCAGGGCAGTTTTGTTTCCTTAGGGGCACTTGCTGCCCTGATCAAGTGTTACACTTGTGTTTACCTGTGCAGGGTGAGGTGAAGGCGAGTCTTCCACAGTCCCCCTCGGAGGGGTGGGAGGTGTGGAGAGAGCACGATTCCGTGGTGTTTCCCACTAAGCTGTGATTGCAGGCTGTGATATTCAACAAAGAGGTCCTTTCTTTTCAGAGGTATTAGCTTTTAATGTGAAAATGGAGACAGCCTGGGAGGGGCAAAGAGAATTGCTGTTTTTGTCACGGTGCTGTCACAGTGGGAAGTTTGTGCCATACTCGTGTAGCAAAGGCAATACTGGCAACCAGTGTGAGGGCTGGTGCAGGAAAACTTTGGATCCCAGCAGGAGGCATTTTCGCTGTCCAGATGTGGGGGTTTCTGCTTATCCCAGGTTCCAGGCACGAGGTTGGTTGGGATTTCCTTCTTGTGCAACAGCAAAGGCTTTACCTACATCCACTGGAGAGCTGTCCCCACTGTCACTTCAGCCTGACGCTGAAGTCACATCATGTCCACTCATGATGGGTGAGTCTTTGCTGGGTTTGGCTTAGTGAAGCTGGAGAAGGAGATTTGGGAGAAAGTCTTCCCTGAGCGCGCACACACACACACACACACACACACACACACACACACACATTTCTGCATTTTATGTCCCCTCAGCATAGGGACCATAACCCAACACAGTCACGGGGATGTGAGTGGGATCAGAGGGGACACATCCACAGCCATAAACTTCCCTGTGGTGTTTGTGTCAGCACTGGTACAGCACTGGTACTGCTTCCTTCCTAACCAGCTCTGGGATTCCCTCCAGCCTCTTGGCAGAAAAAAGCAGTAACTTGCTGGGGTTGAGCATAAAAAAAAAAAAAAAGTTTTTTAGCCTGACCTCTTTGGAAATGTGTCAATGAGAAATAAATCTGACAAGGTACTGGTACTGCTTCCTTCCTAACCAGCTCTGGGATTCCCTCCAGCCTCTTGGCAGAAAAAAGCAGTAACTTGCTGGGGTTCAATTTAAAAAAAAAAAAAAAGTTTTTTAGCCTGACCTCTTTGGAAATGGTGTAAAGTTATGGTGGAAATCCTGCAGACCAAAACTTGCTGTGGGGACAGGTGATGTGGTCCCAAGCAAAATGGACATGGAACCGAGTGCTGAAGTCCTTGTGTGAATGGTTTGTGATCCACACAAAAATATTTTTCTGCTTTCACCCGTTTCCTCCCCACCTCTGCCTCCCCTCTGGGGAGAGAAGGACTCTTACTGTAAAAATACGGACTTTTAAACTTGTTGACTAAAAACAGTAATTAATATTAATTTATATTTGTGAAAGAAATGCCACTGTCCTAGTGATTTCTGATGTAAATATGTTGTTTATATAGTATGTATGAAATTTTCCTACATTGTAAAACTGCTGTACTTTTGATTCTTGTATATTAAAAAGTGTTACTGAGATTTTCAGAAGGGCCCCAGCGTGGTGTCTCTGGGGGGTCCCGTGGCAGGTCTGGGGGCAGGTTTGGGATGACAGGGCCCTTTCCTGCCAGCCACAGGCAAGCCACCATGGATATTTTCACTGTGCAGGAATAAGCATGTTCTGCTTGGCTGTTTTTACATAGTTTCACAGTTTGTGGTGATAGAGACTTGGAAGCTTCTTCAGATGGGAATTTCCACCTGATCAGAAGGAGCTGTACATTCTCTAACCCAGATCCACCAGGATTTCACTGGGATGATACTGATGATTATGTGTTTATCCCCCCTCCACATTTTATGGATCTCTGAGGATGTGTAAATTTTTTTTTTACCTTTTCTGGGGAGAATTCCCCTTTCTCTAGGAGAAGTGTTGCTGCTGCTGCCTCAGTGAGTTTTCTTCTCTGTCCCCAGCCCCCCCTGGGCAGGATTTGCCTCTCCCCAGGTGGGATGTGATGCAGTGGCTGCTTTGGTTTGGTCTTTACCCTCCACCGCTCACACTGGGGCCCACACAGAGCAGGGATTGGAGCCATTTCTCCCAAGTTATAAAAGCTCATTGTAAAAAGCACTTTTCACACCTGTAGCCACTGGGTCCAGCCCTTCCCAGTCTCTCTGCTGCTGAGCCAACTTTCAGCCAAGAGTGAAATTTCACAGCTGAGTTATATGCTCCTGAAAAATGGATTTCCTAATGGAAAGAGTGACTGGCTGTTAGCCATGGGGCTCAGCTGCAGGGAGGCACAGGGGCTGCAGGAGCTGGGCTGGCGTTACGTGCCTGGGTGAATCTACCTGAGACCACTGACTTTTTAAATGTTTTTATTTTGACTTAAGCAGGCAGGTAAGGATGTGAGCACCCTGATGCCAGGTGTCTCCCCCAGCCCTGCCCTGCACCCTCCCCAGTGAGGGGACAGGGCTGTGCTTTACATGGGGCAGACCCTCTAGAGGGAGTCGGTTCCCAGCAAAAAGCCCATTTTTGGTGAAAAACATCACTCTGCAGTGGTGGCTGCTCCCAGACAGCTGGTCCTGGCTCACCCCAAGCACTCAGAGCCCAAGACAGTGGCCAAGGGGCAGGGGATGGGCAGGCACAGCCACAGTGGGGCTGGAAACCCACCCCAGGCCCCAGGTGGCGGCACTTGAGCTGCTGCCCATCACAGAGTGATGGAATGGGACCCTGGATCCCCCAGGAGCTGCCCCCTCACCAGCCCTGAACATGGTCTGGAGAGCAATTTGGACCTCTCCCAGGTGCCACAAGGCCACCACTGCCACCACCACCGTCCCTGCACAGTTTGTGCCTTCCCCACTCACCTCCTGGGGATGCTGTGCTGCCTTGTGTGGTTAATGGGGACGGGGCATCCTTCAGGGGTCAGGGTCACATCAGCACTTTGTCCCACTGGAACATGCAGGGGCTGCCTGCTCACTGTCCCAGGATGGACAGCAGGGGACCATTGGTGACCTCCTGGCAGAACAGCCAGTGAGGGAGACCCCTGGCCCCTGCACTCTGGGCACTTTGTAGATGAATTTTCAGATTTAGCCATTTCTCCCATGCAAGGAGTGGCAGATGAAGTAGGTTTGGCTCTTCCCAAACGCTGCCAGTTCTCTGGGCTCTGAAGGAGGGGAAGGCCAGATGTCAATCACATCTCTGGGGCTGGGCATCGCTGCATGGATTCAGCCAAATAATGTGTTATGAGCTGGTGTGGGTGTCCCACCTGCCCTCATCATCTCCCTGTCCCCAGCTGCTGTGACAATGACGCCCTTCAGATGGAAATTTTAACAGAAAAAAAAATGCAATTTTCTTTTTCCTCATTAGAGGGCAGCAACAAACCCAGCTGGGACAGGAGAGCTGCCCAACAAAGGGAGGAATTACCACTACTGGGCTGTACACCCCAGTCTGCTGTGGTGAGCAGGGGAAGGATGGTGGCACCCACTTGGACTCCACTGCTGCACATCTCCCTTCCCACAGAGGCAAGGCTCTCATGGTTTATTATCTGTATTTTCACGTCCATCCCCTTTTTAATTTTCTCATTTGGCTGTAGATAAATCGAACTCCAGAGTGAAATTCTCAGTAGGATTCAGGACAGAAATGATCTCTCAGAGGGTCCTTCAGGTGGAAGAAAGCTGCTTTGGAGTGAGTGCAGAAATGGGGCAACACTTGCATCCTGAGTGGGGAACAGCACCAGGCAACACACGGGGAACAAAGCGAGACCCACTCGTTTATTGTCAAAAAAACCTCAAACTTTACTTGTGTTTCTCTCAATAAATAATTTACAGTATTTACAGGCGGTGACACTCCCGTGGGTCTCAGCGCAGGGAGGAGCTGGGGGGGCCTTTTCAGCATGGCCCCCCTTTGCCTATGTTTTTTTTGTTTTGTTTTGTTTGTTTCCAAGTATCGGGTCCTTCTTGGCCACACTTCACCTTTAACCAGAACTGGGTCAAACACAACCAAAATAAAGTGCTTCACTGTTTGCTTCTAAAACAGGGATACCCCAACCACCTCACAGCATCAGCCACCACTGGAGCACCCACCAGGACAGAGGGAATGAGCCAAGGCATAACCAGACTTTCCTTGGATGGAAACTGTCCCTAAACCACAGCATGCCATGCCATGGGTGATTATTTTATAGGAAAGGGAGGTCTGAAGGGAATTATTGACCTTGTTGGCACACTGTGGCTGGGCCAGCTCAGACAGCTTTCAAGCAGAACTGTGTGCTCACAGGGAGGCTGTGCACAGCTGCATTTAGCTGTGGGGTAAACCTCTTCTCTGCCCAGAGACAGATTTTGGCTTTTAAAAGGTGGGTTTTAAACTTCTAGGGCATATAAAAATTTGTTTTGTCTAGAACAAAGGAAACAGAAAGCCCAAATCAGCCTGGCTGAGCATTAGTGCATTGGGAAATGAAACTGTCCGGTGCCGTGGTCCAGTGGCTGCTCCCCTCAGCACCTCCAAACTGTGATATCCTTAGTTCAAAATCTCCCTAAACAGAGTATCTGGGGCATCAGCAAACAAAGCAAGGAGCAAAGTAGTAAACACATCTTTTTGTTTCTTTTCTTTCCTTAAACATTTAAAAACCAATTACATCTTTTCATCTGTACAGTCACACGAGATCAATGCCAGGGCTCTATATATTAAAGAGACAATATAAATTACATCAATTGACACAAGTTTGCATTTCTCTGCTGCTTTACAAATGGAGCTCTAGAGCTGTAAGGACACAATGAATAGTCATGTTCAGTATTTACACCAGGCTGCCTCTTGGCACCAGTTCAGACTGCCAAACCAAGCCTGTTCCCACCTCTTTTGGTGCTAAGCTTGTCTCATCACGCCCAGAGACCTCCCTTTTGAGAGCAGGAGGTGCCCCCGAGTGTGACATGTGTTTTGGGGCTTGTTTCTGGGAACTTCCCCCTGAGGAAAGGTGGGGGAAACCCACCAGGAGGTCTTGGAAGGCGCGGACCAAAGGTGGTCTTGATGTTTGTTCAGTGAGTGATGGGGCGAACCACAGAGGAATGTGGAGTGGAGGAGATGGGCAGCACTACGTGGTGGGGGAAGGAGATTATGAATGGTTTTGAGGCAGGGAACAGACATCTGGAGGCAGCTGGGGGGGGTTCTCTGCTGCATCCCGTCTCCTGGCTGAATTCTGACATTGCCCCATTTCTGATTCAAGCCCAGAAGGGCTTAAGGTGCAACTGGTCTGCAATGGGGTTGCAAGTCGCGGCCCCAGGATGGGGAGCAGAGCAGAGACCTAGCAGCAAAAAAAAGAGCACCACGCTCCTGCTCCATCCCAGGGCTGGGCCAGGCCGAGCCACAGGCAGGGAGGGGCTGGAGGGAGGTGCAGGTTGGGTCTCCCACTGAGCAGCCACCCTGCTGCCAGTTTCAGGGGACCAGAGAGTGAATGGTGTGAGGAACTCATCCAATGCTGGGCAGAAGTTGCAGAAACCGCTTGAATACTGGCCAGGTTTCTCCCATTGCCATCAAGAGTCCACCGTGGGTCCAGGCAGAGACAAGGGAGGCAGGAGTAAAACTACTGAGTGAATCAGCCAGGTGAACTGGATAAAATAGGGGACGCCTTTGAACCACAAAAAATGCAGGCCAAGGCTTGAGGAACGTGTCCTCCTTCCACTCAGAAGGTGCCTGGCATCAGCAGCCAAGCAAGTGTGGGATCATTGCCCACCATTTCGGCCCCTTGCACCACCTTCTGCAACAGCAGGGCTGTGGGCAGAGCAGGAAAAGCAGAGCCCAGCCCTGGTGAGCAGGACATCCTGCCCTGCTGTGCTGGCCAGGTCCTGTCTCACTGCTCCGTGCCCTCCTCAGGGGCTCTGCTCTCTGAAGACAAAGCCACGTTCACACACGCCAGTGTCACAGTCACCACGTGCACGGCTGGGACCAGGGGAGTGCTGCAAGGGCTCCCCAGCACCCACTCCAATGGCAGCAGGAGGAGGGGGAAGTGAGGAAGGTCCAGACAAGGTACAGTCCAGCAAAAACTCCTGACTGGTCCCACTGGCAGCACATTCCTCCCAGGCAAGAGCTGGGAAGGTGGAGGACTTGCACCAAGAGAGAGACTGAGGTCTGAAGACAAGCCACATGGCTCTGATGTCCAACCCCTTGTTTTCCAACACCTGCATCTCATCCCTGGTTGCCTCCTGCTCCCCTTTCCCTTCTCTCCAAGGTGTGAAGGAGCAAACCTCTATAACAAGCACAACCAACACAAACACAGCAGTGCTACCCAGAGGGTGGGATGTGCTCCCGTGGGCGCCGTGTTGCCCGGGGTCAGGACCCGTGTCCTTTCATAGAGGTGCAGCTTGTCTTTGTTGGAGTGAAGCATCTTCACGTCCTCAAAGGCATAGTAAGCAGCCAGCATGAAGTTGACATCCCCCGTGGTGAGGAGGTCAAAGACACAGGACTGGAAGTAGAGGTCCTCCACGGGCAGCTTCTCCCGGCACTTGGCCGTGGCCGATTCGTAGGTGAAGGCCTCGGGGGGCGCGGGCAGGCTGGGCCCCTTCCGACGGGCACGGCCCTCCGAGGCCTGCGCCGAGCGGATGGTCTGGAAGTCAATCTGCTGGTTGGCTGGACAGCCACGGAGGCACAGGTAGAGGCCCTGACTGTCCCGGTCCTCCACGGCGTTGACCACCTCCTCCGGCATGCGCACAGCGAAGGTGAGGTACCGCCCCACCTGCCTCACCACGATGGTGGTGCCGATGTACTTGGCCTGGATCTCGATGTGCTGCCCCGACACCTTCTCTGTGATCTTCAGGCTGTTGGCACCGTGCTTGTCCCCTCCGTTCTTGGAGCCGTCCACAAAGGCAGCGGGGAGCTCGTCCATCTCTGCCTGGTACACTTTCTGATCCACGCACTCCTGGAAGCTCTTGAAGATGATGGTGAGCTGTGGGGAGGAAAGGAGCATGGTTACAGCCAGTGATGACCACCTGAGAGCACACAGCCACCACCAGCAGTGGGGTGGGAGGTGGAAGGGCTGGATGCTCACTCCAGACAGGAGCGTGACCTTCAGGCTCACGTTCTTCATCCTAAGAAGTGGCCCTGACTTTTAGCCCCCAGACACGGTGATCCTGCTCCAGCCAAAGGGTGAAGACACTTGTGAAGAGATCCAAGACCCAGAGGCTTGACTGAATGCACCACCTGGATCTGCCTGTTATCTCCAGGCCCAGCACAGGAGCTTCCTTGCAGCTGGAGCTGGGTGGAGTATCCCTACTCACAGGCCTGTGGCAGCATGCCCGTGCACGCAGCACTGCCTTGCCTCCAGGGCTGGCAGATGGCAGCAGGGATGAGCCCTGACTCCCTTGGAGGCGGTGGAGCTTCTCTTCTGACTCTCATGACATTTACATCCCAAGGGCTGGACCAATTTGTTTCCCTAACCAACTGCAGACCAACAGGATTTCTCCCATGGGCCCTCAAACACGTCCTGCTCCATCTCAACCCCACAGGCACACATGTGCTCAGCCTGCTCCAGTGGGATGGCCCTTCTGGGGGTGACTTCGTGGTGGCCTTGGCAGTGCTGGGTTAATGGCTGGACTCAATCCTAAGAGTTTTTCCCCAGCCTTAATGATTCTATGACACAAACGTAGCCCAACATGCCTCCTCACCCCTGGCTGGGCTCAAACACAGGCCCCTTCCAGAGGAAGAACCTCACCCTTGCTCTTCCCTTGCTGGCCTGGATTTTGGAGGGAAGACCTGGGGAGGAAAATGAGTAGAATTTGCATGTACAAACAGTACAAACTACGTTTCCTCTTTCAGCTTCTTGCACCTTTCTGCCCATAAGGGAGAAGAGGCAAAGGGGACCTCCTGCCATGTGGGCCCCGTGAAGGGGGAGACTGAGACCTGGCCAGAGTGGAGTGGGGCTGGAGAAGAGAGCAGAGAACACAAAGAGCCCCAAGCACTGAGTGCTCCCATCGTTTCCAGCAGCACAGGGCCCACAGCAGGGCTTCCCACAGCTCACGCTGCAGATCTCATGACTAATCCCTCCTCATCACAAGCCTTGGAGGCAGATAAGGAGAGAAAAGGCTCAATTAAGATGGTGATCCTGCGATCCCAGCAGGTCCTGGGATCCTTAAGGACCACTTTCCCCAAGCCAGAATTTCTTGCAAGCTTCAGCAGGTTTTGATGTCTTTTAGCAGGTAAGGATATCAGAGCATCATTAAGTATTTTTTAGGGGGTTTATCTGGGACAGGTCACTGCCAGTTCCAGCTCAGGATAAAGGGGTGACATCCAGAGCAGAGAAGCAGCCCCTGTTCTACACGTGCTTCTCTGCTCTCCCCACACACAGGGAGAAGCAAAACTCCCAGACATGGTGGGACAGGACATTTTCCAAAAGCAAGAGGATGCCTCCTCTGAGCCTCCCTCTTTCTTTGGCACAAAAAGTGCCCCGTTAGCTTTAGAGCTTGTGCACCAGGGGCAGCACACCAGTTCCTCAGCTGCAGATCCCTCCTGGAGCTGAGCCTGTGACACACAAGTCCTGCTGTATCACAGCAGCACATTTTCACTTGGGCTCTCTGTGTTTGCCTTGTACCTTCAGGATGTTTATTTAGTCTGTCAAAGCACCTCCAGAACAGACTGTTCCCCACAAAATGTCTTGACTTGGCTGGAAACCACAGAGACAATTACAAGCCTGGGTAGAGGGGAAGGCAGAGTGAGGAGCTCAGCTCCCTCCAGGCTTTTCCTGCAAGCTGGAGCCTCCCTGGACGGCAGTCCTGGGTTTGCTTGGCCCTTGGGGGTCCCCCAAGAGGTGCCAGCATCATTTCTGATCCTGTTCACAGCAGTACCAAGGTGGGAGACCTCTTAATTTACACTAGCTTGGCCATGAAGGTCCCTTGAGGCCTGCAGCCTGCCCACTGTGATGGAGCTGGATGTGCTCAACAAGAACCACATTTCAGGGAAGGCTGGGGTCAAAAGAACAATGGACATCTGATATTGAGGGACAGACATTAAAATTCAGAGGAGCTCAGGCTCTGTCTTACCCTCCCCAAGGAGATGTGGAAATGGGGGAAGACACGGAGGAAAGAAAGGCTGCCCTGAAGCCTCTCTGCCCTCGCCCACCTCTGTCCAGGGGGACAAGGCTCACCTTGCTGGTGGCAGTGGCTGACGAGCCAGGCAGCACCGGCGTGTTGGTGACCTGCACGTTCAGATAGTTATTGTCTATGAGCGGCCAAGCCCCCTGCACCTTGCAGGTCTGGAAAGTGTCCGTGAAAGTCCTGAGGTGGGGGTCCCCAAAGAGCCCGCAGTGGGTGTAGTTGGGGGCGGCCGAGTGCTTGTGGAAGCTCTTCTCGTAGTGGCAGATCTCGGGGCTGTCGGAGCGCTCCTGGCTGTCCCCGGGGGGCAATGTCCGGAGGCGGGGCTGGGACGTGGGGCCATCCTTGGAGCAGTTGTGCTGCACCATGAGGTCGTCTATGCCATGCACGGCCGAGTGGTAGGCCAGGTCTCCCCTGCAGGTGCGGGCGGTGCGGCGCGTGCAGTGCGCGTAGGCCCGCAGCGCCGTGCAGAACTCCGGCGCCTCCTCCGCGCCCAGGTGGTGCGAGCCCGACGTGGCCGCCCAGAACTCAGAGTTGCACTTGAGGATCTTGCATGGAGATGTCACTGCGGGAGGGCAGAACACAAGGGGGTCAGTGCTGGCTTGCCCGACTCTAGCCCGTCCAGAGGCCGCGTCCTCCTCCCGCGGCCCAAACTCATGACACCGGCCCGGCCGCGTGACGGGGCCTCGCTCGCCAGACGTGACCCTCTCACATGACCCAACTCTCATGCATCAAAGCCAAAGAAACCAACAGGATCTGCCCCAATTGAAGCCAAAAAGGGAAAGAACATCCAGCCTTTAGATGAATGATCATGGGGGGAAACCATGGTGTGGAAGAATGGGACATATTCATAAGCAGTGATAAGGGAGGATCATTAATGTGGGGGGAGATGCAATGGAGTTTTCAATGCCCTTTTAGGGTTTGACATTCTAAGTTCTGTGCTGCATGAGTTACTGGGCACTGTATCCAGACTGATCTCTACCAGCACAAAGCACTTTTCCTTTTCCTCCTTTATGGGCTTGGGAAAACAGAGTAGCAACACAACCACTGTGCCCAGGTTAGAGCAGGACCAGTGCCACGACCCACCCTGCAGCACGGCCAGAGGCCATCCACCATCACCACAGCAGTGACGCTGCAGCGCTTGTCTCCATGCCTCCAGAAAGAAGCGGGAGCCAAAAAACCTCTTTCTTGACATCTGTGCGGCTCTGCCCAGCCCTGGGAGCCCGTTCCCCACCACGGCCCGCTGAGACAGAACAAGAGGTGGAGGAGAAAAACCGGCACAGCAGGTGCAGGGATGGCAGCGAGCCCCCGCCTTCCCTTCCCTTCCCACCCGCCGTGCGCTGCCCAGGCGGAGGCGAAGCCAGAGGCTGCAGGGCCTTTGCCGGGCTCAGCCGCAGCCCTGGTGCTTCCTGGCAAGGCGGTGGAAGGCAAAGAAAATTCAGATCCTGTTTCTTCCCCCCACACACAAACGTCTGCTCCCTGGGGCAGTGTGGCTTCCCTGGAGCAGACTTGAAAGCAGCTGTGCGAAAAGCACATGGCCACGGCTGAATGTCGCAGACACTGCTCTGCCCCTGCCAATTTGGAGTCTCGCTGGGTGAACCCAGGCTCACACTACTTAAAATTCATGGCATTTTCCTTCCTCTCCTCTTAATCGACACCCTCAGAACGCTTGGAAACAGGATGGGTTCAGGCAGAAAAGGCAGCAGGAGGAGGAGAAGACAAGCCCCACCATTTCCAGATGCTTTCATGGTGCCTTTTGCAGGCATACCCATATATTCCTGTCTTGAGGCTTGTTTAGAAGGAGCTTGGCAGGACATTCGTGCCAAAAGTATCTCAGATTTGTTTAGAAAGAAAGTTACAAAACCCAGTATTGTTTCAGGGAAAACAGTATGCTCGAGTTTTAAACATCACAGTGCTGGAAACCTAAACAGAGTTGGTGCTGGAAAATCAGAAAGGGAGACTTAAGACTGTAAAACACTGAGCACTTCAGCTGTGAGAAACAAGCCAGTCTGCTCTCCGTTTTCAAAAAGACTGAAGTGCAAATAGGAAATGGTGACAGGTTCCTCACAGTTTTAAAATTCATGTTTAATAAACTCAGATGCTAGCAACGGCACCAAGAACCCGTGAGCTGCTCGCTCTTGGCAGCATCCCACTTAAACCTGCAAGAAGCTCTGTGGAAAGCCTTTAACTCATCATTGACCAGAGGTGACTTAACAACAAGGTTCTGACCTGGGACATGGGCTCATATTTCCGCATGTAGGGGTTAAATTTAAATATTTATTATTTCACATCCCTCTCTTGTTCATCCCAGGAGTTCGGTTTTCCAGGACTGTCATAATGGAAGGCGGGAGTCAAAACAGCACACAGGAGTGTGACCAGTGCCACCACTGCTTGTTATCCCCAACCCTTGTGGCATCAGGCAATTAAAGTCATTGCTCTCCTAGTTGTTATGCTAATGTACAGCTTGAGGATGCCTTGGGGTTTCGTTTGGCAGAAGGTGCTGTCACTGCAGCCCGACCTGCCCGGACAGCCCCAAGAGAAGCTGGTGGACACATCCCTGGACAGGCAGGAGCCACACACCCCACAGCTCAGCAAGGCACCAGGATGCACTACACAGAGCATCCCATCCAGGGAGCAGCGTGCAGAGTGCTGGCTGCAGCACTTTGCCTGCTCCAGCCCTTCAGCTGCTGCATAGAGAGGATTTTTTCAGTAGGAACAAGCCCACTGCCTCTTGCTCTTTAAGGACTTGCTTGGATGCTTGGATGAGGAGATGCAGGCGTGAGCTGTGGCTGCCTAGGGACAGAGAGGGCCCGGCTGAACAGCCCCCCAACACCCAGAGCTGGGCACATCCTGGTGCTGAGCATCCCCCACTGCTGCCCTGCCCGGGGTCACACATGACTTTATAAGGTACTGAATTAAAAAATCCCGACCAAAGGGAGAGCAGGGAAGCCCATCTCCTTCCTCCCTGCGCCTGAAGGGGGAGCGTTCTGCTCTGAGATGTTATCGCTGCACTTTTGGCACCGATCCCCTTCTGGCTGTTTCGCTCAGGGCCCCATATAAGGCCAGATCTCCAAATCCAGGTGCCCCAGCACAGCAGGGCAGTATGTGAGTGGGGCCGGTCACACCGGGCCTTTCCCATGGACATTTCCCCAGCCACCCTCATGGCAAATCCCCCATGCTGCTGGTGAGGGACCACAGCTGACAGAGGCTGTGGAGGAGAGCAAACACGACCCTCACCCCTCCCAAGCAGCCTTGCCTCGTCCCCTTTGGCAGCAGCTTTGGCACAGTGGTGCAGGCTCATTTGTACCCTGGCCAAGAAACGATGTTTATTCAATTTCGCATAATCTATTTTCCATCGACTCACAATGGTTCTGTTTTTCAACCACAGATGACTTAGCATGGAAACAAATCCCTCTCAAGCAGGAACCCAGCACGGCTCTCCTGGGATCTGTGAGACACCCCAGGTCTGGGTGATTTCTCGCCCATGGCACAGCAGCCTTCATCTCACAGACAGGTGACTTCAACCCTTCCAAACCACCTCCCAACCCTCCCCATGATCTTCTTTCAAGGCCTTAGTGCCACTCAAACCATGGAACAAAATTTCCTTTGTTATCTTGAAACCAACGGTTTCAGAAAGTTAAAGCCAGAAAAAAAAATCAGAAAACCACCTGGATTAGAACAGCCCCCCTCATATCCCCCATCTGTTCAGGGACACTTCCCGTGAGGACTCCTGAGGTCTGTGCCCACTGAAAAGCCACCTCTTTCCTCGGGCAGGATGTTTCAGGAGTTTATCACCTTTACAAAACACGGGTCTTGGTTCTAAGTGGATTTTATCTGACTTCATTGTAAGGACATAAAAAGAACCAGCGATTTTCTCCAAAGCAGTAAAAGGTCCGTTAGTAACCAGTGTGTTTCCCACAAAGATATTTACACACTGCAATCAAGTCCCTTGTCAATCCTCCAGATAAGCTAAACGGTTTGCACTTTTAAGTTCTCGCTGGAAGGTGTTTGCCCAGCCCCACCATCAGATCTCCTTCCAGCAGCCTTGTTTCCTGCACAACCTACCACCCCGACAGGGCACAGGGATAGAGACTCGCTCACAACTCTCCCGAGGTCAGCCCTTTAACCGGGACACTGCACTGAGCAGGCAATGAATGAATTGTGACCTTTCCCTGAGCTCCTGGTTTGGAAAGCCCTGGTCCTCCATTCAACAACATCCCACAGACCACCAAACACACGCTCAGGGTTCTGGGGTATCACCCGACCCTAGCTGCACTGCTCTGCCCTCATCATCAGTACACTGATGTCAAATTGAATGTTCAAACATATGCACACATCTAACTTTAACAGTGTTTAATTGTCAGTGCCCCCCTATTCTCCCTTCACCGGGTATCAAGGAACCTGGATTTCATTTACCCAAATCAGGCTCTTACAGAAAACTAGCACAAAACCAACATTTCATCTGTTCTCCTGTAACTCCTATAACAAAGAGAATGACTGGAAATTAATTTCTGTAAGCAAAAGCCAATTCTTTTAAGACTTTTGAATGCACGTTCACCAGACCTGTTAATTTTAAAGTGTTCACTGCTAAGCAATGTTTTTTAATATCCTCTTGGTTCCTAACGGGCTGGAAAGTATTTCATCACCCACATGTGATGCAAATACATCATCCCGCGTTTTTCCAAATACACGGATTGAAATGTAGATGTGCAAGCCTCACACATGCAGTAAAGGGCCTTTTTGGAGAACACAGTAAAACGTAATTACCTTTGGCCTCAGATCTGAGCACCCAGTCTTAGGCTCCTAAACACATATTTATTTAAGTAATCTAAATAAACATATTTGTGCTGACACCTCAATAGGAAAGGCACGATTCTCCAAGGTGCTAAATACCAGCAACATCTGCCAGCTTCAAGGAGATTTGGGCTCCTCTGTTCACAGGCAGATAGCAGTCACCACCAGCACGAAAACAAACCCAAAAATGTAAAAAAAATTTAAAAAAAAATCACATTGCTCCTTAAAAGCATGGCACAAGGGATTGCTTCCAGCAAGGTATCAGGAGTCCCAAGCAAAAACGGAGGGAAAGAACATTGTTATTCATATCCAACCCCCCTGTTATTCATATCCAACCCCTGGTGCTGCTCCTGTCCCAGGGGGTGTCCCCATGAGCCATTCCTCATGGTGGCCATGCTGGACCCTCATCTTGATACCTATGAGGGTCGTGAAATTAGATACAAAGAAGGAATTTTTTTTACAATTAGGGCGCTGAGACACTGGCACAGCTTGCCCAGAGAGGTGGTGGGTGCCCCATCCCCGAAGACATTCAAGAGACCCATGGAAAAGGGGTTGGACGGCGCGACCTTTAAAAGCCCCTTCCAACCCAAATCATTCTGCGATTCTATTTTATGACACGGATCAGCCGGCGCCTTGTCACACCAGGGAGAGAAAGGAGCGATTCGGTGCAGCCCTGATGGATGGGATGTCACGGGCAGGGACAGCTCTCCCGCACCCCACGGGGCACCGCGGGGCGAGCAAGACCCAAGGGCCACCTGACCCAAGCCTGGTGAAAGGATTTGTGCGGGAAGGCAGCGCCGGGCTCTTCCAGCGACCTCCTTTGAACTGTTAATCAAGCACAATCTTGCAGAATAATAGCCTGGTTATTATTGCCTTGTTTGCATAACAAAGAGGCCCAATAAAACTGATTTGACTGTGCTCAGAGGGGGTGTGAAAGATCAGCCCTGAGAAAAGAGCTGCAGGAATGCAGCAAACTGCTCCAAAGCCTCAACCCAGGAAGAAAGACAATGCAATTTGCCATCAAGAAAAGCCCAATAGACCAATAAATTACCCATGTGCAAAGGGATTAGATCAGGTTTCAGTTGCACTGAAGTGGGGGGAGGACCAGGAGGAGGGGACTGAAGGAGAAAAATAAACCTGACTCTCTTAAAGAGCTGGGGCTCATATTTTGCAAGGGTGTGCTTGTGGAGGTTGGCTCGGAGGGGCCACCTTCCACGCTGGGGCCGGGGTTATGTGCTCATTTCCAGCGGCAAAAGCAGCAAATGCATTAAATCCAGGCAAAGGCCCTACTTTGTGTACGACAAAGTGATTCTAGATGTACCCCAGAGCGCACCTCAAACCATGCAGCTCCCTTTAACCCAATCCTTGTCTTGCTCAAGAGGATGCTGGGGGAAGGAGAAATCAGTTCCTTGAAGTCAGAAGACGGACACAGAAGGATTTTTCTCGTTTCAGCCCGTATCAATCGCTAAAGCATCCGGAGGACCTGCCATGGCCACCTCCTTTCTGTCCTCAGCACCGAGTTCACGGCCCCCCATCTCTCCTCTGCAGGCATCACAGAGACACAGGGCAAGTACAGGCAGGAAACCAGCAGAGTCAGTGTCTTCACCAGCTCCAGCACAAACTGCACGCTGCCGAAGGAGCCCTTGATCGCTGCTGTCACTTAGTCAGCTCTTTTGGCTCCAGACTCAGCTTACGGCTGACCCGGCATGCTCCGCGCCAGCCACGGCAGCGCTCCCCAGCCCCCAGCCAGCACTGCTCCTCCTGGCTCACCTCAGCATCCATGTGCAGGGACAAGGGTGAGCAGACACCATCGCAGAGGGCACCAGCCATGGAGCTGCCAGTCAGTGCTGCTCTGAGAACTACCAGCAAACCTCAGGGAGTTCAGTAGGCATGATGGGCTGAGAGGGGGAACCAGCGCAACAGACAGCGCAGCAACAGAGTCACAGACTTTGTTCCTGAATCTTCCTCCTGGGATTCAGGCCTTAGTGCTGCCTTTGCCTCAGCTGCTGGGCTTTTGCCTACTCAGAGGAAGCAGTGCCAGTGGGTGGTTCAGGAGATGCAGGTTTTACTCCTCCACGAGCTGGTGGATGGAGGATGAGCAGGGAGGGAAACGATAAGGCAGTGATCTCTGACTCCTCATCCGCAGAAGGGCACTAACAAAGCTGGCTCTCCAGCAGCACAGTGTGCTGCAGGCTAGGAAGCCGTTCTGGAGCTGCACACCTGACTTTCCCCACTGGGAGTGCACCTGGACACTTTCACCAACAGTTCCCAAGAGCTGGTAAATCTCCTGAGGCAAATGGTCCAGTTTAGAGATGAGGACACTGAAGGATGTTAAAGCTTTCACCCAAGATGAGCGCCGTGGGAAGAGAGGTGAATTTGCACTCTCATGCCCTTAGTGAAGCATCACCCTCACCTTCCTCTTCAGCCACCACCATTCATGTCCCCATCCCTCTAGAGCAGCGGTCCCTGGATAAGGTCACCTCTGCCAGCCACCCCCACTGCCGGGTGTTTCAGGTTTCCAGCAGACATCTCTCTCCCCACGCCAGAGCTGTTTTCCCAGGGTGCCTTTGAAGGCAGCGCTGCCACCCACCAGTGCCCGGGGGCCCCCCAGGTGTGGCAGCGGGTCCCTCGCCCTCCTCCCCCTCGCCCGGGCTGCAGCAGGGCTGGCAGGGAAACGCTTTCTGCTCACAGGTGTGGATTCCCTCTAGGAATAATCATCCCCGCTGTGCTCTTGTGAAATTTCAACCCTTCAAACGCAGAGGTAAATGAGATACAAAACGAGGAGATGGAGAAAAGCCCGGAGCACATAAATCTGGATGAGGCAAATTTATACAATTAGATGTCTGCCAAAAAATTGCGGCATCTCAATCGGAGGCGTTGGCTTGCGCAGGGCGTGGGGTGGCAGCTGTCCGTCTGGAAGGCAGCAGCCCCACAAGTCCATCAAGACACCTGACTGATTCTGGAGCCCCACCTGGGGGTGCAGGGGACCCTGTGGATCTGTTCCTGCAGGCTGGGCTCCCACCCAGCACCAGATTCCCTCCCCATCGCTCATACCTCATGGAAGCCACAGTTCATCTTTCACAGCCACAGACCTTCAGAGGTTTATTTATTTTTAAATGCTGCCTCTCTCCTGGACTCAGGTTTTACTTTTAAGAAGAAAAAGTAACTTTCTAGCTGGAACCCACTCCCCCAATCGGACTGCTCCCCCACTCATACCCCAGCACAGTGATGTTTTCTCATCACTGTGGGCTGGCAAAGTTTGGAGTCATGTCCTGCCACATGCCCTTGTCATCTCAGAAAGGGCCAGCTGGAGTGTGTCACACAGCAAGAGAAAAAGGTAGCTTGTCCAAAACCCAAAATGCCATAGATCATTACTAAGGCTTTGGGGACCAAAGTCAACAGCTGTCCAGGAAGGAGAGGAAACCAAGGGAGGAGAAAATTCTTTGGCCTCAAGTAAAGCTTGCTCTCTGCCTGACCCATAAAACCTGCACATCAGGGACAGCTCTGCTTGCTGGAACTGAATGGCCAAACACTTCTGGATGCTCATGTAGTGCAAAGTGGGACTCGACACCCCTCTGAAGGACCTGATGTCCCTGCAGCTGTGGGGACATGAGACCCTGGGACCCCACACACCACGGCCAGGCCATCAGACAGAGCAGCTCAGTCTGCGCCTACCACGGCTGTGTGTGTGTCGGAGCCAGCTTGTTCTCCGCAGTGAGAGCCCGATGACTTCATCAAGGGGATGGCATCTGGTTTTGCAGTTGGCTATAATTCAATTCTCCCCCTTGCTGCAGGAATTTCAGCTGGTGGAGCAGTGATTTACTCAGCCGGGCTGCACTTGAGTGCAAAGCAATCTTGAGGCTACAATCGAACGCACTGTTATTTTGAGAGCTCACAGACAAGGGAATAAATACCCTCTTCTTTTCATCCCAGTAGCTGCCAAGTGCAGGCTACAGAGCTTTTTAAAGGCATTTAGGAGCTCTCCTCTAACAAGTGCACTCTGGATGCTGTGCACGGTCAGGCAGGACCTTGCCTGCACAGCTCACTCCTGGTCTGTGGCATCAGGATGGGATTTGCAAGGACAGCCAGACACAGGCCAGGGCACCCCCTCACCTGCATCTCCATGCAACCCCCATTTTCCCCATCTCCGTCACCCCAGCACACATCACTCCTGAATTCCAGCAGCCCTGACCTCACCCCAGCCCCCTTCAAACCACCTGGGACCCTGAGGCTCTTTTGGTCCTGGGCTCCTACACTCCTACTTACTCCAAGTCTGGTGTCTGCTCTAACAGGAAAAGCAAATCAAACTCATCCAGATGGATCAAATGCCTTCATGTTTGACCTCTTTCACTGTCTCACCAGCTTTATCCCTTGGGAGCAGTAGGGCTTGGCTGTGGGATCCCCTGAAGGACTGATGGGATGAGGAGGGGCTTGCTTGGGCCACACACTGCCATGCCAGAGCCTACGGATGCTTTATGGGATGTGCCCATCAGGGAGCCAGAAGAGAGACCACAAAACTCATTGTCACTGGGGCCACAGCCTGGCTCTCCAGGGACAGCAGGTCAGGGCAGAGCTCAAGAAGAGCCCCCAGGTCAGGAAGTTTTTATGGTTGCCCAGCCCTGTGAGCACTTTCATGTGCACATCCGACTCAACACAGCTGTCCAGGCCACAGAGAAAGAAACCTCCACTGTTCCCATGATAAACCCAAAGTCACTCTTAACATTGCCTTGTGCCCAGTAACCAAGGGCCAGGAATTCCACGATTTTCTGTGGAAAAACGGAACATATTCACCCCATCTACAATAAAAACAAGGCGCCTCCTTCCAGCCCCACAACGTGCCTTGCTGGCAATGGCAGAGAACTCCCTGTTCCAAGTACAAGACCAGCTCCAAGCTTGCAACAAAACAGGGAAGCCAAAATATTTCCAGGTTTACGTTTGAATCCCTCCCTTCTTCTTTGCCCTGACAACATCCCGCACAGGCGCGTTCCTCCCCTGCCTCCACCTTCCCCAGGATGGGGCTCCATGTTCACAGCACTGTGGGGCTTATTTTAGCCTCTAAACCACCTCAGTTTTGGCTTAATGCTGCCATCACCTCCCTGCTGCTGAGACAAAAGCCATTTATTGACTACCTCCAATAAGGCTGGATCCTTATCTGTAATCCACTGTGCTGCCTGGATGGACCAAGAGCAGAAAACTCCAAATTTTTATGGAGGCAGAAGTGTACTACAGTCAAAACAGCCAAGCTGAAAACAAACAGGAAAAGCCAAAGCAAACCTGAGCCTGCCACACCTGGGGCTAAAACACCCAGGGCCAGATTCTGAAAGTACAAAAGGATTTTCAAGAAAACTAAGCACAGCCTGCACTAGGAGGCACAGGTTTGGTTCACCCAGGAGATCAGGGTCTCAGCTGGGCGAGCACCCATGAGCAACACTGGGACTTGGCACAAGCTCCAAGGAGAATTTCTGCCAAGGAAACTGTGAGCATGGTGTGCTCTGCCCAGACCTCCTTTCCCCAGCTGCCTCACGGTCACCCTGACCTACGGCCAGAGCACCCAGCCCAAGGGCACTGCACGGTGTGTGCTGCCCAGGAGGCAGCAGGGCGAAGCCATCAGTGTCGGAGCAGCACAAGTGGGAATCCAGCCCGGGCTGTGAGCGTAGGGGGGGTTAAGCAAATAAATAAATAGGGCAGGACTCGGCGAGGCACTGATCTGACACGCCAAGCGCTCGCTTGGGCAGCCTCCAGCGGCCCTGCTCACCTGGGGCTCCCAGGAGGGCCGCGAAGCCTCCTTGGCGCTGGGAACCCACAAATTCCCAGGAAGCATAGGGAAAAAAGGAGCAGAAGGATACGGCAGGGAATAAATCCCCCTTTTCCCCTACCTTCCCACCCACAAAGCTTCCAAAAAAGCCCCCAGCCTGCTCCCAGCCCACGGCACGGGGAGCCCCGTCTCCGCCTGCGCCCCGCTCCCGCGGGCTCTGGATCGCCTCGTTCTGCCAGTTCTTTGCACCTTATTTGACTGCTGAAGGGAGAATCAAACAAAGCAGCCAGCCAGATCTCCTATCAAGTTCTTTCTTGCACCGTAAATCTCACAGCCTCGACGCTCTGCAACTCAACCGCTCCAAAAAGGGCGTTAAGCAACACATACGGGAGCAGCTCCAGAGTTTCCAGAAAAAAAACAGGGGGTTCAGCTTCCAGCCTGCTGGGAAGTTTCATGGGAAAAGTGGGGTCCAGAGAGACACCTCAGTGCTAAGGGCAGCGCTGGAAAGGTCTTCCTGGAAGAGGGCGAAGAGGGCAAAGATGGGAGGAAGGGCGTAAAGCAGTTATTTATTTATTTCCTACATGTGTGTGCAAGACTACTTCACCTACGGTTATGCAAAAGAAAGGCAGAGGCGATTTAAAAATTAATAAATTAATTTTTTTTTTAAAAAAAATTAAAGTTTTACTAAAATAAAAAGGGAGAAAGAAAACCTCTAAGGTTTAAATCTCCCTTTCTCCCTCCTGCTTTCTCTCAATTTTTCCCCCCCTTGCAAGTGAAAAAAAAAAAAAAAGAGGTAAAGAAACTGGAGAGTTTTGGAAGGAACAAATCCGCCTCTGTGGACTGGGTTTCCCCTCCCCCAACAAAAACAAGCACTCAGGGCTTGAAGGAATTTGCAGGCAGAGATCTGCCAAAAACATTGTGAAAAACTATGGGGGATTCATTGGAAACAGATGGCGTTTTCAGCTGTAATTCTGAAATTCTCCCCTTTTCTGACACAATACAAACATCGGGGCCGGGGGCGGCGGGGGGGCCGAGCCCCGCGGCGGCTGCGAGCGGCCGGCCCGGGGGTGCCGATGCTCGCGGGACCATTTGGTTGCCATCCCGCCCTCGGACAGCACAACAGCTCCCGGCCCAGCCGGGGCAAGTTTTCCAAGCAAACGAGGCTGCCGAGCCCCCAGAGCCGAGCGGCGGCGAGGGAGAAGGGGCGGCCGCCCGGAGCGCCCGCGCATCCCCCGCCCGCCCGCCCAGGTGCGCCCCGAGCGACCCCCGGGCCCGCACCGACCCCAAATCACACCGCAAAGACCCCCCCAGCCCCTCCGCCACTGCTCCCCGGCTCTGCCCTCCGCGGGGGCTCGGAGCGTGGAGCACAGCAGGAATTTCGGATGGGGGTGTTTTGTGTGCGGGTCGCCCCACCAGCGTCCCCCCTTCCTTTCGCGGCAGCCGGGAAGGGCAGGACAAGGTAAGCTGGCACTGTCAGGAACACCTCCCGGCTGCCTTCGCCGCTTTGATTTCCACCATCTCCTTCCTTGTGGGATGAGGAGCGGGGAGACAAAGAAGATGAGGTCAAGGAGGAACACCCACCGCAGCTGCTCGGGGAACGGGGAACTGGGGGTGCACGCACCAAAACTGAGCCCCGCTTGCTTATTTTAAACATGTGGCAAACTGCTGCGAGGAGAGGGAGAGGGAAAGAGGCCCAGGGACAGGGGAACGGGGGCGGCGATCCAAGGGCTGCCAGAAACACAAGGAAAAAGTCTGCAAAATAAAGAGGCTGTTCCTTACCTGAAGGGAAGATGCAGAGAAAGACAGGGAGGATTTGGAAAAGTCCCAGGGCTGTGGATCCTGCCCCTCTCCCCATACCCATCCATCCAGCTCGAGCTTTAACCACTATCCTCTCCCTGGAAGAAGAGTTTAAAAAAAAAAAAAAAAGGAGAAGGGGAGAGAGGAAGAGGGGGAGGAAAAAAAGGGAAAAATAAATCAATCGAAAGAACTTGAGGGAAAAAAAAATGAAATCAAAAGCCCCACATGGCTCCGCGGAGCGCGGCAGGCACGGGCGGCCCCAGCTCCGGGCTCTGCACTGAAAGATTACACAGACTTTTTCTCCTTCTTCTCCTCCTCCTCCTCTCCGTCCCCTCCCATCGCAACCCAGCCCCAGCCATCAATCATCCCGCTGCCTCCCAATGCCTGCATCCTCCGGCGCGCCTCCTCCTCCGAGCGCGCCCGCCTCCCCGGCCATGCTGCGGGAAGGGGCGGGAGCGGCCGCGGCCATGGAGCCGGCCGGGGAGGAGCGGCGAGAGAGAGCTGGGGACAGCCCGCACAGGGGGCTGGAGATGGGCATGGAGCCGCCAAGCTCCGCCGTGCCCCGGGGGAAGGGGTGGCGGTGGTCTCACGAAGGGCTCTTGATGTGTGCCACCATCGCAGCTCGCTGGCAGTTTGGGAGAGGGGCTTCCTCCCACCCCATCGGGTCTCAACACACACTGTGCCTTTCCCGCCCCTCTCCCATGGGCCTACCAAGAGCCCTCTGGTCCAAAGAACAAGCTAACCTGGCCCTGGGATCCCAGGCCCCAAAATTAAGCAGTTTGGGGTAAAGGGGCTGTTGCACAGCAGAGGAGAGAAACTGAGGCAGGGAGGCTTTAGGCAGCTGGTGCAGGGTAGGGGTTGTGATAGCGACACTGAGGTCTCCAGCCTGCTGGGGGATGGCATCCCCCCAGCACATGGAGCTCCTCCATATCTTCCAGCCCTGGCACCATGGCAGGTGAGAGTTTCACAACCGTTCCAGGTCATTCACCTGCACCTGCACTGGCAGCGGTGAAGTAACCCCAGGTGACTCAGAAACGGCAAGTCTCATAGATCCTTATCATGAGACTGGCACTCCTTACATAGGGGCACAGCTGTCAGGTACCCAAATCCAGCTGCCAGCCCACCAAGGACCGATGGAGATGAATAACAATACCTAAACTCACTCAGGACCACCACCACTGCCTCCTCTGCACCACCAGCCCACTCACAGACCTAGATGTTCACTGGGGGAAAGTCTCACCAATTATGTTGGTAGGATTGTCCCAGGGTCTCACTTTTAAGCCTCCCTTAGAGACCCTCTGGGCACTCCCAAGCAGAGACCAACCCTGAGAGAGCCCTGTCTGCTCACAGACCATCAGACAGAACAGCAGCTTGGAGCACACAGGCGTTTGCCTGCTGGGTTTCAAGATCCTGCTCTTTTATCCCTCCTGCAATGCCACAGCATGTGGAGGTGAGCAGATTGGATCTGCATCCCCACCATCCCAGGCGTCTGTGCCACCCATGAGAGGGCTAGGCTAGCAGGAAGGCATCCACTTAGCTTGGATCTCAAAAATTTCCCTTGAGGGATGTTTTAGCCACAGTGAACTAAGACCACTTCTGAATGAGGGTGCCTACGAGTGTAGGCTTTAATGACTTCCCTGTTTTGGATCATTAGCTCTCCTTTGATGGCATGTCCCCTTGCCATCCGGATGTTTCATCTCCTTTCTTTTGGGGTTCTTATGCAAAGAATAAAAGGATGCTGGTAGTTTTACACCACCCTTCTCCCAACTCTGTAAGACCACGCGTCTTTCGTCCCGCAGGTTGGTATAAGCTGGGATACTCCTTGACATTTCTTCTAATTATTCTTGGAAACCTCCTGTTCTAGCTCATAAACATCCTTAAGCGTGCTTTTTCGAGTGACTGTGGCTTAAATCTCTAATAAGTGTTTGTGATCTCCTTCCTGTCATGGATTGAATCTGTGATCTAGTACAACAAATATCCCACAGAAAGAGGAAGAGGAGATGGGAATAAATATACAAGAAGAAAAGATATCTTTTAACACCTAAATATTTGTCCATGAGGGGAGTGAGCCCCCATGCCTCCAAATGAAGGAGGAGCTTCTCTGGGGCTTTATCCAGGCTGCAACAGGAATTAAAACACTGCAGCTTTTCCATCTGGGACCCAGATGGGATCCAAAAATCCTGTGGCCTTGCCTGCCTAACGGAATATCTGCCTTGGTCCTGCTGGCCCTAGAGCTGTGCTCAGACGGTGTCCACTAAAGTCAGAGGGAGCTCTGTGTGCAGAGGAGCTGCCAGAGTGGGCAGAGCTGGGCAGGAGATGAAAGCTGGCAGGCCGGATCCAGACCTGTAGCAGAGGCAGTGTGGGAGGAACGCCGACTCGAAGCACCTCTTTGTGGGGGATGTCAAACAGGGGCAAATATGTCCAAACCCTGCCAGCTGCTCCTACCACCCAAGAAGAAATGCCTGCTGATGGGATGTGTAGGCAGCTGGAGCTGGAAGGGGCCTAGGGGGAGGAGAGAGAGGGTCTGTGAGCTGGGGAGAGTCCAGGAAAAGGCGGGGGGAGATCCAGGGGATGGGGTTCCAGACCTCAAATCCCTTCCTCTTGCTCCCGCCCTCTCCTCTTGCAATGCGACTTTTGCTTTCATTTCAAAATGAAAAACATAATTTCTGCTGTTATCCTGACTGATGACATCTAACATGATCTGTTTAACTAAAAAAACCCATCTGAGTTACGAACTTTGAAAACCCAGCTGTTAAATAGCTGCTGCGAGGCTGCTTTGATGGTTTGACCTAAAGCACCACTTTGGTATTGCCGTTTTGGGGCAGGCTGACACATTGCAACGATAGCCTGGAATCCAGTCTGAGGCATTATAGTTAAAATAAGACCCTTGATGGAAATTCTGCCTTTGGTGTAGGGAAAACTGTGCTGCTATAAAGCAACGGTCGGATGCCCCTGGCTCCAGTTTGTAAAAATTTCTCCTTGATTTTGCTCCGTTGCATCATGCATTGCAAATGGGATTGCTGTTCTTGGCACTGATCAAAGCAGCGGATTTCGCTGGAGAAAACAACAGATGTGTCCAAACCGTAACTTCGGGGAGGAAAAGGCCCCAAATAAGGTGTGTTTCTGAAATCCTGCTCCCCCTTACACATTTTTGAAATAAACTTCACCTTTCTGTTTAGCTGAATCAAAGCTCTGGACTTTAAATCACCTACTGAATCAGAGGCTGTGTGAAATTCGGATCTGTGCCCTGCTTTATGGGGATATCTAGGCTTGGAAATGTGGAGCTACTGCGCTTCCCCCAACTTCTTTCCTTCCCAAAGCCCATGCAGGACTCCCTGTTCAGGCAGCGTTGAGCTTGATGCTCCTTGCAAACAGAATGTGGGAAACCACCCACCACTGACATGCAACCACTGCAGCGGCTCAGCTCCGGGGCACGGGCACCTCCGTGGTCATCTGCACGTTGCTGCCGTGTTTGGTGTCACTGTGGAGGGGTGACATGCAAATCACAGCCTTCTCCGAGGGATTTGCAGGATGCTGGAGGAGTCACAGATCCCGTGGGACACTCAGCTGGGATGGCTGGGCTGAGCTTCCCTTTTCTCTGCCCTGCGTGGCTGTGGGCTTCAGTGGGGCTGAGTGAATGTGGCTGATTTGAACGCAGAGGTTTGCAGATGAGGGCTGCCCTTACAGCCTCCCTAATGGAATCATTCACTACCTGTAATTATATGGCTAAAATAGTAAACATGGGTATTTCTGAGGGCTGCAACTAGTAGTTAGAGGAGTGGAGGTCGGGGCTCCTGGTCTGCTCCTGACTCTGCCATGAACTTTCTGTGTGGCCACTTTTCACACCACTATCTCCACACTCCTGCTCTGCCTCAGGACACGGTGTTCAACTCATGGCCTGTCTGGGATAAGCCATAATCACTCCAGCAGGAAACTAATCCTGAAACGCTCTGCAGGGATATGTGTGTGTTTGGGGTGAGCAGCAAAAAGCAAGCTGTTCCTTAAAGGAGAAAGAAAGGAAGTTTGGAATGGAAACTCCCAAGTTGTTGCCTGGAGAGGTTTGACAACTGATCCCAAAATGTTTGTGAAAATAAAAGCAAACATTTGTGCGCTGAACAATTCCCTTACTAAAGAAAAAAAACCCCTCCTAATAAGAAGAACCAAAAATACCCCAAAATCTTTTTGCAGTAACAGCCACCTCTGATATCTGCAATTAAATTTAAAGACGTTCCTTTTACTCATCATTCCAAGCTGCCAAATACACATCTAAACCCCCTTCCCTACCAATGTTTCCTTGCGGGTAGAGCAGGAAAATGTCCCCCCAGGATCTCCTTAGTGCCCTGCACTAAACTTTGACATCAGCTGGATGGGGCAGGCAGAGAGGATGGCACAGAGCTGGGCTTTGAAGAGTGACCCACTCCTGCGTAGCAAAGTGCACAGAGGAGTTTGTTGGTTTATCTAAATCCTCCTTCCCACTGCTGCCCCCGTGAACACCAGCCTCATCAACCTGGCTGTGTAAAAAGCGGCCAGTTTGAAAGGTGGAAAAAAAAATACAGCTTTGTGCCACCAGTAAATGAAATGTAAGAACTCTTTTGTTGACCTGCATCCTTGCATCTGCAGATTAACTGATTATGAGCAACCCCCACTGAAGGCACAGTGGGTAACCTTCTCTCCTCAAATTGCCTCCTCCAAGCCCACAGCCATAAAAAATCACCTCTAAATGCTGAAAAACAGCCAGGCTGCATAAGGAGAAGGGAAGATGGGCTGGCGGAAAACTTCCAGTCTCACCCATGACAGAAAGCAAAACAAGCAGGAATATTTTAAGGCAAACAGTTCATCACACTGACTTTTTGGGCTTGTTAACACTCATTTGTGTCTCTCCCTTTCCCTCTCCTGCAAAGCCCTGGGGGGGCAAGGCCTAATTCCAACACATGGGAACATGTAACCATCTCTTGTTCAGCAGTGTTTGGAGGGCTGGCTGGAGTTCACCATCTGTATATTGAATTCTCAGCAGGGAGCTGGTCTTCCTGGCCCAGTCTTCTATTTGGGTAAATATCAAGCAATATCTCTGTAGTGTATCTTCTTCACATCTGGGCTCCCCTCTAAGCAAAAATAGAAGATGGGCTGGGAGGTTCCCTAGATCAAGTTCAAATGGCCAAATGTCAGCTTAGCAGAAAAGGTGGATAAGTCTGAACTGCCAAACAATGATCAGAATCATAGAATCACAGAATGGTTGGAGTTGGAAGGGGCCTTAAAGATCATCTAGTTCTGATTCCCCTGCCATGGGCAGGAACACCAGAAGAATTGCAGAGAACTGGGTGCTTACCAGCACAGACAGGAGCCAGTCTGTGATGGGACAGTCTTTCTCTGCTGCTTTTAAAAGCTCCTGACATCTCGAGAAAGTGCAAACATTGCTCACTAATTCCCCTCCTCTGACTGACAGGTCAGCTAAGGACATCTCGATCCTATTTAAAGGTGGGAGATGGCATCAAGTGTTTGCAAGCCTATATCTGCAGCCCTCTGAGCAAGGGGTGTTTGAAGGATCCTCTGGAAAAAGCTCTGTGAAACCCAATCAGCTTTGCCAGGTCTCCTTCTGTCAAATTGCAGCAGCAGTGGCCAGAAATACAACCCAACACAGGATGCCTTTCCTGCATTCTCAGTTGTGACACACTGAGTGACAGTGACCTCAGCTGATTTAAAACTTTGTCCTGAATATCCGAGAAAGAGACATTCCTTCTTATGGGAGAAAAAAACCCCAAACCCAAACAACTTTAACCCAGCACTTCTGTGGTTATTTTGGCAAACGAAAATGGGAGTTTTTGTGAAGAGGGAGCATCTTGGAGGTGGCACCAGGAGTCCTCCCGGGTGTGCCTGGCTTGGGGCTGGGCTGGGATTAAGGCTGAGACTGGGGCTGGGGTTTGAGCTGGGACTAAGGCAAGGTTGGAGCTGAGCTGGGACTGGGATGAGCTGGGCTGGTACTGGGCTGGACTGGGATTGGGCTGGGCCGGGGCTGCGGCCCCACTGGGTGGTGCTGTTATCCCTGCGCCGCCTGCAAAAGTATCCAGTTTATAAAATAAATGGAATCCAACGCCGCCTTAAACCACATGACATAACAGCAGCTTGCGAGCTCCCATTAAAATCTCAATTTGGGGAAATTGATTCTACCTCTGAGCAATTGCGATGCAATTACTCCAACAGGCAGCAATCAAGAATCACATCAAAACAACACCAAACTTTCATCTCCTGCCTCACAACCACCACCACAACAAAAAGCACCTGTCTTACAAACGCAGCCCGGTTTCCATAAATATATGTAATTTTTTGGAAGGGCAACGTGCATGTTCCAGAGTGGAAGCTTGGACAGAGGCTGCTCTGCCTGGTGCGTTTGAACTGTCCTGTCTGGGGGCTTTATTCTGTCCCCCCCGTCTCCTGGAGGAGATTTTGGGCTATTTACGGGCTCAGGACATCAGGAACGAAGTCGCTCCCGCTGCCCTGCCGCACTCCAGCTGCCCATCCTCCAGATGTGCCCGTCCCAGCCGTGTCCCACATCTGTCCAGCTGTCACCCGCCGTCTTCCTTCCCTCGGGGTTCGTAACCCCCCCCAAGCACTTTGCAGCCAGGGGAGTTCAGGGGGAGCTTTGTGTCCCCGCTCCGCTCTCGATACCTGCGATCAGCCCCGGGATGAGCAGTCCGAGGGAAAGGGGGAAATATTGGGGAGGATGTTTACAGTTCTCATCCGTGGTCTGCAAGGAATTACTCGATTGACTTAGCGCAGCAGGGAGCAGCTTTAGTGGCAACCATCAGAAGGGAGGATAAATGAATAACCTCATGCATGCCAGCTAGAGGAGCCGGGCAGGGAGCGCAGGGCAGGGGAAGCGGGAGGAATCCAGGTTCCTTATAAAAACGGCCGGGAAAGGGGGAGCCAGGAGGGGACCCGGAGCCTCAACAGGTCCGGAGGAGGAAGGGCCATGCAGGGAGCCGGGGGACATGCGGCCGGGGGTCCCCAGCCCCCGCCCCGCTTACCTTGGCGGCCGCATCAGCCTCTCCAGCCCCGCGGGGGTCGGTGCAGGCAGCGGCGGCTTTTTTTTTTGGTATATATATTTTTTTTTCCAGGAGGGGTAAATAAAACTAAAAATAAAAAACTAAATCAAACGAAACCCAAACGAAATAAAATAGTAAAAGCCCCCAAGGGTGGAAGTGGGGGTGGCGGGGGGGTGGAGGCCGAGGGGCGCGGGCAGCCCCCCGCCCTGCGGGCAGCCCCGGCGGGGTGCAGGCGGCCTCGCTCAGCGGGACGCGGGGAGCCGCATCGCCCTCCCGGAGCATGTGAGAGGCAGCGGAGGAGATAGAGCCAGATAGGGAGGTCCCCTCCCTCCTCCCTCCTTCCCTCCTCCCTCCCTCCTTCCCTCCGCGCACGCTGAGCAGCGTCGTTCGCAAGGAGCGGCGGAGGGAGGGAGGGACAGAGGGAGGGAGGGGCAGCCCCGGCCCGAGAAGGGGGGCTGGGGGTCTCCGCTGCAACACCCCGACCCCCAGCACCCCCTCTCCGCGTGCAGGCAGACAGGGCTGGGGGACGTGGAGGAGGATTTCAGGGTTTTCCCGGAGAGGTGGG
This sequence comes from Passer montanus, assembly GCF_014805655.1. NCBI lineage: Eukaryota > Metazoa > Chordata > Aves > Passeriformes > Passeridae > Passer > Passer montanus. The sequence goes on from NW_024369929.1 coordinate 12,365,196, forward strand.
GATGCTCCACCTGCAGCAGGAGGAGATGAAGGGGAAGTGGGGTTTGGGGGGCACACCCCTGTCCAGACCCTGGCGTGTGTGTAGGTGCTGAGAGCATCTTTACGTTGACGGGGATGGTGACAAAGGCAGGGACTGGGGGCGGGAGGAGGACCCTCAGCAGGACTGTGAAGTGGGGAAGGGATGGAGACCCCAGGCTGCCCTCAGAGCCCCTCAGGGTAGCTGCCCACCTCAGCTGCCCCAGCACCCAGCATTGCTGAGAGCTGGGCAGTGTGGCAACTCGCCCTCAAGTCTCCCCAGCACTCTTGGTGAGAGGCTTGTGGGGGCTGGTTTTGGCAGGCATGGGTACCAGGGCGATGGGAAAGCTCTGGGTGCCGGATTGTGCCAACCCAAGTGTCAGACACACAATTAATTACTGCAGCCCCAGAGCCACAAACACTAAATATGCTGTCTCCGTAGCGTGTGGATAATAGCAGCTCTTTGCAAAGTGTTTCTTTCTCCCCTTTCTCCTCTGTGTGCAAGAGACAGCGACTGCAGAGAGCACACAGCAGCTCTCCAGTGCTTGATTAAGTCAGCAGTGAAGACAAAATGTGCCTGTACAGCTCAGGCTTAAGGAGGGATTTGAGTGTGTGTAAGGTACAAATTAGAAAATGGATGTGATTTAATCACAACAAATCTAAACAGCCCTGCTACAGAAACCTTGCCATCAAAGAGGGCTTTCTCTTAAATGTGGGCACAGTGAGTGTATAGTCCTGACAAAGGAACAACGTGTTTGGGGATGAGTTATTAAAGCAGAAACAGAGAGAAGACTGGGGAAAGCCTGATGTATACCAGATAAGTTATCAGTTATAGAAGGAACGGCTTCCTTCCGTAATAATTATTTGCAAATCAGTCCTCAGTTCTGGATACTCTGGTGTCTGGACACCACAGCAGAGACAGAGCAGCTTCTGTCAGGCTTGGGATGCTGCACAGACAGGAAACCAGGCACAGACCCTGCCTGGGAGAAGGTAAACTGCTTGTTCGGAGGAGCCCAAGTGAATGCAGCAGACAAAGAGGAGGGGGGAGAAGCCATGGCAAGCCCAGGCCTTCCTGCAGGTGTGCACAGTGGGTCGGGCGCGAGTCCCAGGCTGTAAAATACCGTACACTGGAGCATTACTAATCCCAGCTCCTGGGGACTGTGCCCCTGCTGGCTGGGGGGGCATTGCCACCGCAACCACAGCAGCTTTGGCCGTGCTGGGGAAGGGCTTCCCTGAGAAGACAAAGCACGAGAGAGAAGAATGCTAATGCACAGGGCGCCGAGGTGCCTTGGTAACAGCAGCAGAGCATTGCGGCGGCAGCAAATTGGTGCTGAGCCCGGTTCCTGTTGGGAACCAGGAGCCCCGGAGTGGGGAGGCTCCACCAAAGCACAGCTGCATTCGTGGGAACTCTCAGAAGTCTCCGCTGGCCGCTTCCCCCAGCTCTTATCGGCGCGCCCGTTAATCTTTGGCATCGCAACAGGAGTTGGCACCTCCAGTTCCAGGTGCAAGGTGCATGTCTTTGACCTTGCCATTTCCTCCATAAACACCCTGCGAGGTGTAAGAGCAGCAACGGCCCTGCGTGGGCACCTTCTGGGTGAGCTTAGCCCCTGTGGTGCCAGCAGCGCCCAGCTGGCAGGGCAGTGGTGGGGATGACTGCGGGTCCTGGGCAAGAGAAGGCCTCCATGGGCGTGGGCTGTTGTCCTTGCAGGGAAACTCCAAGAGTACTGATGTGAATTTGGTCCTCATCTGTGAAGCACAGCCAGGTTAAAATTAGATTCATCGTATTCAGATTTCTCTTTTCTTTGCTTGTCTGATGAACCCCCAGTTTAGTGCCTGTGACCAGTTTCTTATCCCTGGAGAGGAATTTGCCACTCTGCCTGTGCAGGGACCTTCCTGGCCACAAACCAAACAAAGCAAATAACACCAGTAGAGTTTGTCCTTCCAGATATGATTAAGACAACACAAGTGAACAGGCAGTTAAAGGAGGAGCTTGGCCATGGGAGAAGCATGAGACCTATTATCAGGAGGCAGGTGGCTGTCCTGGGAAGCAGGAAGACTTAGGTGACCTGAGGAATATTGATGGGTTGTGATATGCTGTAGAATCATAGAATGGTTTGGGCTGGAAGGGACCTTAAAGATCATCCAGTTGCAGCCCCTGTGCCATGGGATATGTGGAGGGGATCACAGATCACTGACACTGATGGAAATCATCTTCAGGAGTTTTTGGGCATCACCAGGTTGACATGCAGGTGCAACCGAGAGCATGAGACACACGAGCTTTTCATCTGCCATTTCCATCCATGCATGAGGATTGCCTAAACCTATTATTTTGAAGGCATTTTCCATGCTGCAGCTATCTTCCTTGACCTCTAAAAGATCTGGCTGATCCTGATCTCAAGATGAAAGATTGCCACCTCACGGGCTGTGAACACCCGTCTGTGAGATTAGGCCCTGAATTATTAATACAATCAATGACTACCTCTTTTCATCCTGGAAGAGGCACAAAGGAAAGCTACGGGGGCCCTGAAAGGGAGGGAGGATTCTCGAGCAAGGGGGGAAGAAGCCACCAGTGGAAACTGGTTTTCTTTGGGTGGAAACGCCTCCTGTGTGTGTTTTATTTTGGAGGCAGGAACAATGGCACCATTCAGGAGGCGACAACCCAGCTGTGTTGGTAGGGCTGATGGTGGCACTGGGAAACCTCCCATGGGGACTGTGTCCCCAAGGGAGGGCATTCTTCCTTGCAGCCCCTCTCCTGCATTCAGTGCATCATGGGCTGCACTAAAATGGGGGCCCACGAGCCTGAACTGCAGAGCTAAAGCGTGTGGAGAGGAGGAGCTGGGGAGCAGGGGGATGTGCTCATCCTTCCAGTGCACAAAGCTACCAACACCTACACCCACAGGTGACAGAGCCTGTGTTTTGTGGGGTGCAGTGTGGGGTTTTTTCACCATGGGAAGGTTGTGGACATCACCAGACTGAGGGATGGACTGCAAGGCCATGCTTTTGCTGCCTGGAGCACAGTAACCTTTCCTGTGGAAGCTTCAGTCTGGAGGTGTTGTGACCATGTGCTGCTGGGTCTCTCTCCTGATCTTTACACTTTTCCTTGGCTTGAGCCTGACTGACCAATTTGGGTCATTTTGGTGATACTGGTTCCTTTCTCTTTTCCCTGTTGCATTTGGGAGGAAGGTATTATGGCCCTCTTCTCATCCAGGACCAGAGAAAATTCCCCAGTTCTGAGCCCCACATAGAAAATGAAGCTAGTTGGAAACCAAAAATAAAATTCTGTCTTTGCTCCGTTTTTCAAGAGGTTAAAAAAATGTATTGTGCTAGTGAAGCTATTCTTTCTGAGTAGATAATGTAAAGCATTGCTTCAGTGCTGGCCAAAATGTCTGAGAAACATTTTCCCCCTCCTTTTAATTAAAGTTCATATTAACATTGCAAATAAGATAAGAAAAGAAGTGTTCAGTTACAATTATGTAGCGCTTTGTGATCACAAACAGATTCTGTAATCCCTGCTCAGGGGGTTTCAGAGCTGAATTTAGCTTATTTCAGAGTACAAAGTTGAGCTCAGCCAAGACTTGCTCTCCTACTCTGTGTGATCCTCATCTGTGCTCTGGTCACACAAGGGACCCATGGCAAGCCAGGCTGCACAGCCAACAGCATCCCACAGATGCATCAGCTGCCCTGGCTGGGGACCAAACCTCCTTTTTGCCTATGCAGCTATTTATTAATATTCTTGTACCTATTAGTTTTAAACTGATGCTTGCTTCAAGCATCAAAACCTGGTACTGGTTCAGCTGCAGCTGCTGATGGGCTCAAACCCAGAGACATGAAGCTCTTCACTGTGGCTGAAAGTGAGCATTTATGGGCTCTGACCTGGCCAGTGTTGTCCTGTCCTAGGTAGGGCCATGGCCCATGGGCAAAGGCAGGATCCTGAGCAGGTGGAAATATTCCTCCTCCCTGACCTGTGCTTCTAAACTGTCTGACCTTAAAGTATTTGCAGCAGGCATGGGAGTAATCCCCTGGGTTCAGCATGGCCATCTTGTGTTTAAATTTAGGCATGAGTTGAAATACCTGACTGAGAGCCTTGGAGTGACATTTACATTACAGCAACCCCTGGCACTTAATGGACTTAATAGAGCAATGCAATCCACAGCAAATGTGAAATTCAGTGCCAGGCTGTGCGTGGATAAAGCTATGGAGACAGGGAGATGGACAGGAGTCAAGTGCATCTGGGCTTCTGGAGAGCAGCCCCAGCTGCTCATGGCTTCTGCTGTCATTCCTTGGCTTGATGTCACAAGATGGAAAGAGCAGAGGATGGAAGGTCAGTGGCAAGAGGATGCCCTCTCCACAAAAATAGTCCTTTGCTGTGCTACAGAGCTCTACCTCCGTTTCCAGGCAGCTGTTAGAGAAACATTTTTACATCGTTATGTCTCCTAGAGCGATCTACGAAGAGGAGCTTAGGGAGGCATTAGGGTTTTATGTGAGTTTAGGTTGCAGTTTGCAAAAGTGCTTTGTTCCTAAAATGCTGATTAGGTTTCCTGCAGACACTGGTGCGTTAGAGGCAAGTCGGGCTAGAAGGTGAGGAAAAAGTCACCTGCCAAGCAATTTGGAGAACTTAGGTCTCCCCAGATAATTCAGTTCCATCAGGTGACTCATGCAGGACACCACCAGAAGTCTCCAGTTCAGAAGGCCACATCTGGAGAGTGAGTGGTGAGGTAAAATTAAATTAAATTGAAAAGTTCAGCCAAGGATTTGGAGGTTTTTGTGGAGAGATAGTGTTAACTCCAACATCAATCACTAGAAATAAAGCCTAATGAAGGTCTGAGCTCCAAAAAGCAAAGGAACAGTGTGGAGGGTCCCAATACCAGCAAAATGGCGTGAAGACCCTGAAGAAGCATTAAATAATTAACACAAATATCTGAAGGCACTTTAGACCTTTCTCCCCGTTTCAGGCTATGCACTGTGGGGAGATTAGCTAAATTTGAGATTACCCAAACCCTTGTGCCCCACCGTGCAGGGCTGATGTCCCCCCTCCCCAGGGCAGCCACCCTCTCTCTCCCTCCTCCGCTCCAGCGCCTCCTCACCCGGGGAATACAAATTGGGCAGCACTGGAGCATATGGAGGGGAAGAATGCTCAGCTGTGAGTTTCGGGGATGGGTATTATACAAACCCAGCCACCAGCACGTCACCTTTTCAAAGGCTTCAAATCCGCTACAAATTGCTTCTGAATGACAATGGGAATTTCTCGCCCTTCACAAAGCCCCCCGTATTAGCATCTTTATTGGAATAAACTAGCTAATTTCTGCAGTCGAAGGGCTGGTCTGGAGAATCCGTAATTCTAATTAGATGGATATTCATCAGCACCCTGATGCTTGCGGGGTGTCTGGTCCAGCCAGGGGCTGCCACCTGCCCAAGTGTGGATCAGACAAAGGGAAGGGGAGCGTTCAGTCCCCGGGGCCAGCAGCAGAGCAGGACATTGCAGGGTCCTTGTAATCCTCGATTTGTTCTTTGTGCCGTTTGTTAATTCCTAGGCACAGGGTGGGGAGCCTGCACTTGCAGGAATAATGATAAATCTGTGCCCTTCACCATCCGTCAGGTCCCTCTATGGCAAATAAACCTGCAGGCTGACTGACTGTGGCCTGACTGAAACACTTTTAGGGGTAGAAGGAGATTCAGTCTGTCTGTCTGTCCATCCTGAATAACTGCATAACAGCTTGTCAATAAAATCAGCATTTGTCTTGGAGAATGGTTGTGGGGTTTCTCCAAACCAAGGGCTGATGCCTTGCAGTTGGCAGTGGTGCACAGATGAAATTTCTTCTTTGTTGCTACCCAATAGATTCCATAAAGAGAAAGGAAAAAGAGAAGAGATAAGCAAAAATCCATAAACATAAACACCCCAAAACCAAACCTTGATGATTTGCAGGGAAGCAGAGCTTATTTTTCACTATGCATTGAAAATGTGAAGACTTGGGAGGGCTTTTCCTGGGCATGTGGGAGCATTAATCAATTGGGCATTCACTGGCCTGGCTCATAGCCAGGATGGCTCAGGACTGCCCCAGGACTGTCCCCACAAAAAATCCTGATCTATAACCCAGGTACCAGCCATGCTGTAGTAACTGCAGTATTATCAAGAGGGAGAGTGAGTGATGTGCTTTCCTGCCTGTAGCAGGTATCTTTAATCTCTGATCTGTTTGGCCAGAAGTGGCTCAGATCAGTTGCAGTCAGTGGCTCTCAGTGTCAGCAGGGCAATATTTTCCCTTTGTTTTTATGTTAAACTCTTGGATTTAACCCAAGAGGCATGGCTGTTCAGGAGCATTGAAGTCTCCACGGTGTCATTTGAGGGGGACAGATCCTTCAGATTTTATTCTCTTACAAGGTCAGGCTCGGTGGAGGAATGCTGAAAATCTCTCATCTCTGTGCTGAATAAACACAGCCTGAGGGCAAAGCAGGGCTAGTTTTGACACTGTCTGTCTAATTGTCAGAAGAGTGAAGCCCCCCAGATGTGCAGCATCAGAGGCAAAGCTGGTGGCTCCAGAGTCCTCTTAACTGCTTGTCACTTATCTGACAGTGTGCTGTGGACCAGGCAAAGCAGCAAGCCCATGCCAGGCTGCTGTCCCCGTGCTTCCCCCATGGATAGATCTGTGCCCGTGGTGTGTCCTGAGAGCAGCTCACTGCTCTTCACACGTAGCACCAGCCACCCAGAGTGCAAACCCATTCCTTTCTCTGCCTCCCACCTCTCCGAGGGTTAATGGAAACAGGAGATGGGCTGCGAAATGCCAGTAAACAAGGCTCAGCTGCTGAGGGGAGAAGGTCAAAGGACAAAAATGAGAACAAGTCTGTGCTCAGCCCGGCTGCTGCTGCTGCCACCTGCCCCGGCCCCAGGATGGAAATTGCTGCTTGACTCTCCCTTCCTCCTGTTGAAGGTCTCGCCCTTCATCCAGGCTCAGTTTGTATTTCAATGGATTTGCCAGAGGCTCTCTTCTCCCCCAGACCAGTGGCTAAGGTTCCCATGGATGCAAATTGTCTTGTTCTGAGTTTTTCTGAGATGGAGACCCAAGGGTTTCTGCTGGGAAGGGAATTTGACCCAAAATGTGCAGAGCAGTGAGGTTTGCTTCCCATCACCCAAAAACTGCCAGGCCACCCCTTGCCTGATGCAACACCTTACACAGGCAGATGGCAGAGCCTGAGCCATGGTGCTGCCTGCTTTGTGAACCTTGCTGCAGACTTGTTTATGCTGGAAAAATTATATTTGAGAGTGTTTTCCCCAGCCACTGCTGGGGTGGGATGTGGGAGCCTTGATATGGGCTTTCCTATCCCTTGCCAGTGCTGCTATCCCAAGTATCAGCCATCTTTCAGCAGTGCTCTGGTGATGGGATTAACGTGCATTAGGAGGTTTTGTTCTCATCTCTCCCTGGGAGGATCAGATGCAGTGAAATATCTCATTTTGCTGGTTGCTTTTTGAAAAATGTGTGGTATGTGTTAATGTTAGAAAGGCAAGGTCAAAGGAACAGGACCGCAGGACACAGGGCTGGAAAAACCCTTTTAGGGCAAGGATTTTGGTCCGTGTTATTGTAGCCCTGTTTGCACTGTTTTAGAAGCAGCGCAGTTGTTTACCCCCAGCACATGTGCTGCAAGGCTGTTCCTGGATCCCAACTGTTTCCTGTGAAGAAATGTGGAAGAAAAGCTGCGGATCTTGTGTCACTTGTCCTTCAACAAGAGAGCAAGCCCTGTGCCAGCTCAGCACAAGCTCCATCTGCTGCACCTACAGGCACGTAGGTCATCCTGCCTGGGGAGGTTTCTGCTCTACCCAAGAAATACAAGTCGTTGCTGGTATTTATCCCAAAGTTTTTCATTGGCCATCTTGGCTAGAGGAATGTGAATTTGAGTTGGAGCAGTTTTGGCAGAAATCAGCCCTGAAAGGAGACTTTCTTCAATTTGTAGAGAGCACTGATGGCATGGTTTAGGAAGGATGTTGAGAGTAAAACAAATCCAGCTGAAGCAAGCATCCATGTGAGCAAGTGTAAACACCAAAAGCCATTTAGGCAGCATTGGTACATTGCTGCTGGCATCAGGTACAGCTGTTAACTGAGCTCTTTGATGGACAAAGTGTCAGTGACAACCCCATCACATACCTCCTGCATGTTTGATCTGTGACCCATTTCTCTTGTGGGGCAATGCCCCCAGCTTGACCTGCTCAAGTCAGAGTCATCTCAGCCTGAAACTGTTCCTCATGTGGAAGCAGAAGTGCTTTTAGATCAGCTGCTTGGTGATAATTTATACCTCTAGTACACCAGAAGTGTACATCTATATTTCTAGGCGCTTCAAGTTTTGTGGGTATGGTACTAAGATCTCTGGAGAATTCCCTAATAATGATGGCTCACATATTGCTTTTCTTGGCTTCTCCATACTGAAGTTCATCCTCCTTCCTGGCTCACAGTAATGGAGAAGTGTCCAAAGAGCGTTGCACCTTCCTCCAAGCAGATGTGACACAGCCACAACCAGAGGTGACCACTGAGTGCACCTGAGCCACACGCCTGGAATGAGTCCCACACTGAATGGTACAAGTGGGAGGCTTATGAACCCTTTCAGGAAACAGATTTACAAAGACAGGAGTGTTTTCCCAGTCCTGCAGCGAAATAAGTGGTAGCAGTGGTAGAAACATTGTTTTTGTGGTGAAGAAAACATTGTGTGGCCAATGCCAATAGAGCATGATCCAGCTTCCTGGAAGAGCCTTTGAGCAATTTGCTTCCCTTTGGCTGTTGGCACCCTTCTCCTTTCTGTTCCCTAGGGATTTCAGCTGAGCTGGTGTGTTTTCAAAGGCCAGGGCTCCAAACCCAATGTAGCTGTTGAATCAGAGGTGCATTTGCCAGAAATGCCTGGACTCAAACCTGACTGGGAGCTCTGTCCAAGCCATCCTGGAGCAGAGCTGTTGGCCCATCAAAGTCAGCAGCCATGGATGGAGTGGGTGAGGTGCTGAAGTGGTATTGGCTGATATTTTGGCTGCCAGGCTGGAGTGGGAAGGCACAGGTTATGTTTTAGGAGGGATGAGTCTTCTCTCCCCAAGGCGTGAGTGTTGCTGGCTCCAGCTCCCTCATGCTGAAAGTTTTAAAGGTTTGAGTGCACACAGAATATTAGAATGTCCTGAGCTGGATAGGATCACACAAGGATCATTGTGCCCTGGGATATGGGATACTTGACAGGCACCCCTGGACATGAATATTGAACAGACCCTTCTCCAACATTTCTTATAAAAGGAACATACTTGGTGTGTTTTTATGTTCTTCATCCCCACAGATCCCCAGCTACACCATGGGACCAAAATTACCTGTGGTGGACAGTTCTTGAGGGGATGTGACTGGATCTGGAACTACCCAGCAAACCACACAGTGCTTTAGGGGATGAAAAGGAGTTTGTGTTCTTGTGGGGGTGGAGTACAGTCCCTCCAAAAACCCTCTGAAGGAAGATGGGGCACTAAAGGGCACTTATCACAATGCTGTGATTAGCAGCCATGACTCTGCTGGGGGGAGAGTTCCATTTACAAAATTAATAATGCACTGGTAGGAGGCAGAAGGCAACCACAGGCTAACTTTTTCAACTGTTAATTAGCAAGGTCACACTGCATTTATGTTGGATTTTCCTGCTGTTGTGTTTTAATTTCATTACAGTTATGTTTGTTAGGATAGAATCACAGAATGATTTGAGTTGGAAGGGCCCTTAAAACCATCCAGTTCCAACCCCACCACCATGGGCAGGGCCACCTTCCACGAGATCAGGTTGCTCAGAATATAGCTGGGATGTGCATGGATGAGCATTGAGAGAATTCCCCATGCAGAACAAGATTTTTTTTTCCTTCCACCAAACAGGCAGTTCATGAACTGCTTGTTCATAGCAGCATATTTCTAGAAGACAATTTTCTTCCCTTTAAAAGGACTTGGGGAAAAAGGACCATCATTTCCAGGCAGAAATTTTTCTGAGGAGGATATTTTTGTGCCTGGCTAAGGAGAAATGTAAAAAGGTCATAGAAAATTAAAATTCATATTTCTAGAAGACAAGTAATTTTCTTCCCTTTAAAAGGACTTGGGGAAAAAGGACCATCATTTCCAGGCAGAAATTTTTCTGAGGAGGATATTTTTGTGCCTGGCTAAGGAGAAATGTAAAAAGGTCATAGAAAATTAAAATCACATGCTCAGAACATTTTGGGGCAGGTGTTTTTCCTAAGCCAGAATTCAATATTTGGAGGCTGTATCCCGGGATTTACATTCCTCCTGATATTTCACCTGTTGCAGCAGTACAACTGGAAGGCTAATGATTTCATACGCCAAGCAGCCTGGCTCCTCTGGACCCAGCTCAACAGCAGTGCTTTAAAACACTGCAATTCCTGCAGCTCTCCCAACCCTCAGATGAGCACTCCGCTCTGGCTGCTCCTCGCTGCATTTCACTTGGCATGCAGGCTACGGATGAGGAATGCACAGAATTTCCTTTTCCACCCGTCAGATCCTCTGTCTCGAGCCTGGCCCGGCCCCAAGAGCACAACGGATGCAGCTGGAGAAGGGCAGGTCCCATCTTGCTGCTGAGCCCCAGTGACACTTCACCTCCTGCGCTCCGCGAGCCGCCAGCAGCTGGAGCTGGATGCGAGTCAGTGGCCGAGCATCAGCTGCTGCCTGTGGAAACAGCTCCTTTCTGGGGCAGGAGGGGGTTGTTTCCCAGGCTGGAGGGGGTGATGGAGCCTATGGCTCCTGTGGGAGAAGAAGGAGGTGGAATTGAATCTGATTGAAGGTGTTTTCCTGATTTTGAGCCTTGATTTCTCCGTTGGTGTTGGGCTGTGTGGGCAGGTGATGGGACCACAGCTCTGCCTGCTGAGGGGTGCTGCCAGCAGCTTTGTCCCAGCAGGAAAACTGACCACGATTAATTGTGATTCCTTAGTGTCAGCAGTAGTTGGGAATCGATAGGGAGCTTTGAGCTATCAAATAATGAGACTGGTTAATCCCTTGTGCTGCTCCAGAAAGGTGTTTGGGAGGAGCATTACTCTGGGGCAACCATTTCTTGGTGCCACTGATGCTCTGTGAGACTGAGAGGCTTTCCCACAGGTCTGTTGGCTTGGCCTTTGTTGCAATGGGGGCTGTAAATACAGGATCAAATTCTGTCTTATCTCATCCTTAAAAATTATTTTTCTTGGCCTGGGATGGAACATTAACTGGCTTCTTTCCTAAAGCAGCTGTACAGCAAAGATGGGATTGAATGAACCTCTTTCCCTGGAGCTTAGGAACAACTCAAGATGGGTAGAAAGCTGCTATTGCATCACTGGTACAGAAATAACTATAATTCACACACCATGTACAAAGATACCAGAGTCTGATTACTGCCAGCAGTGGCTGCATTGGTCACAACTCTCTCTATTGCATCAGAAAAGCAAGTTATATCCCAAGGATGTTGCTGAGAAATGAAAAAGGGGTTTTAGTTTTGTTTGGTTTTTCCTTTTAATTTTTTTTCCAGTGGAATTATCCCAGAAATGGTGTATGAATTGCTGGAAGAAAGTCAGACTTCAAAAGACATTAGAAAGTATTCCTCTTCCTCCCCAGACTATAGATTTCCTTTATTAGAAGAACAGTGCCTTGAAAATAGCCTGTAATAAAATTTGCTGTTTAATTAGACTTCATTTAATTTATGTATTTAATTTTGCTGGAATGGTTAAAGACTACTGATGTTGAGGGAATTTCCTTTTTGTTTTTCCTGTGTATTTCCTTATCTAAGAATTTCTAGGACTGTCAAATGTTCTCTTCTGGTTTTGCTAGGAGGTCTTCTTTAGCTGTGTAGAGTCAAGTTTGCCTAATAATGTTTATTAACTTAATCAAAATATTAACAAAGACCTCTTTTAAACAAAGTGCTGGCTAGGCACTGGAATGAAATAACTGTTAACAAAACCTATGAGTTTAAACTAGGAAGGAACTTTCTGCATTCAGCTTTGTGTTCCTAATGGTGTCATTATTTTGCTATTTAGTAACCATATAAAGCACAATTCTCACTTGAATTTTTCACATCAAAAATTACAGAGGAAAGGTAATTTCTACAGAGAAGTTTTTCAGGCTTCTCTCGCCAGCAAAAAGAAATCTAAGCTTAATCCTACATATTGATGTCTCTGGCCTCTTGGCCAATTGGGTTGGATTTAGTTTAACCCAAAGCAATCATCAGGTCACGGTGACTCTGGAAACAATTTTTTTTTTAACTGAACTACTTTGTTCTTGTCTCTTCCTTCCAGTTGCTATGAAGCGAAAGGCTTCAGTTCTCTTTTCTCCAGAGATTTCAGCAGCAGCAGAACAAGTGCCGTGCTAATGAAACCCTGTCTTGGTTTAATCTAAGCGGGGATTTGGGATAAACTCTGTTTGTCCAGTGCCCTGGGGATGGCTCAGGCTGTGGCACAGACCTTGGCAGAGCCACTCTGGGGGCTGGACCCAGGCAGTGCTTTGCAGTGCAGTGTTATCCCCAGCTCCTGGTGCTCTGCTGGCTATCCCAGGGATAGAGGGGAGGGGGAAAGGTAACTCTGGTCTGCTCTGCATCACTGGGAATTTCTTTGTGAGGTGATCAGGCACCAAAGCAGTGCCTTGTCACCCTTCTCACTGTGCTGGGGATGCCGAGCACTGATGGTGAGGAGGAAGAATGCTCCCATCCTGCTGCTTGGCAGAGCTCCCCAGGGCTCTGAGCCACTTGTGCAGACTGTACATGATGCACAGGCAGGTGAGGGCACCTGACCAGTGTGTGGTGTGGAAAACCCTCCCAGCCTCTGTTGCACATTGCAGTGATGCAGGATGTAGAAAATGGACAGCATTTGAAGTGTTTCCTTATAGGATAATCAGAGGAAGTCATTGTATTAAATATCCATTTGTGTCATTAGCCTTTTATTTGGTGCTTTGTCCAGACATCCTGTTTGCTTCCCCTTGGAAGTAATGAATGTATTTCCCGTGTGCCGGGTCCGATCCAAAGCTCCGATGGAGAAGTGAAGTGAGCTGAGTCCAGTCGTGTCCTCAGTGGGCAAGGACATCTCCAGAGTCACCTCCTGTGAGGAGTTTTGGATAAACATACAGCAGTGTTTATTGGTTGTCCTTAAACCACACTCCTGCCCTGCCCAGAGGTCAGAGTTACCTGCTCCCTGTGCTACAGGGAAGGAGTTTCTGGAGTTTGGGATCTCGTGCTGCTGTGGTGGGACATTGCAGCAACGTCACTGGGTCACCCTGCCTGGCCCAGAGATCTGCTCCAGCTCCCAGGGTGCAGAGAGCAAAGGCTGAACCATAATTCTGGACATTAGGAGGTATCAGGTGCAAAGAGTTTTGAGCTCTCAGTCTGTAAACTTGGAAAGTCACAAAACCACTTTACATTCTAGCTGAGGAAGCTCCCACCAGCTTTCAGGCAGGCAGGATCAGTGTCCAGCTACCTGTCTGCAGTAATTGCTTCATACCTGCTGCCCTAGCCATCCTCAGGGGCTGAACCTGGGATCTCCCCAGCTGGCAGCAAAAGCCACTTTTTCTAAATTGGTGTCTGGGAAAAGAGATGGAGGTTTTGTATGCAGGGCCTCAAGGAGGGGGCATGAGGTATGCTAATGAGTGGAGCACAGCCACATCCATGGTGCACCTTAAATGCCATGAGGAATGTTCTGGCAGCAGATCCTGCCCAGCAAACAGCTGGAGGAGCTGCAGAACCCCTGAGCAGAGTGGGGAGTACAAGAGGGAGGAATCCAGCTCTTTGTGTCTGTGTCTTTTGTGCCAGGTTGGGAAGGGTTAAGCGGGGAGGCACAGCCCCTGAGGACCAGGGCTGTTGTTCTATGCAGATTGGCTCCTTCTCGTTCCTTCTATTGATCGCAATCACTCAGAGCTGTGCCTGTAACAAACTGCCTTAAATCACTGCAATCATAATAAGCACACCTTGGTAAATAATGCATGAGATGTCCCTAAGCCTATATTCATTAGAAGGAAGGTGCATATGGACCTTGGTAATAATCAGGGCTTGAGATGGGGCTTGGCTGCTTGGATTGAGATGTAGTAGCTGCTAAGGATGAGCCCTGAACCGAGCTGGGTTTCAGGAAGGCTCCCCAGCCCCTCAAGATGTTGGAAGCATAGACAGGCTCCTTTTCACATTCATGAATTTTGCAGAAGATGTTTAAAATGCCTCCAAGGTTCACAGCATAATACAGGTTGGGCGGAAGCGGGCTTGTGGCAAGTCTCCAAACAGCATAATAGCAAGGCATCACAATTAATAGTGTTTAATATACCTTAGTGACAACAAAGCACACAGTGGGTAACAAGTTTTGCTGTGAAAGCCTCATAGCCAAGTTAATGGTCTGGATGTTAGCAGCCTTTGTTTTAAAATGCAAATTAAAAACGCTTCGTTTTCCATTTGTCTTGAGGAGAGGTGTTAGAGTGTGGAGCTTCTTTAGGGCAATTTTGCTTGGGCTGGGGATTGGTGTAATGCTTTGGCCAGACCCCAGAGCAGGGCAGGCTCGGGTGCTGTAGCCTTCATTAGAAGGTTCACAGGGCAGTCTGCAGGAAAAGTTGGTTGTGCAGTAATTTCCACCTCCTTTTCATTCTAGGGAGATGACTTTATTGTTTGTGCTAAATGGCAATGATAAGTTTGGCTTTTGTATGGTTGGAGGAGACTGAGGAGGAGGCAGAAACATTCCTGGTTGTATCAGACAGCTGTGGATGGTGATGGGTCATTTCACTCCATTATGGTTTCTGGCAAGTGAGTTTTGAAGGGGGTGTGAGGGCATCGTGTCTCAGCGATGACTTCATTTGGCTGTCTAAACAAACAGCCGTTCCTCACCAGGTGCAAAAGGCCTTGTATTTGTTTTTTTCCTTCCATGAAGGGAAAAGAAATACCTAAAGTTCAAATAGCACCAGTGGGTCGTGTCTGCTGGACAGCCATGGTGGTCCCTGCTTCCTGCAAAGCAGCAGTGATGTGAGCAGGGAAAACTCACTGGACAGATGGGTGGGTTCAAAAGCCCAGAGCCCCCAATTCAGACCTTGTGCTCACACTGGCTGGCTCTAGGCTGTCTGTATCCAACGTGCAGGTCTGCTGGGAGCACCCACAGTGGGCTGTGTATGGCCTGAGCTGGCACAGGACATGAGGGGCAGTGGTCACTAAACCCCTGGAGGTGTGTGCTGGTGGAGGGATGAGCCTCTGTTGTGCTTGATCTACCTGAGATTAATTGGCTTCTCCTGGGACACAAGTGTGGGGACTGATCCTGTGCATGGCCAATGAGTCTGGCCTTGAAAATGGGTGAACCTCTCTGGTAACTCAATTTTCAGCCCACTTCCAGCTGTCCTCCTGCCCCATCCTTCACTGGGACTTGCACAGAGAATCACAGCATGGTTTCAGTTGGAAGGGACCTTAAAATTCCCCTATTTCCACTGTCCTGCCATGGGCAGGGATACCTCCCACTAGACCAGGTTGCTTACATCCAACCTGGTGTTGAAAGCATCTGGATGTTTACCTCACCATGAATCAAACCTCAGCAATCCCACTTTTTTTTTTTTTAAGTCAGAAGCAGGAAATTTAGAAGTGCTGAGAAGCCTGCTGTCCCTGTAAAATGTCCTCTTTGCCAGGAGGTCAGCTGGTTTGGAAGAGCACCTCAACTTCACTTCTTCCTGAACCAAACCAGAGCACTTCCTAGTGCAAATAATTTAAACTTATGTCAGATCCCTAAGCAGGCTGCATCTCAGATAAAACTAAAAACCCATCTCTCCTGTTGGCAGTCACTTCTTAAACTTTCATTAAACTGCTCTACCTTCATCTCCAAAGCTGTATTTTTGTCCTTGATACTGTTCCCAGAAGGCTGTTGCAAAAATTCACAGCTGGTGGCTATGGTTAAATATAAGGAAGAATAGAGAAAAAAAATTCCTCTCTGAAAGTACATTTCTGAGTGCCAAGCTCAGCCTTATCTCCAGGAACAGTCTGAGGGGATTGAGATGATTTTTGAGTTTAGGGTTTGGGGTTTTTTTTTCAGAATCAATTATTTTTGCTTATTTCTGATGTAATTAAAGAAATAAATCCCCCAGCAACTCAGCCCATGTAAAGCGGAGCTCCCCACAGAAATGTGATGATCCTAGCTAGGTTGTAGTTAAACTATTTTTTTTCTGTATTTTTACCCACACAGAGTTTTAGAATGCCAAAGAGAGAAAAGGTCAGTAAATTTTTAGCTGGTCCAGTTGGACTGGAGAAGAAAGATCAGCAAACCCAAGGAAAAAAAATGGGGAAATATTTCCCAGCCTGCCTCCACCTTCACATCCTTGGGTGCTGCTGGCTTTGCAGTGGCAATTGGTAGCCACGAAACTGTCAGTCTGGCCAGGTTCCCCGGGAAGTGGAGCCCAGCCAGGGGATGCTCTGCAGGGATGCGGGATGCTGAGCTCGGTGTGCAGCACATCTGCTGGGGAGGGAGGAGCATCAGAGCCACTTCCCTTGGTAACCTGAGCCAGGGTTTGAGCCACGGCCTCCAGAGGTGAAAGGCTAATACTCTGGCCTCCCTCCCTGCCACTGAGCCCCCCTTGTGCTTTGTTAAAGCGATGCTGTAAGTTGTGGAAATCACTCCAAGGCACAGCCGGTGGCTGAAGGGAGAGGCCAGTGCTTGCTGCTGGCTCTTTGCTCTGTGATGGTCAGCAAACAGGCTGCAAAGAAATCTCATCTCCATCCTGGACAAAAGGAGAGGATAATCAACTGGAAAACTCGCTGGGTTCAATCATGGGCTGGCTGCCCTCACCCCTAACCATTCCCAGCCACCCCTCCCTGTCTCATGAGTAGTTTTCTCTAAGGTCTCAGCACAGCATGCAGAGGTATCAGGCTCATAAAGGGTTTCTCATTCACACAAAGTCCTGTGGATGACATGGAAGCTTACACAGATTGCTTCTGGGTGAGGCCACAATGCTGGAAGTCGAAGGGGTTGGGATGTTCTTAAGGCTGGGAAATCCAGGCTGCAAAAAAGAGAGGGGTAGTTAAAGCCCATAAATAGTTCTCAACTAATGAAATTGCTGGGTAGGGAAAAGGGGAAAATAGCTCTTTTTTAAAGCAGATGAGGCAAACATGCCTCCCAACATATTTTCTGCTCATAAAACTCAGCCTGGGTTTCTAGGTAACTACTGCAGATACCCCAGGGAGAAGTCTCTGAGGGTTTCCCACAGTTGCCAGCTTTGAATAACCAAATTCTGGCTATCAAGTCAATTTGGTACAGAGCTTGGCTCACCCCATCCCAGCTCTCCTGAGACTCACTTGTGTATGGAGCAAACCTGAAAGCCTGGGGGTCCTTCACCTGCTGCTGGGATCCAACACTCACCGAGTGCAAGAGTAAAAGAGATCATTTTTATATGACCCAGTCTGACTTTCTGACTAGCTCTGCTGAAATTACAGTTTTGTTCTCTGTCTGAGCATTGTCCTGGCTCCTGGGACTGCCCACCCTCTCACAGAGCCACATCCCTTGGATGGCTCATTCACCAGCTGGATCAGCATTCATATTCCAGCATTCAAAAGGTTCTGACATTCAAAAGGTTTTGATCCCACTCTGGATCTTACTGTTTCTTTCTTTATGTTGTTTGACTGCTAAATTATTTTATTTTATTTTACTTCCAAATTACTTTATTTCTAAGCAGCTGTTACTTTCTGGAGCTCAAATTCTCTGCTGATCTCAGACTCCCCTTCAGTTTTGCCCACAGTCTTGCTGTGCTTTGTAATGAGGGTGTGAGTCAAGTCAGTTATCAGAGTCATGGAGAGGTTCGGATGTTGGGATGGATGTTTTTTCCCTGCTGCCCATGCTTTTCTTCAGGACCAGGTTGCAAACAGTGGGAGATAAATAAGAAAAAGTGTTTCTTCCTTCCAATGTGAGCAATGGAGCTGGGAGTGACCAGCACTCTTATTAAAATTATTTTGAATGTTTCTCCCTGACTCTTTGAGATATTTGGGTTTACCCCAGTCAGTGGAAATAAGCTGTCAGATCCCAGCTGAGACTTGACGTGAGCTGAGGCATTAAAAACAGATCAAACTGGATGAACATTTGGCTTACATGGAGCATTTTTACATACTGGCTCCTCGTCTTCACTGGATTCAGACAATTCAGTGTGTGAATGATTAAGGGCTCTTGCCTGTCATAAACTGAGTCCTGAGTCCAGGGAAGCCTTGAATGGCAAAGAGGGGAATCCAGGGGGGTTAAATGCACCAGTGCTGCTTTGTGCACGGGGACAATTTAAATCTGGGTACATGTTTTATGTGTTAGATAGCAACTATAGAGAAAGAGTCAGCTGATCACCACTGTCATATAAGAGGGTCTTGGGCTGCAAAAGGCACAGATATTTTTCCTGTGAGCAGGCAGGGACCAACAGAGATCCTTTACCCTTGTGCTTCCATTTAATGTTACTCATATGCCCGTGCAAACAGGTGCCCACACAGTGAAGGTGCCAGGCAGTGCCTGTACCCTGCTCCTCATGTGGAGAAAGCTGAGCTGCTGATGGGTGTGGGTAGGTTGGGAGGGCAGAGATGGCATGTGCCTGCTTCCAGAGGGCCAAGCCAGAAGCAGGATGGCTGAATATGACTGCAGTGAAATCTGGTGATAAGTGCATTAAAATGCTTTCCTGCAGATGCAGAGGTCAGCTGTGACTACAAAGGCTGAGAAAATTCTCAGGATTAATTAACACGTTCTGCCAGTCCCTGCAAACACAAGCTGCTCTAGTGTTTGCAGAGTAGAAGGAGCTGTAAATGAAACAACAAACTTGTGCACTGACGAGTGGAGTGAAGAGATTCTTGTCTTAATCAAAGTCTCAAGAAGATTGCCTGGTGAACGAGTTCCAGACCAATCTTGGCAGGCCTGGCCAGTCCCTGTGGCTGGCACAGTGCTGGGCAATCCCACCAGCTGCTCTCACCTTTCCATCGTGCCCTGTGCTGTGTCCTTCTGGGTCCTGCTCCTGCTCCTTTTGCCCCATGGCCAATTTCTGCTTCCCCACAAGGCTGTCCTTGTCTCTGCTCCCAGCCAAGCCACTGTCCCTGTCCAGGACAGGCTTCATTGCCCAGGGCCTGGCATTGCCTCCCAAAAGCCAAGGAGTTCACAGGATGTGTGGTGTGACTGAGCCTGTCTCTGACCTCTCTTGCTTGGCTACACCTCCTCTCTCTCCTCCTCTTTGACTCTTGGTTCACCTGAGCATCCCTTTAGCACAGGCTTGCAGTTTAGTGCAATCCCAGATTATTGTTTTCTGATATCTGCTCCAAAACCAGTTCTGGTTAGGCTCTAACCACTTAGGCATAATTTTCTAGCTCACACGATTGCTTGAAGCCCAGAGGAGCTGTAATGTCTGTTCAGGTGTTCAGCAGAGGCTGACGTGTGTGGGGAGCGGAGGACTGTGTGTTCTGTACATCCCTCCCGCCCCAAAGCCATTGCTTTTATCCTCAGATCTATTTTATTCTCCCCACTAGACACTTTGGGAGGACAGATATAAATTAAAAGCAAATTATGCAACCTGATACCATCAGTCAACAGACACCTATCTCTGCCCACATACCCCAAATAAATGAAACAACCATCATATCTGACTGCAGACTATGGAAAAGCTGAGGGAGAGGTTTGAAGGTCAAAACACTCAGACACTGTATCCATCATGTGTTTGGGCAATTTTGAATAGTGCTGCATCAAGCAACTGTCTCTGTCTTTGTGGTTGTGCTTGGAAGCACTGGCTGTTTCAGGTGACAGCTACTGGATCAAAAAGCAGAAGCGGTGGCATGAAATTCCCTTCAGGGGGAAGATGGATGGTGTGCATTTCTGTTCAGTGCATGGAGTAGCTGAGTCTGGGATCTGCTTCTGCTGTGGGGAATTTTCTCTGCAGTGGCACAGACCTGTGACAGCCAGGTGAGGGGTGCAGGATGCCCAGCACCCCTTTATTGTGGGGAGGGGGTGCAGGATGCCACTTTTCTTTACACTGTAGCCCTCCTGCTCCCCAGGAGCTCAGTTCCAGCTGTGCTGGCAGTCAGGGTTAGCAGCATTTTGCTCAGTGAGAGATCCAGTGTCCCTGGATCCATCCCACAGCGTGCACTCTGTCCATCCAGCCATCCACCACTTCCTCCCAGCTGCAGCTCAACTTCACCTGTGCAAATGTGTTTTCCTGTTAAATCCGTGCTTGCAAAGCTTGCAAAGGCTCCAGACACGGAAACCCAAGTGCTCTGGGCTGTGCTGCAACCAGCTGGGTGCTGTTTATTGCCCCCAAAGCTCTCTGTAATTGCAGGAGCTGGGCAGGGCTGGGCTGCAGGCTCCTGTTTCATGGCAGGCAGATGAGAACAGCAGTTTTGCTCTCACGCTTTCTTCCACATGAGGATTTTGTGTCTCTGCATGAGGTACAGGTCTGGCTGCTCAGTGTGAGCTCACAGAGCTTGGCAAGAGCTCCTGTCCCCTCTTCATCTCTGCCCAGCCTTTCCTCGTGGGTAGTGAAGGGGTAACCCCTGCGTTGGAGGGAGGCTCCAGCTGGTGTCCATAAAAGAGATCCCACATTTTGTGTTTCTATCCTGTTCTCTGCAGAGCTGAAGAGGTGAATTTTCTTCTGCAAACCCACTGTTCTGCTGGAGAAGGGTAAGGCCAGGCTTGTCCTGGTTGACTCTGCTTTCCCATGGTGGAAGATGAGGCATAAAATGAGGCATTTGGAAGGGGCTGATGGAAGATGGGAGTGAGCCCAGAGGTGCAGCTGGAGGGGCCCTTGGAGCAGAAACCTTGAAAAAACTGTGTCCTTGGCACTGAGGACAGCCTTCTCCATTGGTACCTGCCAAACTTCTCCATTCCTGATTTAGCTGATTACAAGAAGCTGTTGTTGTCACAATTTCTGGGGGAGACATTCCCTTCCTCACATTTGCTCCTGTGGCTGTGCAGTGGGAGCACGAGGGTATTTCTTCTGATTGGTTGAGAAAAGCATCCAAGCTGTCTCCTTGGTATTTCTGCATTTCCCAGGAGCATCCAGCTTGTGAAATGCCATTTCCCCTGGTGTTAGGTGTTCTGGAAGCTGCAGGCAGCCAGAAGATCAGTATCTTTATATCATGAGGACTTCTTTTGGGAAAAGGCAACTGTGTAAGGAATTGTTATGGATGCATGAATGAAGTGTTGAAAATCAGATGAGGGGCAGAGCTTACGGGGAAAGGTGTGTCTCTGGGTGTGCTGAAAGGAAATGTTATCTCCAAATTGCTCATTAAAAACTTCATTCTAATGTCCTGATTCAGATCCTGTTTATTCCAGTGCAATCAGGAGGAGCACAGCTCGTGCCAGGGATGTGGCAGTACCCAGGTGGTGCAGCAGGAGGAATTTGGGAGCAGAGGCAATCCCTGCCTCTAGGACTCCTTACTGTGTTGGAGCACACGGCAGCTATAACCAACCTCAAAACCTGCCCCGTTTGAGGGAATTTTGCTGTCAGAATTGAACACAACCCCCAGCTGCTGAATCTTTGGTCTACCTGGCTCTGTCCATCAGTGAGTCAGTCCTTGGTGTGCTGCTCTGCAGATCCAGTAATGCTGTGTTGGCAGATTTTCGAGGCAGTTCACTTGTAGTCATTCAGACACTGTTCAAAACCTCGTGTAATAAGTCAGTAGCAAGGCAGCTTCCAGAGCTGTGCTCTATTCCAGCCAACTAGAAATTACACTGTTTTCCAACTTCATTATTACCTCTGTTTTTTATTATAGCATCATTATAGTGAGAAAACTGGAAAGGAAGTGGGGATTGTATAATGCAGGAAATAGTGAATTAATACCTCTACCATATGATGGAACAGTGCAGAGCTGTGACTGTGTCAGGAAAATATAAAGCAAATAAAGATTCTGCTGGCTGGGTGAGGATGGGACTTTTCCACTTGCTCAGAGGAGTATTAAGTTGCAAAAAGAATTATTTCTCAGAAATGCAAGATCTGCATTTTCTCTCCTCATGCACGTGCTCTTGCTTTTGATTAAAGCCATCACAGGGATATTGAATGTGGAGAGGAAAAAGAAGCTTTTATGGTATGTAGGTGGGCTTTAGCACATCAGCAGAAGAAAGCTGATTTATTGCCTGAGAAATCGTGTCAGGGCATTTTAAGGAGGGAGCTACGTATGGTAATAACAAAGAATTGTCTATTCCTTATCATGTGCTTCTCCAGGGCTAAATCCTGAGGAGTGTTTATTGGCTCTTGAGCATTTATAACTACTGGCTTTGGTGGGCTGGGATCTGAATAGGAAAGTGCAGCTTGTGACAGCCAGGAATGTAGAGGGGTTTGTCTTTTTTATTCTGAAAGGGTAGGTAGCGCTAAATAGTGCAAAACATCTTTTTTATTCTTATCCCTGACACTTTTCGAATCACATTTGTATTTTCAGGCTCGCTGACCTTACCGTGACATACACAAATCAGACAAACAACCTGCTACTTGCCGTGTCCTCCTGAAATTTCTGTTGGAACATGGAAATTCCACTGCTATAATACATGGAAATTGCTTTGCCTGCACTTTCTGCAGATGCTGGGCTAAAAGCCTTTGTAAAATGTACCTCTTAAAAAACCCATTTTGTTTATAGCAACACCAGCAGGTAATTAAATGTGCATATGTATCATTTTTATTTTGACATTATCTTTGGAGAAGCGCAAGGGATTACTTGGGGTAAACCAGCCCTGCACACAACCCGTGTGTATTCTGTGGTGCAGTTGTCAGACCTCAGCAAATGTGCTTTTATAACAGCTTGCTACTCCCCTCGCCGGGCTGCAAAGAGATGCAGCTTTTAGAAACAATTTCTTATTTATGTATCTTATGATCATTCCAAATGCCTGACAGCACCGGGATGAAGATGCCACTCAGCTGAGTAAACGCCTTGGGAAGAGCTGCAGGCAAAGAGGGGAGAGCACAAATATCACTTGGGAAGCATCACTGGGTGAGGAACTATGAATTTTAAAGGATGAAATCCGGATTATACGTTTCTAGAGGCTCTTGAAGGTTTAAACTCTTTACAGCCTGTTGAGAGCAGAATGATCTCTGACTTCCTGCGGGGAGGCCAGCGCAGGGGTGGAGGGATGCAGCTGTGTTACCCCGGCCTGGAGCAGCTGGACAAGGCTGGGAGGGATGCAAAGAGGGATTTTACATCACCTGAACACGCAGGGAGAGGTGGGAAGGAGTCACCTAACCTGCAGTGAGGCCCTGGAAAGGCAGCAGCTCTTGTTCTATTCCTGCTGCAAACAGGACCAGCGTGGAGAGCTGGGGCAACCCCCGGCGATGCTTTCAAAGTCCGAGAGTTATATAGGAAAATTATGGGATGTGAAATAAAATACTAGGTGATCGATGAAAAACATACGTTTATTGAGATGTAACAGTCAATTGCATGGCTGTTAAAACAGCTATAACTGCGTATTAAATAATCAGTTCAGCTGGTATTTATTTAATAGGATCGCAGCCTATTAAACCTGAATTAAGTACAGAGTTAAGTGTCTCTGGGACACACAGCTGAAAATGGTGCCAGGAACATTTTATGTTGCCTGAAACCCTTTGTGGAAAACTCCCACAAACATGGACTCTGCTGAACTATCCTTTGCTTGATGGGGGAAATAAAAGATGAGATTTTAAATTTTGACCTGGACAGGTGGAGAAATACCTGCAGCTGTCACCTAGACCCAGACTTAATGTAGATGCTTAACTTCTTCAGAACAAAAATATTTGAGTGACTTTTTGGAACTGTTCCTTCCCAGATTTTTGTACGGTTTATTTTGCTTTACTTGCACATCTTTGCTCCCCTGATTGCCTGACACTTATGCAGTTATTCACACCAGCACAACGTGAGAGTCCAAAGAAAATGTAAAATGCTGCTAAATCAACACGGGATTTGCTCTGACCTGGCTGGGTTTACAAACGGGAGGTGTGGATAAGGAGCGGCTCACGCCCTGGAAATGCCAGGTCGGAGTACCCGAGGGGATGTAGAGTCCTCAATCCCCAACAACTTCCTTTTTTGTTTCCACCAGCTCCCGGGGATTTGTGCCCATCTCCTGGGCCTGGGCCATCACTGGGGTTTGCTCCATGAGTATTCCAGTGATGCTCTGGATTCAGCTGGTGCCAAACACCTCGGAGCAGGCACGCAGCAATACCTGGGGTGAAACTTATATCTGTTGCTTTGTGGAATTGCTGCTAAACCTATCCTGGGTTTGAGTCAAATTTTCCCATTTTTGCTAATTTTATGCCTCTTCTTTCTATTTTTAGTGACAAATGAAACCAACGGTAGACTCTTGTCTTTCAAAATAAATATCCAGACCGAATGCCACGTAAACTGCATATGGTGTGTGTTATAGATTTATTTTCATGAGAGCTTGCAAAGAAAAACTGCTGAAGTCAGGGCAGACCCTCACTCACTAACCCTCGATGCCAGGGCAGTCTGTGGTGTTTTATGTGCCAATTATTTGTGTTTCTTTTACAGGACTTTGACTTTCCCCAGCTTCCTGAGCCAAACACAGTCTCAAGCTACGTCAGGGAAGATATAGGTTGGATATTAGGAAAAAAATTTTCACTGAAAGAATAATAGAGCCCTGGAATGTTCTTCCCAGGGAGGTGGTAGAATCACCATCTCTGGATGTGTATAAAAACAGACTGAACGTGGCACTTGGTGCTCTAATCTAGTTGAGGTGTTAGGATACAGGTTGGACTCGATGATCTTAGAGCTCTCTTCCAACCCCATTATTCTGTGATTCTGTAATATGTCATTTCACCATTCCCGGGGTGTGGAAGCGCAGTGGAGAGCTGATGGCAATTTATCGTCCCCATCAGAGATGCATTCCCCAAGCGGAGAGGAGGCGATGATGCTGCCTCCCAAAATCCCCCCTGCTTACAGCAGGGGCAGAAAGCAGCCGGGATGGGGCAGATCCCGGCTCCTGCGGAACCCGAATGCCTCTGTCCAATGAATGTCTCTGTGCAATGCCCCTTCCCCTCCCTCCCTCCGGCTAATTATCCCGTGCTTAATAATCCCGGACAAAACCGCGCTGCACCTGCACGGCCCCGGCGAGCACAATGCCGACAAAGCGGCGTGGCAGGGACCCCACCGCCAGCACCGCTTGGAAAAAGGATGAGAGAAAAGGGAGGGGGAAAAAGGGGAAAAAAAATAAAAGAGGAGGAGGAGGAGATTCGCTCGCTTGGACTTTTTCACTATTGGAGAGAATGGGTGAAAGGCGCACAAAAGCGCCTTAATAAAGGGGAGAGGGAGAACAAGGCGGAGGGGAAGTGCAGGGCAGGCTGAAAGGAAGGAGGGCTTTCCAGGTTGTATTGTTCCCTCCGGGATCCTTGCTCAGCGTCTCAAAGGCCGTCGATGACATCAAGTTGATTGGTTTTGCCGCAGCCTTGAAAGCAGGCTGGAGGATCAATGTGTCCCTCTTCCACCCGGGACCCACTTGTTAGGGTCTCACTCACAAAGCGGGCAGCTCTGCTTTGATGTGGTGCTGGATGGACGGGACCCACTTGTTAGCGGCACAAAACGGGTCTCACTCACAAAGCGGGCAGCTCTGCTTTGATGTGGTGCTGGATGGCCCCTTCACCTGTTCCTTCCCTTGGGAGGAACTGGGCGAGGTATTTTTTGTCTGCCTTTTTGGCCAAGTTCTTCCTAAAAATCGCTGCAGTTCAGCAATAGGTGACGCTATGATTTTTTTTTTCCTAAATACAAAAAAAATATCCAATGAGAAGAATAGAAATAATTTTTTACTTTCCATCCAGAAGTGTAGACTTGTTCCTCCCTGGTCCATGCTTATATAAAGGAAACCTGATGTAGAACCTGTGTTTTTTACAGATGGGTTGAATGACCATTTGGCTCAATTTTAGGGCACAACTCTTAGAAAATGCTGCTCCTTGCCATAAATTGTGTTTTTTGTGCCAGGTGGGGAGATTCAGGCTCCCAGGCTGATGCAGGGCAGCTCAGAGGGAGCAAGGTGGGGTGCATTGCTCACAGTCACCCAAGGGACAACCTGACTGCCACAATTTTTTGTGTGACTGGTGAGCTGTGCTGCAGGAGGGGAACCAGAGAGGGCATGGTTAAATATCTTTCCTGAGATTGCTGAAAGAGTGAGTGTTGAGGATGGCCACAGATCTCCGGAGATTCTTACTTCCAGGCCGGTGTGGCTGTATCTTTAGTCATCTTTTCTTGTTATTATCTCTATGGGATGGAAATCATGGAGCCCACAGAGCCCAGATGAGGTCCCAGATCTGCTGTGCAAGGCATTTCTCCTCAGCTGAGTTAGCACTCCCTGACCCACAGTTTGGTGCAGAATTCCTGAGGGAGATCACACAGGGGAGAGTCTGTTCCCTGTGAATGAGCTCACTGATGTCAGGATTCACTGCTGTGTGTGCTGGGCAGGTCTGGGACACCCTGAGCACGCCCACATCCCCTTCACAGCATCCCCAGGAATGCCAGGCATGGTGCACACAGGCAGGTTGTGACTGACCAGTCGTGGGGTGATGCTGTCAGTGGGCTCTGGCATCTGGGACTGCAGGGCAGTCAATTAGGAGATTGCTCACAAGAGCACAGCACAGTCATTAAGGGCTTCAGGCATAACGTGGCTGGTCTCAAAACACGAGCAGAATACAGTCAGGCTTAAATAGGAGAGTGATCAGAAGGTCAGGCCCAACAAGAATCCCTAGGAGTCTAATATGCTGGACATAAATTAGTATCATTAGCTCAAACACCTCAAAATGGGAAGTAAATTACTTCAGACACTCCAGACAGATGGTATCCATGCACCAGGCAGAGAGCCCATCTCCCAGAGCAATGCCAGTCCCTCCCTCTCCTGTGGGCTGGATAGCAGCAGGGAGATGGGAGATGTGAATTCCCTGAACCTCAGGGAAGGGAAGGGGCAAAGAAAAGCGATATTCTCCTGGGAACAGATAATTTTTCTGGAAGTACTGCTTCAATTCATCCAGAACATGAGCAGCAGAGAGAAAAACTGGTTCACTAACCCAGTCTCCTGCTGCGTTCTCCTACAGTGATAAAAATATGGCTGGAAAATGTCTGTACTGTTTATTACTTTGAAGTCAAATGTGCGCCGGTTATTTTCAGAAACAAGGGAGCAGAAATGCTTTTCTGGCTGGCTCTGAGCTGCAAGGTCATGTGACAAATTCCCCTTTCCCTGTCCCCCTGCTTTTGTACACACATGGAAACGCCGACATGGATGTTTTCACTATATGTGTTCAAAGTAGACCAGACCTTGGTGTGCTGTTTGGAGATGTGTGGCACGGGAATAAATCACAGAGGACAGCAAGGGTGGAACGTGTGCTGCTGCCTGGCAGCTTGGTTTGCTCAGGGCTGAACAACTGGGCAAGACACGGCCTGGAAGAGACAGGTGGATGCAGACCATCCATGTGAGCCCGTGGGTTTGAGAGGAGATTTAAAGGGTGTTCAGGGATGGGCAGCACAATGCTGACAGCTTGAAGCTGGGAAGAAGGTTCATGGCAAGGAGAGGGGAGAAGAAAGCTGTTTTCTCTGGTTTTCATGGCTACAAGGTTTAAGAGGGGCTGCAGGCTTGGAGGGCTTTATGGAAGTGGTTGACAGAGGACACAGAAAACACCTGGGCCAGCCCTCTGCCTCCTACAACCACTTGAAAGTGTCCCAGGACATCAGTTCCAAACAGCCAAGCAAAGTAATTCCAGACTTTAAAGAAAGCACGAGGTTAAAGAAGATTATGGAGCTCTTTTGTTTCCTGTCGGGTAGCTGCTATTTGCTTTCTGACCCTTGTGATTAGATAAAAGGAAGAAAGCCCTTGAAAAGGTGACTTAGGTGTACTCAGGGCCATGGAAATTAGAGCTGCTGTTCTGACAAGCATGAGATGCTGGAGCTGGTGCTTAGCAGAGGGCACCAGGCACTAATCCCCCACCTGATGCCAACAAGAGCAAGGCAGCTCTGCCTGGGGCACCCCACAATTCCCAGATCTCCACCTTTCCCTGCCCGTGACATGGGGGCAAGGCTAATTGCATGGCCCCGGTGCTGGAGAGCAGCTACGAGCACTGCCTGCTCATTACACTCATTACCATCATCCCTGCCTTTCCAGACGGGATGGATGGACAGCCCCACTGCCTCCAGAGGGTTTTGTGCACAGATAGAGAGGAGAGCAGGAACGGGGAGGAGAGCAGGGCCTGGGGTTGTCTTGATCGAGTGTTAATGGGTCCCAACTGGGAGATAGGCTCAGCTGGGTGCCAATTACCCTAATTGATAAGAAGCTCTGATGGGAGCCTTGGAGGAAGCTGGCTCCTCACCGAACTTACTAAAGGGAGGCTGGAAAAGGAAATAGCTGTTGTTGGAAGGGGGGGAAGGCTTTGGCTATCGATTTCTTTTTTCTGTTGTTGTTTGCTTGGTGTTGTTTGTTTTGGGTTTTTTGGTCATGATTTGGAAATGTGCTATTAGGCAAGTGGAAGAATTGAAAAACAGAACCAAGAGAGTTATGTTGTGGGTTGAGGTTACAATGAAACAAGCAAAGATACCCAGAAGGAGGTTTTCCAAAAGCAGGTAAGAGAAGGGAGCTTTGGCAGGGCTTCCTGATGGGTGTCTGCTTGCACAACTACTTGCAAGGAAAAAACCAGAGCTGCATCTTTCTTCTTCTGCTCAGGTTCTTTCCCAGGAAGCGAGTGGGGCTGGGAGAGGAGCGTGTGGAAGCCCAGGGTGAGAGGAGATGGCTCTGTGGCTCTGGGTCCCCCCTTGCTGGGTGGCAGCTGCGAGGTGCAGAGCTGTGAGCAGGGGCTGCTGTGATGGACGGTGGGGACTCCGGGGGCCTGCAGGAGGATCTGCCCATCCCTGTGCAAGGGTGTCTCCTGGAGCTTGGGGTAGCTCTGTGCTCGCTGCTGTGTCAGACTCTGTCTCAGTGTTGTGTGGGGAAAAGGGGTCAGGGAGAGCAGCTTTTTGTTCTGTGTCTCCGGGCCTGCTGGCAATGCTGATGTGAGTGATGGCTTCTGCCTGATGGTTTCCTTCCTCCTGGGACCTGGTTATTACCAGGAATAGATGGAAATAGGAGGAAATAGGAACTTCTGGCTGCCTTGGAGTCAGTTAACCCTTTGTAAATAAGAAGGAAACTGAGGCATGGAGAGGCTCTGCACCAGAAACAGTCCAACAAACCTAAATTAGCTCTACTCTGCCAGGTAAATTCAGGCTGTAAACACACAAGCACATCTGATGCTGAAGACTCTTTGCTGTTTATTTTGCTGCTGGTTTGCTGAGAATACCTGAAACTTTTCCTTTGCCTGCCAAACTGCTCCATGGCCCTGACTGTCCACTGAGGTGGCACCTTTGGTGTCTCAGTCAGAGCCCTTTAAATCCTTCCCACAAAGGGTTTTCCTTTCCTGTAGGAGAAAGGAGTGCAGCAGGCATTGCACAGACTTGCTGCAGTGCCAGACCCTGGTAATAACCTCATTAGAGGATCCCCTCTTCATCTTTCTTCCTCTCCAGGACCATAAAGCACTTGCAGATGTGAAGGCAGCTTCCAAGCATGGCTCACCTGCTCTTTGCAGTGCTTGGGCTTGATGCAGCTCCAGGGAGCTATTTAGAAAGCCCAGTAAAGGTATCAAAGGGATGACTGGATGTTTTAAAACCCTTGGATAGGGTTTTCTGGCCCAGGCTTTGTGAAAGCTTTGTCTTTCTGTGATCAGCCAAGGTACCTGGGCAGACCAAAGGTGTGTCTGTCTCTGAGGCTGTGTTTTGTGCTCAGCAGTACTGGCTTTGTGCATTGCACTGGTCAGTGCTGCTCCTGAGCTGCATCACCTTTGCCACGTGCAGGACTGGCCCTGGTTTTACCCTTGTGTGCTGGGGAAGCTGGCACAGAGGGAGCTGGATGCTGTTTAACACAACATAGACACCTAAGCTGTCAGAATTAGCCTGGCAATATTTTTGGAGCTGGAAAAATGCATTTTTGTTGAAATAGTGTGTGACACTACTTTTTAAGTTTTTTTAAATTTTTTTTAATTGTGTCTTTGAGCTACAAATTTTGGACTTAAGGTGGCTTTTTTGAATCCCAACCTTAGATGATCAATATCAGAGGCTTTTGGAAAGAGGGTCAGAAGGGGGCAAGCAAGGAGTCATTCTCCTCATTTTATTCTCTGAGGTGCTGTTAAGCAAACAATGCTGGCCATAACCATATGAATTTTATCTGTCTCTGCTGGTGGAAAAGGAAAAGCACAACAAACATCAAGGAAAGCAGCATAACCTCATCCCCCAGTGCCTGCTGCTGACTTATCAGCTTTTAAATTGCTGACAAATGACAAGCTCCTGTAATGATCTAGTTCAGAGGGTACCTTCTTGGAGAAACACAGGGATGCTCCTGGCAGGGTCATTACTGGAAGTCGTTAATCACTGATTTGATATTCAAAGCTGATGGCGAAGTCAAAGCAGGTCAGCATGCTAATGGCCATCAGCGGTGGCAATGACCAATTTCCACAGAGTTATTGTCAGCGCAGGCAGCAATAAGCAGCTCAGAAAAGGCAATCTTTTATTTTTAAATGGGAGCCGGTATGGGGTGGGCTGTAGGGGCAGAACGAACTGCTGCTGACAGGAGGCAGATTTGCTCCTAATTGGGAGAGGCAGCAGCCAGGAGAGGTACGGCTGGAACTCCAGGGACAGGCAGCATTTCCCAGCAGAGACCTCTGCTGTCATTTTGGACAGAGGAATTAAGGAGGGTAATGGTTCTGGGTGGCAGGAGGGAGCTGGAGTGTGTCATGGGGGAGCATTAGCTGGGGGTGGCTCTGTCCTGGGGACACGAGAGCAGCCCTGCCCTGAGTGGGAGTGGGCAGAGCTGTCCAGTTTACAGGTGGAAAGCAAATCCTGGGAGTGCTTGAAGTCATTGCTCAGCCATTGGCTGGGAGCACACTGTCCAGGAAGAAAAAAAAATGTCCTTTTACATGTACAGCTGGTTCTCGCAACCCTAAAGACACTCCAGAAACAGCTAACACAGGTTTTGGTGTGTTTTCCCCTAGTCCCAAGTGGAGGAACCATCTAGAACACAATTGCTGTGAACTGCTGGTTTGCCAAACATGGACAATTTGTTTTCCTTTGTGTCTGATAGTTTCCTGCTCTGTCAAAACAGCTGAGTCATTTCTTCCATGAATGTGATTTTTTTTTCAAGTATTTTGATATTTCACTTTCTGTTTTAAACATCTTAGTGAGTGGTTTTCCCTCAGAAATTTTCTCTTTCTTTGAAGGAGAGCACTGGTTCTCACTGGGAGCACAGTGGTGCTGCCTGGCCATGCTTCAGAGCAGTGATGAGTTCTTAGTCCTGTGGTCACGGGGGAGGGAATTTTGTGCTAATGGCAGTGAAAAATTGGAGCAAAAAGTCTGTCCCTGCCCTATAAATCTCCATGTCTAACTCCATCCAGTTATCTCATACATTTTTCCTCAGAAAAGAAAGATTGCAGCATCATGATAGGCATGCTCATGGCTCTGAATTATTGACTTGATGTATGTGAATCTGAGAAATCTCAAAGTTATTTCTCTGCAAAAGCATGTGTGGTGTGAGAAGAATAGCTCTGGGAGTGGAGAGAGCAGGACGGGCACTGTTTGATCACCCTGACCTTCCCCAAAGGGGAGTTTCCATCTGGGAATGGGGCAGGAGCTTCCCACCCCTCACTTCTGTACCCTTGTCCCCCAGTGGCCTTTAGCTGGTGCAAGTTTTACTGAAGGGGACACAAATGTTCTAGGAGTTGGACTTGAGAGCAGCAATTAATTTCACATAATACCTTTCCTGTCCCTGACTTGGACCAGATTTGAGCTACTGACCTGGAGCTGAAAGTCACCATAGTCCCCCAATAGTCCCCCAGTTTTCTTGCTGGCTGTGCTAAAAACCCATGGCCAGGCTGTTCCCTGCCTCCCTCAGGTTTAACCCTCTCCCAGCCCTCTTCCTTCTCCCCACCTCCTCCAGCTCTCTGCCTGCTGGGCACGACCAGGATAAAAGGAAGAGCAATGAGAGCCATATGTGGAGCCTTTTCTCCCCTCTGCTGTGGCCTGTGGTGAGCCTGGCTGGGGGGGTTGTGCAAATCCTGGGGTCCTCTGGATTGCTTGAGCCTCCAGACATGGCTTTCAGGGCACTGCATCAAGTGGAAATGTGTTTGCTGGGGAAGAATTGGGAGTGTTCAGGAGTAGAAGACCTGTAACTGGCAGTGAAGAGCACAAGGCTGCATCTGATTCCTTTCATCTTCATGTGAGCCTCATGCATCTTTACCCTGCTCTGGTCCCCTGCATCTCCCCATGTGGTGACAATGACTGGTAGGATGTACTGGAAAGCAAATTCCCAGAATCTCTGGTGCTGCAAACAAATGGAATTCCCCTTTCCCATAACACCATCTACAATTCCTGATGCAGACTAGGAAAACCCCTCTGACCTTGGGTCTTTCAGCCAAGATGCAAGATCATCCATTTTCCTGTCCTTTGTGCTGCTGAGCCATAAACGTGAAACTCCAGAAGCCAGCCTAAGACTGACATGCCCTCGGGTGGGGAGGTAAATTGAGCGTGGTTAAGTTTCACTCTGTAGCCAGAGGTTTAGGGCTGAAGCTGTCTTGCCTCGAGGACCTTCAGATACAGAGCTTGAAATGTGTTTCTGAAAGAGGATTAGCCAAACCTGAAAGTATTCCTGAACAGCTCCACCTCAGCAGAGCAGGCAGGGAGTGCCTGTCTGGTGTCTCTCACCTTGTCTCTGGCCAGCCTCCTTGGCTCCTTTTGGTGTCCCAGGGCTCCTGGTCTGGCCCTGACCTGGCTGTGATGGGATCTGGGCTGGCTGAGGAGCAACACAGAAAACAGTTCCCATCTGATGGCCAAGCACTGTGAATCATCAGCAGCTTCCATCCCATTCCCAGTGATCTCCAGCAGCCACTGGGATGAGCAGGAGCCCCTCAGCACTGGGGACTGCTCTTGTTCCCACCCGCAGCAGAGCTGCCACAATTTGGGCTGGATCTGCGCAGTGCCAAGTCTTGTTGCTGTGGTTGCATGGAGGGGAGAGGGGCTTCTCTGAGGTGTGTTTTATGAAGCCTAAAAGCCATGTGAGAGGAAGGAGACGTGAACTACACCCTGGTAAAATACCCTGATTTGGTGCTTCTCGTGAAGTGCCGTGCTGTGGTCTGGTGAGCCCCAAGAAGTGACAGGCGTGCTCTGGCAGCAGTGAGGTTTGTGCTGCAGAGAACTCCCACCCTGGAATGCAAGAGGTTTTATGGGCACTAATAAATTAAACCTCATGTGTTGACTCTAAAAATGTGGTGGTAATGAACCAGCCTGGATTTAGAGATAAGGGGAGCAGGGCACAGAGTAATGTGCTCATTTCCCTGTGCTTGCAGGGCCTTCCAGCAGTGTGGGTGGGATGACACCCAGGAGTCCATCTCGTGCACAATGGGCTTTCCTTCAGGCTCTTGGTCCTTGCCAAAATGAACCCAAATATTCTCTTCCAAAATCCTCCCTCTGATTTTCATCTAGCCATACGTGGAGTACTTGTGACTAGTCTTGGATAGGTTCCTCTGAAAAACAGCTTGTTGTTCACCTGGAATTCTCTGTCCGGGCATTCCTCACCAGTGGAGGAAAAAAAAAAGTTCTGGAAATCAGAAAAATGCTGATGACTCCATAGATCCCACAGTCTCTGTTTGCCAGAGCTGTGGCTGCTTGGCCATCCCCCTTTGGAGGGCTGGCTGCCAGATCAGTGACAGTTCCTGAGGAGGGGAACACGTTCCTGCAGGTCCCACGCTGAGCGGGAGCTCTGCGAGCCTTCCACGCCAGCTGACACGGAAACACAAGAGGCACCCTTTCCCCAGATAATTTTTTTTTTTTCCTCTGTCCTCTCCCTCTTTCACAGATGTCTTAAGGACCTTCCTGAGTCTCAAATTCAGGCTCTTGGCCCTGATGAAGCAGAAGCTGCCTGCAGGCAGCTTTTGGACAGCTGGATGAAGATATCACTCGTCAAGCGTCAGCCCTCTCCAGGTAACAAATCTTTTGCTCCTGCTTTGCAGGAATGTCTCAGTCACAGGCTCACACCTGAGGCTGTCAGCCTTCAAAGCCCCTCTCCTGGGCTGACCCCCTCCCTGCTCCTGGGACAGGGAGGGTGAGTGGTGCACACACGTGCTGCTCTGGGGCTCCAGTCCCAGCCAAGCAACTCCCAGTTCACCCAGGGCACTGGGGAAACCTCAGTGCAGGCCAGAAGGAATCTCATCCCTTAAGAAGGGAAAAAGCTTCTGCTTCCACGTTGGAAAGGCTCATTGGGATCCAGGACTGTCCCCCTCTATGAGCTGCTCTGCAAGCTTCCTGCAGACCCCTAATCCCCCCTGCCACCCCCCATCCACCCAGCTGCCATGTTCCACTCGGCCACTGCTGCCTCAGTCTTCTTCTCTCCCCTGCTGTATAATAATGATATTAATAGTAAACACTTTAAACGAACCTTTTTGTCCCTCAGGGTCAGGAAGTGAGATGGGAGAGCACAAGAAGGGATTTATGTGAATCTGAAGGACGTTGGTCCAGGAGGTTGGTCCTGGTCAGTGAATTAGTGCCCCTTAGTGTCTTGCTGCAGGGAGGTGATGAGATGACAACTAGGTCATCCTGCTGTCATATAGGGAAAAAATGAGTGTATTTGGGGCAGGAGTGAAGGCTGACAGTCCTGGGAGGGACCATGCCTTCCCTACTCTGCTTGGCAGCAGGACATGGGCCAGCAGTGGAGCTGTGGCTGAGCTGCCTGCTCAGAGACAGCTGTGGGCTTTAGGTCCATGCCCAGTGAATTTTGGCTAGCGTGCTCCCTGAGGGATCAGGCAGGAAGGTGATGCTCCCCTTGTGTAGCAGCATGAGTGTGGAAACAAGGAGAGTTTTTTGCCTCAGAAGTCGTGTTGCAGAGGACATGATGACCTTCTGCTGCTTTCTGGGTCTCCACAGGGCTTTTGGTTTGTGTAGTGCCAAAAGCAAGCTCTGAGTGCTGGGCTGTGCATGGGGAATGGGGTCTTTGAAGCACTGCAATGTGTTTTTGCTAGGGAAGCCTCTCCTAGGACCAACAGGAAATATTTCTGTAGTCTTTGCCATGTGTCCCAAAGCATGAATTGCCTCCAGCACATGGGGAGGGTGCTGAAAATAGCAGCATCCAGACTTTCTTTGGGGGAAAAAATTTATATATATATATATAAAGGAATGGACACATGGTAGGCAGCAGGAGAAAGGCAGTGATGGAGCCTTTCCAGGGAAAACAACTCTGTTATGGGTCGTGGAGTAAACACAGATGTCTGGAACTGCAAGGAGCAGAGCCATCCCTGGTGCTGGGGAGGGTTTGCCGGGGGGATGCAGGGTGAGACAGCAAATCCGTGCTGGGAATGAGCTCTGGGACAGGCATGGCAGCCCTGCCTGGGGCTCACCAGGTGTCCTGGCCTCTTGGCTGCCCTGCTGTGGGCTTGAGGTTTTGGATAGGGGCAGGGAATCTATGGAACAGGAAAAAAAGCCACCAGCTTGGCCAGAGTAATTGTTGGGTGTTTTTATCAGAGTGAAGAGTCAAGATTTGATCTCCCGTGTGTGACTGGGCAATCCCACTTTTGCTCACAGCTTTAAACTACAAGAAAGAGGACCCTGAAAATCAAATGCATTGTGGGTGAGAACTGGGAATGTGCCCTGAGAAGGGAACAGAGTGCAACTATCCTTCCCAGAAAAATCTGGGTCCTGCCACTAAGCTAGCCTTTGCTGGAGTAAAAGTTATTTATATTTCAGTTACCTAGATATGAGAAACAAAAGGAAGGAAAAAAAAACAACAGTTGTTTAAAAAGAAAAATAACAAAGCTGTGACAAATAGCTGATCTGCTTGTTCCCTTCTGGGTGAGCAGTCTGGGAGGAGCACCCTGATGGGCTGTAAGGACATGGCATAGTTCTCCCTCCTCTGTGATCCCCCATCTCTGAGGGTTTGGCCAGCAGAATTCTGTCCATCACTTTTTGGGAATTCTCCATCACTATTTCTTGCATCCATTGTAGTGACTGGCTAAAAAAAGGGAAACTAAGTCTTGAAAAGCACAGCTGAGAAATGTTACAAGGGCATCATGCTTTGGTTAGGTGTGTACCTGAAGATATTTCAGCAAGGATTCCTTTTGAAACTGAATTTGACTGTATTTCTCAGGGAAGGGAAGCCAGAGCTGCATCTGCAGAAGTGCTGTGCAAGGAGACCTGGAGCAGCCCAGCTTCCTGCAGTGCAAATGGACCTGGATTCTGACCTCACCCGGGCTGCAGGCAGTGGCAGGAGGAATAAAAAGTAAATCTGGGCTTGTTGCCATGAATAATATGATGTCTTTACATCCTGACCTAATTGTATTAATTCTTCATGGCAAATATCATATGGAAGTGGCTGATTAGTAGCTAGCAATGAGAGTGGTATTGGCCATCTGGTGTGCTCAGCTTGGAAGGAAAAAAAAAAGTCAGGATGAAACAAAACTGAAACACATGAGTCTTTCAGATAATGAATTAGCCAGATTCATTAAATTTTGGTTCAGATTTGTCTCTGCTGACACTTGTGTATGGGCAGGGCAGAAGGCAGTGGTGTCTAGGAGGAACGTGATCCCTTCAAGCTGATGGTGTGCAGTGAATTGTGGTTATTTTTCAAGTAAGAACCCATAAGAAACAGTGGTGTCAGCTCTCTTTTACCTGAGCTACTCACAGGTTTGCTTCTGTTAACCTTATGATAAGTTTCTATGAGCTTTACCCAGGGAGTGCAGCTCCATGAACAAAATTAATTAAAATCAACCTGGTTTTTCTTCTGTCAGTAAAAGTAGAATGGGAAACTGATCTCTTTCTTATGTGTTACCTTGGCAAAAGCATCTCAGCTTTGTCTGGCATGGTAGTCATAGAAATCCTTCCCTTTAAACTCTGCTCACCTCTGGCTGCACAGGGACATGCAGCTCAGAGACAAAAGACCTGTCTGTGATTTTACTTTTATTGATTTTTAATTTTTTTTTCCTTTCCCTGCAGCCCTGGGAAAAGGTGGTGTGATGGAAAGGCACTCTGCACTGACCTGAGGAATGCTGCAGCTCCTCCTGGGGTTTGGCAGCAAAGATCTCCCTTGAGATCTCCCTCAGGGTCTTCTGGGGTGTGCACGTGTACTGAGTGAAATTTGGCTTCACACACCAAGATATTGCGACTTCTGCTGAAGAGTTTTGCTGTTGTTGTTGGAATTAGCCAGGAGGATCCCATCTTAGTTTGGAGAACAGGGTGGAAAGCTTGAAATGAGTACTCAGGGGCTCCAGGGGGATGACAAAGTGGCTGGGTTCCTTGGCTGGGTGGGGAGAGCAGCCAGGGAACCTGGGCTTGAGTCAGAGGTTTCCATCTGTGTAAGGGTTGTCCAGAGGTGAGCTTGAACTCACTCTTTGGCCAAATGGCCTTGCTGGACTGGTCACTGAAAAGCCTGGGTGTGCCAAAAGTTTGCTGTGCTCTGCAGTGCTTCTTCCTGGAAGGCTTTGGGGGAAAAAGTTTAATTTGTTTTTGTAACCAGGGAATTTCCTGCACTGCACCTGTGCGGGCTGGAAACAAGTGAGTGGTGGCAAATTTGTTTGGAATGGGTGGAGGAAAGGGCTCCAGAGACCATGCCAACCCCAGAATCTGCTAATCCTATGCTAAATCTCTGGAATCAAGGAGGTCTTGAAGGCAACATTAAGGATGGTAAAAAGGGGTGGGTACGTTTCTCAAGGAATTGAATTTGGAATACTATTCCAAGACAGCAGCAGTGTGAATTGGCAGGGGAGCCCTGATCCCATGGTGCCAGGTGTGGTTACAGGGAGGATCTGTGTGCCTTTGTCTTTATTCCATGTTTATTGTGTACCTAATGAGCTCTGGTTTTGCTTTTAATTTAAGTCAGCCCTTCTTCCCCCCTCTCCTCCCCAATAATTAATGATCAGCACCATATCCCAACCTGATTTCCCGACAGACAAGGAATACTCTGTGACTGTGGCCTTTTTAACAGGCTCCTTATTAAATGTTCCTGCTGGATAAACAAGCTGGGGGGGAGGCTGCTGGGGGTAATTCCCAAACACTCCAGAGCTGCCAAAGCTCTGGACCAGAGTATGTGTGCTGAGAGCTGTGAGAGTCATTTCCAGTGGCTTTACTGACAGATGCTCCTAATTGTGTCTTTCTCTGAGGGATGAGTCATGGACTGCTGGGAGCAGCAAGAGGTTCCAGAGTAACTTTAATGGACATGATTATTGCAATAAGTCCTAAATTTAGGATGCTCTTGGAGGAGCCAGGTTCCTGGGACACAGCCATCACCTTGCCTCCCTTTTTGAAGATTGGACTTAATGATGTTAAAGGTCTTTTCCAACTGCAATGATTCTATTTAGGCAGGTGCTGGAGGATCTGACCTGATGATGTTGCAGGATAAAGGCTGATGTGCTGTGGGCTGGGAGTGTGCAAACATCCCATTCCCAGGAGGAAGGAGCTTCCCAGTTCTGCTCCAGCTTGACTGGATGGGGTCTTTCCCTGGATTTATTTCAATTATGATTTAATGATGGATTTCAGACTTGTGTAGATACTAGAGCTGGTTCCAGGGAAGCATTTCATGGCTGTGGCTGCTGATAGAGAGCTGGGTATGGTGACCCCAGTATGTCTCACTTGGACTGCAGGATCTGTTCCTCTCCAAGGTGCAGGGCTGCTAATGGAAATCATGCAGCTGAGCACTGAAGGGTGGCTGTTGTCAGCTAAGAGTGTAATTTCCTATTTGTTTTACTTAAAGACACAGATGGGAATCACTCTTGATCATTCACAAAATCTGTCTGGGTTTGGAGGCAGTGACCTGCAGGTCAAAGGCTTTGTGCCCTTTACAGTCCCTGGGGAGTTGGGGACACTGAGCTGCTGCCACACCTGATTTGCAGGGACTGCTGCTTTGGCAGCCAAGTGTGCAGCTCCTCAGTGTCCCCTCCTTGTCACACTTCAGCTTTTCACACTGCGTTTTTTGAGGCTAACAAAGTGGCATCTATGGCTCTTTCCTCCCTCACCTTCCCAAATTGT
This sequence comes from Passer montanus, assembly GCF_014805655.1. Taxonomy (NCBI): domain Eukaryota; kingdom Metazoa; phylum Chordata; class Aves; order Passeriformes; family Passeridae; genus Passer; species Passer montanus. The sequence continues at coordinate 12,404,144 of NW_024369929.1, forward strand.
TGTAGCTTGTGTAAAGCTCTACCCAATGGTGGATCAGCCCATCACCTCCTGCAATCCCTCTCAGAGATCACCTCATGAAATACAGACCATGGATCCTCTCCATCCCCTGCCAGCCTTTTACTTGTGCAGCTCCAATCTATGAGCCTGGGATTTTGTGCCCTGAGGAAGAATCCTGGTGACACCATGCCCAAAGGGAGATGGTCAGTGAGGCCAAACTCATATGTAGTTCCATTTTTTGGCTGGATGGTGTGATCTAATGAGTAGGTGTTGTGCCCACACTGCTGCTTCCAGGATCACTCTGTTTCCCAGAGAAATGGCTCTTTATTTCCCCTATGGACTCCTGGTGTTTGTTCATTACTAACCTAAAAATAAACAGCATCTTGCTTAGAAGCAAGCCTTTGCCAGCTGATTATGGGGAACCTAAAATATACTGAACTCTGATTCATCAGGGCATAAGATTTGATCCTTTTATAACTGGTATGTGGAGGACTGCTTTATAAATAATAATATCACGTGATTAATATGACACAAGTTATAATTAATAGCAACATCCCACGTGATGGGAAGGGTGAAGGCAGGCAGACACCTTTCCCACCCTATCTGAAACATGTTGAGGCAATAAAAGCAAGTGTTAAAAATACACCTGGCATGGCACTGCATTTAACAACTGCTACAGAATGAATCACAAATAAAAAGACACGTTTCCATTGATGAAAAAATTGGGATAATGATGATAAGCAAGTGACCTCAGCTGCAGTGGATGGCACTGTGCAAGTACACATAATTATGCAAGTGATTTGCTTAGCATTGATGGTGTCTGTTATGAGGTAAAATCATCCTGGAGCACTGTGGGAAGGTCTGTGCAAAGCAAAACAGGGCCAGCACTTGCTCACTTGATTTAGAGCTTCACTGAGCTTTGGATAGTCTCTGCAACTGCTCAGCCTCTGGGGGCCTGGAATGGTTTCTGCTACCTGCATTTTCCACAGGTTTGCTGAGACCAAGGCAGAGAGAACTCCCACCTCCAGGGACCATCAGACTATGCAAATATATGCTTGCAACCACCTCACACCAACCTCAATATATGTTTGTTCATTTGTTCCAGTGTTAGCAGGACCCAAATGTATTGTTTTCAAAGCATCCTTGCTTCTCTCCAGCAATTTTACTGCTTCCAAATATGTTCTGTGCCCCTGCTCAGCAGTAGGTAGTTATTTAAAACAATACATTTCTCTTCTGTGCAGCTCTTTCTCAGAGGTCCTGGCTTGTTCAGGCTTTAACTAGGTTTCAGTATGCAAATTTAATGTGTCATTGTGGCATACTTAGGAATAATTAATATAGAGGGGTTACTTGTAAATTGGTGCTGGGGACAGATTTGTGAGGCCGGCCCCAGCAGTGGTTTTCTTTAAATGCTCAAGCTGATGACAGGTTTGATGTGAGAGTGTCAAGTGACATTTACTAGTGGGAGGAGGCCAGGAGTATTTACGTTTTGGATGTGTGTGGTGAGAAGTTTTTGGGTTTGTTGTTTTTTGGGGGGGTTTTTTTGTGGTTTTTTTTCCATCTTCACTTTTTTGTGTCCCCAAATTTTGCAGCTGTGATTTGATTTACATGAAGCAAAGTTGCAGGAGTGCAGTGTTCCAGTTCCTTCCCTCGTCAGGGACCAGAATGGCAATTCCAGCAACACCCTGGGAAAGGGGCTGGGATGTTCCACATGTGGCAGGAAGGCAGATGAACTTATCAAGTCTTGGCTGAGATGTGGCAAATATTGATGTATCTGCTATAGCATGAAGACTCTGCTAAACTTGTCACAGGAGGCTGGAAATATTTTGGGGGTGCAAGAGTCAGCTCTTTTGCCATCCACAAAAGCTGGCTGACACTCGTTCACTGCAGTCCCCTTCTGGAAGCACAGTGCTAAATATTTAAGAATTAATTGTAAAATGAAAAAAAACCCCAAAAAACAACAACAACGACAAAAAACCAACAAAAAACAACCAAACCCCAAAACATCTGGAAAGCTGCAAATTCCCTTTTAAACCTCAAAGAGGAGGGAAGCCCTCCTGTTTTGGGATGCAAACTGCTTTGTTACAGAAAGGGATTGGGAACAAACCTTCCCTGAAACAGCTGGGGCTGATCCCCATCAGAGTCAGGATGCAGGACCAGATGGTCAGCTCTCCTGTGACAATTTTGTTTTTTATTTACATGAAAACACACTTTTAGTTGGGGGGAAAAAATGTAGCCAATTCTGCTGTGAAATGCAACAAAAATGAAAAACTCCTCTATTCTGAGAAGCTCCATGTCTGTTTGAATACTGTATCTCAATAGGAGTAAGAGGATCAAGAAGGGAAAGCATCAACTCTTTTTTGGCTTTCAGGGACCAGCAGAAATACAGAAAAAAATTGCTGGTAGTTGATATATTGACCAGTTTTCATTATAACTTCAGTGTTTCTTTCAGCTAAAGGAGAAGATATGATATGTCTTGATTAAATGAAATGTCATCTCAGTGTTGAATTAATTACGTAGAACATGGGCAAGGACTTGGTATTGTATTAATTTGGCTGCTCTGAAGAAAACATCAATAGGCTGTTTGTGGATGACAGCTTCATACTCTGTCAGCTTCTGCCTGGAGTCTCACAGCTCCTTGCTAGTTCTGGTGTGTTAAGCTTGGTAGAGGCAGTGAAATCATTAACATTTCCCTTTTGTACAAGCTAGAGCAGCACTAAGAAAACTTTCAGGCTTCTCCTCTGCTGTTCAAAGCATTGGGAGTTTGTTACACAGAGGTGTGGAGGACTGGACCCCAAATAAGCCCCTGAAAACCTTTCTGGTCCCCACCAACTTGCACAGGATTGGCCTCAGAGATGGAAAGACCAGATTTCCATGTTATTCAGAACTGAAGGTTTTAGTTGAATGTTGAGTTGCTCCCTGCCTGGTGGCTGATTAAGAACCAGCCACAGCCAGGGGTTGGCAAAGATCAAGATTGGTTTTACAAGCAGAGATTGACTCAAGTGAGTTGTCACAGGCTGCTTTTCTGGGAAAAGGTAATTATAACTCAGGAAGTTCTGATGTGAAAATTATTTTGGCAGATATGCTCTTTTTTTAATAGTTTATGCATGCAAAAGCAATAGGGAAGATAAGGTGATGGGAAAGGTGAATCAAAGCAAAAATCTCTTTGTGTGGGGTCATGTTTTGTTTCGGAGATGTGCTCAAAGAAAATGCAAAGGTATTCCCTGGATTTGCCACCACATTTAATAGGTCATTTCAGGCTTGAGGAGAGGATTCCTGGAACTTTGTAGAAAGGCTTAAAACCTGCCTTTGTGAAAGACCCCATGGGCAGAGGCACAATGGCTGATCTACCCACAACATCCCAGCCCTGATCTGGGTTACTCTTGGGGCAAGGCAGGATAATAGAGGGGGTTCACTGCCTGCCCAACCCCTCACCCTCCCACAGAGATGGCCAGAAAGGTTCTGGTCCCTGTCAAGGTGCAGAGCTCTCCCTTCCAGGCAGGGTCTCAAGTCACCATGGTCGTTACTGGCAGTCACTGTGGGAGGTTTTACAGCACAGATGTAGTTTTATGGTTATTATTTATTTTTATGGTTCATTGGATCAAGGCCCCCAGTTTGCTTCATAGCTCTCCAATGTCAACAATTATCAGGCAGCTGCTAATTGGGGCTGGATCAGAAAATCAGCAGCTTCCTATCACTGAAAATCTCCGTGGGTGATGTTTCTGACACCTCCAAAATCAACGGCAACGAGCCCAACTTGGAGGAAAGTTGGACACTGAGGAAACCAGGAATACATCCTGCTGTCCTATACCCAGCTCCAGTGACAGGTCTGAAACCTGGTTTCCACACTGGTAAAAGCTAATGAAGCATGGAAGAGCATCATTAAGCCATAAGCAGTTTTTGCATTAGAGACTGGATGCAAGGAAGGATCTGTAGGTTTTTTTTTTTTGTTAGTGGTTGTGTAACTGAGTGACTGTTCTGGAGAATTCAACCTTTGGATGAGTGAAAAGGACAGACAAAAGGTAAGAGGAGAAGAAAGAAGGACAGCATGCTTAGAAGGAAAAGGGTAAAAGGATTAACTTTTTGCACAACATTTCTTAAATTTCAAATTCTTGCAAAAGTAGCAAAAAATGGAAAATAAAATGTAGACTAGTCATAGTTTGGTTCCAAACCTCCACCCCCTCAATGACAGAAAAAAAAAAAAAAAGGTCAGATATAATTTTTGGTCTCAAAACTTTAAGACTTTTAAGTTTTTGTTGAGTTTAAGCCTTTAAGTAAAGTTAACATTTTCAGCTGAATTTAGTTTTCTATCAATTTCTAGGAGGCAAAATATTTAAAAATATCATTTTGCACCTGCCCTGACAGTGGCAGAGACCAAAATATGCTCCATGGTACTTTCTCCATGATCCTTGCTGTCCTTGCTGCCACCTGTGCCTCGGCTTCCAGGTGGCAGATCCTGCAAACCTCGTGACAGCTGTAGTGTAGGAGGGGCAGGAGCTGGATGCATCCAACCTGATTATTCCACAGGCTTGGATGGCAGGTCACGGGCATTTCTCTGAGCTGAGCAAACAACTGACATATGTGCACTGAGAACAATTCCAAAATGTGCATTTGATAGATTTTAAATTGTAAGACACTGATGTTTTGTACTGTTTTTTTTTCTCTGAGAAACCACTAAATCTGTCGTGCTCTGCCCACGTGCCATGCAGGGAAGTTGTAACTCCCCACCCCAGCTGACTCCCCAGCCCTATATTTCACCTTCCTTTTGATGGCTCTGTCATTTAAGCCTTCAGATAATAGGCCATTATTCTCAGAATTGCTATTATATTTTATTAACAGGAAGGAGGGGGGGAATTATTGTCACAAACTCTGAAAGATTTGCACTTGGAGCACTCAGAGCTCTTGAGAAGGGCAAATCATTCATCTGCCTTGCTGGATGGATGTAGATCTCATCCCTTCCTCCCTGCTTTTCCTGGTCCTACCAGCCTTTGCCAGCCATGGGGACAGATCCCACCCCAGGCTGGTGGCAGGACCAGCAGCTTGGTCTCCCAGGAATTATCCAGAGAGGGATCACTGCCAGCAGCAGTGGTGGGTGCTGGGGATGGAGGCTGGCTTAGTGCTGGTGGCTGCAGCCCAGAGCAGCTGAGCTCTCCTCTCACATCTGTGTGTGTGGGTGTGTGTACACGTAGACACAGCCAGAACAAGTCTGTTCCTGTTTGGGAGATCAGTGTCAAAAGTGTATTTTGTAAGAGCTGGCCAGGCTCCTGTTTCCACATTACTAACCAAAAGCAGTTAGATGGTTTTTTGGGTGCCTCTGCTTTTCCAAATCACTGCGTGGCTGTGTCTCTCTCTTTAGAAAAGGGAAGGATGTGCTCCAGAGCCTCTGTGGAGGTATCAGCAGCTCATGCCAGTTTGCTGGGGCTGGGCACCACATAGCAGGGTGGCCAAGGTGTGACTGCAGCAAGGAGGGAAGGGAAAACCTGTGCAGGGAGGTGGGGACCAGCTTGCAGCAAGGTTTCTGCTCCCCTGGTGCTTACAAGAAAGGGATGAGTACAGACATGTTGGACCCAGCTGTGTCTCCCTTTGTGTCTGTACAAATTGTACCTTTTCCAACCTTTCAGAAACATAGGACAAGGATTTTTTTTTTATCCTGAAGTACCTGAACACCTGAGGCTGCAAATCCTCTTCTCTCTTCTTTTTCTCCTTCATTCATTATCCTTGGTGGGGAGTCAGCTGCTAATTGCAGTGTCCTGCATGTGTCCATCAGTGCCAGTGAAAAGCATCTTCTTGGGAGTGTTTTAAGCACCATTACACAGCTGGGATGGGGAAAGAAGTAAGGTGTGGTGGAGGAAAGTGGCTTTGTGGCTGGTCTGCCTCTGCTAGCAGGAGGAGGAGGGGGAAAGGAAGGGGAGCATGGCTTGCTCCAGGCTGTGCATCCCATCCTGCTGCCTCTGAAGCTGTAGCATCTGGGGAGAGGGGGACACAACCAGCAAGAGGTGGCCCTGAGGGGAAATAGGACACCTGTGGTGGGAATCAGCTTTTAGTTTCCAGCCATTGCCTGACTGGTTTGGGTTTTTTCTTGTCTTTGACACATTTTTTCTCCAGCTCGCTTTTCTGTCAGATCCAGAACAAATGGTGTTTAATGTGCAGATACAGCCCACAGCTGGGATAAATGTATGCATTCCTGCACCTTTGACTAGCTTTAGGTATTTGTCTGGGGGAGCAAAAATGCTTCCATATTCTTGGAGAAGGGTCGTGCATTTCATGCAAAGGGGGAATATAAATTCATAGCTACCTGCTACAGCAGTAGCTGCTGGTTTTATTAGACTTGCTTGTATCCTAAATGCTCTGGTGCAGTCACCAAGGTGCTGGTTTAGAGTCTGAGGGAGGATGCTGCAGCCTGGTCTGTGGCAGCAGGAGCACAGGTGGGTGTAAAATCCCCCTGTGGCCAAGCTCTGGGGTGTGGGTGCTGGAAAATTCCTGTCCCTACACCCAGTCCATGCTCTGAGCTCCAGGGGGCTGGTTCTGCCTTTGTTTAGGGTGAGCTGGGGAAATCACCATCCCTGGAAGTGTGCACAAACCATGTGGTGTCACTTGGGAATGTGGGTGAGTGGTGAACGTGGCAGTGCTGGGCTCAGGGTTGGATTGGTGATCCTAGAGGTCTTTTCCAGCCTAAATGATTCCATGATTGTTAATGCAAAGGCTTCACTGCCATAAACCAACATTGACAAATTGATATCCAGTATGGAAGGGTTTGAAGATGATCTTTCCTAGAAGAAGCACTGCCAAACATCATTACTGACAGAGCTGGAAATAGAAATGGGATTTCTTGACTCCCTGTTCAATCTGCAACCAACAGATTCAACTGCTGAAAGAAATCAGTTGGGATATCAGTGGATGCTTTGATACTTTAGCTGTTCATTTTCAGTGCTTTTTGTCATGTCCTTTTAAATCATGAACTTCAAAAATTCCTGGTTGGCTATGAACAGTATGGTCTGGTTTTCAAAGCTGCTGAGCTGTTCAGAACACTTTGAAAATTAGAATAAACTCTGGATTCCTAAATATATCCTCAAGAGCCCAGGTTTGAGCTCTTGGGTTTGCATACCTTGTTTTTATTATCTGCACCTTTAAGATAGGAAAACAAACACAATTGCTGCTCGCTACTGTCATTAATCCAAACAATTTGAAGATGGCTTATTTTGTTATGAATTAGTCAATTAATTCTGTTTGTTAATTCACTCTGTTGCAAAATATCAGGCTGAACAAATTTTCTGTACATTAATACAATAAATCTTAATTTGTTACTGCTGTTTTCTGAGTAACCCACAGCCAGCAGAAGTCAGATTTATTTATTTTTTCCATTTGCTCTGGTTAAGTCCAATTCTCATGCAGTTTCTTCTGTCTCTCTGCTGATTCTTCAATTTTTAAGATCACAAGGTTCAAAAGGTCTTTGGGGAGACCTGGTTTGTATCCTGAGCTCAGGAGCAAGTGTTGCAGGTCCCAGTTTGAAAAAAAAAACTGCTGATACTAATTATTTTTTGTTGCTTATTTATCTCTTGATAGTTCCTACAATCCAATTAAAATCATTGCTGTTCCTTGCAGGTGGCATGGATCTTCATTTGGATTTCAGGAGACATAAACAACAGCAGCTTGTGAAGACAACGCTTCTGTGAAGGGTAAATTCACTTTTGACAATTCACCATGAAATTCACTTTTGTTCTAAAAAATAAAATGAAAAGAAATGCAGAGACTGTAGAGTGATCACAGGCCTCCAGCAGTGAAGATTTAAGATGGTAAATATTGCAAAGCTCTTAAAAACCTTTATGTCATGACTCTGTTTTAATGATATTGAATGAATTTGGTCTTGAATTACCAATAATTTCTGAGAGAGCTGTCAAGAGAAAAAACAACAAAAACATTTTTTCTACGGGCTGTAGAAAAAATACAGTTAAAAAAAAATCACCATCCACTTTCAAACTATTTCAAACGATTCCCTGAAAAAACTATCTTTAAATGGCTGAGGGCAATTGGCATAATGATTTAAAGTTGGGCTGGAGGGTTGCAGGCTGCACGTGGGTGCTGGCAGGGAAATGAGAGGCAGTGTGGAGGCTGAGACAGAGATTGCTCTAATGAAAGGCTCAGGGTGACACTGCATGAACTTCATATTTAGCCAGTGACGTTTGCACTCCACCAGAACCCAAGGGAGGCAATTAGGAGGGCTGGAGAAGGAGGGAATAATTTTACCTGTCAGGTTTGGAAGTGGGCAGCTCTGGGAGTGTGTGTGAGTACTTGTGTGTGTGTGAAAGATCCAGAAACTAATGAAACAGAGAGGCTTGGCGGGGACTGTCAAGCCTGTGGTTAGAGGTGGGGAAAGAGCTGTTTCCAAACCCACAAGATTTATTTCTGGAGCTGGTGGGTAGGTGGGAGGCAAAGTTAGCAGGCTTTACTAGGCTTTACCCTTCAGGGCTTTCATCTGCTTTAAATTCAGTTGAAAATATTGCTAATTGTAGCAGCAAGCAGGCAAGGTACCCTTGTACATCTTACAGGTGACTTCTTTACATTTTTACTTAGAATTTTTTTCTGATTTTTTTTTCTCCCTCCCACTCCTTGATTTCTTGGGGTGTGACTAAGGAGCCATAGGTAGAGAAGGCTCAAAATTCAGTGCTTGCAGCTCACAGGCCACCCAATGGTGCAGCACTGCCCAGAACTAACCTGGCAAACCTGAGCTTTCCTTTTGGGATGGAAAATTGAGCGGTGCCAAGCTGCTGTCAAGAGCTGTGGTCCTTGCTCCAGGAGTTGCTGATACCAGCACTAGTGCAATGCATGAATGTTCCTGTGCCCTCAGGAAGGTTTTGCTGAAGTCTGATCTCAGCTTTGTGATCAATGTGGTCCTCAGTGAGTGATGAACCCCAGATCTTTCTTCTCATTGCTTTTAGGAGTTGTGGATCCACAGTATTTTATATCCAAGGCAGATATTCTGATGAGTGTCACAAGAACTCCACATCCAGGGTCCTTTTACTGTCAAATTCTTAATGATTTTCAATTTGGATGTGTGGGGGTCATATTTTTTTTTTCCTTCCTCCCCAGACAAACCCTTCACCCTATTTCAGTGCTTTCTTGAGGCATGTCTATGTTCCTTGCTGTGAAGAGGTCAGTGGGGACAGGACCTTGGACACAAACAGGATTTCAAACAGCCTGAACCATCTGAGGTCCCTCCCTGATTGTTTCTAGGACCAGCCCCTACTGCAGGCAGTGGAAGGAATTTCAAGCTAGCAGCCAAACATCTCAGGAACTTGGTTCTGGTGCCCTGAATCAGCCAGCAGTGGGGGGTACAGGTGTCATTGCTTCTCCTCAGTGCTCACACAGGCACCTGCCCTGCCTCTGCCAGAAATTATTGGCCAAAACCAGTTCATAGAATCACAGAATATCCTGAGTTGGAAGGGAGCCACCACAAGCTGTTGGTGTGAATATGTGGATCAACTGCTGCAGCAAAGCAAATTTATCATCAAGCAGTGCTTTGAGCTAACACACTTGTGTGTCTCAGTTATTTTGGGGGGAATATATATGAACTAGGGCGTAAAAACTTGGCTTGAACTGAGGGCAGAGAAGGCAGCTCACTTAGCCTGAGGAATGCTTTTGACAGAGACACGTTGTCGCCACATCTCTTGGCTGGGAATAAGTTGTACCTTTCCTGCAAATGGAAATATTTCTCTGAAGTCCAACAGCTGCAGGAACAGCAACTTGTCTCTTGATCACGTTTTCAGTTTTAAAACCCATTTCTAGTCCAGCAGCGAGGAGAAAAACCCCAAAGCTCATTCAAATGAGCTTTTTAATGGAAAAAGTCACATTAAATCTAAACCAATTTCATGATCTTGTCTGAGTCATGACTTTTTAAAGACTGGGGGCTGAGGCTTGCAGTTAACATTGCCTTAGCAATGCTCAGTACTTATCTGTGACTAGAAAGGTATTGGTGGGGAAGGGCTGGTGGTGTTATTTTTCCAAGGGCCTGATCATTTAGCTATCTAATTTGGGAAGCAGGACTATCTCTGGCTGGCTCTTATCACCCTTTCAGCGAGGCAGATAGCAGCCAGCACATTACTCAGCGTTACCCCATGGATATCTGGTGTCTGAGTATGTGTTACAAAACGTGGCAGCCAGAGCAGTGAAACCCCTCAGTGCTGGCCACAGGGAAGTGGCTTCAGCCCCACCTGCTAAGAGGTGGATGGATTTGTCCTCTGGGCTTGTCCTCATCACCTGAGAGACCCTGGTGGCTGTGCTCTGTTCTCACTCAATTATTTATTTCTGGGGATTGAAGGATGGGGAGGGGATCTACTGTGATATAGGAAACTTTCCTAACTTGCTTTATAACTGCAATAATGATATGGGAAACTTTATTTATAGTTAGAGAAGGACTTTCATTTTTTCCTATCTCCTGCTGTCTTCTCCCTGACAGCTGGTTGTGAGGCACCAGGGAGAAATTTAACCTCTTACTGGTACTTTGCAGCTTTGTCTTCCCCACAGGGTTTCAGTGTGAGTAGCTTCTGTGGGAAATTTTTTTTCTGCTTTGCAGATGGAAAATAGAGACATGCAGTTCAGAGGTGTTTGTAGGGAGTCTTCTGACTTAAAACCCTCAAACTGCTCCAAAATAACTTGTCAAGTTCTCTCCATGCGTTCTGATGGACCTTATGGATGATTTTTATGGATGCTTGTGATGTATAAAAGTGAAAATGGTCACTGCAGAGGTTGGAGAGCCATGGGTAGAGCCATCAGGCTGGTAGGGAAGAAGGCCCAGGTTGCCCTTGCTCACTGGGATATGACACATCCCACCCTGACCAGGGTGGCTGAGGAGCACCCATGGCTTTGTTCCACCACCCTTAAATCTGTCCCAGTGCAAGCTGGCCCTTTAACAGAAACCCACTGCTGTGTGTCTAGAGGGGAGCAGAGACAGAAAGGAAGTAATATTGAGTCACAGCAGTCAAGAAGGATCAAAGATTGGCTATTTTTGACACACAAAAGGGTAAGTGATGCTGAACTCTCTCTAGACTGATTACAGCTGAACACAAAGCATTTTAACCTCTTAATCCTCACTTCTGAGTTATGGCCCTGACATGGAGGGCTTTGTGGCTTTTTGGAGATTCTCTGCTGCGTGTGACCCTTGTTCCAAGCAAATAAAACACAACCCTGGCTGCTGCATAGCATGTGCTGAATGTTGAGCGTGGTGCTAATCCTGCAAACTCTGTGGGTTTTTGCCTCCCTCACTGACCATAAGTGGGATTCATGGGAATTCAGTCAGGGAAAAGCAATCAGGCTGGATGAGGCCTGGAGCCACCCGGAATAGTGGAAAGTGTCTCTGCCCATGGCAGAGAGGTTGGAACAAGATGATCTCAAAGGTCACTTCCAACCCAAACCATTTTCTGTGATCTATGAACTGTGGATGTAATCTCCCATTTCCCATTTGGATTTGTGGAAGCACAAGCCCGGTTTCCCCTCACTGTCCCGAGGACAGCCCTAACCTCCCTGAGCTTCCCCTCGGAGAAGTTGTTCCTGGGCTCTCCTCTGTCCTCTTCCCACCCTGGCCATTCAGGTATCCCCTCTCCAGATCCTGAGAGGTTCCTCTGTTCTTTCTAGCACATGGACTGATGTTCTCTATGAATCCACATCCCCTGATTGTAGATATGAGAGCCTTATTTTGGTTTGAGCCTTGCTTGTATTATTTTTGGTTTGCATATTTGGGCTTGACATAAAACCCAGCAGAGAGACTCTTACTTAGCCAAGGCCATTTCTGCATTCACTGCAGATGAGCGTGGTGCTCCAGGGAACCAGTTTTATTCCAGGCTTTGCCAGTGATTCATTTCTGGATGCTGCCTGCGTGATTCCCTCTGGGCCTCAGTTTCCTGTTCTGTAAAATGGAGATAATACCCTTTCATGGCACAGGGCTGCTTTGAAGCCTGTACAAAATTACTCTGATGTGTCTGGATGAAAGTTTCTGTAAAGCAGATTTAAAAAAGCATGCAGCTCTCATTGAGGGGTTTGTATGGAGTGATCAGGACCCCAGAATTACTTCCCAGGATGAATGTGTCTGTTGAACCCTCAGACAATGCTGAACACTGAAACTATATTCATGTAACTCTTCTAAAAGCATCCACTGTTGGTGCCCATGGCAGGGTTTGCTGCTATTCATTCTTTTTGTTTGTTTTATGTAAATCCTTTTTCCTTCTCATTGAAAACACAAACAAAAAAAGGGATGACCAAAAAAAAAAATTTTTGCTCTGTAAGCCCCATAAAATTGATTCAACGTGAAGTTTTTAGCAGGAGCAACCCTCTCTGCTTATCTGTGTGATTTTAAAATAAACTCTCCTCTTTCTCCTGGCTGTCGTATTATAGAAGAAATACCCTGAAAGCAGAAATGAAAGAGAAAATTAAGAATTTTTGTCTCCTCGCCTTTCTCACTCCGGTCCCTTTATGTGCTCTCCCACCGCCCCCTCCTCCACGCCCTCCCTCCTGCTCTGCCTCAGTTCCCATTGAAATGTCAAATGCAGCAGTTGTCTGCGAGTGAAAGAGGGACTCCCTGGTGGGAACGGGCTGCCCTTCTAACCTGAAGGCCTCGGCTGTTCTCTTCTCCCCTTTTTGGTGTTTCCCATCCCACTTTCTCAGCAGATGTTGTGTGGGGCAGCACAGGCTGTAAAGGAATGAGTTTCTTTTCACCTGGCCATGTGAATGGGCTGGCACAGAAACCCTGGCTTATTCTCTCAGACTCTGGCAACAGCTTACACAGAAAGAGATTGTTTCGAAGAGCTGTCTCTTTTCTTTCTTTCTTTTTTTTTAGACGAAGATAGGGAAAAAAAGCTGAGAGATGCTGGCTGTATTTTAAGCTCCCTCCTTGGGTGCCAAAGGAGTCCTTGGAGTTTTGTTGCTGCTACTTTTGTTCCTTTTATAGTTTCCATTCAAGCCCCAGGCTTTCAGCTCCCCTTTGTCTTAGTCCTACTTTTCCCAAGCAGTTGACATGAGAATTAGTTCAGAAAGATGGTGGAGGTTCATCTAGGAGCATTGCCCCATTTTAGTCCAGGGCTGTAGTTTTTGACTCTTTGGTGAAAATTTGGAAAAGAGTGACATTTCCCATGCTTCTGCAGGGAAATTATTTTGTTTCAGATGAGCTCTGTCTGAAAACATGTAACAATGGTGTGCAAAATGCACAAATTCAGTCCTAATGTTGAGTTTTGTCACTTAAGATTGGAGAGGCACCTTAAAGGTGGAAGAAATAGGGGGGGCGTGAGTTTTCACCTTTTCTCCCTTTTTTTTGGCTCCCTGTTTATCTGTTCAATGTGGCTGGTTGTTTTCTGTAGCCTGCTTTCTGTCCCTTACCAGAACCTTGGGCATCTTAGAGCCTGTCAATTGAACCACAGCAGAAAGGTACCCAGAAGAGACATTCCCTCCCCTGCATTGGATGTCTTTGCTTGGCTCCTTCAGAGCACTGTCACTTATCCAGCTCACTTTTCGACATGTCTCTGTGCCCAACTCATTATATCTAAAGTTTATATATATATATTCAAGAGCAAATTATGCACATGGCTTGTGAATAATTTGACTGCCAGCGTGAGAAACGCACATGCTGCTGATCCTGAGAAATGGAGCTGTCGTTTGCTGATTTAATGAGTAAATAATGAATTATTCTGAAATACTGTGGGGATATTATGCCAGTGGTTCTCTTTTGGTCTTTATACACATTTTAACTCCAGTTGGTTTTTTTGTTGTGTGTGCGTGTGGTTTTTTTAAAATCTGAAGTTTATTTTCGCAGTGGTGCTTGGAAAGCTGTAAATGATCCACAAGGAATTAACAGACAAAAATCCCTGGCTCTGCTCCACCCTATTGAAGTCGATGGCAAAACTCCCATTGAATTCAGTGGAAGTAACAACTAGGCCCTGTGAGAGTAAACAATAAATCAGTTTTATAATCACAATATTTCTCTACGTCCTGTTCTTAGTGCTTCATGTGGCAGAGGTGTTAGGTCCTTGGATGATGATGAAAGGCACAGAGAAATACAGGTGAAATACAGGCTTGTGAAGGTGAAATTTCTAAATTTGAAAGCTTTGGGTAAACTTCACCTTTCAGGCAGTATTTTGGGAACCTGCACTGCAATTCTGTTAAAGACAATTCCTTTTGAGAGGTTGAGCTGCCTCTCCATCCATCATGTAGCCAGCAGGTGTAGGAGAACATTTCCCCTTTCTAGTTTGTAAAAAGTGCAGTTTTTAGAGACATAGGAGTGTGAGAATCAGCAAACTGATTCTCCTGCCTTTGTGACAAGTGGACATGTCACAAATCCCATTCAAAAACTGATCAGGAGGAGATGGATTATCTCCTGTCAGATATCCTGCAAATGTGGTGCCTGTGGTTAGAAGTTTGCAGAAGCTTTTGTCCCTGTGTCTGCTCTAGCACATCTCAGTGTTAACACTATTCTGTTAAATATTAGGAAGGTACAAATACCTTAGAGGTTTAGTTCTTATTCAGCCTGTTCTGTCAGTGGGCTCCAAATAATTTGATTAAGGAAACAAATATCAGTGTCTTACATTTTGCATGGGGGAACCCATGAATCCATGGCACAGCCAGATATTAAAGGATGGAGTTCAGTCTAAGTCCTAGTCTAGCATCTTTGCCTTTTAAAGGCTTTATCCCTAAATGTGTCTTGAGTAAAGGGCTCTGTATTGTAAAGTTTTCCTATTGATTCCTTCCCTGGAGTTTGTGCCTTTTGGAGGAGATGGGGCATTGATAATTGCTTCAGCTGTTCTTGACTGTTACAGGGTACTCCAGCAGAACTGTGTAGGCTGAGTGCTTGTGCTTTGTAAAATAACCCTTTGGCCCTGCAGAATGGGAGGATTTACAGGTTTAGCCTTCTTGATTTGCTTTGAATTATTCTGTATGAGCTATTCATGGAGGGTATAACAGAGCTGAAGGTAAGGCAAGGTTGTCGCTAGACTATCCAAAGATGAGAACCACGGAAATAAAGTGCTATTGTTTCTCTTCAAGCAATGACACTGACTGAAATAAAAGACATCTGGGTAGGAAATAGCAGCCTGCTTCCAGGGAGCATCCATGGTGTACCTCAGCTTGCCATGAATGCTAGCCCTGCTAGGCAACCAGGAAAGGGATCTGCAGGCAGCCGTGAGCCAGGCCAAAGAGAGAAAAAGAAAAAAAAGCCCAACCCTGAGAAAAAGGGGTGCATTCTTCCTAATTGTGCTTTGGAATGGAAGTCTTTTTATTATTGTCTTTTGTTGCATTTTCCCTCTTCCTTTTCACGCCCCAGTGGCAGCCTGGGGGTCTCAGTGCTGGGTGGCCGTGTCCCACCCTTCAGCTCTGCCTGGCCTCCAGGTGGGTTTGGGGCTCCTTTTGGGAGAACTGCAGCACCTCTGCATGTTCATCTCACACTCTGTGCCCTGGGGGCTGGGTCAGACTGCAGTGCTGCCCGTGGCCCTTAGGAAGGGAGGGTGAAACCTGCCCGAGTCTGGCTGTGGGTGATGGCAGAATTGCAGTTTCACCTAAGGATGAACATCCAGCCAAAACTGACAGGAGTTTTTTCAACTGGCTGGTGGCCAACATCAAGTTCAGAGTGTTTGGAACAGTAAATAGATGTTCATAAATAAAACATAAATATCTCTGAGCAGTACTTTGAAGAAGGCAGTGGTGGACAAAAAGAGGTGTGAAATAGGATGCCCAGGGTCAGGCACGAAGTCGGTGGAAGAGAGAATTGAATGTGGCTCTCCCCTGCCCAGGCTGTCACCCTCAATTCTGGGCCATCTTTTCTCTTATCAGTTTGTGCAAGTAGATTAAACCTCACTCAAAATCAAAGTGTGAAGGACAACAGAAATGGGGGGGGGGGGCGGATGTTGCTCAGGGGAGAGAGTTGCTCTTGGGCAAGTGTTGAAAGAAGCTGGGACAGCACGGGGCAGCAGGGCAAGAGCAGCAGCACCAGTGAAAAATGCTGAGGTTGTAAGGAGGCAGGACCAGGAGCTGTCTGGGTGAGAAGTTCCCCATGGTGATGGTCTCGCCTCTCACACACATTTCTTGTTTCTGTTTTGGCTTTCATGTTTCCCTGTTCTCCCTTTATTATTAGATGTGCACTGGCAGCAAATAGGTTCTCAAATATCAAAATTCTTAACTAATGAAAATTTATTGTAGATGCCTCCCATCTTTGAACAATGAAGCCGTGATACCCTCTGGAGACCCGGAGCTGCTGGAAGTAACCTAAGGCATCCCCTCCCTTTCAGCACAGGCTCAGGGTTGAAGTGCAGGGAAGGCTGCAGGCAGGACCAGCTGTAGCTCAGGCAGCAGCCTCAAGAGGGAGAGAAGGCTTTCTCACAGGCTTTTATGACCAATGTTCAAAGGGAAATGCCTTTAGAGAAGAAAAGGCTGGGCTTTCTGGCTGTACTAAACTCAGACCTGCAAATCTGTTCTGTGGCTTTTCTTTCCCTGATGCTTCTCTTCTACCTAATCCTTCCCTTTTCTCCTGCTGATGGCTGGGGACTTCTTTTCTCAACCTGGGGGTTTTAAAGCTTAGCCTGGGATGAGGAGTCTCACCTAAACAGATTCAAGTCTGCACCTTTTCTCCTCGGTCATCATCCCTGTGTTTGACAGACAAATAGCCTGGACAGGAGGGGAACGAACTGATTATTTCCCTTGAACTGAAGGACGCCCTGGCCCTGTGTGGTTGATCACTGGACAAGAGCAGCACAATTGGACAAATGACCAATATAATAGCTAACAAATGGAAAGCACTGCTGCCAGCAAAGGAGCTGGCTATTTAAAGGCAGCAAGAGGTTTGCAGCACCAGCCCTAGCAACAAGGACAAAAGTTATTCCAAACACATGAGGCAAAGCCACCATGAACCCACTGTAGCATGCTATTAATAGGAAGGGGGCCTTCATTAATTTCTTAAAGGGTGATGCCAAAACATCAGAAGAAATTTGTGGTGCACATAAAGGAGCAGCACGTTGCACTGTATCTAATTGCCAGAGTAATTATTTTCTGCTATGCAAATTACCAGGAGCAAATCCACTGCAGTACATCTATGTGTATTTAATTATCATCAAGAGCTGGAGTTGAGGGACTAGATTTAATATGTTCATAATGAAATAGCCAGAATTTGTGTGTGCATTTGCAGGGAACTCGTTATTTTGCCACAGCTGGATTTGTTTTTTTTAAATAAATCATTATGGCATATACAGTTTCTGCGTGCTTGCGCATCTGCTGATTTATCGTAAAAATTGTGGTTTCATTTCTATGGGTGGTTTCTATCAAACACACATCACCCCTCTTGCTTGCAAGCTGCATGTTTCTGTAGGATTTAAAGAGTAGCTCAATGCAAAGAAAAGCGATTTTGTCCATGGATAAATAAAGGCTGGAGGAATAGAAGGAATTAGGACCACCTGGGTGGGTTAAGATTTTGTAAGGTTTTGGGTCTTCAAACTAACAAGCTTGTTGTGGTTTAAAACTGGGACAAGGATGAAAACTAGAATTTTAGAAGCACCCATTTGTAAGCCAAACCTCTTACTGTTCAATGTCTATTTGATGGTGTGCATGAGGCAAGTTAATGCTTTTGGTTTCTAGGGAATATTATATATTTTCTCATCATAGCAAGAAACAATAGAAGTGTACATAGGATGCAGGATTACCACTCTGGGCCTGACATGGCTCTTCCCCTCTTAAGCTTCAGACTTTCTGGGCCAGAGCTTTACTAAAGATATTGGGATATCATTTCAAGGCTCAAGTTATAAGAAAAATATTAAAACTGGGAAGAAATACTTTTGCCACTTTGTCATATTTTGGTGGTTTTCTGTTAATGGAACTCTTGGAAAAAAAAAAAATATCTGAAATCCAGCAGTGTAGGTGGCTGTTCAGCCAAGAAAAATCATGTTGTGTAGCTCGCAGAAGCAGTGTGTGTGACATGATCCTGTTAAGAACTTGGAATCTGCAGCTCTGGAGGAGATGCTCCAGTCAGGAAAAGCGATTGGCAGGGACAGATTCATTTCCTGTGTCTCCTGCCGTGCAGCTTGGCTTACCTTGATCTGGCAGCACCAACCTGGATGCAGCTGGCTTCCACTTAACACCCAGTTGTTGGTTGTGGTCACTGTTCCAAAAAGCAGGAGGGCTCCATCCTGTCCCGGTCCTGATGTGCCAGGGGAGTGCCAGGTGAAAACGTGGTTGCAGTGCAGTTAGAAACACAAACCACTGCCAAGCCTTGGTGCTCCTTTGTTTCCTCCTGCGGATACCAACTCAAGTTACACAGCAGAGTGAGCCAGGGGTAACAAAGCGTCACCCAGGTACCGTGCTGTGTCACAGTTCTGGTGACATTTCCGTGCCGGTGCCCACAGGACCCTTTTCCACAGTGTCCCTGAGCTGGTTTGTGCATAATTGATGGGTACCCTGAGGTTCTGCCTCCCCCTCCTCCCCAGGACGTCCTTTTCTGTGTTAGTTTATTTTTTAAATAATTAAGAGACTGTGTGACTGCCTGTCTATCTGTCCCGCTGGAATTCCTCTCCAGCTGCTCTCATCCCTTTCCACAGCCCCTCCTCTTCCTCCCCAACACGCTTTTCCTTTCACTGCATTTTAAAGGAGTTCCTTTTATTTTTGCCTTGTGCAGTGAAACCCCCCTGAGCACTTTTTGAAAGAGA
Organism: Passer montanus; assembly: GCF_014805655.1. NCBI lineage: Eukaryota > Metazoa > Chordata > Aves > Passeriformes > Passeridae > Passer > Passer montanus. The sequence continues at coordinate 12,422,800 of NW_024369929.1, forward strand.
TGCCCTTTGCTGCTTGCTGATGTCCTGAAATCTTTCCTGCCCAGATTCCCTCTCTCCTTCCCACTGAAGGAATCCTTTGATGCAAGGTAGCTCTTGCCTGATGGGAACCTTCTCTCCTGCAAACCACAGTGACAAATTTCCTGTCCCTGTAGCATGAAGGGGTGTGTGCAGCTGGGGATGGCCAGGGGACCCCATTCCCACCCTGTTTGTCCCCTCCTGTGGCTGCTGTGCTCTGACCCATGAGTGAGGTGGTGTGGATATGAGGTTATTCCAGCAACAGTCCATGCATCTTCTGGAGGTATTGAGAGCAGGGAGAAGAGTCTGCTCCCTCTCTCTTCCCAGAGCATCCATTTCACTCTGGTGTCAAGCAGCAGAGAAGCTGTGGCATGTCTTGATGCTACTGGGAAAATCAGCTCTTGCAGGTGTTGGCTTCCCTTCTGCTGCCATGATTGCCTCTATTCCCAGAGGAAAGTCCTCCAAGTAAAAGAAGAGAAGCCTCAAAGCACAGCGGAGCTGCTGGAGGTATTTGGTCTATGTTTTGGGCTTTGTAAGAGTGACCTGCATCAAGGGTGGATGATGTGGCCCTGGTGGAAATTGTAATTTTTGTTTAAAAGCCTGAGATCTCAGGGCAACACTGGTTTCTGGGCATGGATTTGGGAGTGAGAAATGCTAAGATTATGCAATTCCCTTTTCATTGTCAACAGAAGATTTTGTCAGGTTGTTCCTCTTGACCTCATATGAAGCCCATCTACCTATTTTAATGACTTCATAAATAAACTTACTCCCCATCTCTGCTTGCCTGGGCTTGCTGCTCTCCAGATCCCCGTTTTAATTGAGACACAGCTTGTGGTGTGGCTGGGGGCTGTGCCAATAACTCACATATTCCAGGCATGGCAGGCAGATAGGCCCCCTCCCTCCAACTCCACCGTTCCAAGCAAACATCAGACAAGCACCCGGCTTTGATGTGGCTCCTGGGCTTGCAGCCTCAAAAGAGGAATCTTTGGAACCCCGTTTGCACCGCTCCTCATGCCAGAAATTGCAGCAGTGTCACAACAGCCAAGCAACCGGGTGCTCAGCATGGCAGAGGGAATATTTTGCAGCTCCTTAGCAGACAGGGTTGTGCTGGAGAATAATCAGGAGCAGCAGCCTGAGGTCGGCAGGGATTTGGGCTGTGAAAATAATAATAATCAGGGATGGGGAATGGGTGGTAGGGCTGTTGTTGGACCATCTGAGGCACTTGTCAGAGGACATTAGCCCTGCAATTAGGAGAAGCTGGGGAGGAGGGAAGGGAAGACAGCAAGAACAGTGCTGCAGCAGGGAGGGCTTTGTGTCAGCATACAAAGCTTTTTTCTCAGCAGGGCTGCTGGGATTTGCTCAGGTCCCCTCCCAGATAAATTAACTCAGTACAACACCTGCTCCTTTAACATGGCCAGGCTAACTCCACTGAAGACCTGGCCTTCCTTTCTCTCTCTTTTTAAAAATTTTCTTTCTTATTTTATTTGTTAAATGACATTGAAGCAGACTGTGAACTCCCTTATCTTATTTTATTCTACCTCTAAACCACCCTTTCTCATGAAGGGTGAGACTACTTCCCCCCATAAGAAGGGCTGGGGGAAAAAAAAAGCAAAAACATTTGAAAGATTTAGGGAAAAAAAAAAAAAAAAGAGCCCAAGCTGGCAAGAGGTGAAGGGTATGTAATTGCTATTCCTTCTGCAGCCCACTAAAGCTGCATGCTTTAACCATCTGAGGACAGCAGGAAATTTTCTCTTCCAAGAGAGTAAAATGTGGGGTTTGCATTTATTTTCTTTCTTTTCAGGAGGGGTGTGGGGTGAAAGAGGTGGGCTTCATTTTTCCTTGGGATTAACTAAAGCTCCTTCTACTTTTATGCTGGCAACATGAGGTTTCATCAGACCTCTGATCCTGCCCTAAAAATATAACATTACTGTCAAGCAGAGCAGAGCGCTTGAACTTAACTGGATTAAAGCACTGGATTTGAGGCAGCATTCTGGGCTTCATGGAGGGAGGTGTGGGATCTCCTCTGCTCCCAAATTCAGCTCAGGCCTAGGGGAGTTCTACCTGTGCTGCTGACTGAAAATCTTCACCCTGAATTTTCTTCCAGGATGTTTTGTTTGATGCTCAGCTGTACCCTGGCTGCAGTTCCGTGGATTTATCCTTGACAATGCCCCATTGGCAGCAGGCTCCCTGACAGTGGGGTGCAGCTCCTATTCATGGAGATGTATGCACGAGTTTAACTGCAAATAAATGCCACATTTGCTTATAGCTTGGTGTTTGCCTTTCCCACATGAATAAACATCCCTGGCTGCTCCTCTCTGTCCTGCCCACACCCTTGAGAAAACTTTCACAGCCTGTTTGCTGCCCTTGGCTCTCAGCTTGCTCTTTGGACATTTTTCTTGCCAGATTTTGCAGGTTTTTTCTGACCTCTGCTGATGGTCCAATGTGTTGTGGTTTAATGGTGTGTTTTACAAGGGAGCAGAAGCCTCAGAGCATCTCCTCTTGCCTTGTTGTGTGTCGTGCCTCCCATCTTGGTGAGCCTGGATGTATCCCCACATGTCCAGTAATGAGCATGGGCTAATTGCCTAGGCAGATAGAAAAATAGATAGGTAATTTGTAGCTATTTAATTTTACATTAGGTGGAGGGATGTAGGGGCAGAGGCTAATGTTGTTGGCATTTCTTTTCAGGGTTGTTAACCAGATATGCTGCCTCTGGGGCATAACAATGCCTCCCTCGGTAGAGCTCTAATACTTTTATTACATCCTTATTAATTTAGCAATGGCCTAAAGTCTGTGAGACACCTTCCAAGGCATGATCCCTGCCCTGAGGACCTTGCAGACTAATTCCAAAGCATGATACAACCGGGGATTACTCAGTGAGAGCAAGGGCCTAATGGAGTAAGGAATGGTTTGTGTTAGATAAATGGATAAGGATGAATCAGTGCAAGAGTTAATCAGGTTGTTCCTTACAGGCACGTGGGGATAAAGCAGCTCCTCAGGAGATCTGTGGTGTCTTTCAAGCAGGGACCAGAGCTGGAGGTGTCTCCTTCTCCCACATCCACACAGATGGGTGGCTGCTCTGGGAAGCTAAGTGCTCCACGTGCGAGAAGCTATGTGAGCAAATGCTCTGTCAACAAAAACCTTGGCTGTCACCTCCAAAATTGGCCATGTCCTGTCCCCCAGAAACACCAACAGCTCTCACTCCACCTTCCCTCTTCGCCCTTTGTGGGGCAGAGGGGCTGGGAGAGGTTTTATATTTGGAGTGAAATCGTAAAGCTGCGTCCTTTTGCCACAGATTTCGGTTCTTGGGGAGCCACAAAGTGATGGCCCCAAACAAAAGAGCCATGCAGGAATCTGGGGAAGGGCCGGAGGGGAGCTGGAAAAAGGCTTAAGCTCAGGGGTGGCCAAAGGGTCCCCACCCCCCAGCACCTGTCCTCCCTGTCTGAAGGCTGTGAGCTGCCCAGCACGGCCTGGGACAGATGGGTCTGCAGCAGCTGAGGGAGCAAAGCCAGACCAGGAGCCCTCCCCTCGGAGCAGCACGGGCTGGGGGGAGCCAGTGGGGAACATTTGGTGTCCATGTGGCATCTGGCAGCAGAGTTTGCTTCTCTGGCATTTCCTTTGGTGAAAGGAAGAGCAAAGCAATTCCCTTCCAAGCAGCTGCTCCGCTCCTCTGGGAGGGAACAGCATCCTCCTCCTCCTCCTCCCTGCCCTGGCCCTTTGGCAGGGTGCTGCACCCCAGCCCCCTAAATTAACACCCCCAGCCCCAGGCAAACATCCTTTACACTCATTTACTCACTCATATTTTTCTACTACTGAGAAAAGAAACCCTCTCTGCATCACTTACTTTAAGAACGAGTTGCTGAGGCAACTGGACGCTGCACTTAAAGTGCTTGGCTCTGTCTTCTTGACATCATTGTTTGACTTCCAGTTGCTGGAGCAACACATCTCTGGGAAGAACCAGCGAGGCTGAGGTTTCTCTTTCTTTCTTGCTTCCTCCCTTTCTTTGGGGCCCGAGAGCACCAGCAATGGTTTGCTTTTCACTGAAGACACACACACTGTTAACAGATGATAGGAAGATGTCAGGCGGTAGCAGAAGCAATGGGGGTAAGGTCAAGGGCTCCTTACAATGGGGGAATTCCTACAAAACTGGAAAAAAAGAGAGAGAGAATGAATGAGCTGTTATGTGTCCCAAGATCAGAGGGTTAGGGAAGTGCCTCCAGCACACTCAGTGTCAGACATTTGCCATGTAATACTTTTCTGTTGGTGGTTCTGAGCCCCAGGTTTTCCCAAAGCAGAGACACAGCTGGGGTGACAAGCAGAGAATGTGAAATGCCATCAGATATAAGTCAATACCACAATGTAGCTCCTTCATTTCCTCTCAATGAAATATTAGACTTACAGCTTCCTTCCAAAAACTTTTTTCTTGCTGTCCATGTTGTCTCTGGCCAAAGAGCAGCTGTGTAACCCATGCCAGATAACTTTCTGCTGCAGTGGGATGCAGGAGGGCATATGGGACAGCTGTTCACTTAATTATTGCTCTCTAAAAGCTGCCTGTCCCCCTCTGTAATTGTTCAGGGCTCTGGCTGTAGCACACTGGGTGGTTGGGGGTGCTGCTCCTGGGGTGCACCAATGTCACCACTGTCACTGTCACACTGTCACCATGTCCCCATCGGCATGGGGGTTATCTTGGTGATGAACTGGTTCTTCAAGAACCAGAATAATGTTCTTTGTCAAAATGCTGACAGCCAGCAATGCTCAGCTCCATTGTCACTGGGTCCATGCACTGTGGTGGCTGCTGACAGCCAGGTCCTACCTCAGCACTTTGGGCGAGCTGCCATCGTGGACTGCACAGAGCTCTTGGTAAATGTGGCTGCTTTTCCCAGGATCATGGACTCCTGGAATGGTTTGTGTTGGAAGGGACCTTTGAGATCATCTAGTTCCACTCCCCTGCCATGGGGTGGGGGTTTTCTCTGGCATTAGTGTTTGCAGAGCTTGAGGTGACAACAGCTACTGACTCTGAATTCTGAATTCCCAGTTCTCTAGGGCTGAATTTTGAATTTCTCCCCGGCAGGAGGCTGACCAGGTGGGGTGTAAAGGCCAGGACAGGAGGGAAGCTGGAGGTGGGATGATGGATGCACTGGAATAAACTTCTGGTGTTACACATTAATGAATAATAAGTGAAATGTTGAAGCCAGGATTCTTTTTTGGCAAACATTTTAACCTTAAAACCTTAATTATAAACTACTGCGCTTTTAGCAGGCCAAACATTTCTCTGATTACCTGATAACACAACCATAGGATTTCAATTTGTATCAATAAATTAGGAGAAGCTTTAAGTGATACTGTTGGATGGGCAGTAAAGTTTAAAGTACAGTTTTTAATTGAAATGGATTTGAAGTTAAATGTTAATTTGGAAAACAAAATTTGAGAAGTAGTAATAAAAAATGCTAAATGTCTTGGTGTCAAGATAAAGGTAAAGGCAACTGTCATTAAAAGGTACTTAGACTCATAGAATCATCAAGGTTGGAAAAGACCTCTAGGGTCATCAAGGCCCACTGTTAACCCAGTCCTGCCAAGCCCACCACTAAACCATGTCCCTCAATGCCACAAAATTACTTAAAAACCTAAGATTTTCTTGTTATAAGACTTCTTGCTAAGGTATCTGGCTGTCCAGCTCATACCACATTTCCATATATACACAACAGTGCAAACTTTTTCACAATGAAGTTATGGTTTCAGCATTACACCCTCAACGCCCACAAAATACACAGAATTCAAATTAACAAATATACATGCCTCAAAGTCTACACAATGTCAGCCACAAATATGCAGGCAAGAATGCTGGTTGCTAGAGCTTGGAGTTAGCTATTAGTGAACATTTGTATGGTGCTCAGATAATTTGTTCTTTAAATGCCACACATGTACCACATGGTTCAGATGTGGTTTGAGGAGCTATAAAATGGGATTTCAAACTGGTTCTGTCCCTGCTCTTAAAGCCATGGCTCAATTAGGGCTCAGATGCATCTCAGCTCTAGGGCTGGCACCCTGAGTCAGGGATTTGTGACTAGCTGGGGTTTGTGGGAGCTGAAAGGCATGGATGCAGCTGCTTATTAGTGAATTTGTGCACGTGCCAGTCTGCAGTGAAATGTACTTGAAATAACCTATCCTAGATGTCTCTATGAGGATGATGGCCCTGATGATTTAGCTATTTCGGTTCCAGCTTGAATTATTCATGTATTTGAAAACACTCATGAATTATTTGTGTTTTCGCTAAATATATAATTTAAAACCCCAAATCCTTCCGACAAAATATAATATTTATTCATTTCTCACTGCTCTGATGTGCTGCCCCTACCCTGAGACAGCTTTTCAGCCAGAGGCTCGTGGGGAGATGCGGGGTCAGGGCACAGTGAAGGCATCAGCATCCCTGCCTTGACCTGTGCCCACAGGGAACCAGCCCTTGTTGCAGCAAGAAAAAGGAAGGTTTATAAAACTTAGATCTAGCCCCAGTTTGTTTTCTTTAACTTCTGGGCTCTGGGTTTTGGGGAACGGTGACTATCTCGCACACATGGGTTTGGGATTTAGAGGCTGCTCTCACAAGCTGACACACCTGGGTTTAAGGTGCCCAGCAGTGGATCAAAGGAGCTTGATCCCTGTGATGGAAACTCCTGATTTGGTACAAATTCAGCACCTGGTTCAGATGCATTTGACAGCTTTGTGACATCCCTTGATCCTGGGAACCTTTTTGCCAAGTCCAGAGCCGTGTGTCAGCTTCAGATTGACATAATGTGGCCAGCTAACTCAAAGCTGCAGCACATCACGTCATGTGCTCGGGCTAATTCAGCAAAAATGTGTTTGTGCTTGATCCAGATCGAATCTGTCCTGCCACGAAACCTCAGAGTGCAGCAGATGTGATATTAATAGATGTGCAACCACAGCCTGAGCCTCTCCCCCTCCCCAAACATCTGCAGAGAGGGGGGACGGCAGAGCTGGGAGGAGGCATCCTGCAGGGACAGCACTTCTGCTCTCCTTCAACTGTGTGAACTTCCCAGAGCTTACATTAATTTTAAAGAAAGCACTTTGGCATAACTGACAAAAAAATCTCGTCCCTTCACCTCAGGGGATTTGTTTCTTCCAGGGAAAGTTTGAGTACCTGCTCTCTAATGAAGCATCTTAATACACCATGTAGTTTTTCTCTTTTTTCTTTTCCCTCACAGCTCTTTCACTGCAGTAAAACTGTTTTATCTAGCTACAGTAACAGTAGTTTTTTAACCTCTTTGGGCCTCATCTTATCTTAATTATCTTGATTTCACCTGAACATAATATTGGCCTGAACTGCCCAGGGCCACTGCTGTGCCCTTGAAAAATGTCCTTTCCATTTGGTTGCTTCTGAGACACCAAGGTCTTCCCTAGTTAAAAAGAAGAAAAAAAAAAAGAAAGAAAAAAAGCAAAAAAAAAGCTTCATAGTTTTCCATGAGATTCCCTGGTCTTTCTTCTTTTACACTGACACTACATTCCAGCAGAAATCTTTCATTTTTGATGCTTCTGTCATAAGACTTTAGATTTCCCCCCCCTCCCTATTAGCTGATTAATGTGCTTTCATTTTGTCTAAAGTGTGTGTGTGAGTGTGTGTGCGTGTCCTCAACAAAAGCCTTTTCTCTCTTCATCTCTATGTTCTGGGACTGAGGCCAAGTTGTGATTGTAATAATGTAATCTCTCCTGAATACTTGAAGTGATGGGAAAAAATGAGATTTTGAAAATGAAATAGATTAATCTATACAGCTAGAGGGGGGAAATAATGCATTTTAATTAGCTCTTGAGAGTAATTTTCCTTAAAGTAGTACAAGCCAGGTGTGCAAAAGTATTCTCCTGCCTTAAGAGTCTTGTTTCTCCTTCTGGAGTCCTTGGAAGAGATGGTGACAAGTGACAAGTTCATTTGGGATGCTTCTGTTGAAGGGATTGAACATAAGGTGACTTGATGGGACCTGATATTTTAGAGGCTGCACTTAAGGATCTATCTGAAAATCAAGCTCCTCTCCCCCTAAAAATGCCTCCAACCCTGAAGCAGCTGCTCACTTCAGCTCGCAGGAGGACTCTGGATTTTTGTGTGCTTGTGCACACAGGGGAAGGGTGATTTATCAAGTTGTTTTATTTAACTTTTGTTCAGGATGAGATCATTCCCTAAAAGGTGTTCACAGTTTATTCCCTTGCTGGCTGGGGCTGCTGTCTGTTCTTCAGGCAGGAGGGCAGAGAATGAGGGTGTTTTTCACCAGGCAGGGGCTGTGATGGAAGCGAAAAGCTGAAACTCACTGTGTACCTGCTCCTGCTCTGCCTGCTTGGGAAATAAAAACCACTTGTCCATAGTGTGGTGGCTGTGCCCATTCTCACAGTCTGGGCAGTGGCTGGTAAGCACCTTTTATACAGCCAGCATACTCCAGTGACTTCTGATTGTCAGACAATGATCATTATAACCCTTAATGAGCATTATTAATCAAATATTCACCCTAATTTCTTATTCTTTAATGGTGAAGGAGCAGTCATCTGCTGGTACAGCAAATGAAGTGTTGTGACTGGGGCTGGAGCAGTGTTTGATTCATTGATAAAGATGTTTACTCAGAGAATCATGGAATGGTTTTGTTTGGAAGAGATTTGAAAGATCATCCAGTTCCAGCCCTTGTGCCATGGGCAGGAGCACCTTCCACTAGACCAGGTTGCTCAGAGCCCCATCCAACCTGGCCTTGAACATTTCCAGGGGGGAAAAAGTTCAGGCAATTTGTGGCTGACTGAGTCTGGTCTTTTCCCAGAGCCACCCCCACTTCTGCTCCATCTCATAACAAAAATCTCCCATCCTGGAGTGCTAACAAGCTCCTCAACCTCCTCTTTCAGCCCTGGTCTACAACCAGCTGCACAGGACACATGATTTTAGAGAATGTGCTGTTTTACCTCAGTCTGAGTTTTATACCCCAGCCAGGCATACTGAAATTTTTCAAACTTCCTTTTCAATCAGTCACTTTGGCATCGTAATGGCTTGGGTTGCTCTTTTCTCAAGTCTGTTTTAATTCTTTACCTTTGTATTTTAGCAGCAAGTTGCCTTGAATTTACAGTTCCTGTTGAATTCCTCTATGAATAGCACCTAGGTTTCCTACTCTGCAGCTGCAAACAAGGTTTAAAAGCTTTTGGGATTTCTTGGCAGCTAATAACTCCCAGACTCCAGCATAGTTCATTTTCAAAATGTTTCTCATGCTTCAATCTGGACAGCGTTATGCAGGTCAGGGAATCCTGTCAGACTGGGGGCCAGGGGAGGATGTTCCATCAAAAGCTTTTTTGGCAAATTAAAGGGGAAAAAAAAAAAAAGGCCAAAAGGACCTTTAGGAATACTGCTTAATATCCTTTCCATCCAAAATAGGAAAAGCACCTGTAACTGATGCCAAGCACAGGACAAAATAAATAAATAAATAAATAAATCCCCAAGCAAAGACCTCCAACTGGAAATATTTCCTGAATGATCTCACTGAGAATCCCGTAAGTGGCTGGATCAGTTTTCGGGAAAAGGGAACATGGGCTTGAGCTCCGTACTGAAAGACAAGAAAAAGCTTCAGGAGAAAAGAATGAGCCAAACCCAGATGCAAGCTGTCAGAGGTGCTGGGATTTTTTTCGTTCCTTTTTGGGACCTTTTGACGTTTGCACCGAAAATGTCACAGAAATACAGCAAGACTTGAGGTGAGGAAGCAGGTCTAAAAACTGACATAAAATGATGTTTGTAGCTTTCAGCTTGTGCCCACCCTGGCACAGAGGCAGGGCTGAGCAGGGCAGAATCTGAAGGGTGAATTTTGTCTTTCCAGACCTGTATCAGTTGTGTGAGGGATGTGGCAGGTTGAGCAGCAGAGGACTTGTTTAGTGTCCCTTGGACTTGAGCAGATCCTTCAGCTGTGATGTGTGGTCAGTGTGGATAGGTTTGGTGACAGAACATTTCCAGGCTTGTGCTCTCAGCTGAATTTCAGGCTTCTCATTATTACAGACTGGCACTTTTAGCAAGATCATCAAGCTCATCACCAAGTTGTGGTTCATCCTTAACTCTGAGTGGATCTTAGCTTGTGTCTGACCTAGAGTCAGATACTGGCTCTCCTTTTTAATGATGTGTCTGCAATTAGTATTTATTTTAGATTTAATCAGTCACTGCCTGTCAGCTAAAACCACAATAATTATGATCTTGTTGTCAGGGAGAAAGGAAATTAAACCTCATGAGGTCACACCAAGGCTGTGAGTCTGCTCTCAGTGAATTTGGGATGCTGGGCAGGACTGAGTGTATTTAGGGTCATGACCCAGAGAAAAATGAAATAAGGGTTTTTCTGTATATTTGGGCCAAACTGAGGCACTAAGACACATTTGGATGGGTATTTTCCCTTACCAAAATCACCTGATTTCACTGTTCATAATTTTTGTGACTTATGCTCGGTTTTGCTTCTGATCTTCTTCATTTGGCCCTCCAAAGAAGTTAAACTATTTATCCTGAGATCCTGGATGTATCCTGAGATCCAAAGTCCACCACTCTTTGCTTCCAGCTGCACTGGAAACGTTGCAAGACATTTTCTTTTACAGGTTAAGAAATATAAGACGACTGGATCATAGAGATCACATGTTTTCAACCTGTAAATTGCAAAGGAATAGGAGAGGCCTCCCTCCTATTTTAACTGCCAGGAAAAAGAATCTTGAAATCTTTCTTTTCCATTGCAACATAGACTTATGAGATAGAAGAGACTGAGCCCTGCCAAAGTAAATCCTCACTGAGAGCCTGCTTGGAGCTTTAGGAAAGATCAGAAGAACTTATCTGAGTTGAATTAGCTTGCCTAATCCTAGTGATAATTTGGCTGGAGGTGTTCCCTCCCCTCAGATACGCTGCATGCTGTAGTACTTAGGCACAGATTTTACAAGAACAGAGTCTCAGGGAGCTTCCACACCACCATGTGAACACCTCCAGCTCGCCAGACTGATGCACTTCATCAAAGTGGACTTTTCTGTCACAATATGATGGCTGGATGTGAGGTACAAGCCTGCAACTGCAGGTCTGCTTAGCAGGAGAAGTAATGCATGTGCCATATGGTAGAAATTGATGTCTGGTAATAGATGTTTCATATATTCCAAGAACAACATTTGCTCCAAATGGAAATTCATACTCTTTAACTCTTTTTTAACCTACAACTTGATTTTAAGTTGAGCTTCTGCTTTCTCTGAGATTCCTCAGCATCCATAACAAGTACTGCACCCTTCCTCCACAAATACTCTCTGTGGGCTCAGCTTCACATGTCCCTTCATCCCTGGTGCCCTGCTGGGAGGGCTGCACAGTGCTGACAGCTTTTAATGAGCTGCAGAAACCCAGGGCAGAGAGGGCTGCTTTCCAGGGGGGAGGGCAAGCTTATCTCTTAATTTCCAATCTCAAAAATACTCTGGGGTCCTGGGAGATGAAGGGCCTGTGTGTGTAAATGTAAAAGATAATTCCAGCAGTGTTTCTGGCAAGTGGAGATGATGGAAACACCATGACAGAACCACCCCAAGGTGAAGATCTGGTTGGAGAGGGCAGGCTCAGTGTGCTCCAGGACTGTGCCCATCTCATTGAATGCTTATTTAGGAGAACCAGAGGGAAGAGGCTCCAGCATTACTGAATAGCTCAATATTTTATTGCATTAGGGTTTCATGGTCAGATATTTCACTTTTAAAAACCCAAACAACTATTTAAATTTTTTTTTTTTAATAACTTACAGTATTTACTTTTAAAACAGTAAGTTACTTATTGGGGAAATTAAAGGAACCGAAAAGAAAAATTACTAAACAGTTTGTAAGCCTCAGAGTAAGGCTGAATCTTATTTTCAAGAGAGATGTGATCCTTAAATACGTCATAAGGATGACCCTGATAAGTTCTTTCTGCGTAATTTAAACCTGACTTGGTTCAGCAATAGCAATGCTCCACTCTTTTTGGGTATCTTCAGTGAAAATCACCTCTAAATCATCTTTTAGGAACAAATGTGGAAATGCAGTAATGTCTGGGGTGGAGGATGAAGTGTTCAAACAATGCTGGCACTGCTCAGCACTGAGCTCTCCTGCTCTGGAATTTCACAAAAATACCATAATTCTCTGAAGCTTTTAGGGGCATGCAAGGTACCAGAATATGTTCAGTGGGTTTAGGAATAACCACTCAAACCCTGGCTGCAGGACTGACTGGGGTCTCCTCAGAGCTTCATACACTGATTTATCAATGGGAAAATGTTCCCCACTGCTCCCTGACCTCTCCAGGCTTGTCCAGGAGAAAAGGGCATCTACCAAACCCCCATGCTAGGATCTGCAGGGTACCTGGAGATATGGATAACTTCAAAAACAGCTGGGCTCTGGGTATAAGATAGGCAAGAAAAGGTCTTCACTTGGGCACAATTGCTCTTCAGCTACTCCACACATGGTATTGAAAATATATACAGAATCTAGAACACATCTAATATAAAATACAAAATAATAATATATATAGTCTGTATATGCCCTGGACACAGTAATACCTTTCTCCCTGGCACATTTCCTTTTCTTCCTCCCTGTATATGACTGATCAAGCTGTGCCACTTGAAGAGCATCCACGTGGGTTTTGTGAAGCCTTTTAATTCCAGTGGGGCAAAGGACCAGGTGGCTCAGAGTCCCATCAGATAGAGTGGCAAAAGCTGTGTCTGGTGAAGTCCAGGGGGTCACAGCATCAGCTCAAAAGGAGGGAACAAAAACAGAGCAGAGAATTGCAGCCAGTATGCTGGGAAAGACTCCAGAAAATAGCAAAGCTGCTTTTTTTGCATGGACAGGATGTGTTAACTGGACAATGGAGTCAGGAAACACCATGAAGAGACCTTCATGTGCAGAGACAGACTTCATCCAGTGTGGTCTCCTTTCTCCTGGGCTGGCACATGCCTCTTTTGGCTGGTGCCAAGGGAAGATGCAGGGCAGGTCCTGGGCTTCTGTGACAGCCCTGAAGGCTGTAACTCTCTGTACTTTGTGATACACAAATCACATGTGGCAGCAGAGGGAGGCTTTCAAGTCTCCTTTTCCACCATTTAATGGGACTCTGGCTGCAGCAAAGGGAACCTCTGGATGTTTTTCTGGAACAATATTTGGGATACACAGACCCATTCTTTCCCCAGCTATAAGGGGAAGAGAAGTGTAAGGAGAAAGGGGACTGCTGGTGGGAAGGAGAAAGAAGAAGAAAGATATTTTTCCTTCATGATCATATAAGCAGCCCACACTTACACAGGTTATAGGTGTTGGCTTCTCAGTTTTAATATGATGGGAAGGTGCCCAGAATGATGGATGACATTCTTTAGTAGAAGAATGCTTTCTGTAACAGTAGCCATAAATTCATATCTAAATCTCCAACAAATTGAGAGGCACTTTCATCTGCTTGAGGAAGATGATGTTGTTTAAGTATATTTTTCCTGTTTCCTATCAATATAAAATCTCTGCAGAGAAGGGGGCTGTGAAGAGAGTTGCTTGTGCTGAAATACAGTTCTGTGGGAGCTGTTTCATATTCTCCTGAAACTAGACAGCACTACCATCCAGAAATGAGCTGCTGGAAAATACCCTCTCCCCAAAACACCAGAGTCCTTCTGCAATCACTCTGATTTCTACCTTGACTTAACCAGTCAGTCCAGTCAGGGCTGGCAGGCTGCATTTTCCTGCCACTCTTCCCAGCCCTGGGATGAGATGAGTATCATCCTGACAGTGGCACAGGGAAGAGCAGGCTCCAGGGCTCAGAGCCTGCAGATGCACAGATAAAGAGGAGAGGACATCTGGTCTCACCCGGGCTCTTGGCAGAGGGTTCTGAAGTGGCTTCAAGTGGGGAGGAGGGAGGGGCAGCTGGATCACCCTCCCTCCTTTGAAAAAGCGGGAGGGTCCTGGGGAGAGGGCTGGGCAGGGGAAGCTGCCAGATGTGGAGGGATGCTCTGCCAAAGGAAAACTTCCAAAGGCTCAACCTGATTTTCAGGGATGTTGCTCCCAGTCGGAATTATTTTCGGGCTGGTGGTACACTGCCCCACCCTCAGCCCCCACAGCTTGCACGTATCAACCAAAGATACACAAGTTTTTGGCCTTTTTTCCAGGTTCTTGTTATTTAAAGAAAGAATAATCTCAAATAAGCATAATCTGTGATCGACCCATAAAGACACTTCAAGGTTGTGCTGTCTGATAAGCACAAATAGAGATTGACTATCTAAAATTCATATATCCCCCCTGAAACCCCCCAGCTCAGAAGTACAAATATCTCTCGCAGGCAGAATCACCTAGGGTCAAATTCTCTGCTGGTGTAAACTGGCAGAAATCCATTGACTTCTCCCATAAATCAATTTAATTAAAAGTGTCTTCTGATGTGTCTTTGTTTAGCAATAATGTTCATTTGAGAAGGTGTGATGGCAAGAAAACAAATCCCTTTACATCCCCTCCCTCCAACCCTCTGGCTAAATTTTGTTTGTAAAGAAAATATTTATTTTTTTTAAAACCGGAACAATAAATGCATTGTTCACAAGGAGTCTTTTGTTCTGCCAATACATCCACTCAGAAGAAGCTTATCTGAGGTTGTGTATTGGAGAGGGAAGAGAGAAAGGGCCAATTCACAGGTATAAATTGCCCATAAACGCAGGGACAATGAGTTCACCTGATAAAATCAGACCACCCTCCCTGCAAAACTATACCTGAAGCATAAAAAAATTAGTACTTTTTGAACTTCTGAAATGCTGTGATTTATTTAAGAACGTTTTTCCATTATCTTTTCTACAAATCTGACTATTCCACCGGGACTACCCCATTAGGCTCAATTCAGCAAAACGCTCCCGAGCTTAAACTCACCGGCAAATCACTTAAACACATGCTTAATTTTAGGCAGAAGCTTAAGTCCCAGGCATCCAAACCACTCGTGTGTGATTTATTCCTGTCCTTTCGGAGAGCAGGAGGAATGTAGCTTGGCCAATCCGCAGCCGATAAGGAGGCAAAACCAAAGTGACAGACCGAGGTGTTGGGAAATATTCGCTTGGCCCTGAACTTGTGTATTGGCTGGGACGGGTTCAGATGTTTCCTTGAACTCCGTGGGGAATCCTCATGGGTTTTTTCCTGCTTTTCACATGGGCTTTAGGCAACACCAGGGCTCCCAAGCCCCAGGTGCTCTACATTTGACAGCATGTAACACACCAGGGCTGCTTTGAGAAGAAAACTGGGACAGATGGGCAGCCTGCTGGATTGCCACGGCTGTCAAGGGTCAGCTCCCAGCCAGGGCCCTCTCAGCCCTGGGTGCATCTGCGATTTTGGATTGCTTGAACTGCATGGAATATGTGTCACGGGCGCTGCCTCACATTTGTGTCCCCCCGGACCCCTGAAATGGGGTGACACCCGGCATGGTGTCACCGTGCCAGCCGTGCCCCGAGGCAGCCCCAGGAGCCGGTGGTGCTGGAGGCTGTGCCCACAGCCATCCCTTTCATCGCCCTTGCCATCATCTCATTTCCCCGGTGGAGGGCTGTGCCCTCGGGTCCCGGGTTAGAGCACCCCTGCAGAACGACACAGGGGGTTTGCACTGCACTTTCTGCTGGTTTTAGCCCACCCTGGGTCTCTCCCTCCTCGGGAGGAGCTGTCTCTCAGCCTTCCTTTCCCTTCCTTTCCTCTGTTCCCAGATGCTGTAACCGATGGGATCATCCTGTGGTTTCCAGCAAGAAAGTCCTGGGGACTAAAGGAGAAGCTTGGGGGTGAATCCAGACATTGAATATACACTTTGTTCAGGAGATTAAAGGTGTAGTGAGCCCGTGCAAGGGCTTCCTTGGAAGTGCAGGAGGCTTCAGCTCCCCCGTGCTGACTGTGGTTGGGCTCCTGTCCCACCTCGCAGCTCATCACCGCCTGCCTCTGCTTCCCAGGAGATAAGGGCTACTTATCCCTCGATCCTCACTTCTGCAGTCCTCCATGAATACAATATGAACCATATTTGCTTTATTAAATCAATTTTTCTCCGAGGTTTCCTCACATTTGGCTGGATGTGTTGAGCTGATGAGTCCTGTTCACTTCCTGAGATGTTTATAGGCTTTAATAAAGATTTCCTTGGAAGTGCAGGGGGCTTCAGCTCCCCCGTGCTGACTCTGTGGTTGGGCTCCTGTCCCACCTCGCAGCTCATCACCGCCTGCCTCTGCTTCCCAGGAGATAAGGGCTACTTATCCCTCGATCCTCACGTCTGCAGTCCTCCATGAATACAATATGAACCATATTTGCTTTATTAAATCAATTTTTCTCCGAGGTTTCCTCACATTTGGCTGGATGTGTTGAGCTGATGAGTCCTGTTCACTTCCTGAGATGTTTATAGGCTTTAATAAAGAATCTGATGGACAATTTTGTCCTTTGAGGGCAAGGATTTAAATTTTAGCCTGTATTAACTGCGGATATATTGGAGGATAAACTAATATTTCTTACATAGAAGTCTTTAATTAGATTCAAAGCACCTTAATTTACAGAGTTAAACATTACTGCTGGAAATAATTTCAGATTTGCACAACACTGAATCCTAAGAATAGTTCTGAATTGAGCTTAAAACTTGTGTGGACTGAAAACTTTTAGGGACTGAAAGAGGGGAAAGAATCAGAAAGGGATAAAAGAGAAAAGACCGCAGGAGCTAAGATAAAGAAAGACAATCTCTTCATCACCTGAATAAAACCCACTAAGTGTTGAAATGAAGTCGATAGATATTAGCCGAGACTGTGAAGTAGAAAGGCTGCAATTATTTCTTTGGAAAGTCTCTCAAGGACTTAAGCAGAAGCCTGGAGGGGGCTGCCTCCAGCCAGAAGGAATTGCCCCTGGCTTTACCAGGAGAGAGGGAGAGAAAGGAAGCAATTACCCACCGAACAATGGCGCGTTAAGAAGCTCCTTTCTGTTTCCAAACCCAAGCTGCCTCCCCAGTGTGATTTCCAGCTGGGAGAGAGGAGGAGAGGGCCCCGAGGGAGAAAGCAGCTGCAGGCTGGAGCCCCTCTGTGCTGGCTGGGACTGCCCCATGGACAGGGAGCTGGAAATCCTCTGAGGATGCTCGTTCCTTCAGGGATGGGTAGCTGCAACAGGGTTATACTGTGGACCCACTTTTTGCAAGCCTTCCTTCATCAGATGGTAGCAGAGGAGGTTTAGACTGGAAATTAGGGAAGAGTAATTCACAGAAAGGGCTGTCAGGATGCCCAGGGAAGGAGTGGAGTCACCATCCCTGCAGGGATTTAAGAGACATATAGATGTGGCTCTTGAGGACATGGGTTTGTGGCTGTGCAGGGATGATCTTAGGGGTGTTTTCCAGCCTGAATGATTCTGTAATTCCTGTTCCTCTCTGCACTCTCCTCCCCACCTGCTCATCCACTCAAAACTCATCCCTCTGCTCCTCTGGAAGTTAGGAGGAATTAGGAAAGCACTAGTCACAAAAAAGTGGAAATCCTGGGCCCATTTAGAAAAAAAAAAAAAAAAAAAAACCCCTGCTTTTTCAAACCCAATAGTCACAAAAAAGTGGAAATGCTGGGCCCATTTAGAAAAAAAAACCAAAACACTGCTTTTTCAAACTAGAACCCAAATCAAACCATTGCAGGCCCCCTCTCAATGCAGCAGAAAGTTGCTGGGGTTTCAGGCGTTGCTATAGCGAGATCCCTGGTGGGTGAAATAAATCAGCAGCACTCGTGGCCCAGTGGGAAGGGCAGAGTTGGAGACAGGAGGTCCTTCCAAGCTCCACCACCCTTCCAGGGCAGGGGGAAGGAGGGACTGCTCTGCTCACTGCCCACACTGAGGGGGTTTAAACACACACAGACACACACACACATTCTCTTGATGGCTGTGCTGCACCTTGGCCTTCCAGGAGCAGGGCATTCACCCATCTCCATGATTCCCCAGCTCTTGGCTGTGCAGGAACAACCCATGGCATCCGTGTGTCAGGCTGAGTGCAGGGAACAGCTGGAGCCTGCTCTGTTTTATGAGGTCTGCAAAGCTCTGGTAGGTGCTGGCAGCCTCTCTGCCCCTCCTCTCCCACCCCAGCCCCATCTCCCCCTCCTCCCACAGCCAGGCTCCCAGCCTTGGCCTCTGGCCCCAGGGCTGTGCACAGCTGGACAATAATTCTGGGCTGCTTGAAACAGCAGATTCCCACTGCCTTTCTCAGCCAGCCTCGCTCCTCTCTATGTATGACTTAAACCCTTCTTCCTGCTCTTCCTCTTATTGCCTTTTTCTTATGCTTTGCCTTCCCTGACCTGTTTCTGCACTTTTCCTCTCCCCATCCTTGTGCAATTAGGTCAGAGGGATGCTGTCCCCTCTCTAGGACACTTATTTCTAGTTGTCACCTGTGAGTGGTGTTCTGTCTCCCTCACTACTCATATTCCTGTCATGTTGTATGAAGGCATTTCTGCAGCCACAGGTTGGCCTGAGTGGCTTTTGCTCATCTGGGTGGAAACCACCCCAATGCCTCAGTGGTTTGTGTGCACCTTCCACTCCTGCCAGGCTCCTGGAAGCTGCTGCCTCCCACGTGTTGGAGGGTGTTATTCCCTTTTCATTCTTCTCTGGATAGAGCTGACTTCAAAGAGATTTTGTTCTTCATATCTGCAGGTCAAAACACTTGGGAAAATGATGCCAGCAGGGTTTTCCCTGCAGTGTCTGTGGGTCAGGAGGTCAGCAAGGAGACTGGTTTTGTTCCCTGGTCAAAGGGAACCTGTTGCAGTCCCTCTTGGGGCAGTCTCTGCAGGAAATCATGGGAAAACCATCCTAGGCAGGGCTCCAGTGCCCCCAGGGACTTCAGTGTCCAGAAGAACCAGATGGATGAAATGTGGACTTTGAGATCATCTAACAAAGTGACCTTGATGCTCTAGTGGAAGGTGTCTCTGCCATGGCAGAGGGGTTTAAATGGGAGGATCTTTAAGGTCACTTCCAACCAAAACCCTTCTATGATTCCATGTTTCTAGGCAACAGCCTGGATATTGGTGTGGATGCAGCCACTGCTGGGCATTAGTGCTGCAGGTCCCTGATGTCTTCATGTCCTTTATAGCATGAGTCTATTCACCACTGTGGAACAATGGGCCAGACCTTCTTCTGAGTCCCATGAGCAGATTTCTCCTCCATTCATGCTGTGAAGCCTGAAGTTGGCACTGTTTGTCACCTTTGGGGTTTACTGGTGGAGAGGATCTGAAGACAGTGAGGGGTTTGGGTAGGTGTGGGGAGGGTGAGAGCTGGTCACAGGGTGAACCTACCCACAGGTGGCTCCTCTCTGCTGTCTGTTGGGATTGGTGATTTGGAATAATTGAAGTCCCAGGGCTCAGGTGTTGAGCTGATGCCCCTGCTCAGAAAGCACAAATACCCACCCAGCCCTAGGGAGGGGTGGTTTGTCTGCTGACTGGTGGGACCTGCAAGTTGTGGTTCATCCTCCATGGCTTCACCAAGGTGGGATTGTGCCATGGTTTTGCTCACAAGTCTCTTTTTTCACTTGGGACAGGACTGTTGCTCTGTTGTCCTGCCCATAGCTGGGAGTGAGCCGCAGAGCTTGAGTGCAGCCATGTGTGGCTCCCTCTGCAAGCTCCTCTGCCTGGCAATCCATAATCCTGATAAAGCACCATCTGGGCTGGAAGTGTGTGAATATCCAACACGACAGCACCTCACATTCTTTCTTTATGCTTATTAATAACAAGCTGTAAAAATAGCAGTCAGACAAGATGAGATCATAAGGCTGATCGTGGGATGCCATATGCTGTCTGTTTTACTGGGGGGACACACAGAGGAGACCTGTGCTCTCCTGCCAGAGCAGGGAGGGGCTGGGGGGCAGCAAGAGGGCTATGGGCTCTATCCTTTTTAGGGTAAACCATTTAGGATAAACAGAGAGGCACTGCTGGAAATTGCTGAAAAATCTCTGAGTCTGAGGAGCAGCAGGTCTGTGGACAGGACAACTATTCCATGGGTTGTGGTGGCTTTATCTGGTTGTGACTCCAGCTGTTCTGTCCTGACCACACATCTCTATTTCTTTGAGGTGATGAGACCTTAACAGAAACCAAAGATTTTTTTTTCTTTTTTTTTTTTACTCTCTTTACTGTTAAGAGTTGAAAAACCGCAGATAGAAAATGCTGGGCCCATTTATGTTTGTACATGCTTCAAAAAGATGATGTCTTTCTTGGCCAGCTGTGGAATAGCAACATTTTCTGTGCTTAAAAGAATGATATTTCCAGCACCTAGCAGTGTCCTATTTGTCTTTAATAATTCTCTGGCTGGGAAGTGTTAGTGTAGATTAGGGCTCTTCAGATTTGATAGCTCACGGACAAGAATGCTTTGTTAGTGAAGTGTGAAGGGCAACGAAGGGCAAGAACCTGACCCAGGCCAGGGTGCTGTGACTTCTTTTGCCTTGGGGATTTCTGCCTGTGTTCCATCTGGGCTGTGGTTCATGGCAAACAACAGAAAATAAAAAAAAAACAACAAAAACTTTCTGACTCTTTCCTCTGTTTAAGGAATTAATTTTCTAACTCTGAGTGTTGCTCCCTTGGTAACACCCCGGGCTGTGGAGCTGCATGTTCTGCAGCCCCTTGTGCTGGTGCATCTCTGCCTTGCCAGGCGAGCTGTTTTTGGGGGGTTTCTCTAATACCCAAACCAGCCTCAACGAGGCTCAGGTGCCAATTAAACCTTGCACAACCAAGAGCAAGTGGGACCTTCAGTAATATCCCTCCTGCTGTCCCAGGATGCGTGCATGAGTCATTGTCTGGAAATCCAGGTGGCCAGATGTCCTCCAGACCCCGCTGAGCTGCGCGGCAGAAGGGGCTCCTCGCCTCACCCGCTGCCTGCAGAGGTTCCTTGGAAGTGTTATGGATAGTTCTGGCTTAGTCCATGATTCTGGAGAATTTCTTCAGAATTCTTTGTGCTGATGGCAGAAAAATCACTGCTGTTTTTGCTCTGACAGACAGTGCAAGCGTGCACCTGAGGGTGGAGAGTCAGTGCTCTGTGAAATGGTCAGGACTGAGGCTGGTGGTATGTGAGGATGAGAAAAATGAGACTCCTCAAGGAAAAGCAGTCTTACTTTTGGGGGTTAGAGGGCCACAAAAAACCGACCCCAAGCAACTTGCTAGAACTCTGTAGGATTTTTGGCGATCTCTGTGTAACTTGGTGCATCTGTGTGACCTTTTTTATCCAGGTGCAGGTGAGGAGCTCTCACATCTCCCGGCAGTGAGCCAGCACTCCTGGGGCTGGCCCTGGGGGAGGCATCTGCAGCAGCTGGGTCCATCTCTGCCCCCCACCCTGCCAGGAGGGCCTGGGCTGTTGTCACAGCTGCCCTCAGCACTCGCTCTCCAGCTGCTTTTGGCTGCTGTGCTGGTGGCTTGCAGGGAGCAGAACCAGGGACCCCTGCGGGCCCACGCTACAGACAGCTGGGGAAAGGCTCCTGTGGGTTTTCCCCCTGCCAAAGGCTTTTATTTCTTAGCACAGCATTAATCTGAGGGCTCTGCCCCTCCCTGCTCCCCTCCAGCCCATGGGATGCAGGCTCCATGCAGAGCACAAGTGAACGATGGAGAGTTTGTCTGGAGTTTCAGAAGGAAAGCACAGTCCTGCCTCGGGCTCCGAGTTGTGTTGGCTTTGCAACCAAGATAGTATTTTTTAATTAAAAAAAAGAGGTATATTTTTTTCATGAATTTTCAAATTGTTCCAAAGCCTGGTGGCAATAAGAAATGAGGACATTATATTGCTTTTAGACAGTGACACATGATTATGATGAAAAATCAGTAAAATAACTAGTGTTGAACTTAATAAATTCTTTAAAAAGCTGTGAAACACCAGGGAATTCTCTTTTGAGGAAGATCATTGCCTTTCCAGAAGGAAAAGCAGATTTCTGTGGAAAAAGTGTGACTAGATCTAGTTGGTAACTTGTTGGCCATGAGTAGAGGTCTCTCTGCCTCAGATCCACCTCCACCCTTCCCCATAGCCCAGGGCTGAGCTGTGCAATCAGTGTGCAACTAAATTGCATCACTCTTCATAGGTCAGGCAATTCTCTTCCTTCTTGAAGAGGCAAAATCGGCCAAAGCCCTCAAATTCTGTTGTCGTGAAGAATAGGGCACTGCAAGGAGCAGCTTTGCTTTAGGGCAGCTCCTCCTTATCAGTGCTGTTATCCCATGGGCATTGTTCCTGCCTGTGCCCACCTTGGGGATCTATGGGTTAGGGCTGCAGGAGCAGGGCAGAAAATCCCTTTTTGTATCTGTCCCTGAAGGAATCTTGCTGGAAGGTGAATCAGGGCAATGGCTCTGCAGGAGCCTGTTGTAATTGCCAGATTTAAGATGATGGGCTGTGAATAAATCTTAGCTTTTACTTTGCTGGGCTAATTCAGGCTTGAAAACTGAAGTGACAGCTTATAGCCAGGCTTTTCTGTTTGGCTTGTCCAAGATTGTGGATGTGTGTTGCGTGGCTAAATGCAAATAAGTTTTCTGCTCCCAGAAAACAGCGTCACAAGTGCTAAACTCATTACCTGCATGGGCTGATGGTGTGAGTGACTGGAGACCACATAAATTACCTTTTTTTTGCTCAGAGTGAAAGTGATACTGGTGCTGTAGTCCCTGACAGTAAGGAATGACTCTTTCTGGTCGGACAGGTTTGATTGGCTGCTAATTTACTCTCCCTCCTCTCATAATTCAGCACAGCTTTCTTGATGCGCTCTGCCAGCTCCCCCCAATTTGCTGCTAGGAGGATTTTCATGGAAGTGAATTGTGGATTCCAGTTAAAACATGTAGGGAGCACGCTCCTGCTTGATGGCTCCGTGCTTAGATGTCGCAGGAAGAGACAGTGTTTTGTATAACTGCAAGAAAAATACCATGTTCTAATTAGTGTAATTTATAGTCCCTCGCAGGCTAAAACAACAGCTGATGAGTCATGGAAGTTCCTTCTTCTGACACTTGCTGAAAGAAATGTTATTTTAGCTCCCATGGTTTTTGGGGAGGGGGGAGGAACAGGGTGTGGAGGGTCTGAAATGCCTCACCCCCTCTCCAGCCCCAACCTCCTGCAAAGTGTTTCCTGTTTAAGGATTTCTGGGGTGGTTGCTGTGCAGTGAGGGAACACTGATTATGGCCGTGTCTAATTACCAGTCATGGTGGATCCCAGTTTGAGGGTTTGTGTCCAAACTGGAGCTCCTGAGCCCACTGTGGTTGCTGGGATGGGAGGTTTCAGCAGGTGCCATAGTGTCAGTGTTGAGTTTGAGGCTGAGCAGGCAGAAGGATGAACACTGAATTCCCCCTGTGCTCTACTGGGCACTGGGGTGCTGTGGACATACTGTGGGCAGATGAGAGCTGGGTGAAAAGTGGGACTTTCAATTCCGTTTCCAAGGATGGTCTTCCTACTGCGTTTCAACCTTGTCCTACCCCTCTGGCCCAAGACTTTGCTCAAACCAGTTTCTGCAAAAGTGAGTCACTTGGATTAAAGCAAAGTTTTACTCAGTTGTTTTTTTCCATCCTGAACTTGTCACTGATGGTTGGAGGGGACTGAGACAAACAGCTGAGGAGCTGACTGAACTGCAGGAGTGACAGGCACAGGGGTGGGGGACCCTCCCACCGTGTCCTGGGGACTGTCCCTGGCCATGTAAGTCTGGCTGTGACCATGAGAGGTCAGCAATGGCCCTGCCCAGCTGCCCTCCCTGGGGCAGGCACTGCAAAGCCCCTGTGCAGGTACAGGGGATGCCATGTGGATATTTTGCTCAGCGTGTGTTGTCCATGCCTGTTTGGATGGTTAGTGACACAAAATAAGCTCTCTGGAACACTGGTGTCTAGAGCAAAGTATGCCAAAAGTTTTGCCCGCAGCAAAGCTGGAGATTTCTTCACTGAACATTTCTTTTTCCTCCTGGTTGTTTGTCTGGCCACCATTTCTGTGGTTTATGCTGCTGGAAGACAGACAGATGTGACTACCTTGCACCATGGTCTATGGACTTCAAGAACTTATGGAGGCTTTTGGAGGAAAAATGCATTCTACAAATCTGAGTCTTTGAATGAAAATGAAGTTGCAGAGAGTTCACTCAATGGCATGTCAGTTATGAAGGGTCCTGACACAGCAAATGAAATGGCCATGGCTGGTTCTGATGACAGTGTGCCAAGTACTGTGTTGGACCACAGACCTCAGGCTCCTTAGAAGTGCTATTTCTAGTTCTGGCTTAGTCCATGATTTTGGAGAATTTCTTCAGAATTCTTTGTGTGCTGATGGCAGAAAAATTACTGCTGTTTTTACTCTGACAGTGCAAGTGTGCACCTGAGAGCTCTGTGAAAGTGGTCAGGACTGAGGCTGGTGGTACATGAGGATGAGGAAAATGAGAATCCTCAAGGAAAAGCAATCTTAAGAGGGCCACAAGAACCCCACCCCAAGCAACTTGCTAGATCTTTGTAGGATTTTTGGTGATCTCTGTGTAACTTGGTGCATCTGTGTGACCTTTGTTATCCAGGTTTATTAAGGTCAATAATAATAATAATAAAAGGCAGGAAGAATACTGCCTTGTATCCTAATTTAAGTACTCCATGCTTGTGTAAAAACCCAGAGTAACTCCTGAGGCAAGTGATGATCCCAGCTGAGTGGGGCCAGATAACAGGATTTCTGGCAGACATACACAGTTTTAAGGTGCTTTTTCCAGCTATTTTTATGACTGTTTATGAGATGGTATTTAATCCATTACTAATATTTGCAGCATGACTTTAGGAAAACAGTGAAGGATTAAATAATTTCCAGAGGAGCTAATTTCTCAGGAGGAAATTTTCTTTCTTAAGGACTGCACTTAACCTGAAAATTTCAAATCCCCAGGTAAATTTATCAAGCTACTGGTTGTAAAAATATATTGGTTCAAAAAGGTTTTGGGTGAAAGGATTTCTCAAATGAGTAGCACTCAATTAAGCTTAATCTGAATCTTCTCTTTCCTGATGTATTCAGTCTTAGTTTATCTTTTTTCTTCTTCCATCTTTGTAGCAAGAGGCCTAAAATCCAATTTTCAGTTATTTGTGCTGGAGTTTTAAGGGATGTAACAAAACCTGATGCATTTTAAAGCAACATTTTTAATGTTTTTTCTAGTTTTATGGGGGAGAGATGCTACTTTCAAATATGATTAATGAAAGTTTGCAGATGCCTTTCTTTCTTGGCCTTATTCCACCCTCCAGCCTCTTCTTTTCTTCCTTCCATCAATCACTGCTGTGTGAATTGTTTCCACCCCTCCAGAGCACCAAGCTGGCATCTGAATAGTCCCAGAGAGAGCAAATGATTTTGTTGTTCTGGTGAAATCCCTGTATGATTTTCCCAGAAAAAAAGAAAACATAAGCAGAGATTGCTGAGACAACAGTGGAAGAATTAATAGCTGCTCATCAATAGTATTTTTTTTTTCCTCTGGGCCTGTATCTAACAGCTGTGGTGACTCTCTACAGCCACGTGTGGCAAACACTTGCCATTGTGAATGGAAATATTCTTCTTTCTGCCTGTTAGGAGTTAAGGTTGATCTTAATGAAGAGTCTCAGAGGGTTTCCATGTATGATAATGAAATGTTGTTGCTTTGCTGGAACAGCCCCTGGATTTCACAGGGCAGGGAGGTGGCCACGAGCTGTTGCTCTGTGGCTTGTGGCTCCCTTCTCACATCTGGCACGGGCCTGAGGAGTTGCCCTCTGCACCTCTCCTCCCACTTCCACATCAAATGACTTCTCTTCCCTCTGCAGGGACTTTCTTCTCTCTGACAACAGCCCATAGCACTGACAAGCTGGGTTTTCAAGGCAGAGGAATCATCCATCACAGCTTGTTCTCCTGTGTGAGCTCATCACAAGGATGGTTGGTGCTCAGCTTCCTCCTCAGCTTGGGTGCCCTAATGGATTCTGGCCTAGACTAGCCCAGCTCCAGGACAAATGAAGCTAATTAATGTTCTGGTGCTGAAATTTGTTTTCCAATGTGTTATCTCCAGAGATGTCTCCTGAAAGAGTCCAAGCCTAGGCTTGGATGTCTGAGGTCTGGACGTGTGAATGTTTTTATCCCTCCTATCTCAGGGATGGGAGAGGTCAGTGCCTTGGACAGATACTAGAAATATGGGTGGTATTTCTGCCTCTGAGGCAATTCCTGTGTGATCCTATGGTCCACTCTTGTCATCCCCAAGTGTCTTGGCAGGATTTAAGCCCTTTATTTTAGGGAGCAATATCTAAAGTTGGTTTTTCATATCCTGTGCCTTTGTTTCTCTGAGTTAGTAGTGCTCAACTGTGTGCCAGGGCAGTTTTAGGGCACCATCCATGGTGCCAAGCTTGAGCCCTAGAGCTTCTGGTGGGACTTGCAGTCCAATTGCAAAGATAAAATTCCTCAGAGAGCTTTGAAACTCAAACTCACAGAGCATTCCTGAAATAGCTGTGAAATGATATTGAGTAAATGCCTAAGGCAATGTTTAGATGTGGCAAGCAAAGATGCCCTGAAGCTGTTGAGGCATGCCGGTTGCCTCTCAAGTGTATTCTGGAGCATCTAAAAAGCACTTTGCTTTTGACATAAGTGACCATGCAAGGCATGTGAAATGCCCAGGTATGGTGACAATCTGCTGCTTGAGGTGGAACCTGGCAAATGAACTCCAGGCAGTGCAGCTCTGAAGTGAGAACCTGAGCAAAAACATTCTTGATGCTCTTAGAAGTGACTTTTTACCACCTGCCATATATCATACTTGGTGTGACTGGGGAGGAGAGGGGGGAATGTCTCCTTTGCTCTGCTCCTTTGTGTTAAAATAAAATCTTATCTGAAAGGCTTTAAATCTTTCCAGGAAGATAACCCTCCATCAGAAAAGCTGAAATAAGTCTGGGCTTTAGACATATAACAAGTGAAAGTCATTTTAAATTCCCCTATTAATAAATTGTCATGCTTATACCTGCTCTTGTTCTGCTAAGTGTAATTTATGGAGGAGCTCCAGTGGCTAAACACAGCACAGGGAGGGATAAATTCAGCATCTTGTAAATACTGCTTGTGTTCCCCTCTCAGGACATTTGAAGGCATAACAAGAAAAAATTCATTGCTTAGACCGTAATTTATTCAGGAGTGTCCAGATCCTGGTCAGCAGAGTCAGGTTTGTGGAGCAGCTGATCAAGAATCTGAGCAAAGCCTGATCTTAGGGATGAATCCAAGCAAGGTGGATCCTTCTCTGAAGTGTCTACAGAGTCTTGCTGGTGACTGTATTTTCCAAGTCTGATCTCCAAAGCTCCCTCAAATCTGACAAAATCTGATTCTCTTGTTTGGGTGTTTTTTCTGCAAGCCATCAAAGCTCTCCTTCCCGTTCAGGAGGAACTGGGTTTGCTTTTAGCAAAGATGGACAGCATGGGCAAGCAAAATGTGTGTCTTGACCTTCGTGCAGCTGGGGAAAAACTCATCAATCAAGCCAGAGGCTGCCATGCTTCATCAGGCAGTTCTGGGCTGGCGTTCGTATGGTTTAGGAATCAAATCTATTGTGATCAATTATGCAGGGAATTCAAAGCTGCTGCACATGTTCTTATGCTCCAGCAGTGCATCTGAGCACAGGGAAAGGCTTCCCTGTGTGCTGACCTTGTCAGGGTGTCAGCCTGTGCCCTGGGGTCTGCACTGCCAGGCTGAAGAGGGGGGGCTCAGCACAGGTTGGGTTCACCCTCCCAGCTGTGGCCAGAAGAAGGCAGGGACAAAAGGGAAGAGAAGATCTCAAGGGAAAGGATGTGGTTACTTGTGGAACTGATTGCAGAAAGCTGGGAATGGGGGAGAAAGCTGCTGGATTTTCTAGGAAAGGCAGTGTGACAGTAGAAGATGGGCTGCTTTTAATAATCTGTTCAGAGCTATTTCTGCAAGAACAATGAATTTCTGTGCCTCAGTCACTCCCCATCTGTTTTCAGAACTCATCTGAAAACTCATCTTTCCTTCCTTTCCTCTCCCTTTCCGCTCTCTCCACTGTCATTTTTATTTTAATTTTGCCTCTCTGCTCTCCAAAGTTTTTGTGGGGTTGGATCTTGAATGAGGCAATAGACTAGGTAACACACACTAACCAGTGAAGCAAGAGCTGATTTATTTTTATTGCACCCATTTATTTTCTTCACACCCCAAACATCTTCATAAAGGAAATGATTTAACCTTTTGAGTAGGAAGTATATGCCAAGGAGTTCTGGGTTTGTGTTGTAAAGTATTGTGAAATGTAAATCAAGAAAGGCATAAATCCCTCCCCAGTCTGATGCAGCTTTTGTGAGGTGCTCCAGGTGATATTGTTTGCTGTGGGAAGGGTTCCTGCCTTCACTCCCTTAGCAAATATGAAAAGTAGCCTTTGTATTTATATACAGATGTGAAAAGGATCAAGGAAGGGAAAGACGTTTTTACCTCCAAAGGCACTATTCCTCCCTCTTCCTTAGCTCATGGTGGAATTCAGGTGCTTTGGGTACTTTGGGAGAGGCAGAACACGAGTGAAATGGGGATATGAGGTGTTAATGGGTAGAAATCTCTTAATGCATTAAACATAGGCTTAGACATTCTCTCATTACGATTTTCCAGTTCCCCCCACCCAAACTGCTCTCAAGGGTATGCTTCCCCAGGGTCAGAATAATCACCTCCCTGGTCTGCCATCAGAAAGCCTCTGCTCAGCGAGCATTTCCAATTTTTCATTAGGATAATTTTACTGCGTAGATGGTTTTTTTTTCCCCCTCCTGCCAAAACACCCAGCCATATGCTATTATTTTCCTGGTGTAAACTGCCACCACTTCCCTTTCCTGAGCCGGTGGATGTCAGGGAGAAGCCTGACAGCTCCTCTCCTGATAAATGGTGGAAGCCTAAAGGGCAGTGTCTCCAGTGGATCCTGCTCCAGCTGAGCTGTGTGCCTTGGCAGAGGGAATTTGGGAGTTCTTCTTGCTGGGGCAAGTTTACATTAAAGGTCACAATGAGATTCATCGTGCATATTTTTTTTCCTTCTTTTTTTTTTTCCCCCCTGCAATGACAGTACTGAAAAGAGCTGCGTGCCAGGAATGGATATCGGTGGTGATAAGGAATAGCAGTTTGCCTAAGCTTGTGAAGGGATTTCACTTGCAGGGGTATGAAGTCCTTGCTGGGGAAATGAACAGATGTTTGAAGCCTGTCAGCTTAAAATCAAGTTTAAGAACACTGTGGTTTTTGTTTTATTTTAAATTTTTTTTAAAAAAATGATAAATAATTTATATAAAAAGTTTTCTCTGGACTGCAATCCCTTTGATTTTCTATTTTTTTAAGACTTGCCTCCCAGCTCTGTTTGCCAGGAGTGGGCACTGTTCGTGCTGCAGTTGTTTGTCCCTCTGTCTGCCTGAAGCCCTCAAATATTTGGGGCTGTGTTGGGGCGTTTGGGACAGGGGGAGCTGTCCCATGAGAGCTGCAGAGTTGTGTTGTTGAACTGAGAAGCAGGAGCTGATCAGTCTTTGAGCTCAAAGTCTGTGTTTGTTGTGGTGCACAGCTGTGGCTGTGCCTCCATTTAAAGCTCAGGAATTTCTTCTGTGAGTCCTGATGGTGAGGAGCAAATTCTGCCTCCTCTGCTCTCCCTCTAATGGCTCCTTGCACTCCATTAATTAAATGAAGAATTTTTAAAGGAAATTCTAAACCCTTAGCTACAAATCAGCTAGAATAACTCTGACAGAACCTGGCTATGAAATAACACTGAAAAGGAGAAAAAAAAAGGCATTTAAACATAAAATGAAAGGCTGAGAACCCAAAAATCCACTAGGAAAAAAAGCAACTTCCCAGCTCTCATAATTTCTAAATAAATTCCCTGTTAGCAGCAGCTTTGCTATGGCTCATGCAGTTTTTCTGCTGTAGTTAGCTTGAAATATTTTATCCTCCCTTTCCTACAGATCTCCTGACTGCTTTGAAAATGAGAACTTGTGTTTTTCCCTTCAGCATCCACTTTATTCTCTGCTTGTGTTCACAGACCTTAGGATGCAATGCATGGCAAGGAGGAAAAACAGAGTTAATTTGCTGGTATCTGTTCTGAGCATGATTGCTGTTAATTGTCAAGCTTGTCCTCTCCTGACTGCAAAAATAAGCTGGTTGAAAATAATCCACTGTGTGCTTCTGTATTTTGCTGACAACCTGCCAGCTACCAACTAGGGGTGTGATAAATGCCCAAATGGCTAAAATTTCCAACCAGCTTTCCACTCTCCTGCCTTCCAAGCTGTGCTTTTAGTGTCAGGTTTGTCATCCATGTGCCTGTTGCCTCCTGCACATAAAAAAAAAAAAAATCAACAAGATCTCCAAACCAGCTGGAATTTCAGACTTTGGCCAGCCTGTGCAGCCCCTGAACCTGGGCCCTCTGCTACATGGTGATGCCAAAGCTTCTTTTTTAGCCATGGCTTAACAAAATTCTCCTGAGCAAGGTCACGCTGCTACTGAGCCAGTTACAAGCAGGTTTACATTTTGGGGGACTGTGGGGAGGGATGGTGTGTGTGTGTGTTTAAAGCTGTTAGACTTAAGAAATAATACCAAAACACCATGTTTATTGCCTGACTGGAACGATGCAATGCAGGATCTCTGCCCACCTTGTACAGCCAGAGAAGAAGTTGGGTTTGGCAGTTCAGGCACATCCAGTGGCCGATAAAGGTCCTCAGGTCTTATCATTCTAGGTCTGATCTTTTTTTAAGGTGTAATAAACCTCAGAACCTGGCTTTGTGGAGATGGGGACAGATCTGCCCACAAACTGATGCTAGCTGTAAATATTCCCTCTCTGTTGCTGTCAGTGCTTTGCTTGAAGAACACACTTGGTGCTTTTGCTCCCCCTCAGGCTTTAAAATGATTGACCACTCATTGTCTGGGAGGTGAGTAGCCTTGTCTGGTGTCTCTTTGGGAAGGGGTGGACAAATATTGAGGCTGTGCACTTAATAACTTTCACTTGTGTCATTTTCCCTGGAGATCCTTAAGCAATATATTTCTTGACTCCGAGGTATCTCTTCAAATAAAACTGATGCCCTGAGAAATGCCTGCAAAAAAGACAGAGCAAGGATCTACTCACCTTAACCAAGAGCTCTTGTTTGAAGATGAGATGTAAAATACAGATGGGAATCTGATGTTTCTTTGAACCCAGATGCACCTGAAATTAAAGATGTAATTCATAAAAGCTGAAAACATCTTGACTGTCAGTTTGGGCTCAGTGGTTTTCTACCTGCTGAAGCAGAGAAAGCAAGTGAGGGCAGCACAGGTAGATAATGTGGATTTTTATTTTTAATTATGATTTTTTTATTGGTCATTTCTTTTCAAGTGAAGGTTTTCTTAGAGTTTAATTGTGCTCAGAGGAAAGAGTGAGAAGACTATAACTCTGATGGTTCAAAATAATAAAATGAAGGATAATAGGGCAAAGGGAAAGCTCATTATGAACATTTCAAAGGAAAGGCATGAATTGGGTCAGTTCTCTGCCCTCTGAGGTTTTTCTAATCCTGCTTTCTTTAATACCTCATGCAGCTTGATTTAAAATTTGTAGTAATGGGAACTCCACTGGTCCATAAGCAAGGAGACCTCCCCATCCTGAGCTCTGCCCAATCCTCAGACAAACATGTCACCACCTTTATTTCATCCTTGTGGTCTCATTTCTTCACCCCCTGCAATGCAGGGACACATTCTATCTCTTTTTTTTAACCAAGAAAATTATCTTTAAAGAAAAGATCTGTAGCCTTTGTAGATCAGTTTTCTACGCAGTCTTGGAAGTGAATCCATGGCAGTATGGCACACAATTTGCTCACTTCAGATTAAGGTTTGATGGAAATACCAGGGTTCTGATCTAATGTAATAAACCCAGAATTGGGTATTTTACAGAATTTTGTCTTGAGCCAGGGCAAGGGCCATAATTATTTCTGGATATTCCTCATTGTGGATTTCAGGACAGGTCAGCCCCCCCTTTAAAAAAAACCCCGCCTCTGTATATCAGCATGGTACAGAGCAGCAGTTGATCACAGATAATATAAATAACAGGATGGGCTCGTGGAGTAACATGAGGAATAAAGCTGACACAAGGACTCAAAGATAAACGAAACTAAGAATGAAATCCATGCCATGAGAGCAAAATGTCACAGCTGGAGAACATCAGGGCTCCCAGTTCCCAACAATGGTGCTGCATTAGACACATGGGTGAATGCATTTTCCTTTTTAATGGGAAGAAAAAACAGATTAACAGAGCAGAAGGGAACTGCAGTGTGAACGGGTTAGATCTCTGACAAACAGCACAGGAGCTTTTTTTTTTCGTAATGATTTGAGCATTTGATGTGGTATTTCTGAAAGCACATTGGGACCTTTGTCTGAACAGCCATTCCTGAATCACTGGGTGCAGAGAGAGGTCCAGAAGGCAAAAGGACATGACTGAGGTCACACGGAGCCTGGCTTTAAAGGAAAAAAAAAGCTTCCTGCTCTCCAGGCTTATTCCATCTGGGTGACTGAGGAGGGCTGAAGAATTCTCCTACAGTCCTTGCTACTATTCACCACTTGCCTTTAAAAAAGGAATGTTTTCCTTGCAGTATTGTGATTGCTTACATGATGAAAAGTTGGTTGGTTTTTTGTTCTTGCTGATTTTTTGTTTGTTTTTGGCACTATGATAATGAAAGGAGGTGCTACACAAGTTTAATTCTGTGGGGAAATGGGGCAGGGTGACTCAATGGGTTAATCTCTACTTTATTCCACTGTAGCTGCTTTTCCAATGGAAACTGCTGGCTGGCAGTTTGCATTATCAGGAGAACAGTGGGAGCTGGGCTGTGCTGAGGGCTTGCAGGCAGGATTTCTCCTGTGTCCTGGGAGCCACCATGCAGCAGAGCGGCAGAAGCCACTGGAAATTCTATCGTGGCCTTGCAGGTGGATGGAAATGTTCAGCCCTTTCCCAGCCAGTGTGAGCAAACTGATAGCAATTCCCAGGAGCTGGGTCCTAATTACATCTCTGCTTAGGGATCATTTGAACCTTTAATGAGAGGTTGGTAAGGAGAGAGGGAGAGGTGGTTTTTTATTACAGCTGAGGAGAGAGGAAGGCTGTGCTGCCAGGGAATGTGGGCTCCTTCCAGTGCCATGCTGAAGTAGATGTCTTTCCCACTCACCATAGAAACAGTAGCTGCTTCCTTCTGGTGAGGGAGTGGGCAGGTTTGGCTCATTTTGTGGTTCATTTTCCCCACATGTTTCTTCCTGGTAGCAGGATTTTGCTTTGCAGAGATGGATTTGACATATCGTCCCCAATTCTAAAATTTGGTGGCATTTCTTTCACTCTTTGGGGGACAGGATGGAGAGGGGAAAGATTTTTTTTTTTTGCCAGTATTTCCAGTTTGGTAATGTCATAGGTGGATCCACTGGTGTACACAGAGTAGTAGGGTTAGGGCTAGAAAGGATTGTTTTCTATTTCCCACTGACTTGTGGCCACAATTTCTGGCTGATGGCCCCAGATCAGACAATTGATGTTCAGACATTAGTTTGCAGGGACAGAGCTGCCACAGAAACTTTACCAGGATTAGCTCAGAAGTTGCTCTCATGGTTTTCTTTAGCCACTACCCCTTGATATTGAAGACTTTTCATGGGATTGTTGGTACAAAGTCATGGAATGGCTTTTTGGAGTCCACCATGTCCCTATAAACTTCTGAATGGTGTGGCCTGGGAACTGAGCCAGTATCAGACTGTCTAAATCAACCAGACAGAGAAAAATGCTTGAATAAACTGTTACAGGAATGACAGGAGGGAGTTCTGGGATGTCCCTGACAAAACAGCTTAAAAAGCCTATAGTGGTTTTATTGAAGTCTCTTCAGCTTGAAGAATAACAAATTATAAGACCTAGCCTACTTTTAAGTCCTGGTGTAGTTGGAAGCCTTTTGATGCTCACTTTGTTTTCTGATTACTTAAAAAACCTAATTCAGTTCTATTGCTGCTATCAGCATTTTGAGACTTTGACCATCTAAGATTTGTCAATATTGTTCTTGACATTCTGCACTAATTTATTGTAGTTTACCTTTTGCTAACTGTGGGTTTTGCAGATAGAAGGTTTTGTAGCTTCAGTGAGCAAATGCTGACCACAGCATATGAGCAGAAATAAACTCAGCTGTGAACAGGAGAAAAGTAATTTGAGGATTTCTTTTGGATCCCATCTTTTGTGATGCTAAACAAGTGGCTGAGGACCAATGTGAGAAACTTTTGGATAGTACAGGCTGCTCCTAACATGAGGAATCACTATGTTTTTACAGTATCATGAAAAGATCTACCAAGAATACCACTGAACTTTCACAGGGGGCCAAAATGAAGATACTGTCCCTTCTTCCTCTTTGAGTTGTTTAATAGTCTAAATGTCTTTGCTGTGGTGCCACCATAGGAATGAACACACTAAATCCTCAGCAGGCCCCTGGGACAATGTCACTCTGTTTTTCCAGGCTTTGGCACCAGGAAATGTTTCACTGTACTAATGAGTTAGTAGTGAGGGTGGTGTAGTTTAAGCTGCTCATCTTCCACTGCCCTCTTTGTTCTCATCTTTACCTTCTCTTATAAGCTTCCCACCTGAGCAGCTTTTTAAACAACCTCAGCAGGCATGAGAAGGATAATTTCATAAGTGCTCTCTGAATTTCATAAGTGACTGCTCTCTGAATGGATACTAAAAGGAGTAGGCAGGAATATTTTCTTCCAAATCCCTTGTGCAATGACTGTGGGTGTTGGAGGAATCTGCTGAGGAAGGGATCACACAGGCTTCATATTCTGTCAACAGCATCTTCTATGGTTGCTGCTGGAGATGAACCACTGATCTAATAGGGACTTCTCAGGCCCTTCAAGCAGTTATATCTGTCCTTTTCTGAGTATAGATTGGAGCCCTGGAAAGCAATCATCACTCTAAAAAGGCTGGATGTGTCCCGTGTGCATATCTGGCTCACTAACACAACTGAATTTCCAGCTGAGACCCTGGCAGAGCTTGCAGCCAGGTGCAATACTAGCTGAGCTAAAATAAAGCCTCTTAAGTCAATCCAGCTGGCATCCTGCTGAGTGTCTCACCTTTTGGCATCATCTTCTCATTTACTCATGCTCCTTATTGTGATAGAGCTCTTGCTGTTGCCACATTTCCTTTAGCCATCATAATTCACGTTGATGCCTGGCACCCAAATGGTTAAATGCATTTGGCTTTGCTGTCCTGCTCAGTCCCTGTAGATTGTGTTGGAAGAATTGAATGAAATTGATAGAGCTAGCATTACAGTGAGCAAAACCCCCTGAAGAAAGAGTAGATGGGTGGATAGAGGGAATGACCCCAAAGAAAACAGCTGTCAAGGGCAGCTATTGGTTTATCTTTCATTGAAAGAGAGACGTAATGAATTCTAAATTAAGAGAAACTAGAAGCAAGGCTGTTTATCAGCTCTCTGCTGCAGCATAAACAGGCACTTTAGAGGTATTGACTGCAGTCTCACTTAATGTGCCAGTAGGTGCATTTCCTCAGTGCCTGGGAGCACCACGAGCCTCAGGCTGGACTAAAGCTCTGATATTTGAAATATGCCAGGTCAGGGCAAGAACTGTTTTGCATCTTGGTCTCCTTTCAGAGGGTCTTTGAACACGGTTTTCTTCTGTTTGGCAGCTGTAAGAGCAGCATAAGCACGTGCAGCCCAAATTGCCTTTGCATAAGGAAGACAAAATGTACTGATGTAGGTGAAATACCCAGGGACAGCACTTTGTAAGGGTCTCCTTGAAATTACTGGAAGTTCTCAGAGCCAAACAGCTCCTCAGCAGATCTGCTCTGAGAATTTTCAAGGAAAATGTTATCCCACCTTCTTATCTCTTCCCATTGTGAGAGTAATCGCCTCTTTGTAACCCCACTGTGCAGACCCTGGATGAGTATTTATCAACTGAACGTGCAAGGGTGGCAAGCAATCTGACAACTGACTCCAAATAATGTCATAAGTCTGACTGATGGTGTTGTCCTTGCCGTTCTTGACTGATTTTATCCATAGCCTGTCTCTGAGGTACTGGACAGGAAAGTTGTGTCTGCCCAAAGGTGGGTTTGTGCCATGAGCATAGATTCCCTTTGACTCCTAATTCAAAGGAATTCTTGATGCTGGAAAACATCATCAACTAGACAGGATCTTCAATTATTTACAGAGACATATATTTCACAGAACATACTTCAGATATTGTCCACAGAAACCCTATGTGAAGCTTGCCTTTGAAAGAAACTCATTCTCAGCACCCAGTTCATGGCAGACTGACTGACATCTGAACTTGTGTTTGTGAACAATGTTCCCAGAAACAAACTTTCCTGAGCTGATATTATATATCCAATTAACTTGTTTGAGATTTCAAAGTGTATCTCATCAGAGCTAGTGAGCATTTAGTAAAACATTACTTTTTGCTTAGATTTGATGGAAATTTTGATTCTGATTTGATTCTTCTGATTTTGTCTCAAGCTGTGGCGTTTGGTTTTTTGTGTTATGTTTTGAGAGATGGCAGCAAGAGTTTTCTGCAGCCTGCTCAATAACTTGCTGGTTCTCTGGATTTTCCATATCTTCATTATTGAGTTGTAGGTCTTGGAGGGTGTTGAGTATAAATGGCTGAGCCACAGAGGCCAGGATACTGGAATGGGTCCTCCTTTCCTTCATCAACACCACTTTCCCTTAGCTGAAGCATTGAAGATGAATTTGTCTCAATGTGTCAGCTTAATAAGGTCCAAAATCCAGATGCCAGGGATGAATTTGGCTCATTATATTATCTCCTTGTGAAAACAATCCTCACCATCCTCTGCGGTGCCTTGACTCTTGTCCTTACTTGGCCACATGCTCTTTTGTCATTTTTGCACATTTTCGTGTCTTTAATTAAAAGAAAAGGCCTTCCCCATGGAAGATTAATTAGGATAAGTGTGCCACCATTAATACCTGCCATGTTTGGAAAGAGATGATTCACCCTGTGATTAAAGCCAAACGGAATCTGGAATCTGAGGAGTAATTAGCCCTCAGCGGCTCATAAGTCTGAAGGAAGCACTATTTATCAGTGGCACTGCTAATGCAATTACTTCTCCACTGCAGCCTCCTGGACTGATAAATCATGGCCTGAGCTTTGGGAGAAGCTATCAATTCAGGATTATGCTTCTCTGAGTCTACAAAGAGAAAAAGGGAGGAAACAAAGGGACAAGCAGCTTCTCAACAGCTCTGATTGTATCAAAACTATGGAGGCCAAAGGAATCTGAGGGTCTTTTCTAAACCCATTTCCTGATGTACAAAGCTGTGAAACTTCGCAAAAATCATTGCAACTGGTTGAGATTATGTACTTTTTTTTGGGGTGGGGGGAGAGAACTGAATGCAAGAAAAACTTATGTTCAAACTACAAAATTTGGGCAGCTTATCTCTGCTGAAGCTGAAATTGTGATCCATCTTTCCTTGAAACGTTTTTGCATGTTTTTCCTGTGTTGGATCTTTTTAGGAGTGGATGGTGAGCAGTGGGTGTTAAGATGCTGCTCCTGTTTCTCTGTTGCTGGGGATTTTTTTTTTTTTTGGGGACTATTTTGCAAAACTCTGGATCACCTTTCCTGTGGGATTTAAAAGATTATGAATACGTTAATCATCAACAACAAAACATTTTCTTCTTTCATGTGTATATGCGCTCAGCCTCTGAGTTGAGGCAGAAAGTGATAAAATGTTATCTGATCCCCTTTGAGAAGCCAGGTGCATCCTTGATGATGCTGTCCTCACTTGGAGAGAAGTGTGTGCCTTTTTCCATGAAGGATTTGACCTCAACACTTCCAATTCCCACTCCCTGACAAAAAGCTCATAAAATGAGCTTGTCTTGCAGAATGAGTAACCCCTGTCTCTTCATCCTGGTGTTCCATAGGTGCCATTTTCCAAATCTGAATCACACAGCATTTCACCACATTGAAAATAAGCTCAGAGAACCTGGGCCATTCCTGGAGCCTTTCCAATGAATTCCACAAAACTCTGCCATGTGCCTTTCATTTACATTGCATTTCTCAAGCCCTTCCATTTCCTGTAATTCCTAA
This sequence comes from Passer montanus, assembly GCF_014805655.1. Classification (NCBI taxonomy): domain Eukaryota; kingdom Metazoa; phylum Chordata; class Aves; order Passeriformes; family Passeridae; genus Passer; species Passer montanus. Next base: position 12,460,736 of record NW_024369929.1, read on the forward strand.
GGTGGAACCAACCTGCCAATAAAATATCTGGAGGTTATGGATGAGACTATAAAGGGTTAGGAACTGATTGCTGGCCTGGACCATGGGGAAGTAGCTTGGTCCTTTGCATTATGGTTATATAGAAATACTCTGGATTTAAACTTCACTTGTTATCTGTGACTGGTGCCCAAATAAACAAGTGCAGCTGGGAGAAGTCTAGTGGGGTTCAGACTAGATGAAATCTTCCTCCTCACAGCTGCAGCCTGCTGATAGAGTTGTTCTGGGATCCTTCTCTCTTCTCTGACACAGAGGAATTTGGGCCAGAACCAACCTCTTTCTTGCACTGGTGGAAACTGTGGCCCTGTTTTAGGTGTGCAGGAGAAGCCTTGCTGGAGCTGAAGTCAGTGCAGGGTGGAGGACATGTCCAGTGGCTTTCTTCAATCACTTATGTAAGGACTTTCCATCCTATTTCAGATCCCCTGCTTGAAGCAGAGAAGGGAATAGGGTTAATTGTGGGGCAGCAGTGCAGAGGTGGAGCTTGTCCTTCAAATCCCAGGCAGATCTTCCTTCAGGAACATGGAAAATGAACATTTGTGATGCTCTTGTCGTAGGTGTTAGTTATGTTGGGGTTTTTTTTAAGCAGATGGGCAAATAAAGTCAGACTGAGATTTCTTGAAGGAAAAGATAACACATAAAATTACATTAGCAGCTGCTGTGTTGTATTTGTTGATGTGTTGGCTGAGTATGGTACGTGTCACAGGGAAACAGCTCCAGCATCAGTGAAAGAACACCATTCCTTTAGGAGCTGAAGGGGAAAAAAAAACTGATGTCCCCTTTGACTGCTGGAAAAAAGAAGCCTTAATTACCTACTGGTCCTCTTATAGAAAAGATCTGGCATGAGATAAACATTTTTCTGAGATGATTTTCTTCCTGATGTCCCCTTTGCTGAAAAAAAGAAGCCTTAATTACCTACTGATCCTCTTATAGAAAAGATCTGGCATGAGATAAACATTTTTCTGAGATGATTTTCTTTAACAAGTGTGTCCTTGACCTAGCTAGTGAATTATAGATGCTGTTTGTCTTGTATCAATCACCTTTTTTTTTTTTTTTTTTATTTTCACAGTGCAAATATAAGGTAGTTTTGAGCACTGAAGAGTGCTTTGCCTTTCTAGGTCCTGTTCTCTCATGTCAAGTTTTTGGGCTGGTATGTTGCTCCACAGGCAGCTTGTTAGGTGTGACATTGGCCCACAGACCCTTATGAACATCAAAGGGATTAAGCTCAAAATTCAGGGAAGATATGGAGAAAAATGTAAGGGCTGCTTTGTTGAGGTTAAAAAAATTAGTATTTAGACAAGTGGCTCTGCCTTAGTGCCATGATAGCAATACTTTTTTGTAAATTTTATTTTCACAGTGCAAATATATGACAGTTTTGAGCACTGAAGAGTGCTTTGCCTTTCTAGGTCCTGTTCTCTCATGTCAAGTTTTTGGGCTGGTATGTTGCTCCACAGGCAGCTTGTTAGGTGTGACATTGGCCCACAGACCCTTATGAACATCAAAGGGATTAAGCTCAAAATTCAGGGAAGATATGGAGAAAAATGTAAGGGCTGCTTTGTTGAGGTTAAAAAAATTAGTATTTAGACAAGTGGCTCTGCCTTAGTGCCATGATAGCAACCAGTTAAAATCTTTTGGCATTTTAATTGGAGCTTGGAGCCATGTGGTGAAGTAAGACATGGGGTCATATAGTGGACCTGGCAATACTAAACTTCTGTGTACCTCTTTTTATCTGTATTCCCTACAAGAACGCTTGGCTTGGGTGAAGAAAGTGGTGTTAAGAAATTCCCAGTACCTGTTGATACTGTGTGATACAAAATGAACTCCAGAAATGAAATGCAGGCCAAGAAGTGATGGGTTGAAATGACCTATTGCCTTCCCTGTCCTGCACTGCCTCAGGTGAGGTCAAGTACATCAATTTTCTGTCTAGAAAGTCAGTAGTGGGAGCTGTTGGGTTGCCAGGGAGGTGGATTTCAAGAGACTTCTGAAATGTGACTTCTTGACTGTTTTTAGTTACCACAAAGCCAAGTTTGTGAAAAGGCTGCAGTGGGGGAAAAAGTAGCCAAGACAAGTGAAAAGTGACTAAACTTAAAACAAAAAAAGTAATCTTTTTTTCACTTGTGAGAGAACAAGGAGCTTTTGGGTCCTGATGCTTCTGTTAGGGGCTCAGTGGGCCAAAGGATGAGATTTGCAAGAAGTTGGCAGGATTGTTCCCTGTTATGGGTTCTTGTTGCATAAATCCAAAGTCTGCACTGCATCCCAAGCATTTATTTTCCCTGGCTATAGGACTGGTGGACAGAGAGAGGTGCTGGGGATGGAAAGGAAAGTACTCCACCCAGCCCTTAAGATGATCTGCTAGTTGCTTATTTATAGTCTGTGGTTTGAGCTGGTGTTAAAGCCCTTGCTGACTTTGCAGTGGTAAATAATACTGAAGAGCTGGATTGTCAATACCTCATAAAGCTGGGGATGGTTCAGTAATACACAATGGAAGTGAGGTGAGACTGGCTTTAGATGAAATTCAAACATTCAAACTTCTTTCATAAAGGCTGATTTTTTTTTTCTTTTCCTCCCTGAACCTCCTTTGTTATTTGGTATGGCTGAATGGATTGAAATAGAGACATCAAATATCTCACTCATTCTTCATTCCCAGATGAAAAGGCTTCTTAAGAAGAAGTGGGCTCCCATTTTAACTGGAGTCAGTTGTTTCCCACAGATTTGGTTAAACACTCAAAGATTCCAACCCAAAGTGAGTACTGAAGAGGTGCTGAAGCAGAAGTCTGTTCCTGAAAGCAGTTTGGCCATGTGGCTGCAGAAACTCTGTTGATAACATTCAGGTTCCTCAGTAATGGGCTGCTTCTGCTGGCCCTGGAGTCAATGACCTCACCTGTTCCCATTCCCAGCACAGCAATCCCAGAATACCCACATCACCCCTGCCTGGAAGAAGCATTTTTAAAGAATATTCTAGGTCTTGTTCAATTCTTTACTGCTAGTGATTAATTGTAGCTCTTTCAGGAAGCAGGAATTAGGGCTTTTTGCTCACTTCTGGTTTTGTTCTTGAGGTCTCTGAAAACCTCAGCCAATGTGTTGATTTTTTTCTGCTCTTTGTTTCTTAATGCCTCAAATACTGCCTGTTTTGTTAAATTCTGGCTGTGGTTGGACTTGGAAGTATTAAAACATCATTTAACAGAACTACCTGAGAAGTCTGAAGCAGCTGGGGAGAGAACTTCCTCTTAGGAGATTTAAAGCCTTTTCCTGGAGCTGCAGGAAATTTTTCAACATGGTAGAAAGTTCCTTTTGCTTTCCTCTGTATCAGCCTGGAGTTTATTCACCTCCTAGGGGTTTTTTTTTTCTGTTATGTTTTCTTCACACCTGCAAAACTGATCAAAATTCACCACTAATTTCCTAAACTTGCTTGTTTTCCTAGTTTCTTCAGAGGAACTTGAGATATTAACAATGTTAAGGTCCCATGCCAAAAGCCTGATGTGTGCAAATGTGGGTGTGCAGTTTGTAAGTGATCTGTGGAGCTGCTGGCTGCAGGCAACTGTTAGAGCTTTAGAACCATTGTTAGCCAGTTGTAAGAACACAGGACCAATTCTGAGAGGGGTTTTCCCCTCTCTTTACACTTGTGCAGCTCAGCAGCTCACACAAAACTAATTGCACACTGGACATACACGTGGCAGTTGCAGCTGGGCAGCCAGTGGCCCCTGTGACCAGAGGGACTGGCTAATTGGCTAAAAAGGAAATGATATTTAATGTTCTTTGCCCTGAAGTTACTTCTGGGTTTCCCAGGGACCTGCTGCAGTTTGTTTTTGTTGGCAACCAGAGGTACCCATCGGCCCTGCCCTTCTTTACTGTCCTCTTTGGGGTTCCATTCCTTGATACTACCACAACAAAATGCTGAATTAAATGTATTGCATAAGGAAATGTTGTGCAGGGGCCTCAAGCCATGCAGAAGGTGGACTGTATTGCTCAAAACCTGGTGTCCAAAGAGCTCGTGGCAGCTGCAGGCAGGAGCTGGGTTCCTTGGACCTCTCTGAAATGTGTGGTGTCATCCTGACTTTACAAGCAGCTGGAGGCACAGGAAGACGTACCTGAAGTGCCATGCACGAGATCCTTATGCTCTTTTCCTTCCCTCCCTTCTCTGGGCACCCTCAGCTCAGTGGGACCTTTCAGCACCCAGCAGCCACCCTGGGAGGCTGCAGCAGGGATGAATTGTGTGCAGAGCTCAGCCTGACAGGAGCCCCAGAAGGATGCTCTGCTCGCTCGTTAGCGGCAGACACCCGTGGCCATGCCTGGCTCCCGTTCAGGAGGCAGCCAGCCATCCCCACTCAGCAGCTCTGCAAGCACAGCCAGCCCTGCAGATGCCTTCCAGCATGCCACAGAGGGGCTTCCAGTCCAAAAGCCCTTTGCTGTTTTCTCTCGGAGCAGATCTGGTTGCCTCCATTGTCAGCCCTGCATAAATAGATTAGGAACTGCCCTTTCAGCTGGAGGGAACAAGGCAGACAGCTCAGGAGGAATGTGATCTGAGTGGGCTAGAAGGCTCAGGCCTGAAGCATCACTGTAAATATCAGAATTCCCTACCGGTCAAATGACAGGCCTGGGTAGCATTTCACTGCTGGGTCTGTTTAATCTTTTTCCTGTGCCACTGGAAAATAGAGAACTGTGAATTTCCTGCTCAATGCTTCATTTTTGTGCAGATGGAATCACAAAAATGTCTTTTAGGACCTAATATTATCCATCATTGTTTTTAAATTTGGTATGTTTGCAGGTGTAACAAGCCTGGGGGGGAAAGATGATGTTTTTACCAGCTGTGCTACTCCAATGTTTCTGCAGCCAGTGGAATTAATTATTATTCTTTATTACACTTAGTGATAAATGCTCTGCTTTAGTGAGGAATGGAGGAGGAGTTAATATTGCTGGCTTGCTCATTACTTGGAGCTGAATGGACCTGTTCATGTCCTTGTCAGAGATCACCTCTGCTGGTCTCTGACCCTTCAGTGCATGCATCCATTTATTCCCACAAAGGAAGTGGTGGAGAGGTTGTGCCCCAGTATTTTTTGGAATCATCACAGGATTTTCCAGGTCCACACTGAGAGCTTGAGGTATAGACTGGGGGTGTAAGGGTGAGAAGGCCTGAGGCAATGCACACTGTTCTTTTCCTGGCTGAAGGAAGCTGCCTCAGCTGCTGTTGCAGGATTTTGGCCACCTCTCTCCCACCCTGGGCTGGCCAACATGAGGTCATCCCAAAAAGTGCACTCTGATCCCTTGGGAGGTATGGGCAAAGGGATTTATCAGAGTGAATCCATTGGGAAATGATAAGCACACCAGTGATGTCAGGTATTTCTGCTTGTCCATCTTCCATTCTTACCCTATTTTTGTTTTGGATGCTGTTTATGCATAATTTTTATCCCATTTCCTGTTACCCTCCTAAATGAACCTTTTTAACAGAAATCTCCTAGCACCATATGTGCTGGTGATGAACTCTTTCCTCACTACCCATTTGCATTAAAGACTATTAAGGTAATTACACTTGCTCTGGGAGACAAATCATTTCAAGAATCCATCCTGCAGCTGCAGAGAAGTGAAATTCTGTTGTGCCAGCCATGCCAAAGTATCTGCTGACATTTGTGTCCAACACAGCAGGGGAAATAAATCTTGACCTTAGACTGTGTGGATCAAAGTGAGCATTGAGGGCTCTGATCTTCTTGCCCCACCTTGTCTCCTGGCCCATGGATTTTGTCAGTAATTCCAGCTTGCTCTGGTGGCTTTGCCTGAGGCTTGGGATATGAAAGCTTTCTCTCTCTGCACAGCTCCAGTAGAAACAGGAGTTTATTAATTTCCACACCTCACTGGAAAATAACAGAGATGAGGCATCTTGAGGAGTTTACATTTAAGTGTTTGGCTGGTTTTAGTCTGGCTGGGAGACTGAGAGCTAAAATCACAAGTGGAAATAATGCAGGTTAGGGGAATTTTGAGACTTGGAAAACTGCTCTTTTTGACTCTTTGGTGACCCTCCCCCACAGAGGTACATAATGAAAATGCCTATATCATCTCTCTGCTCAAGGACCTGTAGACAGTAGAAAAGAGATAGATAAGCATTTACATTATCCTAAAATATGTGGGTTTATTATGCTATGAAACTATAGTCGATAATCTAAATATTTATCACAGCATTTGGAACTGTTTGTAGGTCCTTCTTTATCTGCTTAGTGATTTTCCTTTGTGTTATACTTTATGGCACAACTCAAGAGTTAAATACAGCCACTTCACCAAAGTGGTGCCAATGGGAGTGGATGCTCCTAAATTTATGTCCCTCATTGCATCAACAGACTGTGTTTCAGATAAGATAGTTTGATTACAATTGGTTTCTTTTTTTCCCAGTTTGCTTGGATTGCAAAGAAGTTGGGAGAAATCAATTTTTTTTCCTGTATCTGTGTTATAGCATGTAAATTCCTGGGGTGAGCAGGGCTGCTTGGCTTTCTTGTGATACAGGGAAGAAGCACTGAGAATTTAACTAAGTTTTCTGTCCCTGGGAATTTGAAGATGGTTCAATTACAGGTCAAAAGCAATTCTGTGCAAACTTCTAATTTGAAAAATGTTACAAGAAGGAAATATACATCATTAACTCATTTCTGTTACAGGGATAACTATTTTTCCTCTTCATCTTTCTTTCAGCAGTAGTTTGGAGAGCCTGTCCATATAATTAATGATATCTGATTTATGTTAATCACTTATGATGTCTTTCTTGCTATGAAAAATGACTGTATTAAGCACACATGTACCTACCTTTCATATAAAACCTCCAAAACACGCTCACTAGAGTAAGACAAAAGAGGGCTGTACTTTAATGCCTGTGCTTGACAAACAGCAGATATGCTCAGGAAGGAGCTGGAAATTGAAAAGTCAGTTCCTCCAGCCTCTGGGGATGAGAGGATGGGAAGAATGGAACATAGCAGGGGCAAGACAAAGAGAGGTTACAAAGAAGGCTAAAAGGGCATTTCTCCTGTCCTTGCCTGTTAATGGACACTCTGGCCACTGGCCTCAGTGGGATGTCCAAGGACTGCATTAAATGGATCTTCTCATTGTTTGTAACAATGTGGTTTGTTGGGTAGGTTTGGAGCAGGCCAGGAAGGAGGTAAGAATTTAATGATTCTGAGCTCTTTCATTGCCTGTGCTGAATATTTCCCGGAGGCTGCCAGCCCAGAATGTTTCAGTGGAGCTAAATACATTTCAATTACTGCTATTTTTAATTAAAAATAGATGTCACAACTCATTTGACACTTTGCTCTGACTTGTGCCTTCTTTAATCTACACTTATTTAGAAGAGTGCTTAAGACAGGCTACTGAGATGGGGAGTCTTTGCAAATTGAAGTATGAATCTAATTTCAAATGACATTTTGGCAGCCCTAGTAAGCATTTTTTTTAAATTCTGCTTCATCTTCCATCCACATAGAAGAGCTCCCAACACAAAGCAGAGGCAGTGCCATGCCATGGATTGAAACCATGGGATGGGTGCAGGGAGCTCTACTCACCCCCCTGTGCTGGCAGGTGTTACCTGTGTATATGAGGACAACTTATCATTCCTATGTGGTCTGCAGCTTCTTGGGGTGGTTGAGGTGAGATAATGTGAAATAAAGAGAAAAGGAGAAACCTGCTTGAACCTGAACTCTTGTTCAAGAGCTCTGTCTTATCAGCTGGACTCTTCTTGAGTGAAGGCTTTGCCAAGCTTTGCCTTCTTGGTGTACCTTTAAATTCTGTCATATTTAACATGGGAAAGCTGCTTATTAAGAATCTCAGCTAAAATGTAGCGTCTGTTATTTTTCTTTGTGGGATTCATATTTCTCACTCAGTTTTCCAGTTTATGCTAGGAAGGGGTGAACTGTTTTACTGAAGGTACACAGTGAGTGGCTGTGCCAGGAGGGATGTCTTGCATAGTTTTTTATTCCTGTAAATGTCCTTTATAACAATGATATTGTGCCACCATCGAGGCAGGTGTTCAGTGGCACAAAGTGTCAGCAACTCCTACAGGTTTAAAGAAGCAGGGTAGGAGAAGAAATGGCCTTTCAGGTGTGGCTTGTCTTATATTACAAGGAAAAATAATAGAGGTTTATTTGTTCATTATTTCTTCATTGGAAGTAAATGCTTCTTACAACACAGAAAATAAAATTAAGGAAGAGATGGTTGGTTGGATCAGTCTTTGGCTGATGTGGCTGGGAGCTGCCAGCAGTGGGCTCCTTTATCTCCCTCACTGTCCCTTCCTCCCACCTTGGTGTCCCCTGCTCCCCAGGCTGTGACACATCACAGCCACATCTTCAGCCAGGTCTGGTTCTCTGGAAATTTCTTCCAGACCAGTGGGTAGACTTTCCAGTGGTCAGTCCTGTTGTATTTTTGCAGCCTATATGGAGTGGTGGGGAATTTGGCCGACTGACCAAAGCCTACAGAATGTATCTCAAACTTTCAGCTATAATCCTACACCTCCCTCTTGGCAGGACTTTTTATAAGACTTTTGCATTCCCCCAGCCTTGTTCCTCCTGAAAACCTCCTTCCCCCACTAACACCTTAGGCTGGCTGGGATCCTGGAGTTTCTCCTTTCCAAATGAAGGCTCTGGCAGGAGGAGGGATTGTCCCCCAGAGTCAGCTTAGTGGTGGTTTCAGCCATTAGGAGAGCCCTAAATTAAGAAATTTTGCTTGGTGTTAAGGCCAGGATTTCATAATTTTCTGCTTTTATTAGTTTGTTTGTACTTCCTTAGCCCTTGGATTATAGATTTTAAACCACAGACCTTGCTGCAATCCATCTCTGTTCTTTCTTAACTGTGCTGTTTGGCTCAGACTGATCCCACTAGACATTCAGCAGAATGTCTAAAAAGCTGCAAAAACTAGGGAAAAAAAATGCAGAGAGAAAAAAAGAGGGAAGAAAACCTTCTTTTCTCCTTTTCACCTTCCAGAAATTTTGGCCATGCATGGCCCAGAAATGAGGACTTTCCAAGACAAACGGGCTGCATTATCACACCAGACTCCCCTGGCAAGGAATGAATTTTGACAGCCTAAAAACATATTTTTCTGCGGATGGGGGAACAAATAGCTGCAAAGCAAACACTGAGCGTGTTTGCAGGTGCTGTGCTCCATTGTGTTTGCCAACCAGATGTTCTGTGCTGGGACGCTGCCCTGGCCTTTTCTGGGATGAAATGTCACTCTGGATGAAATAGAGCAAAACCCTGCACAGTCTCTTAGAATGAGCTGAGCTTTTAATTTGTCAGCTATTAATATGGCTGTGTCTTTGTATTGCACAGGGCACCCGGCAAAATAAACATGTAAAATTTGACCTTCAGAAAATTAACTACCATTGGACCATGGAAATCTGCCTTGCTACAGCAGGCTGTGGTGTACTTAGGTACTGTGGCAGAGCTTTAAAATCCCCTGCCATATGTCACAGGACTGGAAAGGTTTCAGGGAGCTTTCTCTGCATCAAGTAACTTCAACCTGCTGTAGCTGAGTGCTGACATGTGCATATCATGGTGTTCTAGGAAAAGGTGGCAGGATGTGGAATTCCCAAAGGCAAATATTTAAGCATGTCTGTGAGTAACTCTAAATGAGTTGTGTTTTCTCTATTGTTCCTGCAACAGGTTAGATTTGGGAGAAAATGTTAGGATAGTGGTGCTGGGTCTTGTAGTTGGAGATCCAAGAGGGAATTATTTGACAAACAGCAGGATTTAAGCAGCTAAGCTTTGCTGACACAGGGTTTTGCTGTAAAGGTGGGTCCTTTCTGTGCTGGAATGACTGAATGCAGCTATTAACTGTGGCTTTGGATCAGTAAATCCACTGGTGCTTCCACTCTTGCTTGAGTGATGTCCTACATGTGCTCCTTTCCTTTCCTAGCTCTGTTCTTACTGGAGAACAGCAGCAAAATTTGTGATGGAAATGAAGGAGATCATATTTTCTCAGTTACTTGGTTCATCCAACAACATCTTAACTTACAGGTTTTCTCTGAATGAGCAGAAATCGGTTTTCACTGCAAGGAGACTTTTATGGTGTCAACTTTTCCTGCACATCAAGGATCAACTTTGTTCTCCCCATTGCCCAAAATGAGGCCCCCTTTTTTTTGGTTGCATCTATCACAAGGGCCACATGAGTGGCTTCTTTGTTTTTGGTTGTTTTTTTTTTTAACCTTATTTCTCACACACATAAAACACTCCCCTTGTGCTTGAGGCAGCACTGCTAATTGACAGGGATTTGGAGGAGGTATACCCATGTCAGCTACTGTCTGGGATCTCTGGAGAGTATTAATCATGGAATCACAGAACTGTTTAGGTTGGAAAAGACCTTTAAGACCATACAGTCCAACTGTTAACCCAGCACTGCCAAGTCCACCACTAAACTACGTCCCTAAGCATGAAGGAACTCTTCTCTTTCATCCTGGCAACTCCTCTCAAAATTTTCAAAGTTTTTCTTTGTTAAAATACCACAGGCCACATTGTCATGTACACAAAAGCCACATTTCACCTCTCTAGCAATGCATGGCATCCTAGGGTAGATATAAATAAAAACAGCCTTCAGAGTTCACTTTGTGCTCCGCAGATTAATGTAAACCAGTCCAAAATGAGAAATCGGGGCTCTGTGAGAGGGAGGATGCTCAGATTGTTAATGAGGTGCTGTCCCCAAACACTTGAGCACTGTTGATTCCTTTCCAGTTAATAAACCATTTATATGTGGCCTGATTTTAGCATGGAACCAAATGCCTTTTTCACTCAAGCTGTGATGTATAATTATATAGTTGACATCAAACATGAGCAGATACCGAGTCAAAGGAATGAATTTGGTCCTGTTCCTGTAATTCCATTTCCATGTTAACAATTTTTCTCCCCCTGTTTAAATTATATTTTTATTGAAAGCTTCAAAGGTCAGCTTAGACATTCAGAGAAAATTTGTAACTCAGATTGTTTAGTATTCTCTCATATAGCACAGCCCTCCATTACCCTGTGTCAGCAAATTAAGGAAATGAAAGTTGTGGCCAAGGATTACAATAGTGCTGGTGCTAACCTTTTACAGCACATGGCATACTATCAATTTTAGCCACGGGAGAAATGTGCTGCTCACGTACAGCAAGTGGGTGTTGAAGTTTTTAATCTAAAAATGAAATCTTGCCTCTAGGAGAGACAAGTAAAGCCCATAGATCTTCCTTGCTGCTGGATAAACCTCTTGAGCAGCTGAGATCTTTTCAGCCACACATTTTTCCTTTATTCATTTTTCCTTCCTTTCTTCCTCACCTGGAGGCAGAGGGACATCCATTCTACTTGACTGGAAGGGCAATACTGTAGCACAGAGATATGTGGGTGCCCATATATTCACAAGATGGAGGGCCAGGAGAGATGGATGGATAACCTGCAGACTTTTTCTTAGCTGCAAAACCCTCACAAGGTCTAGCAACAAACATTCACCCAGCATCAATCTTCTATGTAGTCCTAGGGAGGTTAATGGGATTGCTCAGCTGTTTAAGTACCTTGCTGAATGAAGGTGATAATTAATCAGGCTGCAAATTATTCTGGAGAACCCAATTTTAATGTGAGGTTTGCTTTACTCAGTAGTTGCTATATAGTTGTTCAGGGCACACTTGATTTAGCTGGGCCAAGAAAAAACTGATAGACCAGTTTCACTTAATTGCTATTCAGTGTTGGGTTTTGATTTCCCTGGGAGTGTTTCTTTTCCCTTTCAGACACAGATTTTTGACCTGCTTTTCTTTGTCTTTGCTCCAAATCACAGCAGCATATACCCTGTAGTCTTGGAAAGGCTTTAGTTTGGTCTCTAAACTTAAAAGGCTAAAGGCAATACATAGATGGTTCTAAACTGTTGTCAGAAATAAATTTCCCTGGAGTGCAGTGTAATAGGGTCAGAGTTTATTGGGTAATGCTTAGTTAGTAGATGGCCCAAAGATTAGGAGTTATTTTAGCTGGGGCATGAATAATTGAGCTGAAGGCAAACTAAAGTCAGAGATGCCTCTTATCAGGTCCTGTCACTGTGGGATATGATCATTCAGGCTTTCATGATCCCCAGAACTGGTGTTAAGTTCAAAGTGGTGCTGCCAGCTGAGCAGGTGGGGAGCAGCCAAAGAGCCCATTCATGCTGAAATGCCTCAGTGCCTGGGTAGTCTGTAAATGCTGTTTTGGAGAGAGAGGTGGTCCCTCAGGCAGGATTTCACAGCCCCTGATTTCATCTCCTGCTTTTATTTGGATTTAGAAGTGGTGGCTTGTGGCTTGTGTTGCCTGCACAGCTTCACCCCAGCAGTGGGTGGGAGAATCAGCTTGTTGCTGGGCCAGGTTTAGCACCCCTTCCCAGCCCTGGAGTGTTTTAAGGGTCGTGTGGGCATGCCCTTTCCTGCCTATTCTTTAAATGAGCCTTGCTGTGAGGATGGGCTGGTGGCAGCAGAGGTTGGCTTGGGAGGCTGTGATGGAATGAACAAGATCCCCTGCAAGCAGAAGGTGGAACTGGGAGGTGAACCATCCTCTAAGACCCCCACAAAACTACCAATTTTCTAAGTTTTTCTGCTGGAGCCTGTGAGCTGAAGAGGTGTCTATCCCCTGCTGCTTTCCATAGAGCCCCTCATGGGGCTGTTCCTGATTTTAACTCACTTGAATAAAGATGATCCAGTTTGCTCAAACTCTTATGAGCTCATTTTGACAGGAAAGACTCTGTAACAAAGGGGCTAATAATATCCCAGAGAAGGAGAATTGGAATGCACTGAGGATCATAAACTTGTCATCTCACATAACTGGAGCCAAAGGAAGATGGAGACCCATAAGAAGGACTTGAGTTAGCCTTGAAAAACAGGTCTACGTTTGGATTTAGCAACTGTAAAATCTGTAAATAGAAGGTGTGTTGTTTTTTTGGTAAAAAATGCTGAAAGAAATGGAGTTAATGTATTTTAACTATTTTACAATCTCTTCAGATATGCATAGAAAGACCTAATCCTATTACTTCACATGTAAGGGATAGTAATATTTCACACAAACCATTTTAAAAACTGTTGCATTCAGCAGAAAATGAATAGAATTTCCCAAGGGCTGATAAACTGGCAGGCATTAATTTGGGAGTCCATCAACCAGCACTGCACTCAGAGATGTGAAATAACTGGAAAAGGAACAGGCAGGGAAATGTACTGCTGCTAGAGACCATTTCAGTGGATTAATGGGACAACAATTCAGAAATGGATCCCTGATGCCTGGATGGCCAACCTGTTCCAAAGCTTCAACCCCAAATAGCAATAGGGGTGTTGAAGGGTGCATCAGACGACATCAGTGTCATGCACAGAACTCAGCACAGTCTAAGTTAAACCCACAGCTGCCAAGGTCAGGGGCATGGAAGCTGTGTCACAACTCAGACTTTTAGGATGTTATCCTTCTCCCTCAAACACAATGTGGAGGTCTGGCATGTTCTTTTTAGCATTACTTTCCTTTTATTGGAAAACTAAGGTTTGTTGGCATAATAAATTCTGCAACTTTCTGCTGGGTAGGAATGGCAGAAGTGAAGCTGACAGGAGGCAGCCGGACTACAAATTAAAATTGAAGCAGACCAGTCTTTTCTCATTCCACTAGCTCAGGAAAATATTGAAAGTAAACCCCTGGCAAGTCAGCAGTGAAAAGCAAATTAAATTTGGGACCAGATGGTGTAGATCAGTATAATACAAGTTGATGTCAATAATGCAGTGTGATTAATGCTGCCAAGAATATCACTCACGATCTTTCCCAATTTCAGGTGTTATTTGTAGCACAGGTGAGGTGCACACAGATGCCTGCACAGATCATTTTGGAAAGTGGGATTTAATTGAATCTCTGTTCCAAAAGAAACTCTGTGTCCAGATTTATCTGGCAACGTGCAGCCACTAGAGACTGTCCTAAGGGTTGAGAAGAAAAAGAGCAGAACATAGGGTTGTGTGATCTGTGTCTGACCGTGAAATTCAGTGCAGGGCTGGATCCTGACACTGAAGGCTTGTGTGTCTGATAATTGGGCAATGCATATCAGGTTTATGGATGTGATTTTAGCATGCTTTATATCATTCCAATAATTAGAAATTTTGTTATTTCTCAGTAAATATGAGTGTATCTGGATAGAGTGCTACCTCACCAATATTGCCTTATTCTTGTCAAACTCTTCAGTGGTCGTGGGGATGGTCTGACCATAATACATCCTCAAGACTCTTCATTTTCAGAGTGCTCTGTGAATTCATTATGAAGAATATTTCACGTTGTCAATAGTCTCAGTGTTGTAGTTCATCTTCTGACGGCACACGGAAATTCTATGTGAATATCTGATAGAGAAATTAGGTCTGTGTAAAATAAAGGCCTCACTATTGGATTAGATACCAATCTGCAAAACAGAGTTGTAAAAGATGAGTTTGATGATAGAATGAAGAATAACTTGAAAAGTGAGTCACATTGTTTTGAGTGAAGTAGTTGTTTTCCAGGAAAAAACAGTTTCCAAGGATCAGGGCATCCTTGGCAAGCTTAAATGTGCAATAACATCCCTTCTAAGTGCTGAACTCTTTTGTTTGGAATGTCTTTTGGTGAGGAACTTGGTAAGAGGCTTCAACTTTTCGCAGGGAATGAGTATCAGTCAAAATTGACTTTTTGCCACCTTTGCCCTTAGGCAGACAAGAAATAGGCCATCTCTGAGGGTATACAGACACTTATTCTTATATCCTGTGCAGAGGGATTTAGACATTCAGCTAGAAAATCTGACCTTTATGGAAGAATATTTTGTTCTCCGACTCTTGCTTTTTGGAATATATTCTTAGGGACTTGATATGCAAGCCCTTCATTCTCTGGATGTGCCTTTTTCAGTGCTTCTTGTGCTCATTAATCACATTAGCCATTCCTAGTCTTTGTAGCACACTGGGAGTTAATATATTCACTCCCTTTTGTGTGTGTTTATAAGCATGTGTCTTCCCTTTGGTTTGTATTGACTCTGAAGGCTGAAGTGAGGATCAATGGCTCAGATTATTTCCTTGCTGTCAGCTATTGACTTTCTCTCAGCCTGATAGCAGAGCTGCTTTCCCAGGGTGATGCTGGCAGGGCAGGGATAGGAGGGGGAGCTGAGCAAATCTTCACAGGAATCTTGCACTTTATCTCAAGGCATCTTTAACTGAATGCACATGAAAATGAGAGAAATTGCCAGAAACCTGCAATTGAGGGCAGAAAATTAGAGAGGCTTAAATTCTCTATCAATGATGCTAAAACTGGGATAGCTTTTGCCTCAAGAGGTTTATTTATTTATATGATGATTGTTGTTATGCTCAGATGGTTTTGAAGCTGAAAGTGATTTCTTTAGCTAAACTGCTGTGTGGGTTGGGCAGTGTGGATTCCCTTCAGTGCAGTAGAAATAATCAAGATCAGTATGTGTGCATACAAAATCCTCCAGTTTCTGAAGAAAGGCTTTTCCTCCGTTCATCTGTGGGTTCTTGATTCATAATTTTCTGCAACATCTGTAATTATCTACATCAGAGTACAGAAGTCACAATTTAATTCCTAATTAGAACAGCAGCATTTTCCCTTTTCTGCCAAAGATGATGCTCAAGTGTCAAAATAGAGAAAAAGGGTAGATATTTTCAAGGGAAAGTGAATTTGTTGGAATATTAATAGCTCCATCTTCTATTGTAACAATGGTCTGTCTTCCTGAGTTCCCATTTTTTTTATAGGGAAGTAAACATTTTTTATCTGGAAGAATTCTTTAGGCTTTGAATTAAAAATAATAAGCTTTAGTTGACAGTATAGATGGGGAGGAAAAAAATGATGGAGTAATAGGGAAAGAGAAGCTGGGCATGAGTGAGTCTCTGAAGGACTGGCAGCTGATTCTGGAAGAAGAGAAGGTCCTGTGTTGGTCAGCATCTCTCCAACTTGGCTTCTTTTCCCACCTCCACCCCTGAGGATTAGGAGACTCCTTCAAGCCAAAAGGAAAATTTCCACTGACCTCAGTGGACTGGAGTCCTTGGAACTGCCCCAGGGCTGGAAGACACAGTGGGAGAACGTGTGTGGCAGCCCTGACCCAAAGTCTGGGTGCCAGGGTGGGGAGCTGGAGAGGCAGGTGGGATGTCTGGTGTTCCTGAGCCAGCACTGAGTGTGAACTGGGGTCTGCTGGGCGCTGTGGGCATGGGGTCAGGGAGAAAGAGCTGGAGGAGGGAAGGATGAGTGTGTCCGTGGGCTGAGAAACACCTTGGGTTTGGATCTGGCTTGGGTTAGCTGTAGATACTGAGTCTGCCTGATCTGTCAAAGTTGGAGCTGTAATTGGGCAGTTCAAGGTGTCGGGGGAATTTAAAATAAATGCATTGATTAAAGGCAGAGTATGGTTTAGCTGACCACAGAGTTGGCACAGTCTCTATTTTGCACAAGGGAGATCCTCACTGATCTTCCTGGGCTGGGATCCAACCCTGCCCTCCTCTCCCCATGCTTATTTTGTTGGTCAGCTCAACCCCACATTTTAATCAACACAGCCCATCATTAATGTACATACCTAGCTATGTGTAAACACAAATATATAAACTAACTTCAGCTAGGATGGAAATACAAACAACTGCCTTTAGCAGAATTTCCCCCCTTGGATCTGCCTGAAAGCAGACAGTGGAGTTAGCTGTTTAGCCCAATTTAGTTTTCATTTAACCAGACCAGAGAGTCTATATTACAAATGGCACATGGCCACCACAGTACCATAGTTGCTGTTTACCTAATCAAACATGATTAATGCATTGGTTTTACATTAGGATCTGCTTTTCTCCACTGTGAGAGTAGTCAAGGGATTCTCTTTGTCTGCTAGCAAGGAAGAATCCTATTCTGCTTATTGTGCAGTCATGTCAGCAGTAAAAAATGTCTTTTAACGTGCCTTCTTTTATCAGTAGGGAGATCAATACAGCAACTTTCTGAGAGCATAATTCAGTTACATGTGTTGTGGGAGACTCACACGGACTCTTGGCGAGAATGCTTTTCAGACAGGCAGGGAAAGGCATCATGGACTTTATTTCAGAGCAGGGTAAGATTAAAGGGATTTCAAGTGTGCTTTGAAAATATCTTATAAAGGAGGATGGTTCAGGCTTGCAGGGGATCTGTGTTCCAGAATGGAAATCAAGCACTGGTGCAGATAAACTTTGCCTTTGCAGAAAGTCTCTGCTGCTGAATTGGACCTGAACCTGAAAATGACAGTGGTGGATGGTCAGGACAGCAGGTAGATGGATCTTCAGGGGAAAACCACGCCTGAAATAGAAAGTTTTCACCCAGGAAATAACTGTAAACTCTACCCTGAGATGAGCTGAGAGATTTTAAGGTGTTTTGAGAGGCGTTGGACAGATACATCCTCAGTGAACGTGCACTTGGTGACTGAGGGGTGCTGAAACCATTAAAGGAGGCACCAAGCTGCACCATGTTCTGCTCTTTTATCTTGGGTAGGACATGCTGTTAAAGGAAATACAGCAGCACTATTGGATGCCTTTTCCTGGCAGGAAAACGAGGAGCTGACGTGGGTTAGAAAGTGGACAACCAATTAGTTTGGCTGGGGAATCATTCAGAACATCCATCCAGTGTGGTGTAGAGCACTTTGGAGCACCACCTGCCATAGGTCTGGATTTTATGTTCCCATTTATAAACACCAAGGAGGTTTTCTTCTTCCCTTGGAAATGCATGAGTCCTTGACTCCAAAAAAATTTTGGGACAGTACCTTCCCTTGATTGTCATTCACAGTCCTTAATAACCAGTCAGGATAAATTTAATAACTTGTGACTACTTTTTTTATAGCATGCTCACAAAATCTCATCTTGAATTGGGAGAGACATCCATAAAAGCCACTGAAATCCAGAATATTCATCACGTAAGTGACTATAACACGTTTCTTCATTTTTTTCTGATGACTTTGTTGGCCTTAACACATTGTCAACCTTGTTGGACCACACTACCTTTCTACAGGAATGTTTTAATTTTCAGAGAGATTCCTGCACTTGTCATAGTCATTAACATGAAAATACATCTCATAAAGCACTGAAATGAACTAACAGTTACAGCTTTTCCAGCCATTAACACTTGTGATAGTTAAGCCTGATTACGAACTTCACCTCATTGGCAACACGTTTCTGTGACTCTCTATTTCTCTGCCTGCTCTGAGCTGGGCTAACTTGGGAGTCCATAAAGCTAAAATCTAATTAATTAAATAGCAGCACTAGTGCTTGCACTGGGCTTAAATGTGCCAGGGAGCATTTTTTTCCAATTCTCAAATAAATCTGCTTATTGAAAATACCATCCTAGAAATAGGAGTCTCTGACTTTGAGAGATGCCCTGGAATTTAACAGCCCATTATTTTTATATGGGCAATTTATTGCAGTCAGAAGTGATAGAGTTCATGGAAAGCTGGTGGATGGATGGCTGAATCATTCCATCACCTGTCATGACTCATTCCCATCATTTCCGTCTCCTCACCAAGGGTGCATAAACATGTCTGCAGACTTAACCAGGCCCAGAGCATCTCATTAAAACATTGCCTTGCTTAGGGTCAGAAAAAAGGTTATGTAGCCCCATGACTAGATTAGAAGAGAAGAAGGATTGAGATCTTGACTGCTTCATTCAGAGAAGGGTGTCCAAATCAAAAGCACACCAAGGGACTTCTGCTGGGGCTTTTCCTTGAGTTTCTCACCTTTGCAGGCAATTTCACAGATATGATTCCTTCAGGAGTTTTATAGAGCAGTTTGGTCTAGCTGCTCTGCTCCTCGAGTTCTGCCTGCTTTCAAGGGTCCTCTCATTCTCTGGATGATACTGGATATGGTGACCTTGTCGCTGGAAGTTCTGTGTCAATGATGTATCCTCTTCTCTAGACACATCCAGGTGTTTTGGTGATAGTGAGCCAGGTGACTCCTGCTGGAGCTGTCAGACAGTGAAGTTAGCACACACTTCATGTACATCCTGTCCTCTTCCCTCTGCACACTCCCATAGGGTGAACGGTGCAAACCCTGTTGTGGCCTGGCTTAATCCACCTTCAAAGTGTGCTCCGAGGGTTTACCCAGCTTGTTCCTCCCAGCAAGAGCTCTCTGGACCCAGGCTCTGAGCTGACCTGCTGTGAGCTGACCTGGCCAAACGCCACGTGGCCAGAGTTAACTCGAGCAGAATTTATTAGCTTGCAGAGGGTGCTGCATAATCCAGTTACACAACTTCACTTTTGGAGCTGGCTTGTGTCTGGCCAGGATGGAAGATGGGTAAATGTCTCTGGAAAATTATTTATTATTATTTCTTAACAATGAAATCTTGTTGTTTGCTTGGTGTAATGGCTGAGAAATCTAATCACTGATTAAGCTTGCACTAGGGTAGGGACACTTCAAACAGAGCAGCAGAAATACAGTGTGTGTCCAAAGGAATTAATAATCTGGATGTCACACACCCTCAATAGCAAGGGAGCTCCAGGCTGAGCCCAGCAGCGATAAGCTCATGTATCTGTGTGCTTTGTGAAAGAAACACGGTGCCAGTGGGGAAATGAAGGCATTTTGTGGCTCAGAGTAGGGTTGGGACACACAGTAGGTGCTCCCTGATGGATACAGACTCTGGCACTGCGTTCCTGGAGTGCAGCGAGGCAGGAGCAGGTTTGGGTTTGCCAGCCCTTGGCCTCTGGTGGAGCTCACAAGCCACGAGCAATCTCTGTCCTGTGTCTTCCCCAGGTCTGTGCCTTGCAGACATCCCCTCAGCAATTGTTGCTGGCTTTTCCTGAGCTGAATCCTTGGCTTCCTGAGCTTGGTCCCTGGCTCTGCGTGGCGATGTGATGTAATTCTGCGAGTGCAGCCCCTTCACTGCACTGAGAGCATAATGCCCCATTATTCTCCAGACAAGGGTAGGGGCAAACAGCTGTTTTACTGATTAAGTAAATAAAAGCATGGCTCTCCAGTCCTCCTCCCTCGTCCAGCATGCAGAAATCTGCCCAGGCTCTGTGCATCATCGCCATCCACTCAGCTCCTTGCCCCCGAGTGCCGTGAAAGCAGGCAGTGCCTGCAGCTGGAGGGCTGCCCTCACCTTTGCTCGCTCTGCTCCAAGTGGTTTTGTGAGTCAGGCGCTTTGCTTTCGCACAGAAACCCATATTCCACCCTGCCTTTCCATTTGCTCATGCCCCTCTGCTGCCAAAGTAACCATGGCAGGGCCGGCGTGGGGGGGTGGAGGGGAGGGGAGCTGTGCTGCCAATCTCTCATTAATTTCTAGATGCAGAATGATGGGGGTGATGCATGTGAGAGTCTAATAATAACGACCTGAGGTCCCAGGCATGGTGAGCAAGGCAAACTTCTTTAACTAACAACTTAATTATAATAAATTTGAGTCTAAGAGCACCAGGCAAGTAAATCAATCAACCCTTGCAGGCGGGCTCATTAAAACTAGCAAAGTACGGACCATAAAGGTCATCTTATTAAAAGGGATTAGCATTTTCCAGTTAAATCCTTTGCTGCCCATAGGTGCTGGGAGAGAATGTGCATTCTGAGGTTCTCTGTTGTTGCAGTGGTACAGGGCTGGCCCTGCACAGCAGTAAATGCCTGCATTCCCCATGTTCAGGCTCTTGGCTGCCAGTGCCAGTGGGCAAGGCTGGATAAATGCTGGTGGACCTTTGCCAGTCTTGCCCAGCTGTGGGTTGCCAACTGTCCCGTGGAGCAAGTGAAACACGATCAGGGCTGAGGTTTTTCTTGCAAAATATGAGTCAGCTTGCTCTCCAGGCTTTTCTCTAGTCCTCTCTCACAGACTGAGACATCACCTCAGTAATTGTTGTTGGCTCTTCTTCCAATGACTTTTCTGGCTGTGTGGGATGTCTCTTCTCCTGTCAGGTCTTAATATATTGTAGCCCTCAAGCAGCATTTTTTATCTTTGCCTTTCTTTCCTGGCTGAGTGGTACAGTGCTTTGGGTTTTCTAGTGCTTTGAGAGGCAAATTTTCACAGGCCCAATTATGATCTTGTTCCTTTAGGAGAGTATATTTACCTTGGAGGAAACATTAGACTGAGAACAGCTATCAAAACAGCTGGCATCCTTCTTCCTGTTTTCCTCTTCTGTCAGAAACAGTGTTGATGGCAGGACAGGCATTTTTTTCCCTTTCCAAACTTTCCTCTGCCCACACTTGCATTCCAGTGATGACCCTCTGCCTGTGCAGCACCACTCACTGCTGTTGTGGAAATGTGGCATGAAATTTGCTGTGCTTTCTGTGGGTCCTGGAGCAGTGGGGCTTGCAGGGGGTGGTGCTGGAGGGGTCTTTCCTGCTCCTGCCTTGCATTTGGGATGGAAACTGATTTTTTGGAGGTGAAGAGAAGTGTCTCACAGCAGTGTCTGTCACAGTTGAGCAAATATCTGGACTTAAGAGGATTTTTTCCACGGAGAGACAACTGCTGTTAGGAGGGTGGGCAACACACCACCCTATCTGCACTCCCACAGCTCTGCCCCCCTTCTTGATGAGACTGTTCTCTCCCATTAGAGGGACAAAACCCAGTGCTAGCAGCTCAGTCAGCTGGTGAGGAGAGTGAACACAGCTCATGGCACACTTCCCTCAGCTCCTGCTGTGCCCAGGCAGCACTTTGATTGCACAGCAGTTTACAAATAACTGTACTTCATAGGGTGGAAGTTCCCCTGCACTACACTTGATCATTTCCAAAGGTCTTTTTCTTTTAAGCCCTAGGAGGCCTCGGGGGCATGTAGGAAATTAAGCAGAGCCTTGCAGCAGTTCAGGAGTTCATTCAGAACAAGGAGTTATGTGTCAGAAAATATGGTGGGAGAGGTAAGGATGAGAAAAAGCGGAGCATCTCTTTTATCCCACTAGGCTTCCCTTTTGCACAGGAAGTACTGAGGGTCTTTCCTGCTCTGCTTGACCTGTCAGCAGAGAATATCACAGAGAGCTACAGGCTGCCTGGGGGAGGGGAAAAAAAAAAAAAAAAGGAAGAAGAAAATACTTATTTTCTGCTGTGTTTCCAGTCAGCTGTCACTGTGCTGCTTGATGATCCTGTGCCATCTCTCTGTAATAGCAAAAACCTGCTGAGCAGAAGAAATGGGTTTGAGATTGCCCTTGATAGGGAAGTGCTGGCAAGTGGTGGGTGTCTGCCAGTCTGTGCTCTCTCATCAGCTCCAAGAGCTTGCTGGGGAACCTTTGGATAATTGTCACTTAATTCTTCTGCATCAGGCTTGTGATTTGGAGTGTGTAGTACTTAACACTGTGCATATCAGCCAAGTTGCTTAGATGAAAGGCTCTGCTGACTGCACAAATGTATTTCAGCTTAGTTCAAGAGCTCAGCCTTCCCTGCTTCAGGTGAGTGCAGAGTTTGGAGCCATTTTTATGCCTTTGCCTTCAGGCACCTTCAGCTTCACACATCCCTTGAACTGAATGTCTGACTGGCACTAGCTTTGCACGGTTTTGTCTTGATGAAGGAGCTGCCACAGAAGAGGAGGAGCCCCTTGTGCTCCCCATGCCTAGCAATCTTTCCTGCTTCCACAGGGGCAGGGACAAACTCAGGACAGACCCAGTACCACCATCACTGTGTGAGTTGTGCCTGCCAGTGTGATCAATGCAGGATCCAAAATAGTACAGTTAAATTGGAATACTGTAGAAAATACCTATTCTTAGTTATCTTGTTTCCTCATATTTTCCTTTCACATCCCTTTGCCCAGAATTCACCTCAACCCACAGGATTCTTCTATTTTTTTCCTTTTTTTTTTTTTTTTCTGGGAGGTGAGGGGTTAAAACAATAAATATATTGGTTCCTGTTTTTCCTCTCTGCAGCTCCTGAGCTCCAGCTGGGTGCAGACACGGAATAGTAACAAGTCCATGGGAAAGGCTCATCTTCTCACAGCCCTTGCAGCAGCACTCTGAGCTCAGTGTGAGCTTCCCAGAGCACAGAGGCAGAGCTGAAACCTCACTGATGCTGCCAGGAACTTTCTGCAGGGATTAAAGCAGTAGGGTGGAGATGAAGTGTGTGTGAACCCAAACTGGATTCCAGGTGTCTATGAAGAACAGTGTACTCGGTCTTCAGCTGAATTTAAAATATGTATATATACTTACATAATCTGTGGCCATTGGCAGTCAGCTCTTTATCATCCAGAGACACATCAGAACCTTCCAGACCTTGAAGGAAAGCACATTTCTGGTGTAAAAGACAAACAGGAGGCAGCAAGATCCAGACACTTAATGATAACTTGGTTTTTCTTTTGTCCTTTCATGGCAGGTGCTCTGATTCCATGAACTATAGTCCTGCTATAAACACTTTCTGTTCCTCAATAATTCCTGATGGGACGGAGGGAATTCTGCACCCTTGCAGATGGATAGGTTTGCTTGGATTGGTGTCTCAGCCTAGAGAATGGCAGGAGGGGACAGACTCCCCCCTGCACAGAGACTGGCATGGTGCAGGCAGCCTGGGTGGTCTCAGCTGGGAGCAATTCCATTTCCATTTCCCTTTGGCTCTGTGTGTGCTCATGGAGAGTTGCTGTGGCTCAGTTGTCATTGCTGCTTCGTTGTAATAACCCAACTGCTGTCTCAGAGCCCAGTTCTAATCTGGTGTTAGGGAATGCCAGTTCCTGGGAGGTCTCCAGTGTGCTGAGCATGGATAATCTCCAGGGGATGCAGCAGGAAGGAACATCCAGGTGGTGCTAAAGTTGTGGCAGGGGGGACTCACCAGGCTGGCACAGGTTGGCACTGCAAGGTGACAGGGTGACCTTACATGGTGGAGCTCTTGGGCTTTTGTTTTGCTAAAAGATGATAAAACTCAGTCAAAAGTACTGAAACTGGAGGAGGTAGAGATGAGAAAGAACTGATGGATGTTTGTTATGTCAGCTTAACTGGAGTGGAAGTGCCAGGAAGGCAAATGAAATGAAATGCCCCAAATTGTGTCTGATGTCACTTAACACTGCACTCCTTGTAGTCACTTTGAATAAACACAAGACACTTCTTTATTTTCATGCATTCTTTGTAGAGAAAAACAAAGGGAAAAAAACCAGAGAGCAGCAAGACAGTCTGTACTTCCCCAACCCTCGCCAAGCAGTAGAGAGCAGTGGGAAACAGTTAGCAAAGGTGTCAGATTTTCTCTAAGGGCAGTCACAAAGCTCTTGTGCCAAACACTATTTGACATTTAATTTAAGACCCATGTAAAGTATCAGCCAGGGCAGGCAGCAGGCAGAGTGTTCCAGTTGACAGACTGGCTCTATTTGCTTTCATTTCCTTAGTGTGATGGCCAAGTTTATCTGTGAGCGAGAAATACTCAGAGTATTATTTTTTCTGTTAGCCCATGATGAAAAGAGAGCTCTGTGTTGTGCTCAGACACCATTTTGGGCTTCAGGTGGCCCTCATTAGGGAGCATAATGCAAGAGAGCTGTGCGTCAGCGCCGGAGGAGCCAAAGAAAGTTGTGCCTCTTTGATTAAATTCTGCTGAAGTCAAACACTCTGTTCCTGGGCTGAACTGAGCCATTCAGCAGGTTTAAAGGTGCAGGGAGGGGATCTGTGTGGGGAGGTTTGCAGCCTCACAGGCAGGAGGAGAGCAGGGAGAGGTTCCTCCTTCCTCAAAGGTTGGGTCAGGACCGCTCAGTGCAGAGGGGTTTGAGTGAGGACATGTCCTGTGCACGTGCAGAGGGAGCATCCACAGCACCTCGAGGTGCTGCTCTAGAAAAAGGAGCAGAGGGCTGGAATGAGATGATCTCTAAGGTTGCTTCCAACCCAAACCATCCCATGGTTCTGCTCTGTGTGGTTTCTGCTAGAAGCCCATGGATAGGGAAGGAAAGGTCAAGGGTGCTGAGGGGAAGATTGCAAAGGGGTTCTAGTTTTTTAGTTTTCATTTTGGAGCTGAAAAAACTGATCTGGTGTGCTGCTGAGGAGGTAAGGTGGGAATAAAACCTGCTTGCTGAGTGGTGGGAGTTGGTCTGAGGCCTGTGTGAGGAGGGGAGCAGTAGTGGAAGCTGTGCTGGCTGAGTAGCTAATATTGGCAAAGGGAAAATGTTGCAAGGTGCACACAGAAATGAGTCAGGAAATGTATTAGTTACTTGAATTTATTTTTTAAAAAGAAAATAAATGTGTTTAGTCAACAGCATGAAGTATGGTACCTCCAAGGGTACTTGTTTGGTGATGGAGATATGGAATTATATGTTAACCATGGAGGTAAGGCGTATCAGGGGAGGAAAGTCTGTGAAAAAAAGTGATTTGTTGCATTGAAGAGCAAAAGCAGCTGCAGAATATGAAGCAGTGGGAGGAGAAGCGTTCCCCAGGCAGTGGGACAGAGACAGCAGCCTGCAGGCAGCACTGGCTGGGTGGAGGAGCACTTGGCTGCTTTTCCAAGGTCATTAGGAAGTCTAGACTTTCCCATAAAAGGGTCCCATTTGCTGGAGAATCCTTGGGCTACCACTGTCCTGAGGGCTTCACAGAGAACTTAAAGGCCTCCAGAACAGCCTGGCTAGACTGAGGCACCTTCCCTGAGTTTTTCTGTGTGTATGGACCTTAGAACACGACTTTGGGGCAGCCTGGCAGGAATGATTTCCATGGGACGTGCAGCCTGCCCCAGCAGAAGGAGCTCTGGGGCTGGCCCATCTGGGCTGGTGTACTGCTGCTCCAGACTGGCTGGGTTTAGTTTCTCTTCAGGTTCCTCACCCAGCAGACAGAACAGAGGAGCCAAACCCAGCTGCATTCCTCTCAGAAAGCCAGACATTTAAAAACTGCCTCGGTGTGCTGATGGAGGCATTTGGAGAAATCCAGCAAAATTTGCAAATTTCTAGCTAGACAGGCCACGGTCGTCCACAGGAAGTGGCCACAAACAGAGCTCATTTTCCAGGGGAAAAGAAGTAATTTCCCCAGGGTCTGGGTATCAGATGGATGGTGGCGTTTGGGGCTCTGAGGACTAGTAGGAGCCTTGTTGCTGGCAGCTTTAGTTTTGGGGAAATCCAGTAAAATTTGATAATTTCTAGCTTGGCACACCACGGTCAGCTGGGGTGAGTGGCTGCAAACAGAGGCCATTTTGCAAGGGAAAAATAAATAATTTCCCCATGGTCTGGGTATCAGATGAAAGGTGGCTTTTGGGGCTCTGAGGACTTGCAGGAGGCTAGTTGCTGGCAGCTTTTGTTTTATAACTCTATATTTGCAGTTATTCCCAAAACTCAGCAAGAAGACTTCCACCTTTGCTACAAACCTCTCTTGGTGCCTCATCACTGTGTTGTTTGTGTTGGTTGGTGCCATCCTATGGCTTTAAGCACTTCAAATACCAGCTGTCCTCCCTATCTTAGAGAGCATCTCTGCCTAGCACAACCCACCTGGAGAGAGCTTCTCCATAGTAGTGTTCAGAGTAAATCACAAGTCCTCTAAGATCACAGAGTGTGCTCTTTTTCCTGCTAACAGGGGCTGCCAGCTTGTGCTGCAACTTACCTTGGAAGGAGAGACCAAAGGGAGATGCTAAAGGCAGGGGAAAAAATGAGTGCAGCTTTCTGATTGAGTCAGGGGGAAAAAAAATTCCAAGGTTTGTTCAAGAAAGGGTTAGAATGTTTGGAAGACTGGCAATTGTTGGATAATATTCTTTTTGCAAGCCCAGCTGTGTTATCCTTGTCTTCAGGCCCCCTGGAAAGCCAGTGTCAGGAAGACTGGCCTGGTGGACTGAATCAGTATTTGTCAGTATGAAGGGCCCCTGGGGACAGACAATGGTGCCCACCCCAAAAGAACCCACCCTGGGGGCTGCAGTGGTGGACAAAGTGTGGCCAGGCTTCTGCCCAAGGGAAACAGTTTGCTGAATGTGAGAAACCTTCTGGCATCTGCACAAACTCAGACGATGTGGATTCAAGCCTTGAGGAGTTTGTTGTCTAACTGGGACCAGCAGTGTGATTTGGACAACCATAACACAGCTGCGGATGATTCCATCCTGGGAAGGTGTGACTAACCTGGGGCCATTGTAAAATGGTTTCTGTGTGCATTTACTGGATATTTTTGGGGCAGGTTTTCTTTTTCATAATTGGGCCTTCCTGAACAGCAGTTGGATGTTTCAGCAAAGAGAAGAATGTGTACTAAAAATCAACCAGCATTTGGTGGCTCCTCTCCCAAGTGGAAAGGAATCCTGGATAGCATAAGGGCAGCTTCCAAAACTGGTGTTTACCTTTGCTTTGCTTTCAGCAATCCAATTTCTCTTTGTGAGCTGTGTGTGCAGAAGGGAGAATATAAACTGAGTTTATCACAGCAGCAGAGCTGGAGCAACTCCAAGTATGTTGCTCTATACCCTGGAAATAGGAGACTGCTTATCCAATTATTTGCAGCTTGTTTTCAAGGGAAAAACGATTGACTTGAGTCCTGCACAGGGTAAATCCTGTTAGAGTGTGTCATTTTGTCCTTTGGAGTGGGATGTAGTTCCAGGTTTCATGAGATGTTGTTTTGCCTCCTGGGATTGTTGAAAAGCTGCTGTGTCAGACTGGGGATTTTTAGTCTTCAGATGAGAAAGCACCTCTCTGTTGGAGTGAGAGATGAGGCTTAAGATACCCATGATAAGCTTTATCTTCCTGTCCCAACCCTTTTCACCTACTGTCATAATTAAATTTGTGAGAAGAGTCACAGTAATAAATAAACTATACATTATTGAGGGTAAAAACTCCCAGGAGGGAGGCATTGAGTGGTATGGAGGTACAGACACATTCAACAATGAAACAAAGAGACAGAGCTTGGCTGAACATCAGGAAAAACATACTGAGAGTGAAATAAATTTGGCTATAGGACTGCAACAACAGTAGCAGCAGTCCTGTTACCCAGACTAATTTTAAACACTCCTGTAGGCATTACTCCCATCTGGGTCTGGTAAGAGAAGATGTCAGTTACATGCATAGTTTGCAGATGTCACCTTTTCTGTGGCCCAAAGTTTTCTATTAATTTTTTAAAATCAAAATGGCGATAATTTATTTCAATTTGAACTATTCTCTTTGTTTGTAGCAAATTTTAAAAGAAAAAAAATAATTTTGATAAGGTGAGGACATGGGAAACTTTCAGCTGTTTTAATGTGGCTCTTCCTTTAAAGGGGTTTGGAATCTGCTATAATCAGACCAGATTTTTGCACTAGGTAGCAGAATCAAAATGAGTTGGAGGAAGATATTAAAAGACAATTTTCTCTCCAGTCTCTATCATAAACCTGCACCTTCTGAGGGATAGGTGGGTCTGTACAGACTGGTAGCATCAGATGCTCCTTGCCCTCCTACAAACCAACCAGAAAGAGGTCAGGAGCAGTCAGGAGCAATGTTTGGCCAGTGATGTGGATACTCCACATCAGCCACAGCCTTCTCCAAACTCTTGCTTCTTCCTCCTGGTACTTTTTTTTTTCTTGTGGGCAGAGTGAATTCCTGTAAGGAAAAGATGGTTCAAGTGAGTCAAGCCCTCCTGAGTGCCTGTGTGGAGAGCCTGAGGGCATCCCAGGCTGTTGCTTGGGAGGGCATGGAGCTCCTCCCCGGGCTCCTGGCCATCTGGAGGGGCTGGATGGTGCTGGATGGTTTTGTGTTTGCTCCCTGGCTTAGTCTCTCATAACATGGCTTGCAGCACATATTTTGTGACGTGAGAATGTGCTCTCTGTTCGCTTCTAATGCACCTGTTGGTTCCACAAACAGGCCTGCCAATTAAACACAAAATTCAAATCCCACAAGGAGCTTGGTTGCCTCTGCTGGAAGATGTATGTATGTAATAAATGGTGTTATGAGGTATACACCCAAGCCTATTTATGAGTTACCATATGAGAGAGAAAGCAGGGTCAGAGTACTGAGTAGGCTCAAATAACATGTGGATTTATATGCTAGAGCCACCTTCCAACCCTTTATTTCATCTCAGGCAAGTTATTTAGCTTCTCTGGGCCTCAGATCCTCTACTGAGTACATCTGGGACAATAAAGAAATCCTTTTTATCTGTTTTTTCTGCTCTGATTCCTCATGCTCAGAAAAAGGAATTGTGTCTCTGTGCACGTACTTGATTTTGTCAGGGTTTTTAGCAACACTCAGGTGTTGCTGTTGCATTTATGCTTTGTACTCTTGCAGACCAGAGATGATTCAGGAGCAAAAGCAGAGATACTCCTTCAAGTCCCCTTTTATGTTTCATCCTTGGTACCTCCTCTCACAAGGAAGTGAGCTGCATTTTACTCATCAGATTGGAGCTAAACTTTGGTTTCCATGGAAATCAGGTACCTCTGTATCCAGCAAAGTCCTGTTATTACTCACCAGGAGAAGGGCAGCCAACACTGTGCTTCAGCTGTAGCTGACAGGCAATTTATATGGGACGAATCCCTCAGCAGAGGACTCCAGCCTTTCCTGAAATCTTATCCCTTGCCTCTCCATGCAGCTCGTTCCAGACAGATGCTGACAACTGGAGCTGAGCGGTGCTGAGGGAACGTGACACAAAGCTGCAGCAAATGTATTAATTGCATTGCTTGGGGAGGGCTGGATTCTTTCCCCTGCCCCTCCTTTCTCTCTGCCAAAGCTTTGTGTGTGCTGGGAGCCTTGCTGGGTTTTTCTCATGTACGGTAATTAAGTAACACAGCCCCAAGTTCTGGGCATCTGCTTCACATCCCGGGAAGGTGCGTTATTAACCCGAAAGGATTTGATACCCTCCCGCTGTG
This sequence comes from Passer montanus, assembly GCF_014805655.1. Classification (NCBI taxonomy): domain Eukaryota; kingdom Metazoa; phylum Chordata; class Aves; order Passeriformes; family Passeridae; genus Passer; species Passer montanus. Next base: position 12,490,330 of record NW_024369929.1, read on the forward strand.
TCCCATTTTCTCTGCTCTTGCCTGGTCCTTCTATTTGATTCAGCCTCCCAGGTCCATTAAGATCTTCACAGTTGCCCATGCACAAACCTGACAGGCTCATGGGGAGATTCTAAAACGATGCTGGTTCAATTAGCAGGATATAATTTGCCCTTTGGTGAAACCCTGGGCTCCCCTGCCAGGCTAAGCACTCGCTGCCAGAGCACTTAGCACAAGGAGGAGTGTTCCCATCACATCTTTCTCAGTGTCAGGTCACAGAAACCATGAACCCTAGTAGCTGCCGTAAGAAAGGAATTTTATTTTTATCTCAATTTTATTTTTCCTCATGAAATGAGTTTTAGAGAAACCAGAAAGCCCAGTTTGGAGATTCGATGTGAACAAACCAGCTGGCAGCTGCAGTTTTTATTTTAGCCTGGGAATCCTGCTGGCTGTATTTTTTTTTTCCTCCTTCCCAATGAGCCCCTCTTGCAATTTGAGTTGTTCTGCCCTATAGGTCACAGACCAGTTTGCTGTACAATTTTCTATCTCTGTGTTGATCAAACACTTTTCTGAATGATTTGCTGTTTGCTGTGGTTGTTAACCTCCTGAGTACTCAGTCTTGCTTCTCTCTCACCTCTGAGATGTGCTGAAATACCTGAAGGGATTCCAATATCAGATCATGCCTATTCATAGTGGTTATTCTTCATTCAGCTGCACAGACAACAATCTTCATATGCTCACCAAAAGCAGATATGAGTCAAACCTTGAGCAAAAGTGATATTCAGGATGAGGGAAGAGAAGGAGAGTTGAGATATAATTTGGTTTTTTTTCTCAGCCTTCAGCCACTTTGGACAGTAGCTGTTCCCGTGAGATATTTTGTGCATTAGCAAAGGGATGGATTTGTGTGCTTTGATGGTGGAGCTTCTCACACTGGAGGAGGTCTTCTGGAGAGATGATGTGGCAAAGGCTGGTGGCATCTGCCCCTGCTGGGGCAGGGAGGAGGTTTGGCCAGAACTGTTCTGAGAGCAGTGCCAGAGTTTGGTCTGGTTGCACTGGCTCTCTCACATGGTGGGAAAAACCTGCCCTTAGCTCTACTCTTGAGGAATGCTTTTTCTTTTTTTTTATGTAACTTCTTCCCAGGAGACTTTGTTGGGTTTATAAATGACTGCATTTCCCTTTGGCATGACAGCTGCAGCTTCACCTCTTCTCGTGTGAACCTGGAGTCAGGTCAGGCTAAAATGCTGAATCCTTCCTTTCTCCTTCCCGTGGTTCTCTGGCCCCCTCCTTCCTTCCCCATATCAACTGCCTGTATTGCCATAACTTGAGGATTAGCTTTTTCCCTGCAGGACTGAGCTGAAATTCAAGTGCTTTACCGAGCAAAACAAATCTCTTCAATATCAGCAAGGCAAAGCAAAATGCTTGAGCACATGTGTTTTTTGTTAGCTGACTTCTCCCCCAGCCTCGTGTTTGGTCGCAGTGTCAAATTCCCTCTTAAATATGCTTAGGAGGTCACAGAAAGCAGGTGAATAGTCATACAATAAAAATCACATCACACCTCTTAAAAAAAATTAAAAAAAATACATCCCCTCTTTCAGTCTTCCTCCCACTCCACCCATCCCTATACACACTAGAGCAAAGACCTGATAATGCACTTAGTGGGAAAGAACTAAAAATGAGTTTTCCTAGCAGGTTGGAGCACAGGGATGTAATTAACAGATCAGCTTGTTGCAAATGAAGACACAGAGTTATAGGGTGCCCAGAATTAAGCAGGTACACCTAGGTCAGGCTCTCAGCAGATACAAGTTGTCTACCCTGGAGTGATTCCACATGGCAGCATGGTCTGGCTTCCAAAGGAATGTGCTGGTGCCAGCTGGGTACTTTTGGGAAACGTGTGTTGAGTAAGATGCTGAGGAGATGGCAAAGGTATGTGTGCAGAACACACCTCCGAGTGCTCGCTGCAGGTGTGAGCAGTAAAGCTTGGATGGGGTTTTTGAAACCATGACTCAGTTCCTTTAGGAAGATCAGATACTGGGTTTCTGTTGTGTTAGCAAGGGGAGCTGAGCCAGGGCCCCAACACCCCCAGTGCTGCTCAGTGAAACTCACACAAACCTCTCAGATTGATTTGCCCTTATGCAAGAAATTCTAATAAATCCTCAAAGTCCTGGTAATGAATTGCATGAGTCCCCCCAGCAAAGGCAATACCTGTGCTTTGGCAGATATATGAACTGACTCAAAGCTGGATGAGCACTAGAACAGCGTGAGAAATGTTTGTGAGTTAAGTCTCAGTGAACCCAGCAGCATTGCCTGAAGAACATTCATTCATTTTACAGCTTAGATAGACACGTGCAACACCAAAGAAGCTGTGGATGCCCCATCCCTGGAAGTGTTCAGGGCCAGGCTGGATGGGGCTTGGAGCAGCCTGGTCTGGTGGCACCCATGGCAGGGGGTTTGGAAACAGAAGTTTGCACCTGTGGGTTTTATTCAGGTTGTTTGTGTGTATACACTGATTTTAGTGGCCAAAAAGTGACAGAGTGAAAAATAGAAATATTGAGGAAACTTCATTGTGTTCAACTCTGTGCTTGGGTATTTACTTCTCTCAGCAGGGCACTAACACGTGAAAAGGCTTTTAACAAAAGGTTGTCGTAGCTCAAAGCCAAGACCTGCCTCTTGTTTTACTGAGCAGTGTGTTTGATTCATATTTGATGTACCTTTTGAAAGAGAAACTGGCATGGTGTATGCAGGTGTGTAAGCTATGAACCTTTGTATAAAGCAGTGAATTTATTTGAGCTGAGATTTGTTCTCGGAAGTTAGTCTTTGGGCTGTGAAAACAATTCTCCCCGTTATTCTAAGACAGATTTTCCTGGCAATAGACATCCTGGTTTTTATCTTGATTACTTTTTTTTTTTGTTCTAACAGCCCTGAACTCTGCTCCTGAGTCTTTGGTGCTCTGTAATTTCCAGTCTTTCCTGATGTAAAATAGAGGATGAAGACAGCAATTGAAACAATTGCAGTAGAGCAGGTTTTCAACCTCTGCCTCTGCTTGCTGGCATACTGTGAGTCTTAAATAACATGTTTATAAGGTGGTCTGATGTGTGACATTGAGATGAATGCAAGTGTCGTTCAGAAGTGCACAGACCTGCAATTTATATAGTAAATACACCTTTCATGTTCAATAAAGTCAAAGTCAATCACCCTAGTCTCAGGGTGACAGTATTTTAATCCATAGCTGTGCAATTCTACTAATTAAAAAGTTGGGAGGAAGAAAGGTCACAATAATTCAGCCTGTTTCTCTCTCTCTGGGATTCTTTTGCCTATGAAAAAAGAAAGAAGCAAACTTTTGATGCAAAAAGGTTTGACTTCTAGGCTTTTAAAAATTTTCATGGGCTCTAAAATCCATGTAATTACTTATAAGGACTCTTGGTGATTGCGATGATAGTGTTTAGAAGCAATTAACTTGGAGCTTTAGTCTCATAAATAGTGGAACTCCTGCTGAACAGTGAGGGAAGCAGCCCTGGACTGCTGGATTCTTTAGGGTGTTCAGCTGAGACTGGAAAATAAGAGGTCTGTGGTGGGTGAGAGGGTAGGTGTGCTTGCATGACATGTAAGCAAAGAGGTATTGGAAATATGTTTGCCTCTGGAACATGTAGATGAAGTGCTTTCCTGCTCTTTAAAGGAAGCTGTAGCAGTAAAAAATATGGAAGTGGCAAGAATGAGTCTTAAAATTTCATCCCCTAGTGAGACATATGAGATTATTACTAACATCAACTTTTTGAAGAAAATCAATAATCCAAAGCTATCTATTTGAAAGCATAACAGAAGACTGGCCATAAGGGTAAAAACCCCCAAAACATTCACAGGCAGCAGCTGAAGAGGGTGGTTTAAAAAAATCTTTATTATTTTTGCAACTTTTTACCAGTAGTTGAAGTTTGCTATTAGAGCAAATTGGTTATGGTGGCAATATCCTCACAGGGAAACATTGCTTATATCCCATGTGTTTGTTTTTCCTAAGAATCTAATTTTCTGTTTCAACCAGGAGCAGAGTGCAGGGATCTGCACAACATTATGGCAGCAAGTGTTACCCATGAGGTCACAATGGAACACCCACTGCATCCACTCATGCTTCAACATGTGAGAGGATGAAGCACGGCTCAGTTGCCTGCTGTAACAAGAAGTAAAATAAATAAACGAAGATAGATAAATTTCCAAGAAAAAGTAAAATGCTCCTTACACATCAGGAGTAAAAATGTAATGGTGTCCTGTCCCTTCTGGGCAGCCTCAGAAGGAGAATTAGAGAAGACTAAGTTGTGAATTCTGGATAATTCTGGAGAATTGGATAATTCTGCTCTTTGCACTGCAGGAACTGCCAGACACGTTCCAGATCAGGTCCTCTGAGGGCCTGGGACATTCACCAGTGATGGGGACAGTCATCATGGTGAAATGCACCATTGTGCTGGGGCAGGAAAGTGGTGGTGGAAGTGTTGATGGCTTTGATCTGCTTGGGACTGGTGACAAGGGATGCCCACGTGTTGTTTATTACTGACAGGACAGGAGCTTGGCAGCAGCAGTGGAGTGGAGGATGTACTGAGGTGGAGAGGCTGAGATGATGAAAGACAGATCTGCCCACTCAGCCTGGGAGGATGGGGTTGCTCTGGGAGACAGTCCTGTTTCCTCAGCACAGCTGCTCAGTTTGGATCCTCTACTGCCTTACTTTATAATGAAGTTTTGGATTTGGACCTTTTGGTCTCATTGTCACATGTCTTTCACTTGTCTTTGTGTCTTGGGAGCTTGGTGAGTGAGGCTGGGTTTGGAGCAGGACCTGCTGTGATGATAAATAAGGTGCAACCAAAGCCATGGGCCCCAGATAATAGATGTTCCATTCTGCAGGACGCTCCTGTTTGGGCAGTTTAATTTCTAACCAGTTAAAGATCCTTGTTGTGAAAAATGACTTCCCATTCCCAACCTTATAATGAAAGTAAAATAGTGGGAAGACAGATGAGTTTGCACTCCTAGAAATCTATTATGTAGCTGGGTGAGAAATAAAACAATTTGTCTCCCTCTTGACTGACTTTTCTTACACCAAATAACTGTGTAATTGTCTTAAACCCCGAATAGAGAGCCCAGTCTGGAGGGGAGAGGTTCTTATATTTCAGCTGGCTCCCAGCTGTTCAGCTGGGGAGAACAAGGTTGTGTGTGTGAAGGGAATGCACTGGGAACCCATTTCTCAGAGCTGTGACCCTTTTCCTGTTTGTCAGATGCACTGATTATCTGGAATAAGTTTTCTTGTGTGAGATTCTGGCAGTACAGCTGCCTCTGAGCCCAAAAGGAGTTCTCAGCTGGCTGAGCCCTGGGGGGACAGTGTGGGATTGTGCACTCTGTGAGCAGCAAGGGGAGCTGGCTGGAGCCATGGGGCTCAGAGCTGCACCTTGGATGTGATGGGCCAAATGCACTCAGGATCCATAATATATAATAAAACATTTTAAAAATTTGCATCATTTAAATTTTTACTCTCTTTTAAAACTGCTGAAACAATGCAAAGGAATTTTGTGGGAATGAGACTACATTTTTCTGGGTTTACTGTAGCTGGATATGTTGTTGCTGCTCCTTCCTTCCATCACATTTTGAAGTGCAGATTCTGAATGCTCTCTATGTAGATTCAGAACCCTTTTTTACCATGCATTATATGGGCTCCATTTTAGACCTAGACGTGGCAATGGCTTCCCCTTAATGAGAGAGATGGATATCTCTTCTGATCATTTTAGACCTAGACATGGCAATGTCTAGGTCTAAAATGGTCTAGGTCTTAATGAGAGAGATGGATATCTCTTCTGATGGATCTGGAACTGATGGAGTTTGGATCAGGAAGTGGAAGAGAGACTTCAGGAAATATCAAGAAGCCAGTTTTTCAGCACACAGCTTGAGTCTTACCCTCTGTGTTGGTGCCTTTGCAAATTGTTTTCTAAAACAATGACAAGTTTTATTTGAAAAAGTGTATTTTTTTTTCTCAGTATGAGGCATGTGAAATTCAGAGACTATTAGGTCTCTAAGTTTTGTCCTGGGGCTAGCAGTGTTATATCTTTCAACTCCAGCTTTCAAAACAATCAGTAGTTTATTGTGTTAGGACAGATTTCTCCTCTTCTGAGAGCAGAAACTGTGTTTTAATAGCAATGTTGATAGTAATCTTTTTAAAAGATTGAAATTGTGGTATGGAGAAATTCAGAGGTCTCAGCACAGTGCAAACTTCTGTAGTTAAATCAATGAGAAGTGAATGACCAAAGGCTCTGCATCATCTCTGCCTCCTTTACATAATCCCAGTGGTGTGGGAAGTGGGGCTGCTGCCCAGAAATTAGCAAACAATTCACAACAATGGAGGCACAATGACACACACTGAACACACAGCCAGGGAGGAAGTTCAGGTTTGTGTAATCTGAAAAGAGAGGAGCCAAATCAGGAACAAACACACCCTTGAAAAGCCCAGGGGTGCGAAGGGGATTTCTGTGCTTTTCTCTCTGCTGCAGGGATGAGCTGATGGCCAAGAGCAGGCGTTGTCCTGCTGTGGCTGTTGTGTGTGTGTGTGAAACCTGCCCAACTCCCCTTGGGACTTTACTTTCAGGGAATGTTGAGTCTTTTTTTGTCTCTGGAACCCAGCTGAAGTCACAGCTGATGTGACATGCCAGCTGTGAGCCATGAGAGCTGTTCTCTGCCCAAACCCATGGCAGGGAACAGGAGGGAACAATTTTGCTTTCAGGAGCAGCCAAGGATGGTTTGGGCAGAATTCTGTTGACATTGTGGCATTGCTCTGGTGAGGGCTGTTCTGTTTGCTTGCATTTGCCCTCTTTGTGGATGGATTTCCTCCTGCTCTGTCGTCATGCCTGAACCTCTCTGGTCAAGATTTGATTATGGCTTAACTGTGTGAGGCTAAGCAGGGGAAGCTGTCCCCTGAGCATGAGGCAGCAGGGCACAAGTTCATCCTTTACCTGACCTCCTGTGATGATCTTGCTCCTCATTTCAGTAAAACCTCACCAAATGAGTTTGCCCAAAGCATAGAGGTGTGTGTGGAGACTCTTCTGAGGGTCTTTCCTCCAGTTTGCTCCCAGCCCTGGTGCAGGAAGGAATGGAATGGGCTCCCTGGCAGCTGGTGCACAGCCTCTCCTGCTTGGCTCTGGCCTTGGTGCTCCTCCACACATTTGCAAGGTGCAGAGTAAATGACTGCTCGAATGGGAGGGAGCTGAAAAGTAAGTGTGATTTGGAGCCTGGTGGTATTAAAGAAAAGCTAATGACAGGTATTTACATGGAAATGTCAATAAACATTTTCTACATGCTCTTGACTGGCCCACTGGTAATGTATTTCTAATGGAAACAAACTGGATCCTTAGTCAGCCCAGTGCCTTTGTCAGTCCTGAACTCTGTTTAAAAATAACATTATTTTAACATGTTTTTAAAGCACCTTTTCCTAACATGATCCAGAAGGCTGTGTAAAAACAACTTGGAATAATCTTGAAACCCATAGAGGGCCAAGCTGGAGAAAAGGAGCCAACACCTTTGGGCAAAGAAAACCAGAAAATCTGAGGAGAAGAGCCAGGAAGAAGGGAGGGAATATATTTTCATGGAAAAATCTACCTTTAAAACAACATGCTCTCCAGAAAAGGTATTTTTTTTCCTTCAGAAATCTCCATATAAAATGAATGCAATGCTGTATATATTTATTTCGTTTTCTCTGTATATCTATTCAATTTTCTCATTGAAATAATATCCCATTAACACCTAGACCCAGGAAGCTGTTGTCTTTGGAGCTCCCTCAAATGATGATCTTGGTTATTCTATTAATGGAATATGCAATTAGGGAGTTTTGGGTTAAACATATCATAAAACAACAGGAGTGTGCAGCTCAGATGCCAGTTTTATTTTTCTGTGACCGGTTAATCTGTGAATTGAGGAGACCAGGTGTTTGAATTCCACATTCTTGATATTCCCCTAGCAGTGTAAGGAATGCTAAAGTAAAGCACAGCTCGAGAAAGACTCTTTTAAGAAAATGGTAGCTCTGCAGTTTGTGTCAGTCCTGTTCCAGCAAACTGACACCTAAATGAGTGAGCAGCACAGATAAATAGAGGAGCAGCACAGCAGGGGAGCTGAGGTGAATAGAGGCCCATTCCAGTGACATCCTGATGAACATCCTGATCAGTGAAAAACTCCCGGGATTTGCCCTGTTGGATTCAAAGACACTGATGGAGTCTGAGGCAAGTTCCAAGGCACAGATTTCCCTTCACTTGAAGCCTCTTCCCCCTGGGCTCAAGTCCCTCCTGAAGATTTTCAGGTGTGGTTATGCAGGATCAGGAACTCCTCTTGAAGCTGGTCTGTTCCTCTTTTGGTACTTTGGTACTAATATCTGTTTGAAAGTAGGAATGTTGAGCTCTGCTCTGCTTCTCCAGTGAGATCTGGAGCAGTCCATTCTTGCAAAATAGATGCAAAACAATGAACAATCAAGAAAAAAAGTCAGCCAAGAGTTGGAAGCGTTTTATTGTGCTTAATGGTCCACCAATAGTAGGTAGAATCCAGTGCAAGAGTGAGAATGTAGTTTCCTGCCTTTCACTGACCAACACCTATTCAGTGAGTTTAGTCTGTAATTCTGGGCTGGTGGGAATGATGTAGTTTCAGGCATAGCTCCAATTTCTGCATCCAGTAGAGGCCTCTATTCTGCTGAGTCCTAAAGGTGCTTGTTCTACTCCTCTAGGTAAGGATCTGTAAAGGGATATGAATGATTATTGAAAATTTGAGAAGGAAAAACTTGTATTTATTTTTGCTTTTCTCTGCTTGTTTAACAATAAACCCATGATTGTTATAAATAGAGGTTGTATCTGGTCCGTCTCCTTTATGGATTTTCTGTGCATCTAGACAGAATAAGGCAAACCACAGACTTCTCCCTCAGAGAGAATTCTATGATGTACCTTTGTATGATGATTTATCAAAGCAGAGAAAATATTTATGGGAGAGTTTCCCAAGCATCGTGTGTATGTATGTGATCAGCCATGAATGCATGTGGACTCTCTCTGCAGGATAAAAGGCTTTTGTGGTGGTTTAAGAAAAATATTGAGCTACCAAGCAGCACTGGATAAGCAGCACTTTTTTGAATACTTGTGCTTTTCCCAGACAGCATTCAGAAATAATCTTTGGCTGCTGAGGCAAGAAATAAATAAAAAAGCACAAAATTTGTTCTGATGGGGATTTTTTGGCTTCTGTTTGAGCCTGGGTCACGTGACTGGACTGGGTTGATTTATGAGCAATACACTGAAAATCTTCTTGGGGATGCTGAATTCGGAGGATACTAGGCACTGCAATTAGATAGTGCTTGTAGGATAGGGGGATTAGAAAAAATAGTCACGTTACAGCTGCCCTGTGTCTCAAAGCTTGTTTGGAAACACTTTTAATTGGTCTATCTGTCATGCCTTTCGTTTGGATTAAGAATGGCTGGTGCTCTGTGCTGCCCAGAAGCAATAATCTCAGCAAGACCATGTTCTTTTCACAGCTTCATTAACCTCTACAATAAACAGTCAAGGCTTTACAGCATAAATGTTCACAGAGAAAATGTTTTGCAGCTCTTGTATGGGCCATCTGTCTTTTGACATAGTCACTGGTGAATGCTAGATAGTTATTTCCTAAAGACTTCACTACAAAAATCAAATTTTCATGGCCCTGCAGATATTTTCAGTGGACTCCAGCTCTTCTTGGTACATCCATTCCCAGAACCCTCTTGTGGGCTCCTTCAGCAGAGTTCAGTGTAGCTGGAAAGGCATGAGTGGGTGCTTGGGATGTCTGTAGCCTTTAGGAGGGTGGAAGTGAGGAGACAGGTTGCAGTTATTCCCCTAGAAAATAAACAGTACTTTTTCACACGCTGCATCTTGCTGATTTTGGCACCAGACTGCAGTATGCCCTAGCTGGAGGGAAGAGCTGGGTGGAGAGACTTCATGGAAAGATCTCCTGGATAAGCTTCTCTTCTCATCTGGGAAGTGCTTTGAGAGAGGAGCAGAAAAGGGGAGAATAACCCAACCATGCAGGGACTTGGGTTTATAGCCAAAACTTGGCTGAGTGACCTGTAAAATAGGGAGTTGGCTTTGGGAACCTGCATATTCAGATGCCCCTCTTAGGCAGCAACTAAAGTGGTACTTAAGACAAGCAGTTCCAGATGAGGATAAAAAAAAAAAAAACAAAAAAGAAAACCCCAAACCTACAAAACCTGCCAAAATATAAAAACAATAAATGTTTCTATAAATGTTTCCAATAGTAATTGGAAAAAAATCTCCATGCCAAAATCCTGGAATGGTGTGGAGTGATGTGGGGGGAGAATGTGTGGCACTGCTTCTTTGTCTGTCTGTGCTTGACACGAGCAGGACTGAGAGCTGGCTTATAAGGTTAGGTTGCAAGTGGAGTTGAGAGAAGGAATTTATGGTGTTCCACACTGGGATTTGGGTGTGAAGTAGTCCCTCAAGCTTTTAGGGTTATATCTTTGAAAGTAATCCCATGGTAGTCCTGTAAACCTTCCCTACTGCTTGCTCTGCTAAGGCTGTCTGGGTGATCTCTCTATGATGGTCTGTCTTATAAAATATGCATCTTCTTTGTCTGTCTGTGCTTGACACAAATAGGACTGAGAGCTGGCTTATAAGGTTAGGTTGAAAGTGGAGTTGAGAGAAGGAATTTATGGTGTTCCACACTGGGATTTGGGTGTGAAGTAGTCCCTCAAGCTTTTAGGGTTATATCTTTGAAAGTAATCCCATGGTAGTCCTGTAAACCTTCCCTACTGCTTGCTCTGCTAAGGCTGTCTGGGTGATCTCTCTATGATGGTCTGTCTTATAAAATATGCAATATCTGATTGAGCTGAGATTGATTCAGGCTGTAATGAGGTTGTGTATGTGTTAATAAAACCCTGTTAGGCTGTTGATATAACAATGCTGCTTCTGTCACAAATTGTTTTAACTTCAGCTTGTGGCAAACAACCCTGGGCTCACAAAACAGATTTCACCATTGGCCTTTGAGTCATTTAATAATGATTGTAAACAACATTTTCAGGGAGAAACTGCAAGATAAATTCCAGTTCCTACTTGGATGAAACTCCTTTTAAAATCTATGTTCTCTGTGTCTTGTGTTCATCCAGGTACTCACAAAAGTTTTCATCATCCAACCTTAACTTAGCTGCCTTGTTGACTCTCAGCCTACCAGCAGGGAATGGTCACCTACCAAGTACATTTTTGGGTGGCATGGAATTTTATTAGGACTATGTATGCTGTTTTAATCTCTTTTTTTTCTTTTCCACTCATCCAGGTACTCACAAAAGTTTGCATCATCCAACCTTAACTTAGCTGCCTTCCCTCAGCCTACCAGCAGGGAATGGTCACCTACCAAGTACATTTTTGGGTGGCATGGAATTTTATTAGGACTATGTATGCTGTTTTAATCTCTTTTTTTTCTTTTCCAGAGATGCTTTAGGGTTTGACCAGAGTCTTGAGAGGAGCAAGTCCATGGAATAGCAACCAGTTGTTTTACACACAAGCTACTGGAAAACAGACAGGATCTCTTCATTTAGCTGAGATGGCATCTTCTGCATTCTCTGGGTCTCTAGCCAAATTAATCCCAAAGATAATGGGTGCCACAGGTAATTTAAGGAACAAAGAGCCTCTCCCTGCAGCTATGTGCAACTGCTGGTGGTTACCTAATCCTGCACCTGCACACAATTGCTGATGGTTTCATGATCCTATCTCCTGCTATCTCACACTTGCCTCTTTGACACTGCAAAATGTCTTGTGTTGTAGACTCTCTTGTGTCTGGACACCCTTACAGGCCACTCATCTCTCTCCATTTTTAGGGTTAAATGCTCCATTTCTAATCTAATTTCTCTTTGTTTGATTCCCCTCTGGTTATGTGGGGTTTTTTTTTAATGTACTGAGAAAACTCTCTTGTGCAAACCAGAGTGGTTGGTGAGGTAGCTGAACCTGATTAGTATTTCTGAGCATCTCCATGAGATAATCTGCAGTCATCCTTCCTCCCTGTTCCCTCTCCCTCCCTCTATTGCAAGATAATTTTATGGCAGTGAGATCATGCATTCAGAGATGTTGTCTTGATGCAAACCTGTATCTGCTAACACATCTGTGTGAACCATTTCACATCAGCTTTTGGTAGCAAACTGAGGTGTTCCCATTCCTTCCTGTGTGCTGAGCCTCTTTCCTTGTGGAATTTTCCAATGATGAAACAAAGTATCTATCAGTCAGGAATTATATCTAGGGTTTAAATCTCTTTTTGAATCATCTCACAATTTTCCCAGCTATTTCATGGTCTCAAACCATTTAGATCTCCTTATGTCTTGTCTACTTTCAGGAAGATTTTACTGAGCTATTTGTAACTTACTGGTTCCACTTTCCACCTCTCAAAACTCAGGATCGATCATGTTAAGTGTATGTGTGGAAAGCAGCAAATATCAGTGGTTTGCCAGAGGTCATTAGCAGCTGTTTTAGATCCTAGAAACTCCTGGAACCCTTTGCTCTAATTATGAGAAATAACAACATGCACCTGTATTATAATTTTTATCTGCAGATCTTGAAATCATTCATAAATGTCTGTCAAATATTCACCACTTCTACATGGGAAGGTAAAAGTCTGAGTAAATGGAAGGGCCACGTCACCAAAGAAACTAAAATAATGCACTGTCCCTTTTATCAGTGCTGAGATGCTCTGGATCCACAGCTCTGAAGAAGACACCTGAACTTGCAGGACAATGCACTGGGAGAGCCTGGGATCAGTACATGAAAGTACATGGAGTGGAAAACAATGTAGGTTCAAAAAGAATTAAGGGTTTACACAGATGCTTTTCTGGGCATGGGTGCATTTAGGGTGTCTTATTTGCTCTTGGAAAGGAATTCTTGTTGTTCTTTTCATGCTTGAGCTTCTTTTTTTGCATTCTCAGAGCAGATGGCAAGAGAGACAGTTACATTTTCTGGCTTGGTAATTCCTCCAGAAGCTAACTCTGCCTCTCTGATTCCCTCCTCTTTTGCTTAAACCTCTGGAACATAATTAAAGTATGTTCATTAATTATTAAGTTAATTAAAAAGAGGTTGGAGAGGGCCTTAAAAATAGTCTGGTTCTACCTCCCCTGCCATGAGCAGAGACACATTCCACTAACCCAGGTTGCTCAGAGCCCCATCCAGTGACACCTTGAACACTGCCAGGGATGGGGCACCCAAAATGTTTGATCATGTGGACCTGAACTAAAGCTCTGGGATCTGACTTGTCCACGTGGATATGGACGTAAATCCTCAAAGAAAAGATTATTTCAGACCCAATGGGAGAGTTACTGCAGGTGTAATTACTGTGTGTCCAGCAAACCACACGAGCATAACTCTCCATCATAACTCTCCATGTTGAATTGGACTGCAAAAATGCTGATTTGGGGGAGCCTGATTCATACATTACTTCACGTCAGAAACAATTTTCTTATTGAGAAGAGATTATTTGCATTTGATTACTAAAAGCTGATGTTTAATCAACAGCTATTTATATTTCTGAGGGAGATAAGTAATTTCACTTATTAGTAGGCAGATATATACAGACCTTAATGAGAAGGCTGCGAGGATCTCTGTGATGAATTTTACATGAAAGCACAGTGCGGTATGTGACACCGGTTGTCCAAACTGGAAATCAATATTTCTGGGTTTGATGACACTTATAAAGAAGGAAATCAAGCTTGTTAGTGCCTGTCATGAAATGAAGTGGGTATTTAGTTTTCAGCAAAAATCTCCAAGATTTTTGGAAGTCTTGAGGACTGAGGATTTTTTTTTAACCAGTTTTTTCCAAGGTACTCTTTTCATACATAAAAAACTGTTATTCTTTTTATGGATGTTTCCTGTGGGGTGGATGTATGTAGGGAACCATGTTTACTGCAGAATCTCATTTTTCTCCATAGTGTTTTTTGATATATAATTACACTGTTTTGGTCACATACAACTCTATTGTCTTATGATTAAACTCATATATGAATTATTGTCTCAGAGTGCAATGCTGAAATAAAAACATGGTTTATTTTCATTTGGCCAATTACACAACTTAAAATCTGATTGAACACTGGAGGTATTACTCCTAGGGGGATTTTCTCAATTACAGGTCTATTTATTTTAATAGTAATAATAATAATAATAATTAAAAAAACTTAAAGAATGGTTTGAAATTGAAAGCCTTTAGAATATATAAGTCTTTCAGAAATATAAAAAAATAAGTTTATAATAATTCAGCCATGTCTTCACCTATGCAAGACAAACTGGTAACTCTCACCAGACTTTATTTTGCCAATTTCTCATCTTTTTTCAGTCCCTCTTTTTATAACCCTTTCTGGCTACTAGAACTGGGAGGATGAACAGCATCTGTCACAAAATACAGGGGAATGCCATTTTTAGATTTAACAGCATGTATGTTTTGGGCCTCTATGGAAGGAATATTTTTGAGCTGTTCCTTGGCCAGGTTAAATATTAAATTATGGACTTAGATTTTTAGATACACCCCAACCAAATCACTGCTTGGCAAGTGCCTGTAGACATTTGTAAGTCAATGCCATGGTTCATTCCATGTTTCTTCAGTCAGGAGAGTAAGCCATGGTTCAGCATGAGAATCCTTGTTCCCTTCTGCCAAGGAGGTGAAGGTGGGGAGGAAGGGCTGCTCTCTCTGCTGACTCTGTCTGCCTGTGGGTGAGAAATGAAATGCCCCAGCTCTGCAGTGCTGAGCATCCATCCTGCTTGAGGGGTACTGTGATTTGCTGCTCACATTTATCTGTACCCATTAGCCATGCAGGGCAGAGTGAATGGAGTAGTTGGTGTTCAGGCTTTCAGAGAACCAGGAGTGAAATTTTAATTTGTTCACAAAACGCAGTGTAATGTTTCCATTTTTTTCTTGTCTGGCTTAACCAGTGTTCAATATGGGCCTGTCTTGCTGAGTTACTGCCAAGAGAAGGTGAGAGTGTGTTGTTGTGAGGGGTGAGTGAGCAAGGACAGCCACCCTATAATCCAGCAGAACAAAACTGTGTCCTTGCAGGATAATATGACAGTGTCCTGCAAATTAATTTTTTTTTAAAGTAAATCCTTTGTTGATTGAGTAGCTGAGGCAGACATTTGAAGACCTCTATTTGCTCCCAGTGTAAGTGTAAGCTGATGAACTGTGGGCTTCTGGGTTTTTTCATCCATGCAGTGTTAGCTAATGAACCTTCACTGTGTCTTTGGAGAATCCTTTATGGTGGTGAGAGGAGCAGCAGATGAGCAGTGTGGTTAGTGATGCTGTCCATATGAACTCAATTCTTTTCACCTTTTTATTTCCCAGGGGAGTAGGTTCACATCACAGGGCCCTGGTCACTGCAGCCTGGGCATCTCCAGCCACATCACTGCTGGAAGAGTCTGGGAAAATGGGAAAAGCTATTACACAAGAAACCAAAGAGTAATCACATTGTTAATGATGAATTTCTTCCTGAGCTGGATCTAGCAACTGTCAGCTGGGAAAAATATTGATAGAAGTAGCTGGCCATGGATTTCAGAGGTAGCAGAAGTAAATGATGATGTGAGTACTGTTCTGGGCAGAGGGCTCTGTAGTCTTGCCAAATAGTGGTACAAATTTTAGCCTCCTGTTATCTGTCTTCACAAGGCCTTTCTTTCTGCTGCTATCTTTGTCTGCAGGCTGAAATTCTGAGATATTCTGAAATGTAAATACCTAATTGTGCTTGCAAATCAGGTACTTAAACTTCCAAATCCTCATCATCTTAATATCTTTGTTTTCCAGATTATATGAATCTGAAGGGTCAGAAAATGAGATTTCCATCTGTGAAGCTGTCATCCTGACACATTTCATCCAGGACTTGTGGCATTTTGTAAATGCCATCTTAACAATCAGGAATGAGGTATTGCTCAGAAATGTTTTTGGTAAATGAATAGAGGCCCTTTTAGAGGCAAAAATGGAGACTGTCACAGCAAACATCCTCAGGGCAATGTATTTTCTAGGCTGGACACTGTCACCCATTTGATCTGTGATGGATCACACAATTTTTCTCTTCTGCTTCACTTAACCTGCCCAAGCAGCTCCTGATCAGTGAGAATTTCTCACTGAAGAAGCTAGCTCCTTTAGAAACAGTGGTGGGCTCTTACCTGTCCTGTTGCAGAGCAAGTGTCAACTTTTATGTTTTGCTTTCAACTTCAGGAAACACCACAAGGACCAAGTAATTATTTCAGTGTGGTTTAAAATATGTCTACCCTCAGGTAACAGTAGTTTAGCAAAATGAATCACTGCGGAGTTAAGTGGGGATTTGGATCTTCAGATTCTTATTTATAACATAATTTTAGTGCAGAGGGGAGGGTGAACCAGGAGTTTTGTGATAAATAGAGGCTTAATTATGGCAATAAACTGTGGCTTCTTTCTCAGAATGGCAGCCTCATTTATTTACTTTTAAAATAGTGTGAAATTATTAGACTCCAGGAAAAAGTAACATTTTACCATCCAGAGTAGTTCTCCTTCTTTTATGAGCTATAATTAATAACACTCTTACTGCAGTTGATGTCCTCTCCAGAAGGAGCCCAAACAGTGCAGTAGAGCTTTGTATTTTTTTTTTCCTAGGGCACTTCACAGATGATTGCAGTTATTCTTCCTGCGAGACACCATGATGCTATTCCCACTGGAATATTTGTCAAAGTGAAGCCCTGACAGCTTGAAAACATGATGGGGAGAAGAGCAGCTCTGGCTGATTCAGTCTGGGCACAGGCAGTTCTGTGGCAGAAAAAGGCAGTCACGCAAGTGGGAGCGTGGACAGGATGATGCTGCTGTCTCTGTGTGACAGCTCGTCCAACTGTCTTCTGCAGACCTTCCTGCCAAACTAAAATATGGGCCTCCAACAGCTCCTTGTGAGTGTCTAGACAGCAGATCAGGATTGTTGAAATTTTCTTAACTCGCAGTCCCAAATGCCTTTATGGTTGAAACATCACCATCATGTTTTTGCTCATTACAGATGTCTCCCATCCAGGCAGTGTTTAGATTCCTGTAGCTCTGAAAGTCTTACATCCACTTTTTGTCTGAGTCCTGTGTAATATTTGAGGCAGCAGCCTGTTCTATCTGCTGGTTTAAATAAAACTCATGTCCAGGTGGTAGCTTTTATTTCATTTCAGCAACATAATTTTTCCTCTGACTTTGACAGGTGCCGTGTGGCTCAGTTATAGGACCTGAATATATCACTGTGACTGTGCTACCTATGTACTCATTCCTCTCTCTCTAATCCTCCAAATGGCTTTTCTTCATTTCCCAGAGCTTTCACAGACTCTTCCCCACTTATCTTGCAGTCTGTATCAAACAAGATCAAAGTTCCTGCCTCCAATCAGCCCATAATGCTGCCCCTCATCACCTGCTCATTACATTTTCAATCACACATTTCTGCTCCTTTCTCTCAGGCAATCCTTCACTCTTGGAGGAAAGCCACCATCAGCCCCCCCACAGAAGTGCCATTATCAGCCTTGGAGTCCACACTTTTTACCCCATTGCCTGATGATAATCATTGGCTCTGTGGAAGGTGCATGCCACAGTCATTGTCTTGATCTCGCCACTTCCTTGTAATTTTTCCTCTATCTGCACATTCCTGTCACCTCTTGCCATTGGATGGTGACTTCTTTCAGGCCAGGGTGCACTCAGTACATTGTGGTGACACAAAATTAGTAACAAAAATATCTGAAGAATTTTGAAAGATAAGGAATGTCCATTATTTTAACATAATAAATTTGGTCCAAATAAGAATTCAAAAATAAGCTACTTATTTAGCAACTTTTTGATGTTCTATGAAATAATGAGTTGGTTATATATGTCTTTTATTATTTTTTTTTAAGAGATGTGGGAGTATATTCAGTCACAATAACTACTCCACAGCTATCCACTTCCTCACTAGCAGCATCAGAGCACATTTAAAGACATGGTAACGTTCTGAAAAGGATACTGAAAAAATGGTTCAAATTAACTAAATCTCTACATTAGTGGATTATTCAAACCTTCTGGGGGGAAGCATTCATGTAAAGTTAAAATTGCCTTAATTCACTTTAGAATAAATATTCAGTTTTAAAATATTCACACAGCATTTGGGCACATTATCTCCTCTTATTAATTTTTTTCTGGCTTCCTGGTTTGCCTGGGTGGGAAACTCAATACTGGGCTGGGAACTGAATTCTCTCACTGACCTCTCTTCAGCTGATCTTTGGGAAGCACCACAGAGATTTGCTTGACTTTGTGCCCAGATACATCTGTGGGAGCCTTGTGCTCACCCAGCCGTGTTTGGAGTCAGCTCCCAGGGGCTCTCTGGGTGCAGCTGATCCTGGGCTGTCCGTGTGAGCAGCAGGAGCTTTCTCAGATGGTTCTGGATGTGCTGCACAGCTGCTGCAGGGGGACCTGGGGCTGGCACTGGCCCCATTCAAACACGTGGTGAAGAGCAGGGATGGCGGCTTGCAGAGCTCATTGTCTGAATCCAGCTCTGCAATTCTTTGTCCTTCCAGAGGAAGACACGTGGCTACGTTTAGCAGGAGTGCTACATTTTGCAAATTTAGCAAATTGAGTCATTCTTTTGACCACCTCTTAGCACCATCAGAACTGTTCTTCAGTCAAAAACCCACTCAAATTGCACTTTTTAAAGTTTTGTTGTCAGACTGTGTGGGAGACTTCTAACACCATCTCTACTGCTTGAATATATGTGCTATGAATATTTCAAATGAAAGCCTCCTCACCGCCCCCCCACATTAATTTTATAGATGGATAATTAATTATCCTCCCTATGGCAACTGGCTGTGGTTTTTATTAACTTGCAAATCAAAAGAAGAGCCTGAAAAATGACAAGCTAATTTTTTAATAAGGTATGTCCTCTGTGTTTATTCGTATTTTATTACCCAGCAGTCTGTAAAGTTATCTATTTAATTTGGAAAAATGCATTATCGTGGTTTGAGTAATCTCCCGTGGAAAAAAAATCAAGATTATTTTGCAACCGCAGTGTTGAAATATATTGTACTGCAGTCAGGAGTATGCTAACCAGATAGATATCTTTGTCTGATTTAAGTAAATCAGAATCTTCCTCTCTCATTATAATGATTGTGACAGCAGTGTTCATGTTCAGAGTACCCTTGTATGGTTTTCTCCTGATATGTGATGTTCCCAGACATGAGATTTCTGCCTGTGTTTTCCTGCCATAATTTTAATTTTTTTTTTACTCTTGAGATAGGTCCTAGATTTATTTCAGCAACAAGTGTTTTGCAATTAGTTTTGATGGAGTCAAGATTTCACTGGTTCTCTCTAGTCTGCAAAGCCCGGGATTGTTCCACCAATGTGTAATGAAGTTTGTACCAGCAGCTCTTCCACATGAAGGGAATGAAAAAGTACAGAGGAGCTCCTGCCAATGCTTGCTTCATATCAAAACTATTCTGAGGAAGATTCTAAGAAATGAGGATGAAAATCATGGAGAGAGAGAAAGGAAAAAAAAAAACTCCTCCGCAACAAAAAAACTGCTGCAATATTTTCATAGCTGTTTGTACCCTTTCCACAGAGTTGTGTTTATCACTTATGATCCTGCTGTTTCTGTGGCTGATCAGGAAATAACGAGCTCTGCAATCCTGGCCAAGTTTAGCAAAGTCACTAATTGCTAATTGTTTTGATTTCACTTTTCAGCTTCTTGTCCCATCGAGTGCTGTCTCCTGCCTGGGACTGTGCCTGAAGGTGGTGACAGATTCCTGCTGCCTGGGGGCTGGTGTGTCCTTCCCCTCGGGAGAAAGGCAGCTCAGCTCTCCATCCTGCACTTCTACCCCTGCTGCCAACAGGAATAATCATACCTCTACTCACGTGGATCCATCTGCTGTTTCATCCTGCTGCAACCATGGGAAGTCCCAGATGTGCTCATGGATGATGTTGGGTGCCCATAAGGGAAGAGGGGATTTCTCCCTCACCCCAAGGCCAGCTTTTTGAGATGAGCTCATGTCCCCTTTGAAGCTCTGAAACAAATTGCTCTGTTTGTTGCCCTGTTGAAAACTTGGCTAGAAGTCATTGGCTTTCCTTCTGAAGTACAATGGTTTATCATCTCCATATTCCTTTTGTTCTATTGGCATAGTTCAGAGATTTTTTTATTATTCATATTTATGCATCACTTCTTGGAAGCCTGTGGGGAAGACAAGATAGAGAAATCATACTTGAAAGAAAAAGCTGTCAAGCTTAATCTGCTGCATTTCTCATTTTCTGGAATGGTGGGAAGAAATCTCTGCGAGGCAGTTGTTTGGACAGTCTGAAGAAACCCTGCCAGCTTTAGAAACCCTGGCACATTTATAATGTTTGACTATATAAAAGGTACGGGTGCATGTGAGGGCTATAAATCCAGGTAAGTGCAGCACTGGGGAATTCACACCCATGGTTTGCCAGGTGGCAGAACCAGAGGACACCCAACGAGCCTGAGGTGAGGGGGCTGCAGCCACAGGTGCCCCAACAGGCAGGAGCTGGACCCTAACAGCACTTGGGAGCAGACATGAAGCCACAGCATCATTGATCATCCTCATATTTACAGGTTTAATATAGCTGGTTTGTGTCTACAATGAGAAAAACACGATTTTGGATAGCAGTGGTGTTTTGTCTGCCTGAGTGATTAGTGTTTCACTTAGCGCTCTGTTAAACTGCCTGCCAGAATCATAAAGGATGCAAGCTGGTGTGTCATATCTTTCTCCAAGACTGTTAGGATATTTATTTAATCAGAGGGTGAGGGAAATGTTGTGCTGAGCACCTCAGTGAGCAATGTGGCCATACTGGGTAAGGAAGAAATGTGCTTTGATGCCTGTGGGGGTGAGTTGGTTTGGTTCAATCTTCATCATGGGGCTTCAGAGGTGAATCTGAGTTTGTTGGACTCCTGGAGCATCCACAGCATTGCAGTGGGAGCTGGCTCATTCAGGGGTTGGCTGACTTGCTGGAATTGAGCTCCTTGCTCTGTGCTGACCCAGGGAACCATTTGAGTGTACAATGGCATCCAGCTGCAGTGGCCTTGACCAGCAGGAATTGCTGATCCCCCAGTGCATCCCATGGGATGTGTTTTCTCTTTCACTGCTGCTCACACCCAGAAATAAGGCTCCACACACTCTTGCAAAGTTCTTCTCAATTCAGAAACTAGTATCTGGCACCAATAATGAATTTTGAATTCCCTGGGCTAATTAGGTGTAGTCTGAAAAAGCCAGAAAGGACTTTGCCTTTAATTAGAATTTATGTTTCATAGAGGTAATAAATCTTGCTGGGGTTTAGGGCAATCCATGCACTTCTTTTGCCTTTTATTGACTCAAACTTTGGTTTTCCTCATTGGAGTGTCACTGATCAATATCTTGCCTTCCCATATCGTGCTGTTTAACTAACATTTTTTCCCATGCTATCCAAAATCTAGATCCTTACCATTAGTAAGCGATATGCAAAACATTTGATTTCTTTCCAAGCTCAGGATAATGCAGGATAATCCCCACCCTACCAGCTTCCCTAGAAGAATGCAGCAATCAAATTTCCTTTTTCTTTCTTCAAATTTTGTTCATAACCTTGCTGTACTGCAAATTAAAGAGAGTATTCTTTTCAGCCCTGGCACCAAATTAATTTAATTTCCATATTTTCATTATCTTCCTATTAACCACTAGCACTCTGCAACAAAGAAGCTATTTGAAATATATAAAGCTACAGCCATTCCCTGCTGCAAGCTCTCAGGGGTACTTCGATAAATTACATCCTCATAATGAAGAAGTAGGGGAAAGAGTGGCAACAATAGATTTTTTTCACAATGAAATGAAATCGGGATTTGATCTGATGCAACATGACTTGCTCACAGCGCAGATAGAATATCAAATTATCCCTGTGAAATTTAAACCTTGCTGTATTCCTCCCCTTGTATCCATTGTTCTGCTGAAACCTTGAAGACTGCATACAATTATTTGCAAATGGGGATTTAGTTGATACAGTTTATTTTTGTCAACTTTCTCAATTTAATTATCTTCAGCCTACAGTCTAATTTATGTGTTTGATGTCACTATTCATTAGCAGTGCAGATGCAGCCTAGAATGAGACTGTAAAAAAGCCCAACAATGCAGCTGAGTTCCCTCCTTAAACACAGTACACCAGTTAAATACTGGAGCTGGTTACAGAACGGGTTTGAAACAACACCATCAGAAAAATCACTACCTCAAGAAGCATAAGAATGTGAGTTTGTATAAGTAATGCCTGTAAAAGTTGTAATATCAAAAGGATGTAGTTCTAATTCTGTGCCAGGACACATATCTGATTCATTGGCTGTCACTTAGAGGAGAGACAGACAGACCCTAAACTGGAGTTATGATTTTCAAGGTCACTGGTCAAATGAAAAACTGGCAGTACGTTTCATTGTGGGTTACTGTGAAATGGATTTGTTTGGGTTTTCTGTTCCTTCCCTTATATAAAAATGCCTTACACTGTTTTTAAACAAGTCTAAGGTTTTATATATTCAAAATGAAATATTTGGGGTTTTTTTTTAAGCACACTACAAAATGAAGGTCACTTCCATCTGAAAAAAATTATTTAAAATGTTTTTTGTTTTTTTTTTTTTTTTAAGCACAAACTACAAAATGAAGGTCACTTCCATCTGAAAAAAAGCTTATTTAAAATGTTTTTTGTTCCCACTTCTGTGGGTATTTAATTTTGTTTTAAAACCAAGTATTTCCACAATCCAAACAACTTACTGACACTGACAGAAACACACAGCTTAATTTTGATTAACTGAAATACACATTTGTAAGGAAGTTACAGATATTGGTTTGGCTAACTCTGCCAAATACAGTCCCTGAGTTTATGAGTTGTGTCTCTGAGCTGGTCAGAGATCAAATCAAGGCACTGGCTCTGCTGGTCTCCAGCTCTGCAAGTGAAACCGAGGATTATTTTATGCCTGCCCATGGCACAAGGGAAGGAGTTTTTTTCCAGTTCAGGCTCATCTTGCTGGCAGGAAAACACCTGCCCATGAAAATCTTTTCAACACAGCTTCCTCCCCCCATCTATCTTATCCCTGAGGAATTGTGGATCCCTGGAAATAGGAAGGCTGAGCCCTCTGCTGTGACCTCTCTGTCACTTGCTGCTCCCTGAGGATGAGCCTGGGTTACAGGACAAACCAAGCAGGCACACTCTGCCCTGGCAGGTCTGGCTACCCTGCCAAGGCTGATCTGTGCTTTTGGCTGCGTGTCTTTGCCTTCTGAATGACAAACTAGGTACTGGGAAATTAGGAAATAACTCACTAAAACCCCAGAACCCCCATCCCTTCTCCCCAAGCCCAAATTCCCTGCCGGTGTAGAGCACAGGCTGCTCTGCCCACTGTGGGAGGTCTCGCTTGGGCTCAAAACCCTTTGGGTTTTGCTGAAATCTCAGGTTTCAGGAGCGTGGCCTGTTGCCCTTGTTTCCCTGGCCATGGGGCTGAGCAGGAATTGCTCAGTGCCTGACACTTGCCAGCTGGAGCTGCTGCTGATTTTGGGGGATCCATGGGCTGGCAAACAGGTGCCAGTGGCTGCAGTGACTGAGTGGGAGGTGCTGTCTGCTTTTGGGGTATTTGGGGTCTGAAGCTCATGAACCTTTGCATGCCACTCTGGTGATTGCTCCCAGTTATCTGGATTAAACCCCATCTCTTCCTACTGTAAAAAATCCAGCCCACACAGCTTTAAAAATTTAAAGCCATGGGGTGAATCGTTATGTGTATCAATTAAATCAACCCTTCCAGTGACAAGGGGATATTTGATTTTCAACCCCCAAAGGACAGTACATACTGTATTACACTATGGTGATATTTTCTAATAAATTATCTAGCTGACATCTTGCCTCTGAGGGGGAGAGGGAGATTGTTAACAAAGAAGACAAACCTGTCTTTTTCCTATTCATGCCTCATTTCCATTATGCATAAGGGCACTGCTCTCAATGCTCTGTACTTTGTGAATGATGAGAGATGGGACAGGAAGTTTCTGAGCTGCTCATACAAATATATGTGTATATATATATAAAATTTTAATTTTTTAAATATAGAATCATAGAATCGCTTAGGCTAGAAGAAATATTTAAAGTTCAAGTTCTCTGCTGTGACTGGGGACATCTTCCACTAGATCGAGTTACTCAGAGCCCCATCCAATCTGACCTTGAATATTTCCAGGGATGTGGCATCCACCACCTCTTTGGGCAGCCTGAGTCCATGCTTCACCAGCCTCATTGTAAAAAACTTATTCCTTATATCTGTTCTAAATTGACCTCCTTTAAATTAAAAACAATTACTCCTTGTCCTATCATAACAGGCCCTGCTAAAACATGTACAAAGCAGTCACAGAGTTAGCCCCAGCTTTGCCCTTTCCTCTTCCTTTCCCTACCCAGCAGCAAGTTATTGTTTCACTCATAGTAATGGAAATATTAAATCAGATCTTCCCATAGTTTTGTATCAGTATTGCTTCACCTTCACATTCATAGAGCCTCACCTAGGGTGGGAAATCACACAGCTTGTGCTGTGTGAGATCATGTGAAGTTTGGTGGCTTGGGACAAACCCTGGCTCTGTGCAGGAGCTAGAATAAAGGGGAAAACTGGTTTTCTCTCTTTTGGTCTCAGGGATAGCCAGGATTTGATCCTCAGCATCTCTTTCCTCATTTGTGGAGATGGTGACCCCAAATATCCCCACTGGGGCTAAGGTTTGGTGAAGAGCCAGAAAAAAGATGGTGTGAGGAGAATTTGTTGGACCCAAGGGAATGTCGCAGTGAGGTTTCAGTGGTTTGCAGTGTTTGAGAGAAACACTGAAATGATTAAATTGGAAATAATGAAGTCTCAATTAATTCAACATTTTGACCACGTAAGCCGGGGGCAAGGGAGAGAGATGACAGCTGGTGGAAACAAGTTTTGCAAATTTCCATGAGTTTTCACTGCCCAAAAAATCTTTTGTTAATTCCTAAGTTGTTTCAAAAGCATAATGGCATCTTCTAAGGGATCAAGAACCACACAGGGAGGCACCTGTAAATAAACAAGCAAAGCAGAAGTTAGAAGGCAGTTTCAAATGAATCAACATTGAAAACACTCCTCTGATTCACTCTTCACATATTTAGGAAAGTGCTTCTTGGGACTCAGCTTCACTTGAATACAAGACATTAGGTCATTGTCTTTACTGGGAGCTTGTTATGTATTAATATCTATTTATTAGTATTTGATTCAACAAGTTACATGAATTCGGTTCCAGTATTTTCCTTTTCATGCAGCTTTATCCCATCAATATGTGACAGAACAACTGGTTTGCTGGGCTGTGTTTTCCCTAGTTCTGCCTCCAAAAGGGTTTTCACAGCTTTTAAATAGGAGTTGTTGTGGTTTAGTGTCTCAGAGCTGCAAGTAAATGGCAGTTCTCCACAGGGAAGGATGTGTCTGAAAAAGGCTCAGCCTTCTGTAGACAGTGGAATAACTGCAGGAGAAGCCTTAATTGGGTGCAGGAGGGAGGAAGGAAAGAAAGCCCTTGACAGGTTGAAATATTTTTCTGTAGCAGCAGCATTTTAGAGGCACTTGTTAATGAAAATGATTGATTGGAAAATGAGTCAAAGCTTTTAAATCTTAAAAAATGATTTTTTTTTCCCTCTTGAAAGTGGATTCCTCATCTGATCAGGAAGACAAGAGAATTTTCCTCTCCACCTCCAAAGAATTAAAAGTTCCTTCAGGCTCAGTGTTTCTGAGAAACACTGCATAATTATGCACGGGACACCTGGTGCATGTGTGTGACAGGCAGGATGAGGTAGCTGGTTTGCTTTTGAGACAGAGAATAGAGAGAATAAAAGGTGAAATACCTTTTGTACTAAGTGTTTAATAATGTCTTTTGTCAAACAAATTAACACCAGACACCCTCTCCAAAATCCAACCTAAGCTAATGAACAGCTGGAATATTACCTGACATACCACCAAAATTTTTAGATAATATGTATTGTTGGTTCTGATGTAAAATAATGAAAATAAAATAAATGACAGGGTGTTTTCAAATGGCTTTATTGTCTGTTCTGTTCTAGTGGAAGTGGTAGTCTTCAGTATGAGTAGGGAAGGTAGAAATAATGGTAGGAATATTAATATCCATCTTCCACTTATGTCACACTTCCAAGCCCATGAAGTATATGCTAAGATGATACATGACATCAATGTAGCATTAATAAGAGCTCAAATACAAAAAAATTCCCAAAGTGAGAGATTTTCTCTCAGTTAATTCAGATTTGCTGCCTATTTATATTTCATAAATAAAATATGTCTTTTTGCCACCTGCTTATATAGCTGGCACTCATAAATAAAATAGTGACCCAGTTGAATTTGAACATTAGAAAAGGGAGTGAATATAATTTTAAAATGTTGAAATTAAGTGAGGTGGAACAAAAGTAGCTGGCAGGCTGCATTGCTTTCTGTGTATTCAGCTTGCATGCAGGGTTTATATGCCTTCAAATTGTTTGAGCTTTAATGGTCATAAAGATTAGAAAAAATTAAAATCCAGTGAAGTAGAAAGCAGGGCTCTCCCCACACACATTTTCTTAATTTAATTCTTTTTAAAATGGGTCTGCTTCCAGCAAAATATTCGGTTCAGAAGCTCTGACCTCAGATAAATAATGTGTTCTGCCATTGTTTTAAATCAATGGGTATTGTCCATGTGCTCAGTGCTGGCTGGGTGTGTGAACACCCTGCTGATCAAGGTCTCTTCTGGCAGCAGCCCTGAGGTCTCTGCACCTCCAGGAGTGAAGCTGTTCACCTTGGGAAAGCTCAGGCTCCATTTGTAAGGGAGAACCTGTGCTAAATACCCCTTCCTGAGGATCCTGAGCGTGAAAATGGAGCAATTCCTTGTTGGGAAGTGTGTGTAACCGGCCAGTTTTGGCTCCTTTCCCAGGGTCACTTGTGTGGGTTTTGTCTTTAAATGATGGCAGGAGGGGCTGAAATGATTTTTTTCCTCTGTTGGGCTGGCTTTATCCTCTGAGCACACACAATGCAGTTCTGGGCTGCATGCCTGGGTGCTGTGCAGCCTTGGATCTCTTCACAAGACCTGCATGGACAGAGATAGGGAGCATGTTTCAGTCCAGCTCCTGGGCTCTTGTTTGCAGTCCTCTGTGATGCTCCAGTAATCCTAGGAGCTAACAATAATAATATCAAGTGTCATTACCAATGGCTTTTTTAATCATCATTATAATTCTTATTCTGAATAGCACTTAAAGCACATTTTTATCTTTCGTCGACAATAACGTGCAGCCTCATAAATATTTAAATTGTCTGATTAAATTATCCGTGCAGAAACAGATAACTGGGCACTTTAATAAGCTTAAACTAAAATCTTGGCTGTTATTATCTCCCTGGAGAAGAGAGAGAAAGTGATAAATGTTCCCTTGGCCCAGGTGACCCTCACACCATTCAGATCAGCAGTGGGCAATTCTTGTCAAACCTGAAAGATGCCTCAGAAATGAACACAAAATTGTTGATAATTAATAGCAATCATCATAGTCTGTCTTTGTATCTCTCCAGCTGATGATAGAGGACAGAAAGCCTGCACAGCTCTTCTGTTTCAGAATCAGAAAACCAAAGTGGGAGGAGATGCTGGATGGGCTCAGGCTGGGTGGGGCTTTGAGCAACCTGATCCTGGTGGCAGATGTCCCTGCCCACAGCAGGGGGGTGGAACTGGATGATCTTTAAGACCCCAAACCATTCTGTGGTGGTGCTTGTGACAGTGAAGGTGTCCCACTGGAGAAGGGGAAGAGCTGTGATGCCTTAGAGGTTGATTCCTCTGTTTAAAGTCCCTGTCAGACACTCAGAGACACTTCAAGTCTGTACTGAGATTTTCAGAGCCAGGGAGGACTGCTGTGCTGTTCTCTTGAGGCACATGCCAGCCATGGGATGTCACCCAACTCCTTGTTCAAGTCCTCTGGCTTGCAGCAGGATCAATGCATGCATTTCTTAATTGAAAAATGGAATTGCTATGGCAGATGCTGTTTTTCTCTCTTTGTGTTCCTGGAAAATGTTGAAACAGCCTCTGAGTCACCTGTTGCTGACTCCTGAGGTCATTGCCCTCGCTCCAACAGAGGATTCTTCTGTACCTTGCCAGGCTGAGTCAGTGAAAGCTCTGTACAAGCACCTGCACTGGGTCCTAACTCTCCTCCAGGCATGAGAGACCCTCCCAGAGCCACTTCCAGCCCAGAATTGCAATATATTGTGATTTCCTCATTTGACAGGTGACACAGACAAAATACACTCTGGGCTCTGCTGGAGCCTCAAGGCCTTGGAGGGGAGAGAGAGGAACCAGATGAGCAAATGGAGAGAGCAGGGAAGTTTCAGAGCAGAGAAACATGAAGATAAGAGGAAATCATGTTTTAAGTAGAACTTGGGAGAAGTCTACCCTCTGTGGATGTTAGAGAGCATCATGGGGGAGAAGAAGGGAAAGAGGAATGAAGACTTGGAGCCAGGCTCCAAGCTGGTTGTGCTGTGGAGCTGGTGAGTCTCTGCAAGACCCTGGGTACAACTGGAGCCTCCTCTGCAGGAGTGGGCCAAGCTGGCTTTGGTTGATCCCAGCCCCCAGATCACTTTGCTGCTGACTTGCAG
Organism: Passer montanus; assembly: GCF_014805655.1. Classification (NCBI taxonomy): domain Eukaryota; kingdom Metazoa; phylum Chordata; class Aves; order Passeriformes; family Passeridae; genus Passer; species Passer montanus. The sequence continues at coordinate 12,518,921 of NW_024369929.1, forward strand.
TGGGTTACCAAGCCTTTGGCTGCCTGCTCAGCTATTTCATATCCTGTCCAAAATTCTTGTGCCCCTCCTTTTTTCTTAATCACTGCTGCTACCCACTCCACTGGCTCTGCCAAGCAGCTGCAGCGAGCACGGCTGGGAGCCAGGACCTGCTCTCCCTCACCTCAAACAGCAAGAATTGTTCTGTGCTCACTTTTTGTGCTCAGGGGAACGGCTCTGAGCAAGGGTGGACTGGGTTAAAGCAGAGAGGAAGGGAGACAGGAGATTCCTATTGCAACCTGTTAGATTGGACAAAGTCGGCATAGAAAATTTGGAGCACAAAAGCAGGAGGCACAATCTGATTTTGCTTTTTTTTGTCCCTTTAGTACTTCACAAGAAATTAAGCAAAATTTTCTCAACATCCTTCAGCAGCAAAAAAATCCCCAAAGCCAATAAACCCTCCACTTCACAGCCATCTGAAGAAAAAGAAAAACCAGATTGGTCTGAAAATAAAAAGGAAAAGCAGGGCAAGAAATATAATTAACAGACTTATTACCTCAGGGGAAAAGAAGGGTTTGTTTTGTAACTTCACAGGATGGGAAGGATTTAAATGTTAAGTGAGTGCCTGTATATCCCTGTGCACATGAATTTCTAGCTCTGTCTGTACTTTTGTGTCTGAGTATACAGATGGAGAGTTGGCAGGGCTTGTGTTACTCCATTTATATGTAAAATGTATATACTTTATTTATACATTTGATAGGAAACATGGAACAAGCTGTCAAGAGCAGGTGTGGGGTATGTGTGTATGAGAAATGCCTAATATATACTTTCTCCCTCCTTCCAACTTACACAAACACACCCAGCTCTTCAGACCACATTTCCACTCCATTTTAGGCCAAATGCTCCCAAAGTCACTGAGCACTCTGCACCTTTCCCTGCAAATGAGGCACTGGCAAATAACAGCTGAAAACCTGCCACCCCCTAACCTCTCCTTCCTTTTTTAAAAATTTTCTTTTTTTTCTTTAAACCATTTTTCACGATTTTGCTGCACTCTAGTTTTTCAAAAGAGAAACTTCAAGCAGCAGAACTGCAGGTACTTGTCTTGCTGAGAACAGAATATATAACACCACACACAATTGTTAGTCTGGTCCTCCCCGTTAATTAATCTTTAATGCCATTAATTGGTTGTCTGCTTGGTGGCAAGGAAAAAGGGTAAACATTGTTCACAAATCAATTTAATTCTGCTCCTAACCAGGTTGTTTTCAAGGGGATAAAAACAATTATGAGCACTGCAGTGACTGGACACTCAGGCTTTGCTGATAACCCCTGGAACAGCAATATGCACGAGCCACACTCACAGGTGCAGGGCTGCTTATTGAGTTTTTTCGTCTCAGATTGATTAATTTATTGTGGACCCAGGTATATGAGAAAGGAGGGATATAACTGGATTTAATTCCTTTGCAGCTGACTCCTTTATTTTATACCCCAGGCCTGGCCTAAAATAGACCTTTTGGAGTCTGCTGCAAAAATTAAAGCAGTTGTTCCTTGCTTGCAGGGCAAACTTTTGGATGTTTTCTTCGTTCCACAGCAGGACCTCTGATTTTTCATTCTGTTAATCACTGTGACAGCCTTTGCTCCAGCATCTGGCTACAGAGCTGGCAGGACAGAGTGGTCCTTAGTTTCAGCATGAGGGCTGGGTGTGACAGCATCTGGGCAGAGCAGGAGTGGCAGTGTGGAACTTCCCATCAATTAACCAAATTTCATCAGAGGTGTGCAGTGATGTGCCAAAATGAGCAGGTGTCAGGGTGAGGCATGTGAGTTCTGTACAGTCAATATCACAGGTGTCATGGGTGTTATATTATAGATTATCCCTGCCCACAGCAGCAGGGCCAGAACTAGATGATCTTTAAGGGTCCTTCAAACCCAAACCATTCTGTGATGTCTTCTGGTGACATCCCTCTGGTAGAGAGCTCTGCTGGGCTCTTCAGAGCCCCCAGCTTCTCTGAAAGATCCAGGGAAAGGTCTCTGTGTGTGTGAATGTCTATAAACTCTTATTCCAAAGTGTCTCCCAAGCTCCATCTTCTATTTTAAAATGTTTCCTCCTGCCAGAATTGGACTACATGGCTTAGTCCCATGTCAAATACTCTGAAATACCCTCTAGTTAGCTGGTGGCCCCTTTTCATGTTCTAAATAACTTTTAGTAAAGCTCAGCCAGTGGTATGATAACATGACCATCTCCTACATCAGCTCAGCTGAGCTCAGAGAAAGCTGCAGGGAGAAGGTTCTCATGAGCCTTCAAAATGATATTCAGGACAAACTTCAGAGCAACTCAAAGCACCTGGTGAATGAGCCTGGTAACTCAGGAAGGCTGGGATTAGGGCAGCAGGGAGATTTACAAATGACCTGCGAGTAGCAAAGGAGAAGGTTATTCCTGGGCTTCAGGGCAGGAGCTGAAGCACTCACAAGTAAAATTTGTTTTGCTTTAGGGAAGAAAACATATCTTCCCAGAAATGTCTTTAGGAGAGATGAGGCCTTTTGGCTTGTGTGCTGTGCACATGGCTGGCAGCAGAGTCAGGAATGAAATAAAGCAGCAGCCCTGGTAGAGGCATTTGTAAGGCTCTGAAGAAGGATGACTTCATGGTGACATTGGATTCCCTGCTTGGCTCCACACAGAACTGGCGGTGTGACCTGGGGTAAGTCTTTCTGTGAGAATTATGGCTTGATAGCCTTGCCCTGCTCTGGCTGATGGTTCACAGTGCTGCAAGGAGCACAAGAACTTGGAGGTGGTGGCACCAGTACCCTCAGCTGGCCCAGAGGAGCTGTGGTGGCACTGAATGGGCAGAAGCCACAGATGCAAATGTCTGCTTGTGCAGTTTCTCACCAATGTGCCAATTCTAACTTATATTAAGAAGTTGCTAATTTAAAATATTCTGTAATTTTTGCCCTTCCTGAAGGACTTTGAAGGATTTTTCTGTGGTTTGTAGGAGCCAGGGCTTTGGATTATAACCATGAGTATTAAACCCCAGATGAAGTGAATGGTTTGGATGCATGTGGTGCTTTGGCTCATGCAAATGTAGAGGTAAGACCTGGCTGCTCTAAATTAGGCAATTTACTTAGACAAACCTGAATTCTTGTTGAGCAGAACTCAGCAAGAGCTTAGTCCAAACTCCTTGTGGCATTTTCTGTTCAGTTGTGACAGTTCTGAATGCTCTGCTTGCAGCATTTTCTTATCTAACATGATGGCATTTATGAAACCTTTGTTGCTGTCTTTCAAGGGGGCTGGAGCCTTTCTTTGTGTCCTTTTAATCTTAACATTTTTTGATATGGCAAATTTTCTTTGTACTTCAGATATTTCCACAGAAACCCCCAGGTGACTTTATGCTACTGGTTGAATTTTTACTTTTTCTGTTTGTGAAAACTAAATAGAAACTCAATCTATGTTCAAATGCCACATTCACCTTCCCCAAGCAGTTGAACTGACATTTCCTGTGTGCCCTTGTCAGGAACTGAAGCTCTTGCCAGGATAGCTCCCACATAATTTATCAGCTGCTGTTGGGGTATTCAAAGATTATCTGAAGCTTATATTACTTTTCTTTTGAAAATTGCTTTAACTTAATTACTCATAGCAATTCAAGAGGGTAATACTCTCACTGGTTGGGGTAATTAGGAAGCCTTAATTAGCTTTTTAAAAAATATCAAAATGTAGCTGTGTCATTTCTGTAACATCCTCATTATTTCAATCTGGCAGCTTTAACTGGTGCATTTATGTTTCTGATTTACATATTCTTTCCCTTGGTGCTGAACAATATGACTTGGAATAATAATAAAAAAAGGAAGTTACTCCAGAGAGCCATTACATGGGAGATGTGGGTATAGACAATATGTGAAGAATATTCCAGTATCTTACAGTTAAACTTGGTTTATTACTACAGTACTTAAAATGCAACTAAATTGTGTTTGTGGATGTTACTTTGTTGTATCACTATCCTTGTCTTTCCTTAAATTCAGTGGCTGTGCAGGAACACATTATTGCTCTAAAACCCCCTTATTTTTGGAGAGTAAAAATACCAAATGTAAGCTCCTCTCAAATACTATGCTAAAGCCTCCAGAATGCTAAAAACCTTTTTGTTGGACACAGCTGAAGGTTCTGCTCATGATCTTGAGTCAAGCAGAAGGTGAATTTTTTTCCTTTTTCTCTTCCAGTCTTAATTAAAATAGAAATTTTTGAGCCTATCACTATTTTGTTTAAAAGGAGATATAAATTCTTTATATAGAAGTATATTGTACATTTAGCAGTATAAAAAAATTACAATGCTTATAGTGAAGAAAAAAAATCAACCTTTCAAACAATCTTTTAATGAGTAAATAAATACAATTTGACCTTTAGCCATTGTGTGCTTTGCTGTGATTTAAAGTGATTCTTTAGATAGAGACTATGTGGGGTACTAGAAGAACTGATAATTCCTTGGATATACAGTTTTTACCTATCCAAGAGATGCTTCCAGGAGTGGAACAAGAATTCAAGGAAAAAAATATTGTACTTACTATTTTTTAAAATTTATTTTAAAATTCATTTAATTGCATTTTATATGTCAGGATTGAATTGCACAGGTGACCTGAGAAGGCTGCAGCAAATGGAGGTGAAGGTCTGGGGCTGGAGAGGTGGTTTTAGGACAATCAGAACACTTGGGACACTCTTTTGTAGATAAAACTATAAATAGCCCAGTTAATGTTTCCATTCCAATTCCCTGTTATGTCTCTTATAGAGTTCTGTGTGTATTAAAAAGGGAAAGACCATAGGGAATAAGTTTGTGTCTGAAAATGCAGGGAGCTGAGAAGTAATTTAGAAGTCAGTTATCTGATATATATTAACTGATACATGAAATTGAAGGAAGGCAGCTGAGTGGCCTCTTGGAGCTGATTTCATGATGTTGAAGGATGGATTTTTCACATTTGAATGCAACAGTTATTCAAGACGGTTTTCACTCTTAAAATGAATACTCAGAACAGAAGTTTTAATTTTTTTCTGCACCAAGGCAAAATCATACCTTATTCTTAATGCAACTCGGTGTGACTGTCATGTAGGAGTTCACTCAATAATTCACAGTGGTTATCTCCCTGCTCTCCTCATCCTCTTGCTGGTCACTGAGGCTGCTGGCCCTGCTCTGATCCCTTGGTGCTGTGCTAACCAGTAGATCCTGGACCTCAACAACTCATTATCAGAGCCATCACAACCTTTGTATCCTCTCCCCAGGGAGCTCTCTTTGAGAAATCTGTTCAAACCACTTTGATCCACCATTAGTCATGCACTTCACTCTCCAGGTTTGACGGCACTGGAAGTTCTTGAAAGATGCTTTTTTTCCCCCCTCTAATTTCTGCTGTTTGCAGAAATGAGCTCAGCCTTTATTTTCTGACATTTCCTTTGCCCCCTGCCATAGTTTCCTCAGAAGCAGGATGCTACTGCAGATATTTGATGTAAACAACATCAGCTTGCTTGAATAAAAACCATGCCACTGGATGGGAAAAATGACCAGTAAGTAGCAAATTCCATAGGTTTTCCAACAACATAGCATCTAAATTAAGAGACAGCCTCAGGCAATGATGTAGTCCACCTCTAGTTTATTAAGATGCTGGGGATTTGGGGAGTTTCTAGATAAATCTGCAAGCCTTGCTGAAACAAACCGGATGAATCTCTCTGTTCGAGCGCCGCTTTTTTTCTTTTAACGCAGCATTTACCTTCCTACAATGGCTAAGCAAGCATGTTCCTGTGAAATCAGCTGGTTTGTTCTTCTCCAGCCATGCTTACCCTCTGCAAAGCCACAGTATAAACTAATTAGGGATTTGCTGTTTGGAGAAAGTTGTGATAAGTTTGCCGACAAGGGCATCGCCTAATCTCATTGCACACACGTCAGTGGCCATACATGTGTGAAATTAAGTGGGTTTTTGCTGATTCCCACAGACTGCCTGTTTTTATCTTGAGACAACATTCCCAATCATAAAATGCATTAACATCTGCTATCAGGGGCTTACTGTAATATGTGTAACACCAGCAGCAATTCTTTGATATCACCTTCAAATGCATTGTTGAGGGAGATCACAGAAATGGCTTTGATAGGCTACATGATTTACCTAGAAGAAGGGAAAGCTGATAGGGGAAATAATCCTGTAAGGTTTTTGCACCAAATAGAAATGGTATAGATGGATCTGGTACCTCAGCTGCTGATAGGAGCTGGTCTACCTGAGGGTATTTTGTTCTTTTAAGCTAGTTTTAAGTGAAACAATTGGCCTGCAAAGACCTTGGAATCAAACACACATTTGGAAGGAGGATGGGAGGTTTGAAGTGATAATAATGTAGAGCAGGGAATCAAAAAAAAAAAAAAAAAAAGAAGGCAAAAACCAACTGCCTTCTATGCAGTGGAAAAGGATCATCTTCAGTTCTAAAACCTAAGCCTAATTTTTCTCTAGGTTACAATAAAACAATACTTACTTAGCCTCCACAAGATTTGCTACAGGCAAAATGTGATTGTTGTTAAAGCACCAGATACACGAGGCCAAGAAAACAGCCTTCCATTTATTCAGTTATTTTGTAGTGTGATTATTTAGTACTTGTCAAGAGATTTCCAGCCCGTTGGAGCTTTCTGGGCTTTCAGCTGAAGCACAGTTTTGGAGGCAGTAATGTCCCAGTTGGGAATTGGGTAAGAATGTTAAAATACAGGGTTTATCACACATGCCTGAACTTAACTGCAGGTAGGCTCAATAAAACAGCTCCCCTGGCAGTGAGCAATTACTTCATCCCTTCTCACTAGGGATGCTCCAGGACACCATTTCCTCTGTCCTTGTCTTGAGCTGCTCCAGTTCTACATACAGTGGATGCAGGATACCATCACACCCAAAACGTGGGGCATAGGGAGGGGGGAAACAAGGAAAAATAAAGAGGAACACCAGCTTTTTCTTCTTCTTGAAGCATCTCATCTCAAAGCTTTTTCAGGTCCCTGTGCTTTCTGTGCTGTTGAGTAGAGCTCAGCATTAAATTTGCAGGGGGTAGAAGGTGTTTGGAACTGCAAAACCTTGGCTCTGAAACAGCTGTGGGTGTGGAGAAGGGTGCAAAATGGAGGGAATTTTTTATTATCTGATGGCATTTAAGGATTAATTATTTTTGTTCTATTTTAATTCTGTGAAAATAAGAGTAGTGGGGATCTGCAAACTAAAGTTTGGTGCTATGCAAAGGGAAACCTTTCCTTTTACTTTTTGCCTTTCTTCCCCCTAACCTCAGAGAAAATTCCCACTCCTCCTCCTAACTGGAACCTGCAATCTCTCTGTGATTGAATTGAGCTTCTGTTTGCAGTAAAGTGTACGGAAGGAGATGGTGAAAACCTCCAGTTGAGACTGGACATGTGATTTACATAGTTAACCTTAGGGACGTTAATGAATGTGTATCTTGTAGGGAACAAAACTAAATGGCTGCTTATAAATGAACTAATTGGAATTGCTGAGGCTGCTGCACACCGAGTAAAATAACTAGGATGCATTTGGGATATTTGCCCCATGGTATTCAAAGCACGGAAGAAAATCCAGGGAAATTGCAGGAGAACCTGACTTAATCAGAAGTCCCTGCTGCAGCAATCAGGATCAAATGAATAGTAATTGTGTTAATCAGCTTCTGAACTTTTGTGCCATGTTCATAATTTCAAGTATCATCAAATCCTGTGCAGTGGGCCAGTTGCTGCTGCTATAATGAAATATTGTCTGTGGGAGGAGGGATTTATTCTGTTGTAAACCAGTTGTTGTTTTCCCTCTAGCAGTTTTTGTAGAAGCCTTGGATATTTTTATTTTATTGTCTTTATGATTGAACTAGAAGAAATATTCCAAAGTACAGCTGTGGAGTCTTTGCCCTATTTTTCAGGAAGGGGATTATTTTTTGGTACTTCTGCTGAAGGATTGCTCCCTTCTAACTAAGCAGCATGTTGTCAGCTCTGGGAAAAAACTCAGGAAAATCCTTCTTTTACCTTCAGGTCAGGTTATGGCTGACCCTGACAGAACTTTGCTCCCCTAGCTGTGCTGATGTCCTGGGGTGACTCTGTGTGGAGATGAGCCTTTAACCCATCTGTATCTTCCAGGAAGTCACTAGAAAAATCAGGAGAACCCCCAGAATCCTGCAAAATATTTACTACCTTAAAGCTGGAGCTGGATTTGCAGGAGTTTCCTGCAGGCTGGGTCCTGCTTTGCTGCACCAGTCAATCACACCTCACAAACAAGGAAGGTTGTTTTGGCAGTGGTGGTTAAGGCATCAAATTCACCTTGTACCTGGGGGAGCAGCATGGCCCAGGGCTGAGCTTCCCAGCTGGTGGCAGCTCAGGTGTGGGAATCCCTGACCTGGGCTGTTATTTCCCAGTGCTGCTGCTTTTATTTCCCAAAATGGATGTTTTTTCCCCGTCTTGTCTATAGAAAGTGTGAACTCTGTAAGGTTCTGAGCCCTAACCCAGGAGCAGCTGGACTTGGGAGCATTGTGCTGTGATACTTTGGCTCTCCTGTGTGTATTTGCATGTTTGCTCTTTCCTTTTCATATAACTCTTTCATGGGTAACATTTTCATTGCAAATAACCATAAAAAGGAGCAATAAATGTCCTGCCTAAAAGGGCTGAACGAGGTTGTAGTGATTGGAAGTGCATAACGCTACGATGCAGCGCACAAAGCTTCTCCATGCTCTCATTAAATTAAAATGTCACTTATTTATGGGCCCAGATCTTCCTTGCAGAAGTCAATACAGATCCACTCCTCATCTGGGACCCCTTCCTCTCTCCTGAAAAATCGCAAGCCAAATATGACGAAAGCAGCATTAAAAATAATCTTTACCTTCCTGGAGCCAGAGAGAGAAACAGAGACTGGTGCCTCTTTAAAGTCAGGTCCTGTTGAAGCCAAAGGGAATTTTGCTTCAGTGAAAATGGAGTTGATCCAAATGCAGAATGGGAATGTAGGAAAAAAGTGGGTGCAGAAATTGCAAAGTAGGAAAACTTGAAAAGTTAATTAGGACTTTAAGTAGCCTGTATTCAGTATTGTCCACCACTCTGTTTCCTTTGCCAATTTAAATTAATTAAGCTGTTAATTAGGGCACATTCAGGTTATAAAACATATATCCTAGAAAGCCAGAAGAGTATGTTTTGGTTTGGTTTGGTTTTTTTTTTCCCCTTAAATGAGCCTGTGTCTTGCAGCACAGGGCTTGGATTCCTTGGGAGCTCTCAAGTGTATCCCAATCACAAATGCAAGCATGTGTGTTGGCTTTTGATTTTCTATTTTTTAAATTAAGGTCGTGTGTGATCTATGCCATGAGCAGGGAAAGGGTCAGAAACAGGAGCAGAGGGAGGTGAGAGGGGCAGCCGTGATCACATCCCCACCTCGCCACATCAATTAAAGCCTCTGCTGTCAGCACTGATGGGTGAGTGGCACCAGCACCCTCAGCTCCTTCAGAGCAAGGCTGAAAAAGTCATTTTATTGCTACTGTCTCGTCTTTATGGGGAGATGTCTACAGGAGTCTTCTCACGCCCAAATTCCTGTCTAGAATTGTAGGAAAGAAAATAGCTTGTCTCTTACCCTACGCTGATTAATCCTTATGAATTATGTGTCTCTTTCTTCCTGATGCCATAGTTGAATTTCAAAATGCTTCTCTTGGTCCCGGTGTTGCTGTCCCTGCTGTAAAGCACAGGGGTTGTGCACAGGGAGAAGGCACAGTTTGGCTTTCCACTTTCCTGACCCCTTGTATGGGGAAATCCTATTCCCTTCCTTTTCCTGACAGGAGAACAGGGCACTTCTGAGGTCTTTCTGGAATCACTGCAGCAAGTTGTGATGTGAATAATAGATGACATGAAAATCCCTGCCCAGCTAAGACAGAACAGTACAGCGTGGTGCAGTTTTCCTGTTGCACTGAGACACTGAGCTGAAAGGATCCAAGCTGTCATCTGCAATTAAAAACAAAATAAAAGCACCTGATAAGAAATAAAAGCTCTCATCCATTGCTATGCTCTGACTGGAGATAGTGATGTACCAGGGCTTTGTTCTGAGAACAAATCTCCTTGGGAAATGTTTCTGTCCCTATATTGCAGAGAAAGCAACCGCCTCCCTTTTACCTCTTGCCTTTCTTGCTCCCCTCCAGCTCCCAAAGAAACCTGTTTGCAGCACACAGCTGATCTGTGAGGTGGCAGTCCCAGCTTTGGAGGCTGTCCCCAGCCTTGTCCCACTGTCCCTCTGCCCTGTGGGGTCTCTGCCTCGAGCAGAGCTTGAGCTGCCATCCCCCTTACGGGTTTTGCTCCCTCCCTTACAGTAAGGTGCTGCAAACCCCTTCTCCTTGGGGGATGCTCATATCCAAACCCCCACAGCTCCCTGCAGGTGTGGTGGCAGTGGCAGAGGGGGTGAGGACAGACAGGCTGTGATCCCCCACAGCCCCCTCCCTCCCAGGGGCTGCTCCCTCCTCCCTCCTGCCCTGACTCTGCCCTCAGAAATGGGGCTAAAGAGGCTTCCCCTGCTATTTCCCAGGCTTGGCTGCATTAGCTATTGTGGCATCTTCCTGGAAATTTCAGAGCCCTTCTGAATACTCTCATTTTTTTTTTTAGTCATCAATTTAATGATGCAATCATCCTTGCCAGGTGGGAGACCCTTTGCTGTCACTCTATCAGATTTTCTTCTGATCTTCCTGAAGCCTTTTCCCTCCCACCTTCTTTCTGGCTTATTCTTTTCACATTGACATAGGTTGTTTGTTTTTTCATGCCCCTTTTCCCCTCAGGGTAGTCTGTGACCCTCCTATTTATCTTTCTGTATTTTCATTTTTCTTTGTGTTTTTCCTCCTTTGGCATCTTTGCTTCATTGCACACCCTGGTCATGTTCCCTCTGTGCCTGATATCCCCTTCATACTCTGTGCTCTTTCATCTTTTCCTTATAGATCACCTATGCCTGCTCAGTAATTTATTTCAGGATTTCTAATTCCAAAAATACACATATTTCACTTTATCTTTTTAATTAATTTTAATGTACTTCGTTAGGTGACATCTTGAACCCATCAAATACAAACCCCTCAGCAGAAAAGAGTGGGTGAAATTACTAAATCAAATTCAGTAGAGAATGAGCAAGAAGAAACTTCACATCTTAAACACAGGCATAGCCTCAGTAAAATTATTAAATAGAATTTAGAATTTAGAATTTCTAGCTTGGTCTTTTTTTTTTTTTTTTTTTTTTTAAAAAAATGGGAAAGGAAGGGATTGTGAAAAAGAAATAAGTAAAAGTTACATTATTAAATAGAATTTAGAATTTCTAGCTTGGTCTTTGTTCCTTTATCTTTTTTTTTTTTTTTTTTTAAGACAAATGGGAAAGGAAGGGAATGTGTAAATGAAATCAGTATTTTCTACCTCTCTTGGTTAGGGAAGGTTTTTTTCCTTGTCAGCCCAGAAGGTCATAAGGATAGAGTGGAATATAAATGACTCTGAAAATGTTTAGATTTCATAAAATTCAAGCATGTACACTTAACATGCTGTCTTTGATTGGACTCTGCAGTCCCAAACTTCCTGAGCAAATTAGGTGCTCTGTGCTGCAGACCTGAGAAAGATTAGTGACATTTAAAAAGTGGCTATTTGGAGGGAAATACATCCTAATGATGACCATAAGTCTTTTGTGTCTATTCATGAATTCATGAGGTTGGCCTAGTGCATCAAGAATGAACTCTGGGGACAATAAACAGAAACTCAGAAATGCTGAAATATGAATTGCTAATGAGGTTCTTCAACCCAGGGCTTCTGTTGGAGTTTCTTTGCTCACCTGGCTGGTAGGTCAGGGAAGGCATTGCAAAGGATTTCACTTGGTGGAGATAAAATAGGTTAAATAGGTTTGGGGTTTTCATTTCAGCTTCATAGTTGTCATTTCAAATTCAGGCAAAGCACGCTTCAGCACACAGGAAAGTTAATTTGCTGGGTCTTTCTGAATAAGTAGTTTCCTCTTTCTAATTTGTACCTCAATATCTACTTATGTTTCTCTTCAGAATTTTATATTAGTTTTAATAGGTTGAATTTTCTTAGGGTAATTTGGACTGAAGCTGAGAAGATTCAGCTCTGCAGAATTTAAGTGGCTGCAATTATGTACATAACTAATCCATCAACCAAAAGTTGAGCATGGCTCATCAGAGGAAGGACTTATGATCTGTTCTGTCTTCTGTAATTTGCTTTTTCCAATTACACAATGTCATTGTTGCAATGGATAGCATTAAAGATCGATTCCTGTTCTGTCATTGCCATTTTCCCTGCTTCACTGTTCTAAATGAGGTTTGGAGTTATTGCAGCAGTGAGCAGAACAGCGAGGAACCAGAGGTGCATTAATTAATGTGTCAGCTGCTGCAAACCTGACTCACCCCTGCTGCAGTGTGCCTCTAGAGCTGGGATGGGATGTGTCAGAGGGCAAAAGTCAAATTCTGCAGAAATTCAGAATCATTCTCCCAAACTCACATTGTTGAAGTCTGTAGCAAAGCTGGGAAGAGAAACAAGTTGCTGGAGCCAGTTCATCTCTGGCCTAAGAAAGGCTCCTTCACTTCTTTGCATTTTAGCTTTTCAAAGATTCCGAAGGGCTCTGCAAGTTGCCACATTTGGCTTCTTTTCATGAGAGCAGAATTCCTTCTCCCATCTCATTCCATCTCCCTTCTCCTGTCTCATACCTGCAGGCTTTGTTTGCAATGTGCCTTCCATTCCACCTCCTGCAGACCTTCAAGAGACCCACTCTGCATGTTCCTGGGCTAAAACTGACTACCTTTTACAGAAAACACATGGTGGTGCCATGTAATTAATTCTAGAAGTGATTTAATGGCTTTCCCCTTTGGAGTTCTTACTCTGTTTGGGCCTTGATTATTTCTTGAGCCAACAGGCCATGGTTTAATAGTCATAGCTGCCTACAGCTGGTGTGGGATTTGTGTTTTAAAGTCCAGCTCTGCTGTTGGCAGTGGGCAGAGCCCAGAGGAGAAGGGCTGGAAGGTGAGAAAAGTATTCCTGTTTCATGGGTGTTACAGCCTATGAAGCAAGGGTCTCACATCTTGTCCAACTGGGTCCTGTGTGTGAATTGCAAGCCCTTTTTTTTTAATTCTGAAAAAGAACCAGTGAAAATTTACAGATGGATGAAAGGGGGCAAGTGGGGAGAGGATTGTTTTTATAAGAACAGTGAATGTATTCTTAACTCTGCTGTGGAATGGTCTGGTGATCTTGGTAACTTTGTAGCTCAGATGGACACAGGTGAGCCATTGTTTAAGAAGCCTGGGATGAAATTAGCTAGAAAATGAGAATATATTAACTGTGTGAAGAATCCAAATAAAATTAGTGAGTTTGGTCTACCTGCCTAGGGATGATTTAGGGTGAGGAAAAGATTTGTCTACCATCAAAATGAGTTGTTTTGTTGGATCTGCAGTGGGAGAGAGGGAGGGGGAGAGAGAAGTCTGCCTTCAAAATGCAGAGCAGCAGTTTGATGCTGCAGCTATGACACATCCTGCCTGGTACATGTGATGTGAGATGCTCCAGCACTGATGAATAATTCAGGCCCCTGAGAGGAGGCCATTAGACACTGACCCAGCACAGGCCTGGGCCCATCAATCTCTGTTTCTGAAGGAAGCTGGGGCTGCAGCAGCATCCCTTTGAAAGCACCAACACAAGACACTTTTGATTTGCAAGCTAAAGCGGCCCTCAAGTAAGAAAATCAATTTCAACACAAAATGACACGTGAGTTTTATTAAGTCAGCATCGTCTAGCCTGCATTATTTAATAGTATGAGCTCCTCTGACCTCTGTGAAGAGTTAAGCTGCATGAGCAGAATAATGGATGCTGCAGTTTAGCTCCAAAAGTCACTCAAGAGTTAAGGTACAAGGAGTCTGGCAAAGTGGATTTACCTTCTGTTTATGTCCTGGAATAACAAGTAGGTGAAATGTAAAATCTCGGGTCCAACTAAAGTGCTGTAAAGAAGATCAGGTGCTTCCTTTCAGTACATTTGGTTGACATCAGCTCTGTTTTCTTTGACCCAGCCCCCTTTTTCCCCCTCTCCCAAATCCCCTCTTCTGGTAGCCTTTTGGCTCTGATGAGAGTAGGAAGTTTGCCAAAATTCATTTTTCCTGATATTTTGGGACTTGTCCTAGACATGAGTATAAAGCCTGCAGTTTGGAAAGCAAAACAATGTACATAAACACAAGGAGGAAATGGATTTTTTTTTTTTCTTCAAACAACTATCATTTGAAGATTGCAAAGTTTATTATGAGTCCAGAAGATATTTAGGACTTTCAAAGTTCAGGAATGGAAGAGGGGTTGCCATGCTCAGGAATGGCCAATAGCTGGGAGATATTTTCAGCTGATATGGGAGACAGAGATTTTAATGTCTGCTCTTGGCTATGTAGGATGTGTTCCCAAACTCTCTGGATTTCATTGGAAACCTTGCAGTTGATAATGCATCCTTGACAAGAGTGTCATTAAAACTACTGAAAAACAATAGTTTTAGCATCTTTTTTTTTTTTTTTTTTCCTGTGGAGGAAAAAAAAAGAATGTTTGAGCGTCGTTTTGGTTTTTTCCCCCTGAATTAAAGATGTGTGAAACTTTTCAGTCCAAAGCTTTTTCCCCTAAAAAAATTCATTTTGCTGGCTTATTTTGGCTGCAAATATTTTACCTTATAAATTAAATGCTTCAGTATATTATCTCAAACAGGCATTTAGTTTTAACATTTTCTGTACATTCAGGTGATTTTAAAATTTTCTGGTCACAAATTAGAAAATCTGTTCTTTCTGATGAAATTTTTTTTTTTAATATTTTGTTCAGCCAGGAATGTGTAAAATCAATTATTTACACAATTCTATTTGAGTGAAGGCTTAGGTCAGGTTAGTTCTTACTTTACCGTGCCATTCCAATTATTTTCTAATATATGCAAATTCCCTTTGGCTCTCTGATAGTCTAGTCTGTCAAACCTTGGCTGCCTAATTGCATTAAAAATGAGACTCATCAGGCAAATAAGATGCAATTCTACCCTTAACAGTTCTAATTGTTAAGAAGGCTGGAGCCATTGTTAAAGAGACCCATCTTTTGATAATTTTTTTTTCCTACAGATAATAACTTTACAGTGCACCTCATCTGCTAGGAGTAGAGGGTGATGTTACCTTTCAGATCTTAGAACTTTCTCTACCAGAAATGCGTGAGGCTCTCAATCCCTGCCATGACCAGAAAAGCTTGGGGCCTGAGGATGGGGCTCTGAGTCACTTGTTTCCTTCAGTAGTGAAGCCATTTCCCCAGGGACTTCAGTTTTGCAAGCCCAGCTCCATCCTCTTGATTAAGGAATCCCATGACTTGCACCACAACAAGTTTTTCATTTATTTCGGATACAATTAAAAGCAAAGAAATTTAGTGTGTAATTTGCTGGCAAGCTGCACCCCATCCTCCCACCCCCCCACCATTACCCCCTAACCCTTATGCTTGTTTTCCAAATTTGGGTAATGATGAGACTCAAGGGAGATGTGAATTATAACTTGTCTGTGGCTTGGCTAACGAAGAAGGAACAGACTTTGTTTCCATCTGGACTGTGTTTTTATTTGTTTTCTCTGCTTTATTTAAAGGAAGCTGAATTTCTCTTAAACTATATTGCATAAGTAAATTAACCTGAGTTTGCTGGTAGTGGAGTGTGACTCCCAGGCAGTCCTTGTCCACACAAATACTTGTTGCTTATACAAAGTGTATTGGCACTAGGAGAATATCTTCAAGATGTACAGAGTTGTGACGGTTTGCTCACAGGGTTTTACACACAGACTTTCCCTCTGATGTTTTTTATTAAATGGATGGCTCAAAAATTCCTTCTGCAGGGAAAATGAAAGGTGGTAAGTGTAAGGCAGCCCTGGCTTTGGAGCTGAAAGAACAGGAGACAATTTGTGTGGATACACAATGCTGCAGCTGGGAAAGCTGATCACTCCTCTTCATGTAGCTTACTCCAAGGAGCTGAGAGCAAGAGCTGAATGCCCTTTGGAGGCTTTCCAAAAAGACACAAGGGTCTGGAAAGACCAACATCTGATAAACGGGAATGGAAGCAGAGTTTGAGAGGTTAACACGGTGAGGACACACACAATTAGCAGCAGTTTGCACTATTTCAGGATTAGTTTCTGACTGTGGTATAGAACAATAATAGAATAGTATTCTATTCCCAGATAAATGCATTAGTTTGGCATCATCCAAATTAGTTTGGCATTCCTCCTCATTCCCTCCATTCCTGGGTGCTGAGGAGGGTCCCACCTCTCCAGGGAATCTCTGTAGGCTCCAGGAAGGCTCCTGATGGCTTTTGGAGCCCTGCAGTAAAAGTGTGAGTGCCACTTCCACTCTCCAAAACTCAGCACCAGCTGTAACATCTTACTCATCTTCTGACAAAGTCAATTTGCAGCTTTGTTGTAGGAGATACAAAAGAGCTCTTGGATGGGTTTGTCATATTTTTCTTCTGCTTCAAAGTGACCATCAATCTACACAAATGGTTTTGATATGTTTTATATCATCACATTGGAGAATGTTCTTATGGTTGTAGGCTTGATAGGCATGGTGTCAAAATGGAGCTGGGCTAGGAAAAAGGTACTGAAAAGGCTATGTGGAAGAAACAATTTAATATTGTTATGTACCCAGCAACTTGCTTCCTTTCCTTACATGAAATTTACCTCTGGAGGACAGAGAACCTACCAAAAACCCTATGGAGGTCCCATTTTGAGAAATCGAAGGAGACGTCTCTGAGTAGAAAGCCAGAACACAAATTTCTTTTTCACATTATTCATCCCACTTAATGTTATTAGAACCTGTTGAAGAAGGCTCTGGTTTTGCTTTTCTCTGGGCTTTTCATCCACTCTTCCCATTTGCCTTGCTGGAGGTGGAGGCCATTTAGTCTCCAGTTCCAAACCCACAGCACGCACAGCGCACCACACCCCACACATCAGTGTGCAATTTGTGTGTGAGGGGGCACTTTTGTTCTTTCTCAGATTGATTTTTCTTTAATCTGACACAAGATGTGTAGACAGAGAGGACGCAGCTGTTGGAGCAGCACAAAATCAAACACGTGCAGTGATGGAGAACAGCAACGCATCCTGTCTGCTGTCAGGCCTTGGTGCACATTATGTCATGTTTGCTGCTTGCTTCTCTTAGAGGAATTAAAAAAAATATTCAGGGAAGAGCCATTTTTAACATGCTGCCATGAGAAAAAACTGTGCCTGACTCTTCATTGCTATCATGTCTATGAAGCTCCTCATGAATTAGATCACATGTGAAGCCTTTCCTTTCTGTGGGTGGTTTTTTTGTCCCATTTAATAAGGTGCCAAACAATTTGTCCCAATTCTGTAACTGATTTATTTAAATGCCTTGTCTTAACTCCTGAAGGTGGCTAAAATATATAATTCAATCTTATCAGATCCTGTTACTCTGCTTCCTTGTTGACCATATGGTGACAAAGTTCTGAGAAAGGAAATAGATTTAGGAAAGAAACAATGAGAATTGTTCCTGGTTCTGAATGATATATGGGGTTTACTTAGTTCCTACTGTTTCCTGAAAGGGCACTCTGGAGAGTAAATTACTCTGTTAATGGTCTAAAGACGTGTGCCTAAAATAGCTTCTGTCCTACTGTTAATAAATAATCTGCAAACATGTCACACTTCTCAGCTTTTCATTATATTAGGGAGAATGCAGGCTTTTCACAGGGAGAATGCAGGGTGTGCATTTCCTTTTATCTATCTTCCCTGTACACCAAAAAATAGAACTTTTCTCCCATACTCTAATTCAATGAAAATACTTGTGTTGGTCATGTTCATAAGCTTTTATTTTTTAAAAATACTCCAAACCTGTAATCAGTTGTTCCTTAAATTAGCATGGGCGTTTTTGTTGCTTTTTTTATGTGTGTTGTTGTTTGTTTGTTTGTTTTTAATTTATTTTGGTTAGCAAGACTGAGAAGAATTTTAAAAAAAGTTCTCTGGGAGTGAGGTCACAGGACCATCTCGAGCTCTCAGTTCCTGCACCTTACTGAAATGAATTGTTGTATGGGAGCCACATGTCCCCTGGCAAGCACATATTGGGTGAACTAAGATCAAACTGCTGTCACTTTTTGGCTTACAAACAATCCAGAACTTGCTGACACTGAAAAAAAATGAACAGCCTGAAAGGACAAGAAAGGAAATTATCTTGATCTAAGGATGCTTCTCCTTGGAACGTACAGATGACAACATCTTAGAGCTAAAGGGGCTTTTTGACACTGGTGTGGACTGAGTGATGTTCCCCTGTTCCACTGTAGTCCTGACTGTGTAGCTAGTCTAGAAAGATGGGGTTTGGCTTCAAAGAGCTGTTTCATTTCTCTTTTCCTTCATCTCTGGTCATTCCCCTATCACATTCCTGGTTTATTCCCCTTCCACTGTCCCAGCCCTTTGTCAGCAGACCTGGCAGGGAGATGGGACACAGGGATGGCTTCACTTGTTAATGTTCTTTATTCCTGTGCCCCAAGCAAGACACATCCATCCCCTGTGGGGTGTCAGAGTGGGACAAACCACTCTGGGAGGGCCTTGGGGGCTCCGGGTGTTTGGGGTGGTGAATCCCTAGCTGCATTTCCTCCCACATCTCAGGGCTGCACTATACAATGTTCACATGAAAAAAAAGAAGTGTGTTTTCTCACCTTGTAATCCTTCAAAATATTTCTCGTCTGACAGCATTTAGGAGCTGATTGTCTTGAGCATTTTGAGGCACTGGGCACTGATTACTCACTGGTTGCAGTTTGCTTCAAAGTTTCTTAATGGAGACAGAAAACCTTTTATCTGAAGAGACCTGAAAAGTGCTTTGCAAATAGCAATTAACCTCCATGCCATCCAGTCAGCTGTCAGCTGTTAACCTTGTAAGCTCTCTCCTGACTACTTTGCTGTGTGTGTTTGGTGCCAGAACCTTGATTTAACACAGGAGATGATACCATGGTGTTTGTTAAAATCTTTTCTTGACCCAGGGATAAGCTGGACGTTCGGAGGTCATTTTTGTTTGTAATGTAAAGGGGGAAAGGAAAGTTTTGTGGATCCCAGGTGGATTCTGAGTGGAGAAGGGAAATGATAAGTCAGTATTTGGCTTTCCACGCCCCCAGTTTCAGTATATTAAAGGTTTTTTAGGGCTTTGCTGTGCAGAGCTGAGATTGATTGCTGCACTTGAGGCTTGCAAATCTCTAAGGATGCCCTGGCTCAAAACAAGCGTCTCTCCTGGCAAAATATTTTAACCTGACCAATAACTGCTCCTTTTCTCCTTTTGTTTATAATTTAATTACACTGTGAACAGTGGAAACAGGCAGTTGAGAGTTGATCTGATAGCTCAGGTCTCTTCCTGCTCTGCCTTTGAGCAATGAGGTCAGACCTTAAGAACTGCTAGGCTTTGGTCGTGTTTGCTGCCATCCTGTGTTCCACCAAAACCATCAGCTGCACCAGGATAAAATTGGGTTAATCTGTGGCCAGCCAACATGCACATCTCCCTGACGTGCATTTATTAGCTGGAAGGACTGCAATAACTCTCCTGCCTCAGTTTTATTGTCTCTCCAACACTAAAATGCTGTGTCATGTTGAGCAACACTGAGCTTCTCTGCACCTCGGTTTTTCAGTCCCAAAGGAGTGAAACAATATTAACCTGTTGTTCAGGGGTGATGCAAAGGTGAATTACTCTCTGCAAAGTATTTATAGATTCACAGGTGGAAAGTGCTTTTTTTCCTGTCACGACCTTAGCCACAGAATGCCCCAGTTTTTACATCTAATTTAAACAAAAAAGTAGGGGTTTTTTCTGTAGTTCCCAGGCTGCAAGGAAATAGATATTTATGCCATACTAAAATAAATTAACTGGGTATTCAGGTAGTGAAGGTAGACAAGGGATATCCTTGACTCTGGATCTTTAATGTATTTTTATTTTCCTCCGTATTCTAGAGACCTTTTCCTTCACTAAAATTTATAAGAAGAATGAGAATAGTTTGGTGCTGATAGTGGATTTAGGAGAAAGAATAAGTTAAAGTGGAAAGCTGATGCTTCTGAAATGGGAATACTAGAAATCAGGGGAACTTGTACTGCTCAGTGCACTCTGATGTGGGCAATTTAATTACTGCCGAGTGGCAAAGGTGAGAAGAAAAGCTGGTGGTGTTGATGACAGGTTAAATAGCTGGGGATGGCACGGTGCAGTGTTCACAAAAGCCAGCCCTGCTCTAAGAAGCTCCTGCTTTCCTCCAAATATTTAAATGCAGGCTGTAATACTAATGGCTGTTTGTGCTCTGTTCCTGTTGCTGCTTATCCTGCAGGTAAAATACACAAGGTCACTGAGCTGGGCCGTTTGCCAAGGAAGTAAAATTGCAAAATCTTTATTAAAGAAGAGGAAACACTGAGAGCAATGTGTCTCTGGGAATGGATTACATTTTCTTCTAATTACCCAGAAATATGAAAGCTGTGTGCAAGGGAATTACCGCAAGAATTAGCATGAGATTATGCATTCACCCATTTTAAAGGGGGCCAAATTTACAAAGCAGCCGTGATCTACTTATGGATTGGTGCCACCAGGGACTGAACTGCACCACAGTTGTTTGGGGGCTGGATCTGCCGAGGTCTGATTTAGCAGCTTGTCCTCTGTGCTGGGCTCAGCCTAAGAGGGTGAGCAGCATCCTCTGTCAGCAATGAGAGCTGCTGCCTGAGCAGGGCTGCTCCTCCAGGGCTCAAGTAGTCATACACAGCTGGTACAAGCTCATGCCTTCTTCAACAGAGGGAGCCTCTGATGCTCACAAGATGCATATTTTAGAGATTTCTGTTCTGTTCTGTCATACCACTCAGCAGATACCATGAAGGGCTGGTGAGGAATTGGGTGTTCAATATGTGTTAACTGCAATGAGAGAATTGAGATTGCAAACTTACTTAAATAAGATACTTCACTTTAAAAAATCTCAAAATGAAACAAATGCCCACAAATTTCACTTTCTACTTGTTTTCAAGGGGTGGCAATGAGCTATTGCTTCAAGATTTTTTAAAAATCATTATGTCCTTGTTAATTTTTGGTATTTTCTGTAAATAAATAGTGCAGGAACTCAGGAGCAGACAAGTTTGCAGACATCACCTGGTACCACTGTCACTCACTAGCCTCTCATCAGTATCAGCCTCTCATCAGTATTTTTTTTTTTTTTCTGTAGGTGCAGATATGCTTTGATTTTGCCATTCTTGTAAGGACTTTGTGTCAGCAGGAGGCCCTCAGAGGGAACATTCTTCTCCCAGCCTCACTGGAGTTTGCTCTCTCTCTTCCTTGGGATGCTCGTCTCGGAACACAGCTGCAGTTAGGTGGAAAATAGTTCTCTCTGCACAGATATTCATGAATTAAATCTTGCATATGCAATAACAAATTTTAACTTCTAGACAGGGTATTTCATTCCCCAGGGTTTCATAACCCTGTAGCACAGGTGCGAGAATTGGTTCATTTCTTAGGGAAATTTAGTCACCTCAGGGAAACATTATGTGTTACCTGCTAAATCCATCTATCCAGTTTCTTATTCTGAGCTGACTCTGGGCTTTGCAAATGCACAAGCATTTCCTTCCTGTGTAGCTTTACATTATCCATTGAAAATGAATTATGCCTTCAACCCTCTAATTCACTTACTCTATTTCCAAAGTTGCCTTATTGAATATTATGATCTTCTGTACGTTCATGTTTTAATTTGCATTTGATTAAGATCCCCAGACCTTGCAGACTGACCTTGATCATCCTTGGAAGCAGAAAAAAAAAATTGCAACCACAAAAGGACAGCAGTACAAAAACACATCCATGTATGTGTATTAAAACTTAAGCTGTGGGGTTTTTTAAATCATTGGAAGAAGAAAAAGGTCTCCATGTTTTAACATAAACAACTTATGTAGCTTGTTTTATAATGTGTTCCCATTATATTAGCCCTAGTGGAGTCAAGCACAACTTTTCCCTTCTAAAAGGGAAAATGTGGTCACAGTTTTACTGGTGATGGCAAAATAACAGTGCTTCAATGCTTACTGGTGATGTTAATATTCCCAGAGTCACAACAGAGTATGGGAAGAACTGAGCAGTTTGTTTGGACTGCAAGCAACCTTTTCCCTCCATTTTTCCAAATGCAAGTGCTCTGTCCATGGTATTGCAATACTTGTGGTGAGCAAATGTAACTGTCCACAAAGTGAAACAAATAAACAAATTTATTCCTCGAGGACTGTAGGACTGCCAGCTAAGATTTTCCTGAGCACTTTCCAGCCCAAATAACATCACCTGCTCATGAGGTAAGTACACCTGTGTGGCATTCATCCAGGGTTTTCTCACTCCATGAGTTGCCTGTGATCAGATTGTGATTTAAGAACCTATGTTTTTTATGGATTGCTGCTTGTCCAAAATTGCCAGGCAACTGTGTTTGAGCAAGTTTCAAAGTTCTGCTTGTAAAAGAATTCTGTGATTTCTTATTCACATAGCAGGTCTGAATTCCCCTATGCCTTCAACATTAATTCAGTCAACCATTCCTTATGACTTATTTCTTTACTCTTCCTGCACAGCTTTTCTAAACTGCAGGTGAGCTTTCTTCTCTAGATAAAATAATTTCAGTTTTAAAATGAAGCCCAACATGGATCTTGTTTTTTGCTTTTTGTTTAAATACAGCCTGGCTGGTATAAACACTTGCAGAACACACAGAGTAACAAATGTTGGATCAAAACATAGGTCAGAACACATGCAAGCAATGCTGGATACATTTCCTTCTGCAAAGACTGAGGTGGATTTGGGCCTGCCAAGGCACAAAAAGAAATGAAAAAAAAAATCAACAGAATTTGTTCCCCCTGCAGAGGATGGATATCTGCGTATATAATTCTTGGAGAAAACCCAGCTCCACACAAAAGCCCAAGTTCTTTCTTTCTTTCTTTCATGGTCTTTTTCTAACAACTAAAAAATAACTAAACTGTGCCATCCATCCCAGACAATGGATAAACAACAGCTTTCCCTGAGATGAACCTCTTTGGCTTGATGACTGAACACAGATTTTGAGATCCTGCAATGGCAGGAACACATCAATTCTTTGCTTGCTCATGGTTATTGATTTATCAGAAATTTATTTCAGGAGGATGAAAGACTTGCTATTTTTTTTCTGTCTCTTGCAGACACGTGGCTGAGACAGGTTATAGATGGATTATGGGAGGATTATGGAAAAGATGAGTTGTTTGGCTCCATTTTGACACCTTGCTGTGCTTTTTATTAAAACATATTTCTAATAAAATGCAAAGAGGCATTTACATCAGCTTAGAGTTTGACCCAGGGACCTTGTAGCTTTTTGTGGAGACACTGCCCTCATATAAATAGCTGTTTGTTCGTGCTCTTGCTCTATTCATTATGGTTGAAGTCTGAGCTCATGTCTGTTTCTGAACGCACAAAAAGTCTATAAATTCAGAGAAGCTTGAGTCATTCCTGAGTTTCATTAAATCAGATGTTACATTATGATAAGCCTGGACAATATGAATGTTAGCTTTTTAAGATCCTATCTCAAGAAGAAAAGACTCTCTAGCTATTTTGAGCTTTGCAATTAACCACAAATGTAAATCCTCACTGTTAAAGAAAATACAATGTATCCCATTACCAAAAAGCAGCAAATGGGATTTAGCTTGTGTTAGAGAAGACATGCTGTCGTTTTTGTTTTTCATTACCAGAATAATTGTAGCAGATTTATTTAACCAATCATTCATCAGCTAGTTTACAAAAGCTCCTGGGGCTGCTGCAGTTGTTGGACAGTTGACAGAATTATTTAGCTGATAAATACAAAAGATAATTTGATTCAAGTACGATTTCTGTGGGGCTGAGAAAAACACAGCAGTTGTTTTGTCTCCCTTTGGATCCAAAGAGGATGCAGAATTAGATCTTGGAATACGAGTTGGTTTCACAGTTGGCCTCTGGAAATATCCTGTTCTTTTAAAAATAATTTTAGTCATTAGTTCTGTTTGTAATTAAATAAATATAGCTACATTTTGCACTAATCATGCCCTCAGTCCAATGAAGCACTTAACAGGTGTATGACTCTAGAAGGTGAATAATCATGCTGGCTCGGTCTGTGCATAACAGCTTGGTTCATCAAAACACAATAAGTGCTTTAGTCTCACTAGAAGCAGTAAGTTTTAGGTGTGTGCTTGAAATTAAGCATGTGTTCAATTGCTTTGCCTGGCTGGTGATGAAAAATAGCCTGTTAAATCAGCTGCACGTTGGAAAGCTTTACTGGATCCAGGGCTGTTGGAGTAAGGCTTGGAGAGCACTTATTTATAATTTACTCTGTGGTACAAATGACCTGATACAAGTGCTGCAATTTACTGTTGGGGCTGATTGTTGTGGCACTTGGCGTCCTCAGTAAGATTTTTGCTTGTGGACCTCATGAATTAGAAAGAGGCAAAAAGATTGGTCAGGAATCTGGAAAATGTGAGAAATGATCAGGTGAGGAGTCCCTGCCAAGGGAGGTGTCCAAGAGCAGGACAGTGCCCCATGGGTGACAACTAAAATCAGCCCTGCTCTGGGGAGATCTGAGACTTTGGCTTTTGATTCCTGAATCCAGAAGAAAGTTTTACTGATGAATATCTGAACAGTTCCCATGTCAGTGGTTTTATCATTAAACAAAGAGTGTAAATATTTCTGATCTCTTTTCTCCCTTTTTTACAAAGGAAATCTCACTGGAAATAAATTAAATGTGACACGAGCAGTGTGTAGACTGATTTTCTTAGCCAGGCAAATGTTTAATATTTATTTTATTTGTCTTGTCGGAATTTTACCTCCCAATTGCAGAGGTAATCTGTTTTACACGGATTAAAATTAAAATTTATACTGACATGATTTCCTGACAAGAGTCAAACAACTCAGGGCCATAATAATACTGCAAAGTACTACTATTTTTTTTTTCTTCTCAAAAAACCACACTTCCCAAATGAGTTGGAATGTGCTGAATAGAAGAAAATGGTGCAAAATAATTTCCTTTTATAAAGATGCTCTTTGTGAAGGGGATCTGACAGACATAATCTATTCTAGTGAAGTGTGTAATGAAAAATCCTTCTCTTAAAAATCTCAAGCTCTTACCTGGACTTTGAATTCTCAAGTTGCCTGTGTATTAAACCTCTTTATTTAGCAAGGAGACAACAAGTGTCACATTTTCATGTAGAAATCAGCCATGGAAATCTACCAAGGCTATGGCAGAGGTAGAGCCAAAAGATCTGTTGTCATTCACCCAGTGAATATTTTTCATTGCTGCGTTAACAAAGACCTAAGAAAACCATTCCAGGTTTTCCATGCCTCCCTCCCTGCTCAGAGCAGAGATTTAATTACCTATAATATCTTCCTTTGGCCTCTACATGTTTTCCTCTGCAAGATCTGCTATTTGTCCAGCTCCAAGCCAAACTTATATTCCAGCATTTCACCATTTGGGACCAAGAATTATTATTTTGTTTAGTTTTGGATTTTTTTTCTTCTCCCTTCTCCTTTCCTCCCTGATGAGATGGAAGAGCCAGTGGTCTGCAATCCAAGACACCAATATTTCCTAGGCTGGCTTACATTAGTACATCATTATTATTATCATTATTATGCTCCCCCTCTCCCCCTCCCCCTTATTAATTTATTTATTTTATTGCCGGTGTTAAATGGTTTTGTCAAAAGCAACTCTTTACAGACCATTAATGCCAGAGCAGATGATTGTTTTCCACCAGCCCTCATGAATAATTCAAGCTGCCAGCTCACAGCCCCATCCTCAGCACCCAGGGCTCTTCTGAGGAATCAGGGTTATTAAAGGTAGCAGTCGTGATGAGTCTCATCTCTGGGCAGGATGTGCTCATTATTCCTCAGGAGCAACTCTGTCTTCAAGTAAATCAGACAGTGCTGAGGCTCCCTCCACCTGCTGCTTTCCTCTCCCCCTTCTGCTGCTTCTGATGATGTTAGAGCTTTTGGGTTTCTCTTGTACAGTTGAGAAATGTGATAAATACTTTGGGACAAGTGGAAGGAAGATGGTGAGAGGAGTGCTCAACAAGCAAGCTGCTTTTCTTTCCCCGCACCCTGTTCCTCTTTCTAAACTCATTTATTTCTCCAGTTCTCATGCTCCTTGCATGCTGGCTCTCTGCAAGCACTTGAATGAACATGTTTATTGGCAGAAATATTCTGGGATTTGGGAATGATAAGACTGGAATATTAAAGCAATAAAAACTGTATACATATTCATATACCAGGAACTTGATTATTAATTCTGATAATCTGTTCTCAGCTGTGTTTACAATGGTGGTGAAATCTTATAAGTAAATTGTGAGGTTAGTTCTGAAGCTGGCAATTGGTCCTACTCATGCCAATCACAGAAGAGAACTGGGAAAACACTTGGAAATCAGCCTATTCTCTTGGATTCACCAGTATTCAAAACAGGCACAAAACATATAGGCTCTCCAAAATGGTATTAATATCATAGTGTGGTAATAATACCATGTTTTTTTGTTTTCTTTGCCTTGAAAGATGATTTCATATTAGATATTCTGAGGTTTTGTGAATATATTTGTATAAAAATACAGTAACAGGCCCTAGACTTATGCACAGCTGAGCTGCAGGTGGCTTATAGTCCAGCCAAATGCTTGCAATTTTAGCAGGCAAGTGGAGTTTAGTCCCCCTCAAGTCCTGAGGGAAGTTGTTGCTCTGGGCTCTTTGGATGATAAACAGTGCATTTCTATTATAATGTGTATGGCATAATTACCAATGGCATGATATGGTTCTATTGGTTACTGGAATGGACTGAAAAGATGGAAATTTTTTCTATACATTTGTGATGCTTGTGCACTACTTTTTGATTTTTTTTTTTTTTTTTTTTTTAAATGAATGTGGATTGTTTAAAAAAGCCCCAAAACCCTCCATTATTCGTGCATTTTCTGAAAAGCCTTTCAAACACTGGGAAATACCAAAGGCAGTATTACACAAGGAGCCAACTAAAGGAAGAAATCTTCAATAGCTGACCATAAATTTTCCAGTTAAACCCATATTTTTCTCAACTTCCCAACCTACTTAGAATGAATACATTGCCCCTGGGGACTGGTACAATGCCTGCCACTGATCACATCTCCTTCATCAACTCTGTTCTGGGGATGAGGAAGGACTGGTGTCCTTTCACACCCTTCTGAGAAAGCTAAATGTCTCCTTTCCCTCAATCTATTCAGTTTATTGAAGAGGAGGTTAAGAGGTGATTTGATCCACTAACAGATAGTAGACAGCTCCATTAATCTCCAGGTGGGAAGGAAAGCATGGAAGGAGATCCAGGGGTAGGAAGGTAAAGCTGCCTCAAGTCGAGCTCTGCTGTTTTTGACATTGAAGTTAGCTAACAACTCACCCAGGTCCGCTTGTGGATTCTCCCTTCTTTGTGTAAAATACACTGTCTTGAGCAGCAGCTCTGACTTCAGTAAAGAAATGCCAGGGTGGAGTTTGCTGACTTCTGTTCTGCCGGGGAACAAGAGAACAGAGGGCTGGAGAGGGACTTTTCACCAGGACATTTGGAGGTGGGACAAGGGGGGAGTGGTCTTAAGCTGGAACAGGGTAATTTAGACCAAAAATTAGGAAGAAATTCTTTACTGTGAGGGTGGTGAGGCACTGGACCAGGTTGTCCAGAGAGATCATGGCTGTTATCAATGGAGGTGTTCAAGGCCGGGTTGAATGGGGCTCTGAGCAACCTGTGATAGTGGAAGGTGTCTCTGCCCGTGGAAGGGGGCTGAAACAAGATGATTTTTTAGGCTCCCTCCAACCCAAACCATTCCATGACTCTGGCCTCAGAATCTATGAAGGGTGATAGAAACCCCCACACTCACCCATCTCCCAAGTTTTCACTACTTAAACCTGAGGGAAAAGACAAGGAATTATGATATTGTGTGTCCAAAGAACAACAAACACAATATACCCCTATAACTTTAATTCAAAATATAAACATGAACCTAAAATATCTCTGTTTGCTTATCCTTATGATTCAGACCTCTGCAAGAAAGTAGAGAGCATTTTTGTTATGGTCTTGTTCTGTAATTTTCAGGCTGTGATGCTGTTTCATTTGTCTTAGGAGGGGGCATTGGGGAGCCACGTTAATGAAAGCAGAACTCCTTGCATGAATGCAATAGTTTTTTGTTTTCTTTCTTGTGAGCAGGACCAGCACTGCCTGTTGTTAATTTTCCTGTTGGTTCCGCTGCAGCAGAAAGTGTGGCTGATAACTGCTTATATAAAATCTTCTTTAATTATTTTTCCCCCTTCCAAGATAAACTGAGGCCTGAGTAGGAGGAGGCCACAGAAACAATTCAACCACTGTTCCACAAAGGTTCAACTCTTGCTTCTTTGCTGAGCATCTCAATGAGTAGGTGCCATTCAAGCCCATATTCCTAATTACTAGGGCTTTATGTACAAGGCTTATAAAGTAGCCAGAACTTGGAAGACAGGTTTTATTGATATGGATCTGCCCAACAAGCAGGTTGGGAACACATATGGGAAATACTTCATTTCTCTTTCTAATCCCCCCAGGCTCCTGTTTCCTGAAAAAAAAAAACCACCTTCAGATTCTTTGTTTGATACCTGTGACACAGCCGACTGCTCTTTCCCCTTCAAAGCATGCAGGGCAGGGCACTTATTTCAGTGGTGTTATTCTGCACTGTGTCATGTTTTTAATGAAATTGGTTAGTAGGAGGTGACTGAGGCTTCACCCTCCCCAGGCAGCCCCAGATAATCCTCTTTGGTTTTGATGTCTGTTTTTCTTGAGTACTAAACAAGTTGTTATGCTCCTCAAAATGGAGTCTCTGCATATTCTGATTCATTTCAAGGTCACCTGGAGGATATTTGCAGCAGCATTTGATGGAGATTATGCTCTAAAGGCAGGACTGAAGAGCAGTTGATAAGGGTTGAAAAACATTAAATTTTTTCACTTGCTAAAAGCATAAAATCACAAGGTTAAACTTGATTGTGTTCTGTTAACTCGGGACAATGCTTCTGCACAAATGTCAAGTGATGTGAATATTAATAAACCTTTACTTTAGGAGTATTTTCATCCTCAAAGTGCCTTTTTGTGATAACAAATGAAAGTATTTGTAAACTCTGGTAGCTGGGAATGATGGGCAGATTACAAAGCAGCAGTTTGTGTAAGAAAAAACCACAAAAACTATAAAGCTTGAATTTTAATTTTCAAGATTAAGTGCCTTAGAGGGCTTTCATGCCTCAGACTTTGGCCATCTAACACAGTGAGAATCAATCCTTCTCTGTAATATCTCTGATTAGAACTTCAGGAGTGTAGGTACTAATGAACAAAAAATGGCACGTGCAGGAAGAGCAGTATTTTAGTGTTTGGGCTTTCTTGTAAGATTTTTAATCTTTGAAATATTCATAAAAAATAGCTGTAATTCTTTAAAATATGTTAGTTGTTGTAATACTTGCATTCTCACTGTCAGTTGCCCAGGAGTTGTATCCACCTCCTAAGATCCACCTTCATCCATACTTATTCCATGCTGTGCTTTTGAACATGTACTGATTTGTCTTAGCCTGTTATAGGCAAAAAAGATTAATCGAAACAGTTCAAATGTAGGCTGAGATTTAAACTAGAAATATCCTCAAAAGCTGGGATTTTCAGGTCTATTTTCTCCTTCTGAAAAGCCCATCAGTGCTGCTGATGAGGATCATGTGAAGTTGGTGTGAAAAAATTGTGGAAAGCCTCAGTTTGTCCCAACCAAGTCCTTGGTGTAAACCTGGGGAGATTTATGGTTTCAAGATGAAATCAGGTAATGCTGAAATTCTCTTGGGGTTTCAATACCAGGTGAAATATGTTGTTTATTCTTAGGTTTTCCTTTGAACTTGGTGTTTGAACTCCTAAAAAGAGATTATTTTGGGGGGTGCAAATTACTGCCAGATGGCAAAGGATAAGTGTCTGACAACTCTTCCATCCTGTAAACATTTAGTCTAGGTGAGGTTCTGGAATTGGAGGGTGGAAAAGACTGCAGGGAGGGCTGGAACTTTACATGACATTCCCGTCATTGTTTCTCGAGATGGCTGAACTGGCTCAGGCTACCAAAGGGTTGATGAAAACTAAGAACATTCAGAAAATAAATAGTGTTTGATTTATTTCACAGAAAAGTGCCAAGAGTTGCAACCC
Source organism: Passer montanus (assembly GCF_014805655.1). Lineage (NCBI taxonomy): Eukaryota > Metazoa > Chordata > Aves > Passeriformes > Passeridae > Passer > Passer montanus. The sequence continues at coordinate 12,549,044 of NW_024369929.1, forward strand.
GCACTGCTTTGCTCTGTGAAATGTTATGTGGCAACAAGTTCCACTCCAAAAATAAAGATTTGTGTAGAAATGTGCTCTTTTAAAATATTTTAAATCTGCGGCTTGGTAAATTTAAGGGTCTTTAGCCACACTTGTTCCTAGAAAACGTCACAATTAGTGAAAATACAAGGACAGAACAGACTCAAGATGTTCTCTGTCGAGCATGGAACAGAACTTAATCCAGCTGTTTGAGTTGTGTGAGTTTGGGGCTGTGCTTAATTTTATTAGTGTTAAATGCTTGTGAGTCTGCTGTCATTAAATGCTCACACTGGAACTGCCTTTATGGAACAGATTAGACCTTAAGATTTCTCTTTTTTTTTCCAAGTTATGAAGCATGAAAATGAGGAAGAAAAGGAAAAATCAGTGATTTCTCATTTTTCTGTGCCACAGTCTTCCTCTCTGCATAGTTTTCCAGTGAATCATTTGCCTTTTTTGTGTCTACACAATTATAGAAATCCTGTGAAGGTCCTAGGTGAAATTATTTTAGTGTAATAGATGTTTGGAACATTTTTGTGGAGTTCAGTCCCTTTTATGTCAAACTAGGCAGCACCTATTAAGCTCCAAAGCTTATTCCAGCTGGACTTCTTCACTAGGTTGTCTGGCTTGCTGGAACAGAAGATGCTTTAGATAAGTGCACAAGTCCAGAAGTAAAAAGCATTGCAACATCCAAAAAAAAAAAAAAAGTTCTCAAACTTCATGTTTCTGACCTGACTGGAAAGGTATCTCGTGGAAACCTGGACTGGGTTATTGGTTGGATTCAGTTCAGCAGATGTGCACAGCTCTTCTTCACCTGCCATCTGAACTAGTGCTTTCAAGGACTCTGATTAATCTCCCTTGCTAGACTGCTGCCTGAAGGAAAAGCCTTGGATGAAAATCCCTAGAGTCTGAACAGCAATGAAAAATACATATCAGTCCAGATACTTCTTCCACAATAACTCTATATTTTTTTCTGCACATAAAGACAATTCTAGACACACACACACATACACATCCATTTTCCATTTACAATTTCAACATGAACTCCAACACCATGGGAACATTATCTCTTTTTTTTATTGTATGTAACACTGATGTACAAGACGTGACCAATGTGGTTCCATCTGAATCATGGTGCAGCTTAAACAATAAAAAATTTGGGCCACCTGCCACGAAAAACTTCAGCTTGTGGCTTGACTGCTGGGGAGAAATTTCACAGGTCCCATGGAAAGCAAAGCATGAAAATATACTGTGGGACTGCAGCAGCTTTTTGGGGGGAGAATGTGCCTTGCAAAGTCAGAGCTGCAGAGAGTATTTCATGTCTTTGGCAAATGTGGTGTGCAGGATCTGAACCATTAATCAAACTCTGACAGCCGGCTCGGGGAAGCAGAGTGTCAGATGGAGGAGGGCTTGCAGAGCCCCATCCAAATGGCATCTGGGGGAAAAGAAGAGGGGGAAAAAAACAATGAAAGGAATGTTTATGGTGCTGGAATGATTTTACTTACATTTATTTTAAAGGTTTGGAAATTTATATTGATCTGAGTAGGAGCTGGTGCTGGGGGGAGTTAAATCAGCGTTCCCTGTTGCCCTGTCAGGTTTGATTTATGCTGGGCATTTGACAACCACTCAGTTCAGAAACCTTTCAGAACCTTCTTTTCAACTTCCTAAGCAAAGCAAATCAGCTTTTTGAAAAAAAAAAAAAAAATAGCCCACCCCGAATCAATGACAAAAAACCCCTTATCCTGAACTAAATTTAGAGATTTCTGCACATCTGGTGATGCTAATGTCTCTGTGATGAGTGTCCAGATGTCTACTTAGAGAAGGTGGAAGTGTATTCAGCTTGTTTATGTATAGTATTTGCTGACTTCAATTTTGGCAATCTGTGTAATAGCTGCTTTTGTCAAAATAACATGGCTTTGTCTCTCCAGTTTCCCCTCTTTTTAAATGTTCTCTCTATCATGGAATTGAAATGTTGCATAAGGAAAGAAAGATTCTTTTATTACATTTATTATATATGAAAATTAAAAATATAATCTGGTTTATTGCCTTTATGAATTTATGTATATGTTGGAAAATGCAGAGTTGACCCTTTTGAAGTGCATGTTTTTTCTGCTCCATTTCTTTTGGGAGAAGTCCATCCTTGGTTTTCCCACTGAGGAGAGGTACATGTAGTCACTGATGTGAGAAAAGAGGTTTGAAATCTTGTGGTGCTACTGGAAATTAACAGAAAGTCATTAGCATCACTGGGGTTTTGTTTAATTTTCAGCAATGCCACAGAGGCCGGCTGATCATCAGTAATATTTACATAGCTCTGCTGGAGATCCACAGCTAAGAAATGTCCTGAGGTTTCGGGTGGGTTTTTTTTTCTATTTTTTTTTCTTTTTTTTTCTTCTTTCTTCTGATTTACTACTGATTGCCTTCTATCACCAAAAATATTGCTTACCTCTTGCCCATCTAAGATACATTCTATATATCTAGAGACATATATCATTAGTATTGGGATTGTTTATCAGAACTGCTTTTAGCATGTTCCCAATATGCAGGCACATGCAATACTCACAGAGAGCATTTGTTAGGGAAATGAAACTGTTGTGTGTGTTTTGGGATGGGATCCTCAGGGAAGACCTGTTGGACAGTACCACGAGGTGCCTTCTCTGAAGCTGAGTTCATGGATGTTACACTTAGCAGTTGCATTTTACAACCTGCTTTGAAATCCCTTTCCAGGACAGAATGGTCTAAAATCCACCAATTTGGTGGTACAACAGCTGCAGTGACATGAGTACAGTGAAAGGACTTGCCATGGACATTCAACCCTTTTAAAAACCTTTGGAGAATTTTGTGGGCTTGGTTTGTAGTTGGAGTTTTCAGTTCCACGTGTGCAGTGTGGAAGCCTGTTGCCATGAGTCACAGTCATTATCCTAAGGGCAGAACTGGAAAATTGCAGTACAATCTGCAGCCCTGCTGCAGATACAGAGACTGCAACCAGGCTGGTGCTTCTCTGGAAAAACTGGCTGGAAGATGGGAAAAAAAAATCCTTTAGACATCAACCATTTCTATTCCCTAAGGAAATGAGCTCCTGTTGGTAAAACAACAGTAGAATATAAGATGTATAGAAAAATCTTTAAGAGATTAGACAAGCTAAACTCTCTCACAGACTATCTTTAAAACAAAGACAAAAGAGGGAAAAATAGAAAAAAGAAAAAAAAAGAGGCTGAACTTCCAGTTACCTCTTGTGTGAAAAACAGCCAAGTTAGCCAAGTCAACAGTGAACTCTGTCTGCTCTTCCCCTGCTGAAAAATTCAGGCTTGTGTCAGGGATGTTTCTGGAGTGCAGTGCCTGTGCAGAGGGTTGCACGGGCAGGTAACACAATCCCTCAGCTACAACGGGCTCTTCCTTCCAAGGCATTTTAATTTTTACAGCTCAAGTGCTCCAAGGGTGCCAAAATAATCAGGGCTTTGCATTTCATGTTCTTGCCATATACGGCCTGGGATCTGATTGCTAATCCCTCAAGGTGGCAGTAGCTTAATTAAAGCTATGTATTGGAGAGGAGATAATTGTAATGTCCTTTGAGTGGCTGCTCCTAATTTACGCCGTGTACAGCCTGATACAGTCATCTATAATGTATCAAAGGTCCACGCTAGATTTTAATGTAAAGCTGTGTAAGATAAATGAACGGTACATGTGGCAGGTGCTCAGTACATGCATTTAGATTAAGCCCTGCTCATTGAGGTGGTGATTAGATGAGTTATGTCAGGGAATTGTAACTGCTTCAGTGGATGAGGAAAAGGTTGTTTCGAAGAGCTCATTTTAACAGTGTAGCTGGCACATAATTCAGATATCAAACAATAAATGAGAGCAGGAATGGTGCAGAGTGCAGGTGCTGAGCCCCGTGGACAATGCACACACAGATAGAACTTCCAGGACAGCTAAAAAGCTGTCTGAGTAATGCTCTCTCTGATTAGCTTTAAATACCTGGTAAAAATATTTAAATACATTAAAAGTGAGCTGGGAGTGTTGTTTGCTCAGAAATGAGGGCTCAGTCATAGTTCACTTGCTCTCCCTGTGTCTCTGTAGATGCAGGAGCATGGGGGTCAAATCCATCAGAGCAAAGGTGGGAGCACAAGGCTTGTTTTCCTCAGACAGTTTTATTAGCAGGAGAATCATTGTGTTTATCAAACTGGCAGAGCTTCTGAAAGAGATATCTGGGATTTGCTTTTTCAGCACTGCAGCAAGATCATACAGAAAATATCCACTGATGGGTTGATTAACTCTCCAGTAATATATGAGAGATCTTTGTGTGTGCCGTTTCTCCATCTGGGCTGGGACAAGCACTGGGTCAGAGGATTTGGTGGGCACTAATAGTCCATGCCTTTCTCTGTACACCATGGGGCTGGCAAGGATGAGGCAGCTCTGAAGAGCAGAGAACTTGAGGGCAGAGAGAGGGCTCATAGCAAGGATTCCTAAAGGGAAAATAGGCTGAAAGTGGAATGAGAGCTGTGCATGTGTAATGAGCAGCTGTTTAGATCTGTTCACCATGTACTTTTGTTTCATATCCTCAAAGAAAACAGTACTGCCTGGAAATAGCAGGCTCTGGCACTTGCTGCCCTCTGTGCCTGTGAACACACTCAAAATGTCAGCAATGTGCTGCTAGGTGTTCACAGCAGCCTCTCTTACCAGAACCTGGTTCTTGAAGGTTTTATTTTTCTCAGCAAGTACAATAACATGCTGTGAGGTTTTGCAGCCACTCTTGCTGCATTAGCCACTTTCACCTTTGTCTTTTCTCTTAAAGGTCAGTTGAGATCACAGCCCCTGTTAAGCCAAGCACAGGACAAGAAAAGGCAGAGTGAGGTGTAATTCTGCAGGGTGACTCTCAGCAGGTAAAACTGGAGCCAGGTTGTGCTGTGAGGACCCAAGCTTTAAATCAAATGTACATGACAGGGAATATGCTTCCAGATTCTTCTGGTCAGGGATGAAAACTCACAGAAAACACCCTCTAATAAGTTAATATTACTGGGTGCATCTGTGTGTGATGAGAGCCATGAAATCCTGGAGGGTCCCAGCATGTTCCCACCTTCACATCAGCAATGCCTACTCTGTCTCACACTGTGCACTCTATTAAACCTCACAGGCAAGACAAATACCCTGTGACAAGTGACCAATCTTCCATGTCTTGCTCCAACCTCAGGAAACAGAAGGCTCCCCTCAGCCAGGGCTCCTGGAAGGAGCATTGGAGTGGTTGTGTTCCCTTCCTGTTACACGAAGGCTTAGCAAACCGTGCCATAAAAGACATAACATTCAATTGACCTTTTGCTTATCTATAAACGTAAAATGAGCTGCAGAGACCCCGATTCACCGAGGAGCCGTTTCTGAGGAATTTATTTCCTTCTGCCAGCCATAAAAATAAATTGCTCCCCACAAAGAATAGGCTTAAAAAATAGCACTGCTCGCCTATAATAAGATTATTATGAAGGAGATGTTTTTCCCTAGGCAATCACAGCCAGCCGATGTGTTATCAAATTTTTATCTTGTCAAATTGCTAGGCACTGGTTAGTGTTCTAGGGAGATTTTGTGTGTTAAGCTGGCCTTCTGTAACCTTCTAGGGCCTGAGTACCTAAAAGTGGCTGGATTCAGGGATTGGCTTCTATTCTTTGAAGAATGGATTATTCTTTTTTGCTTCTGTCCTACTTTTAAGTCAGATTTGTGGAGCAAATCTTTACACAAAGCATTCAAAGAATGAAAAAGTAATTCTTACATGTCATATCAGTCTATTTGGACAAAGCCAGGCAAAACTGTTCTGAAAGGCAATGGGAGGATCAGGCAGTAAGTCAGGATTTATCCAGCCCATTTCTCTTTATGGAGCCCAGGACAATGAGGCTGGCTATCAATCTTGCTAGGACTGTAACTGGAGAATTTGGCTCACTCACTACCAACCTTTCATTCTGCTTTTTCAATGAAATTCATAGTGGAAAACACTCCTCCTAACAACAAAGACTCCTGAAAGGCCAACGCATTGGGCCTCTGTGATTAGGAGCCAAGTACTATCAGGATTAGGTTTTTTTGTGTTCATTTGTGTCCTGATGTGTCATGTACTGACGGAGATGCTGGGCAGGGGGCTGGAGAATCCTAGAGTCAGAGAATGGGCTCACTTTTTGGTGCTGTTATGTCCTGTTCTCTCTCCCTTTGCACTCCCAGCACTTCAGCCAGATCAGATTCAGTCTCAGCCTTTCTACAGGCCAGGTTTTCCACCCAGATACCCCTTGGTACACAAACACCACATCCAGCATCTCAGTGGGACGTGTCACATCTTGGTGGCTGTTCCTCTGATGGGCAAAGGGAAATGCAAGAACTGGGGAGTTGAGGTGATGTGTTTGCCTTGGGAGCCAACGTGCTTTGGTGCAGCTCTGTGTGGGGCCTCCTTTTGCTCCTATCGTGACAGTGGAGCACTAAAGGAAATATATTTACTTTAGATCTAGGCCATCACTTTATGCTTTCTGAGTATTTATTGTTTGCAAATGTGTTGGGAGTTAAAATCACTATGTAATGGTGATTAATCTACTATATTGTGAAAGTTCAAAATAGCCTTCTCTGTTTTCACGTGTTACTAATTAGGAAACAGTGGATTAGTAAAATCTGCATGAAATGTGTATTTAGAACCATGATTTTAAATTGTTCCTTGGTTTCTCAGCTCCTACATATCTATTTCAGGATAAATAGTGCAAACCTCATTTCTTTTCCAATGGCCCCTGAAACTACGGACTACCCATGGTGCTGTGTCTCATGGTAGCACTATATATATATATATGTATACACACACACATATGTATGTATATTTATGTATTTGGGTGTGTATAAATGCACGTAAAATTCAGATCTGTTTCTAGAGGGACTGAGTTTTATAATTCTCTCCAAGATGAGCATCTTGGAAAGCCCCATGTTGGGGTCAGGAGGGCCCTGGGTGCTCTGAAATGAGCCTTTGACAAGTGTTTGGGGAGCTGGCTGTGATTTTAACAACCAGTTTGACTACACTGCCTCCAACAGATCTGGGTGAGGGGCCTGTATTTGGCAGGAAAGCTTTATAGTGGCATGGTTTAACCTGGTGAGATGCTGAAGTAATTTTCCTATTAGGAATCTGGCTTTGCTTTGCATGAGCACAGCATGTCTGCACTTGGGGTTTCTGATGGGAGTGTTCTTAATATAGACCAAAGCTCATGCAGATCGATGTCTCCACAGTTAACCACTTACTTTTATCAGAGTGATGCTGAAAGAGCAGGTCCTGTTGCTTTTAAATCACTCCTGAGTTCACACTGAAGAAATAAAATCAGTCTCAAAACAAAAGATGACTAAAAGATCTGTGTTTGCTGCTAAATGGGGTCACCTCAGTCTGGGTATTGGAGAGGGAATTGTGATCAGCTGGTGCTTTCCTCAGTGTCACTCTCTTGCTTGTGCATATTCAGCTCCAAAGGGATCAAAACCAGCTTAAACTCCTCTGCACAAGGATTCTTTTGCTCCCCTCTGTATTGATGGATCTAAGAGTGACACAGAGCTGTGCAAATGGGCTGTGATAGAATGAGGATCTGCTCGGGGGTGACCACAAATCCAGCTCCTTTCCTGCCTTCACATCTCTCCCTCCTCCCCTCCTGTGGTAAATAGCCTCTAAAACAAACACACATTTTTAAGCATTATGTCACTTCTGGGCAGCAGCCAGGGGATAAGATTAGCACTATTGTCATCAGAAAGAGCAAGGGCTGTCTCTTTGATGAATGATATTGGATCCTCAGGATTTGTTATTTTTTTATTTAATGTGCCTGTGTATTTTTGGATATGAATGTCCCCAGATAGCCTCAGGATAGGGGGACAGGGAAAGGAGAGGGGTGAAGAGAGAGTGATAAGGGAGCTTTGCTGTAGCCCATTTTCTCATGTCTTCATCTTTGTGAGGGAAAAAACCCCAAGGTATGAACACAGGCCCCTTGCCCAGCTGGGTTATTCTTGAACTCTCTGTGCCACAAGAAAGACCAAAATATATTGAACAGTCAACATCACTTGGCTCATCACTCTTTTCTCTCCCCTTGTGAATTTTTCATCCTTATTTAGCTGCCTGGCTCTTTGGAATACCAAAGGTAACGTCAGTCCTGACAAACTGGGAATCATGACATTTTGAGCTGGGCAGCTGCTGGTGAGAGGCCACATGAGCCCAAGGTGCCTGAAGCCCCAAATCTTTTCTTTCTCCCTCCCTTTGTCTGATTTTCCTCTGTCCTTTTCTTTCCAGCCTCTGCTGCAACCCCTGGGACAGGATGCCCATTTTGTGTTCTGTGTACTGCCATTTCTCACAACTGGGAGATGTCAGGTTTGGAGAAAGCAAGTAATGGCATTCACATATCCAAAGACTTCCTCTTACCAATGTCAAGATGCCCCTTCAAAAAGGAGTAGGGAAAACAAATGAAAACAAATTCTATTTTCTGGAGATATAAATCATCTGTAGCTGAACTTGGTGCTTGTTTGTTGTTGTTGGTTTTTTTTTTCTTCCCCAGACTTTTACTTTCAAAAGAAATCATGTGTTTTAAACTGGGGAAACACCCCCATTCCCCACCCCCCTAACACCATCCAACAAAGAAATAATTGTTTCTTGGAAATTATTTTAGTTGCCAATTTCATTGCTCAATCCAATGTAAAGTGAGGCAAAGACAAATGCTGTCACTAGGAACAGCATGAGATTGCTTTGTGATCTTAACCCCCTGTACCCTTCAGATGGAGCATCTGTGGCTTCACCCAATGTGATTCATTAAAGAGATTATGTATTAAAACAAACATGATTTCTATTACCTGAGAGGCAGGGAGCATCCTTACCACTGTGCCCTGATGGCAGCCTGTGCTGATTTCACCATTTCTTTCTCCCCATCAGTTGAGTCCACCTGATATCACTTATCTGGGGCTGGGGCAAGGATCCTGCATTTATATACTGCCCAATGCAATGGGGTGCTGTTCATGGTGCCAGAACTGCAGCACTGGAAAAATCCCAACAGAAATCCAAAATGAAACTGGAGATAGTAGCCTTTCCTCAGCATAATTTCTTCAGTATAACCCCTGCGTTTGCTGATACAGAAATTATCAATTCCCAGTGTTACTGGAGCCAGAGTGAAAATCAGCCTCGCTCTAATGAAACAATTTCCTTATTTTCTCTCAGTGGGGAAGTTCATAAGCTGTTCTATTCAAGGGGGCTGTGTTTTTTGGAAAAGGGAGAATATGGTCCCTTGAAGCATTGAGGATGAACATGCAGCACGTGGCAGCACTGGGATCACTGCAGTCTTCCCATTGTGTGACCATCCACCTGGGCCTCCTCATTCCCTCTTTCCAATTTATTTCCTTACATAATAATGACCCAGAGGAGGGTCACCACTTTGCAAACACCATTTGGCTGAATTTTGATGAGGGATTTGAATCACTCTGACAAATGGGAGCCTTCTGCATGGCTGGCTCTAGAGGTGGGGGAGTGAGAAACCTTTCACCAAGCCTGGCCTGTGCTTTGTCCTGAAGGTCTTTCTGTGTCCTGAAGGCCTTTATACCTGAGCACACACATGCATGAAAGATTCAGCAATATTAAGGTTGGATGATGGAGGAGAGGACTACAGGGAATAGTAGCATTCAACAAAAGGAAGTTCAGATAATTCAAGCAATTACAAGCAGATAATGAATTTATTTTTGTGGCTTCTTCCCTTTCCCTCTCCTTTTTATCACCTTCTTTCCTACCTTGTACCCATCTCCTCGTGCACCTGGGGTACTTGGGCTGGTGGGGGTAGTTGGGGTACAGTTCCAAGGTGCTGTTTGTGTTTCCCAGGGCTTTTGAAGAGCCAGGAGGTAATTTTACCTTCTGCTGAAGGTTGGTTAAGCCCCAGGTGAGCTTGTGGTGGGCTGGCAGTGCTGTTTTGAATCTGGCACTGCCTGATAACACCTTGAGTTATCAGTGTCTGGCTCTGCACTGTGTTGGTGACCTCTCAGGCCACTTGGGATCCCCCAGTTCCAAAATGCAGCAGAAAAATTCTTATCTTGAAGTTGAAGGGACTAAAAGTGCTGCTACAGAAGCAATTAGTACTACCTCGTGTCTTTTTATCAACTGTGTCAGATGTGTCCTACCTTTGTTCTGGAAATGAAGACCACCTGGGAATCCTTATGCAAAATGACATTGCCAGTTTTTGACCTTCCAGCCCTGAACTTGTGTGCATTCTCACCAGGCTCTCAGCACGCTGGGCTCCTATCAGTATCCTGGGATGTGTTTTAAATTAGTGCCTGAGGGGGGAATGGGATTGAGTCGTGCACCACATGCCCAACTCGGCTGAACTTTCTTTTTATGCTTTTTATTAAAGTTGTATATCATCAGGAGAGTGTGAAAGTCACATTAGAGAAGGGAAATCATCTCCCCAGCACCCTGGCTTGTCAGGCTATTTTGCATAATAACTTACGGAAATGAACTGGCCACTTCTGATACTTGAGGACAGGCTGGGAGAGCAAGAGCCTTCTGAGGGCTTTATCACAAAAGAACCTTATGTGGCACATCTGGTTTGTTTTAAGCATCTCTGTGTATTGGGAAGAGAGCAGCAGGGGATGGGGCGGGATTGCTTTATTTGAAATCTTTTGAGTCAACTGTTTATGATGAGAACAATGGTCTTGGGAAAACTGCAACCAGGAGACAGAGCAGCTGAGCACTTGAGCCACTAATGTGGAAAATTCTGTTGGGTTTCTTCACCTGCTTTACTTCCCTGTTGTCTCCAAAGAGCAAGTCCATGTGAATGCTGCTGTGGAGGTGGGATTTACCTTGTGGAATAGTCTGAAGAAGGCTGAAATTCAAATCAACCCCCTTTGCTGCAGCACAGTCTCATTAAACATCCCTCTATGTGCAAAAATCCAGCTGTCTAAATCACAGCTAATTATATAATTATTCAGCTATTGCCAGGGCTTGCTTGGTAATTTGGTGTAGATGTGGTGAGCAGAAAATGGATGCAGGATCCTTCTATGGGGCAGGAGTCAGAGAAGTTCTGGGGATTTACTGCACCTGTGGCTTGGCCCAAGACTTCTCAAATTGCAATGCACAAGGTTCCCATTTGTAGCTTGAATTACACACCTGCCCTGGCACACGTTCAGGAAAAGGCATTACTTTAGTCACCACCCATATGTTTCTTGGCCTTAAATTGGAGAACAAAGCAGTGAAGGAGAGTAAAGCAATAAATGACTCTGGATAGCAAAGTGCTCCTTGGTCCTCAGTCCTGGAGCAGCAACACCCCAAACACTGGGCAAATCTTCTGGGTATGCAATTATAAAAATAGAGTTTTATTCTCTGTGTCAATAGACTTATCAGAAATATTTCAAAATTTTTTGGCTCTTCCCTGAGAGCACAGATTTATTACTGCCAAAAATCAAGTACAATGTAAATTTATTTTGCACATAATTAAATAACAAACAGGAACAATTTCCCAGCCAGACTAAATGCATTGTATTCTCCTTTAGTGTCCAAAGTCTCCCTGCTCTTACCAGCCATTGTGTTTTTTTCATGACACAGCCTTACAAACTGCTATTTTACATTGGAGATCTTAAGGAAAGAAAACAATTAATTACACCTCAGAGCTAATTGGAATCAATACTTAATGACTTAATGTTTTTAGCTCTGAGTTAATTGCCAAATGATGTATCACTAGTTTGATGATGAAAAATAGATGGATATCTCAGGTTCTTCCTCTAGGGTGTCATTCTGTTGACGTAGTAGCTGGCTCCAATGTTTTCCTTTCCTCCTGCCTGTCCCTCTGTGTTCTAATTTTCTTGCTTTAAATCCCGTGTCAAATGTTTGATAATTTGATTATCAAAATACAGCAGTAAGTTATAAAAACTGCAAGGCATAAGATGGTATTTATTTATTTATTGGAAGATATAAGGAGTTTTAAATTGGAAAATGTTTCATGTTATTGTTCTCTTCTGATTCAGCTGATGAAGCATTTGTTTCGTTTCTGGTCCATGAAGGAAAGGGAAATATATCTTTACTTGGTTCTCACAGAATCACCCAGGAGTGTCTGCAGTAATTGAATGCCTTAAATTGCAGCTGGGGGCTCTCCTGGGGGTTCCAGAGGTGCACAGGGAGGTCAGACCCTGAGTACTTGTTGATGTCCTGCCGATTTCCTCAAATAACAATTCTCCCCCAACCCTCTAAAACTCATAATGTGCTAAATGAGTGATGTGAGCACCTCCAGCTCTTGCTCCTGAGGGTCACCCCCACACAGCCACTGTGCCAAGCCCCAAACTCTCCAGCTCCATAAGCAGCAATTCAGTCTTTATGCAGCCACCTCACGCCATGGTGTAATACACCTAAATATTGCCATGCTCTCAGCAGGGCTGACTCACACAGCACAAACTACTTCCACCAATAAACTCTAATAACCTGCTGCCAAGTGTTAACTGCTGCCTCTGCTCATGGCAACGTGGACAGCCAGGCTGAGGACCAAGTGTGGCTCTGGTCAGTGGAGGTGCCCAGCAGGTCTGACTCAAGTCTGACTAAAGGAAATCTGTTGGTGTTAATGTTATACAGAAATTAACACTTAGACACATTCTGGTGGTACATTGGCACCCACAACTTTTATTTGTGGTATCCAGCATTATTTCACAGTTGGAATAGTCGTTTTATAAGCATGGTAGGGACTCTAGAAAATGTTTTGTCATTTCCTTTCCACTCAACTTCTTCCCAGAGAAACAGGCATGCACAGAGCCTTGTTTATGGTACCCACATTAATAATCAAATGTGTGTGTAGGTGTGAGGATTGCAAATAAACACATCTTAAAACAAGATCTATCTCCCTTCCCTGAACTGGCATGCTCCCAAATGAACTCAATTGTAAAATTCCTTCATGCTGAATTTGGACTTTTTTCATGTATGAAAGCTGATGACCTCACAAGCCCTTCATGTGGAGTTAGGGGAGTACTAAAACCCTCCAAATATTATTTGGTGGTGGTGTGAGCACTGAGCAAGATCCAATCCATGGGAAAGGCAGGCATGGAATGGACCCTTTGCCTGCATGCTGGCTTTCCTTGTACTGTCTAAAGTTGGCTATAAATGAGTATGAAGAGCAGTGCTTTTCTGTATCTGTCCTCAATTTTTCTTTCTGCACTGACAGCCCTTGTGCGTGGCCAGTCGTTCTGTTTTCTGTCTCTGCAGTCCTGCTGTTTCTCTTAGATGGCTGTGTGAGGGTGTTTTTTAGACAAATCCTTGGGAAACAAGGATGAGACTAAAGGAAGAGCAAGCAGTGAGGTGCTCCCTCCAGCTCACCTGTGTTCATGATGCTGTGACCCACAGCAACATCACCTTTGCAGTCAAAAAGCTGGAAGCAAATGTTACCAGTGCTGGTTGGGGATTGACTCTAGGGTGTAAGTACACTTTGGAGAAAGGTTCAGCTAAGAACTCTGCATTGTGTTGTATGTTTCTCCTTCTTGTGGAGCTCTCATCCCTGTTGTGAAACTTTCCTGGTTATGTGACCCCTGTGGCCAGGGGACATCTTTGGGTGAGCCCTTGTCAGTGCTGACAGTGAGCAGTGGCTGGGTCTAATATTCAGTTTTTCAGTAAACGTTTTCTTCCTTGAGCTGGTTGAAACACTTTTTTTAATAGAAAAAAATTTCTTATTGAAAAAAGCAGACCTCTCAAATATCCAGTTCTATGCACTGTGAAAAAGGACTTAAATCTAAATACTGTTGGATAAAAACAAAATCAAGACAAAAAAAGCTCCTTCTCTCTTTCTTTTCCCTAGCATTATTAAAAAGAGATTAAAAAAAAAAAACCAAACAACCATTATGAGATAAATTTAAAATAATGTGTTTTCTGGGGAGAAAATAGACTAGATGGATGACTTTCAGTCTAATTCAGTAACTGCCACTCAAGATACGACTTGGAAAGAACTTTCTAAAGCTGGAAAGTTATTCTAATGACATTTGTGGCTGGGGAGGCATATGATTTTCTTTTGTGCTTTTATTAATATTCTCTAATACATGAGGCAGCTTAAAAACTGAAGGAATAAATACTTTATCAGCGTTGCTCTGCCGTTCCTTTAATGCAAACCAAGCTCCTTTTTTAAAATGAAAAAGCAAATCAGCCAGTGAAGGACTCTGGGCTTCTTCTGACCTGTCTGAGGCAAAGCTGAATGTGGTAACTCTCCTCTGTGCAATCAGATGTGCATGCACACAGTTAAACCTGAGGCAAGACACATCTGGAAGAAGGGAGATGTGTTTCTGGGGTGAATGTAAAACATTTCTCCATGTTTTATTCCTTTTCACAGGAGTTGCGAAGCAGGGTGTGATTGTGTGTAAGCAACTGGGACAAAGCAAATGAAAGGAAGAGCAAACAAAGAGGAGGAGGTGAGGGAATTCATCAGGGAGTTTGCTTGCAGCCTGAGAGAGCTGCTAGCACAGGCCTGAGAGATGAAATAAGATTTAGCACAAGAGAAACCTGTCTCTCAATTGTATCCAAGCCCCCCAGGAGACTCAAAGGCACAGGAATCTGCACATGGGTCTCTACATCTGGAAGAGAACACGGGGTGATGAATTATTCATGGATTATCTACTTGTGCTCAGGAATTTCTCTTTATTCAGAGTTCAGGAGCAGCAAAAAGAAAAAAAAGAAAGGGCTAAAAAGTTGTGTCACACCTGCCTTTTAATTTAGGAAGGTATTACTTGTACGGCTGTGGGCAAAGTCATCTGGACACAATGGGTTGCAGGGTGAGGTCTTGAATCATGGCAGGCTTTTATTCCATTTCTTAGGCAATCTGAAATAGGGCAGAGGAAATCTCTGTGAAAAAGACAAATGTCTGGTAATTGAAAAATAGCCCCACAATTTTCCAAACGCTTTTAAATAATGTGCAGCTTCATCAAGTCCACATAGAGCTGAAAAAGGGTTCTGAAAGATGCATTTGCAGGGCTCTCCAGGCATTGCCAGTGCCTTTGCTTTAATTTGGAGTTGAATTAATCTTAGTCTTCCAGGCTGATAAATGTAAAAAGTCCTCTGAGAAATCAATTGATTGTTTAGTATCTTTGCAACATCTTAATGTAGATGAGAGGGGAAGATTTGTGCTGACCAAAACAGAGTGGGCTGTAAGGGAAGAGGGCAAGGAATTATTTTCCATGTTCTTGCTAAAATAATCCCCAGTGCAATGGACTTTTTGCAAAAAACTCTCTTTATCCTTCCCAGCTGATTGGTATGCCCATGGAGCCAAACCCATCCAAATGTAATCCTCTGAAAATAATGTTTTAACATATTACTTGGGAATTGAGGGCCCAGAGGTCCTATGTGGCCTGAGGAAATGGCCCTTCCAGGGCCATTTGTTTTAATAATGAGGAATTTTGGAGACTAGCATCCTCCTGTCCAGTTTGTGGCCAGTTGTCTCCTGTGCTGTTGTACAGATTTTTCTGTTAGCTCAACAACCCTTTTCCTTTGCCAGTGCTTCTTCCCTCCTGCCCTCTCTCCTGCATTAATAGAAAGCAGCCTTCTTACTCAATGTACTTGGGGACAAAGCTCTTCAGTTTTCTATTTCCTCACTGGCAGAAGGAATTGTGCTTTAACTTCCAAAGGTATGGAGCTGCTGTTCAGCGTAGAAGAGCTTTTCCAAATGAGCAAAGACTCTTATAAAGTCAGGCTGCAGATATGCTCATTATGTTTTTCTGAGACCTATTGATCTTTGGTGTGGTTAGAAATGCCAGATTTTGTTTTATTTTAACACTTTCTGGGCTCAGTTTCTGTATGAACAAAGGAGTGTCACAAACTGATCTCAGCTGAAGCCAGACACACTGGGTTAGAATAAACCAGTAGTTTAAATGTTCACTAACCAGAGTCCCATCTTTGGTTAGCAGGTGGGAAAAATTTTAGGAGTAAATGAGCTTTTGGGCCTGAATTTGCACCTTGTGATGCTGCTTCCCTTGGATTGCTTGCTCACTTCCTGGATCCTTGTAAAACCTAATGCAGGACAAGGTATGACACAGACTCCTCAAGGAATCTGTGGCTCACCTTACCTCCCCCCTATTGAAACTGGCACATGTTTATATTCATGTTTTCATCCCTCGCTTCATCTCCATGTGAAAGCAGAGCTGTGAGAGGCTGATTTTCCATTGTGGATGTAACATAACTGTACAAGTTCAGGCTTGGGCAACAATATACACCCATGTTTATTCAAACCCTGCCTGTCTTGGAGGACGGTGTCTTTGGAGGGAAGTGATCTCATCTCAGACTTTAGGCAGGACAAAACCTTTTCCAGACATCACAAATGACCTGCAGTGTCCAGCAGTGGGAAGCTTTGCTGGCTGGTTGGACATCACCTGGCCTGGTGGCTCTCCTTGTCTTAGGGTAGTCAGGCAGGTGATGGTAAGAGAAAACTGATGGAGAGGCTGCCACGCTGACAAATATTTCTGGACGCACCTTGACAGAATGCAGTAGTGCTGGCAATGACCTCCCCATGCTACCCCTACACACTTCCCCAAGTGGGGAAATCAGCTTTAGGCTGGGGAGTGGTTGGGAAAGTCACAGCCGTGTTGTATAGCCCCTGAAGAGATCTTATGTATTCAGTGGGCAGTCAAGGGGAAGGAAGGCAGATGTTCAGTCTTACCTTGCAGCACAAACCATCCTGGGCTTTTCTAAATTAACTGGCAGAGGCTGATCTGCCTCAGCCAATGTCAAAGTGCAGATTGGATTTTCTGAATGTTTCTGCTCTCAGCACAAATCAAAAGCACCGTTCCATGCCAATGCTCTCAGTAAAAGTGACACTTTAAAAGGTCATGGCTGTGGAGTTTGTGTTCATTTCAATTTATCAGTCTTGTAAAATTGTTGCATTCTTCCCTGCTCCCTGCTAGACAGGCTATGGATTTGTTATTCCTTTTATTCCTTTTCTTTTTTTGTCAATCAGCTCCTAATAAGGCATTGAAAAAATCCAAAGCAGATGATGGAGCAACAGCCAGTCTTGGTTCTGTTTGAACTCCAGGTTTTCCATCTTTACTCTCTACCCTGGTTAAGAAGAAAATCCTTGAGCTGTGCATTGGGAACTGGATTTTCTAGTGCTCATAACAGCACTACTTTTTCTGGTAGAGACTAGAGATCCAGACTAGGAGTAAAAGTAGAGAGATTTCAGGATCAGGACTGGCCTTAGTTTATACTTACTCTCATATGTTGAAATGTGCAGGAAAAATGCCTTGGTTCCTCATTGTTGGCACTTGCTTTTCAAGGGAAGTTTGTTCCTGCAGGAATCCTCCCCTGGGTGCCAGATGAAAAAGCAGGTACTGCTGGAAAAGGAGGACATTTAAGTTCAGGAGGGGCATCATTAATGCACACAAGTTGTTTTGCTGCTGGGAAAGTCAAGGAAAGACATGATTTAAGGAAGGGTTGGTTTATTCTCTGCTTTGGAATTGTTGGTCTCTGCTTAGTGAGAGTTAAGTGCTTTACTGTGGCTTTTCCTGGCAGGGGAGCTGATGATGAACTGAAACAGATTTCCCTATTATTTTTTAATAGTAAACTAAAGAAAGCATAAAGACAAATATTACTGGATCCTTGTAGCAAGCCATGCAGAAAATGTCAAACACTGAAGAATTTGAAAAGGTAAAGCAAATTAATAAATGCTTTTATGCACATCCTTGGTTGCTCCTGAGCAATACTGGGGATATGTACTGTTGTGTTACTTACCATTTTACCCTTAACCTGAATAATGTACAGGTTTGGATATGTGCTTCACCTGTTTATAGAGCCCTAATTCTACCCTAGGGAAACATCCATTGGTTGAGTGCTGAAAGAAGTGCAAAGAAAGCTGTGGTTAGTGTTTTGCCAGGATTTTCCCCCCAGTCCATTCTCCAGCTGATTTGTTTGTGCAGGCCTGGCTGGGGTTTGTGTAGAGCTGGAAGGTAAAGCCTGCAGTCCAGGGCTGGATCTTAAGCCCTGAAGTGACTCCTGTGCTGGGTTGTTTTGTTGTTTGCTGCTCTGAGGGGATAAAGCACACATCAGGGATGGGGAAAATCTGAGGGAAATCTGCAGCAAAGGTTCGGCTCTCAGCAGTGTCAGGCTGAGCTGAGCGTGAGAGGCTTTTGTCTCCTGATGCAGAGTCCTCAAAAAAACTTCCCTGCACACTGGCAAGGGTTTGTTTTGGTTTCTTTTTCCCCCCCCTTTTTTTTTTTTTTTTTTTTTTCATTAGCTGTTGAGGAATCACTGAGGCTTGGTTGCTTGGGCTGCTCTGAGCCCCTTCCTGAGAGATTAGTGGGAGCTTTCACAAGCTGTTCCCAGGGTAATATTTTGGGTGCTATGCTGTGATTTGCCTCAATAGTCCAAACTGTGGAGCTTTTAATTTTAATGAGAAGACTGTGAGAGGAAGACTGGCTGACAGAAAGATTGCTGGTGAGCAGTGATCGCACAGAAGTATTTATTTAGTATTTTATTTTATTTATATTTCTGGAGTGATAACAATAGCAAGGCCCAGATTATCCATTTTAGGTGGCAAAGAAAGCTGAGTTTGGATTGAAAATTCCCTGATGGAGCTGAAGTGGGGGAGACAATTGGTCTGATTCCCAGGTTGTTTTTAACCCAGAGGCAGCCTGTGCTTATGCAGCCTCTCTGCATTTGCTATGAGAAGGCCAGAGAGTTAAAACTGCAGGAACCTGAAATAATAAATGCGTATTATTAATTTGGCCAAGTGCTTGAGAATGTGGCACTGATCTCAGATGAAAGAAAAAAAAAATGGGAAGGAAAGGAAAAGAAAATAAAAGGGAAAAACATGTTAACACATTGGCAAGGGAAAAATCGATCTGCAGAGTGGATATATTTAGCTCATATTCTCTACATTAGGGCCTTCTCAGATTTTGAATCTCAGTTTCTGCTTTACCAAAGAGCACAGCATCCTGCAAAGCTGGATTGCAGGAAAGCAACGCTTCTCCTCGCTGCCAGACTATTATCACAGATGATGTTAAAAAAGAAACCACTGATTCATCTGCAGTGCCTGCCAGGAACTCATGCAGGCCCCACAAATCACGCTGCTGGGCAGACTGCACTTCCAAAAGCAGCAATTAGAAGTGGCTGGTTTCTTGCTCTCTGAGTTAAGAATCGATTGGGAAATGGCAAAGAATATTCAATGCTTTCAGAAGTTGCTTTCTGATTAATTTCTCTCTGAGTCCAGCTGTCTCCCTGGAGTCTTGATTTTAAACTTACAATGTATATTTATTTTTATAATCTGCTTTTCACCTGAAAAGAATAATAATCCCCATTTATTTTAAGCTTGGCTGAACATGCGCTGCATTCAGAAATTAATTTTTCCCTGCTCTTAGCAGTTAAGCTTTGAAGGATAGATCCTCAGCTGCTATAAATTGTTTAGCTTCACTGAAGAGTATTGCCTGGTGTCTTTAACCTCTGGAAGCAACTGTCAGCTTAGAAACCATATGAAAATTGATTTTACTTGCCATGTCATTATCTTCATTTGGGTAAATGGTGTAACTGATGAACTTTCAACTCAGTCCTGTGAGGTTCTGAGTGCACCCAGGGACAGGGTGAGCCAGTGAAGTGTTTTAGAGCCAAGGTGAGGGTGCTCAGCATCCTCCAGGGAAATACTTTGGGCTCTGCTCTGGCACTGCCTCAATTCTGCCAGACTCAGACCTTCAAATCTCAGACGTTCACCCTGCAAAAATCAGGTGCTGAACTGTAAAGCTCCGAGTTCATTAGAAGATTGGCTTGCATCTCACCTTCTGGCTCTGAAGCCTGGAGGGACCTTCTCATAAGCAATTAAAACTATTTTTAATTTATCCATTCAGGTTGTTACTTAGGCTCTCCACTCCACCAGTCTTTGTGTGAAGCAGCATGTGTGAAGCATCCTCTTAGGATCTAGCTCTGAATCTGGTGGATTTGAAAGAGGACAGTCCTCAGACAGCAGTTTGGGACTGAGCTACTTCTGCAGGTCTATGGAGCAGAGAGTGCACTGAGACCTTGGCCAGGGCATTTGCTCCAGAGCAGGCAGTAATCTGTGGGGCTGATAAAACCTTTGCAATTGGCAACATCTCTCTTGATAAAGGAAGAGTCTCTAAAACTGGATTGGAAGGCCATTTAATAAACCAAGATTAATAAAAAATAAATCCAGCCGATTTTATAATATTTAAGGGTTTTTTTCTGGTCAGGCAGCAGAAAATGTGGAATAAGGCTCAGAACCCTCAAAGCTGCTTCTGTAACCTGTGAAATCACAAAAACTGCATTGGAAAGGACTTTGCTGGGGTTTTTTGCTCCATCCCTCTGGCTGCAGGCAGGATGTCAAACCTGCTGTTAGAAATTGCTGCAGCTGATGGTTCCATACCCTCCTCTGGCAATTTATTTTAGTGCTTTAACTGGCCCTGCAGGTCACACACTCACCCCAGTCTTAAATCACAGTGCTGCTGGTGATGGGCCCTGAGGAAGCATTTGGTGCAGGAGGGGAAAGGATCACACAGTCTGGCATGGATAAATTGGCATCTCTGCCTAGCTCTGCCAGCTCTGGAGTTAAGGAGCTGGCCTTGCCTGCCCAGCATATTGCAGGATAATTTATTAACATCTAATGGACTCTCTCATTTCTTTCTGTCTCCTTGTGAAAAGCGAAGGGGATTTCTTTCCCTTCCCCTTCCTCCACCTATTCTCTGAAATGCTAAAGCATCTGGCTGCCTCCAAGCAAGGACAAACTGCAAACACCTGGGTGTTGGGTTTTTTTTCTCTCCTCCCCTCTCCTCCCTGAGCTCTGCAGCTGCAGGACAGAGCATTCTGAGGCTGTGAATGGCACCTTCTCCCCTGGCTGCCCTTGGATCAGAAACAGCCTCTGGCTCTCGTGGCTTGATTTAAAGGGTCCTCACTCTGGTGCTGACCTGATTACCTCATGATGAAATGATGTGGGGCCATGACACCGAGGCATGATGTCATGGGCTTTGACGTGTCACCAGAAGAAATACAAGCTTCCTGGTGCTGGGACTGTATTACAAGGTGATTTTTGTTCCCTGCAGGCTGATTTAAGGGTAGGTAGGGCACTTATGCCATTCATTCCTCCCCACTGAGACCACCATGACCACTGATCTGCCAGGAAGCTGGGTACTGGCAGCATCACAGCCATGTGGGGTGGGAGGTCTGGATGTGCCCTAAACAAAGGTGCTGGCCACAGGGCTGTGGATCTGAGCACAAAGCCCTGCTCAGCCAGCAGCTCTCTGCTGCTCCCAGCCTCCTAATTAGATTGAAGCCTGAAGTCTCTGGCTATCATCCCATACCTTTATTTGAAATGATTTATCGTGCCATCTAAATCAATCCCTGCAGAGAGATGTTACAGGGTTTTGTTTAAAATGCTGTACACACCCTGCTGTCCAGTGCAGTAAATGTTCTTGGCTACATGAAAACCAAAGCCTTGCAAACCAACCTTGGGAATCTTTTCCTGCCTTTTCCTGCACACCTTTCAGTGGAGAGCAGGCTGACAGGTCTTTGTCTTCTTGGGTGGACACATCTGGGGGTGATGATTTTATCTCTCTTACCCCCATCCCTGATGAAATGCTTACTGTGCTCCCTCCTGCCCAGAACCTGAATTTGGCTCCATTAGGAACCACACCACAATCCTCAAGAGTTCAGAATCCTGGGTCCAAGGCAAGGGGAGTGCAATTGCCACAAAGAACCATCACTGACACAAAAAAAATACCCTGCTATAATTTATGTCTTGTGTGCTTCCCTAGTGAGCAGAGCAGGATTTTTGCTCCTGATTTCACTGGAAAAATTGGGATCTGAAATGAAAGGTGACACAATGTGCTGCCCAGGTCTATTACTGTCAGTTGTCTTGAGCTGGTAGATAATTCATGGCAAGTAATTTATATAGCACTTTTACTTATCCTGCCCTTTATCTCATCTGTGGTCAATTTGTTGGAAGTCCTTCTAATTAGAGTTGTCTTTGCCAATCACATGGTTTATTTGTATTAGCTCATTGGCTAAATGTAGCTCTTACAAAGCATTAATGATATATAACTGTTATGAGAATAGGAAGAACTCCTTTCAACTGGAAATAATTTTTGCATTATTTAAGAAAAATGGAAGTCAGATGAAAAAAGAGATTTTTTTAAACCAAAATTGATTTCTTTTTAATTTCAGAGGCTTTAAAAGATCTGCTGTATAAAACTGCAGAAAAACCCTAATGCAGCTGAAAGCGAGTGTTTTATTCTCTAAATGCTAAAAACAAACATTTTTATTCTCCACCACCACTCCCCATTTTTCTGACAAAGTAATTGCACATTAATCAGCCCAAATTTGTGAAATGTTTTGGATGGGAAAAAAAAGAAAAATAAGTCAAGTCTATACAATATTTCCTAGCTCTATTTATGATGATAAATTTGAAAGCCATTTTCCTGCAGGATAGCAACATTATCCTTAAATGCCTTTGTTCCTTCCAGGGACCTCATTTGCTGGAGTATTTGCAGAAAAGGAAACACAAAAGAGAGGTGAACAAAGGGGAAGTGGTTGAAAGATTGGAGTGAATTGGAATATTTCAGACAGCAAATGGAGGGCAGGAGGGAAAACACAGATAACAGTGCCACCCAGCTTATGAGGGGATGTGTTCAGCCCTTGCCTGGGCTGGGCAAGGAGCTGCTTTGATGTTTCCTTTCCCTGGTAAAACCAGCTGATGAGTTGTGGGTGGGTAAATGAGAAATACAGCAGTATTTCCCTGTTCTGCTGGATATCCTGGTGAATATTGGGAATATTGGCTCAGAGCTACAACCTTAGAGCAAATCCTGCAAAGATTTATTTCATGTCTGTTTTGTGAGCAGTAGATTTGGTTTCTGGGTTCTTACCCAGGTCTTTGCCCACCAGCTCTGGGTTCCATGCCAATTCCAGCTCTTGGGAGTCCATGTGTGGCTACTGCAGGGCTAAGCTTCAAAATCCCTGTGGAGAGCAGCCTTGTTACACTCAGCTGGGATCTGACTGCTCAGATTATCCATGTAATCCATGCAACGTGAGATTAGCAACCAGACCCTGAGAAAAAATTTGGGCGTGTGATTTATTTATGCTTATTTCCCTACTGATCAACTCCTCTCTACCAGAATCCCCTCCAGCAGGTAACTTTAAA
The DNA here is from genome assembly GCF_014805655.1 of Passer montanus. Taxonomy (NCBI): domain Eukaryota; kingdom Metazoa; phylum Chordata; class Aves; order Passeriformes; family Passeridae; genus Passer; species Passer montanus. Next base: position 12,572,146 of record NW_024369929.1, read on the forward strand.
CCTGATTTTCTTCCCTTCATTTGTAAATAATTTAACCTCTGAGCGAATTTTGCCTCAGCAAAGCATGTAGGGGACCAACACTGCCCTCCCAAATTGCAATTATGCAGATCTGCCTGCTAGGGAGGAAAGCTGAGTATTTTCCCCACTGCAGCATCCTCCTGCCCACTGCTCCAGAGAAAATCATCTGACACACGAGCCTTGTGCTCTTCATTCTGGGAACTGGCTGCTTCCCCTTCTCCTCCCCCCTCCCCACCTCGCCTTCATTTCTCTTTCTGCTGAATGTCAGAGTATATTGAAGAAGCAGCATTTAATTATTTATTTTTAATGCTGTTTGGCATAAATATTGTGAGGGGCACAGGCAGCGCCGGATCGATCCCGGAGCCGTTGGGCGGCGGGGCCGTTCACGCCCTGAATTTAATTTGCCAAATTGATCTACGGAGATGAAGACAGGTTGCAAAAGACAAACAACCCTCTGTGCTCTGCTCTGCCATTCCTTGGCCCTCAGAGCAAGAAGGAAACCAAGCTTACTGTGAAGATGTTGGCTATTTCAGGCTTTGCATAAGCAACAGAGTTAGGAAAACTAGATGTGAAATTCAGACTTGCTTGGGTGGAAGCCAGGTCTGGGTTTGGATTTGGGTTCTGGCTAGCCACAAATCTCAGCCCTAGATTCAAGCCTCTGGTAGGTTTGGCAGTGTTTTGTATTGTTTGTTTAATGGGACACAAGGAGTCACATTCATCCATGCTGGTTTTTATTTAAATTTGTTAAAAACCTCCAGGGGTTCTCTTCACTTTCCACTCTCTGACTGTGGGGCAATGCAGTGCAGTAACAAGCATCTGTGTCAGCAGAGAATAAAAACCCTGTAGCTGGAACTGCTTCTTAGGCATGGAAAGGAGAGGGGAGACATTTTATGTGCAAAGCCTAATCCAGTTCCTATCTGTGACGGGGGAATCTTCAGCCTTGGTCTGTAAAACAGGCTCTGGCTGCAAGTACTCAGCCCAAGGGACAGATGCATTTGGAGCCTTATCTAAATTCTTCAGTCACATTGTGCCTTCAAAAAGGGGTGGAAAAAAATCTTTGCTGTGCAGGCTTCCTACTGAGATTTCCCCCAAGCCTTCCCCCAAAGCTGCTGAGGCAGGGGGACACTCTGGGGCTGCTGTGGCCACTGCTGCTGCCAGCTGGAGCTCAAGGACAGCAGAGCATGAAAAGGAGTAAAAGGGATTTGGGGGTAGCATGGCTGGTGGGTTTTGTTACACATGTGTGCATGCTGGGAATGTCTGAATCATTCAAGCAAGTCTAAGAAACTTAACTTGGAAGATCTGAGACATAGGATGGTGTTTTCTCACTTTTAAGGTGCTTTCTATTAAACACAGCCCAGAATCAAATATGACAAGACCATCCCAAAAGGAAAGAGATACTTGGAGCTTAGTCTAAATTTCACCTCCTTTTCTCAAGTGCTGTTGGATTTGTTTCTTTAGGCTCAGGCAGGGCCACTGTGAGCTCTTCTCCTTTTCCTTTGTGACAGATTTTATTCTTCTTCTATGTAATAAATAACCTTATAAATGCCCTTTTAGCCATGGGTTAAACACTGCAAAGAAGATTGACGTTTCCTGTGCCTGACTTTGTTCTTCTAAGTCTGGTAAGGATGTGGAATAGTCTAAATTTCTTTGTCTTCCAGGATTCAGTGCTACTTTCTAGTTTTTCCTTTGAGTGATGCTCCCAGTAATCATGGCACTGAACAAACACCTGGCAGTGTGTTTGTTAGCAGTCTGCAGCCAGAGCAGTAGTTTTACCCTTCCTGTGTCACCCCTTTCCAAATATTCACTTCTTCCCTTATGGCTGGCACTTTCCATCAGGTGACAGGTGCTCATTTTATTTTTCTGCTTGGCTGTTGATGCCACTACCCTGTGATGCTCTTGTTTCCAGCTTTTCCAGTCATTTCCTCACATTTTTCATCCTTGACTAGCATCAAACAGGAGAATACTGAATATTTTGGGTTTTGCCTGTTGCTTCTCCAGGGTAGGTTATGCTGTGAGCAATTTGTGCACATGGTGTGGAGGGAAACACAATAGGAATAGGAAATATATTTTCCTGTCTGCAGTGAGAAGTGTTGATAGAGCTGCATGTTGATTGAGCTGGGATTAAGCACAGCCTGCTTCCTTACACTCTCCTTTTGAGACTTTATTTTCACTGGCTCCAAGGAATCGTCCAAGTAGAAAAGTTTCAGCATTTTAGAAAAAAATCATATCCCAGAAATATTCTTCTCACACATTTTTACGTGTATCAGTATCAAATCTGTTGTGTCAGCACACATTTTTTTGCAGGAATGTTTGCCACAGCTCTCACTCTGGGAATCTGCAGCACACTCTAGAAAATTTGCCCAGTGCACAGCTCTTGGTTTGAAAGAGGGGAAATAAAAGCAACTTGCATGTCTCACTCATCACCAATTTTAAGTTTGAAAGTGCCTAATATAGAGCTTTCCTCTCACAGCACTAAGAAAAGAGTAGGGAAACTGTAAAATGGAGTAAATGAAATAGGAAAATGGAGTTGCCCCCTTTTCCTGGGCATGTCCTGCACCAGCAGCTCTGGGGCTCTGCTCCCAGGGCTCTCTTTTTAAAACACAGACACGGTGACCTGCACAAAATCTATCCTCAGTCCTGCTCTGGTCAAATGCATGTCCCAGTGGCCAGAAACAGCTTTGTAGCAGTTGCACAAACCCAAATGAGTCACAAGCTGTAAAAACAACATCGCTGTGGAGGTGAACTTGACACACATCACAGCCTCTCGGGTGCCAATCAGATAGGTTTCACACCTCCTGGATCCTCGTCCTTTATCACTCCTGCCATCGTTTCAGCTACACTGAAAGGGCAGAAAAGCATGAACAAACTGTTACACTTGGCCTGGCAGACATCTCTACTTTCAATTACTCCTCTGTAAACAGATTGGAGATAACAAGTGCAGCCATCTCGAATGGCTCTGGTTGCTCAGGAGCTGCTTGCACCTGCCTGCTCATCCTCCCTGCAGAACATAATTGCATTTCACCTTCACCTCTTTTGTTTCCACCCTCCCTTCTGTTAGGGGTGAGATTAGAATTATTTACACTCCAGCTTAATGTCAGCAAAAACCTTCAAGGAAGAATGTGAGATGCACTGACAGATGCCAGTCACTATTTTTCAAGAACGCATAAAATCATTCTTTCTTTCCAATGTCTTTATTTCAGAATTTTCCATTCAGGTCAGGTAGGACTGTGAGGGTTACATTTGACGCTTTCATTATCTGGTCCATCATTTTTTGAGTAACAGAGCCCACCAGGGCCATGGCTTGCCTGGGTGTCAGTGGCCCATGAAGCAATGGCTATTTGTCCTTCAGCACCACCTCTGAGCCACCTCCTGCCATGATTTACAGTGAACTCCTGTTCCTACAGTGGCATCTGGATGTGTGGCAGCTTGTGAGTCTTGCTGCCCACCACCTTATTACTCTTCTGAATTTTGCAAGCAGCAGATCTGTGATGAAGTGCCTTCATCTGTTGTTACATCATCTTTCATTTCCGTGGCCTGTGCTGTCTGACACAGGGATGCCTTTTTTTAATGTGTCTACACACTGTCTCCAGATATGTTATCAAAATGCCTCGATAAATAGGGCATAAAGAACATCATATTTTAACAGCCATGCCAGGAGCTGAAATTGTCTGAGGTTATAAATGTTTTTTGCCCAACTTAGAACAAGTTTTACTTGGGTGGCTCAGAAGGGAGTTGCATGTTTTGCCTGAAAGCTGCTGAATTAATCCTGGGGAGAAGGCAGCATTTTCTGCTGCACGTTTCTCTCTGCCTCATCTCTGTCCCCCTGAACTCTGGGACAACATTTCTGTAGCTTTCCAAGGAGCTGAATCAAGTCCTTATCACACAGCAGTTGCTGATCCTCCTCCAACACCAGAACCCTTATTAGTGCATTCAGACATGATAAAGATTTTGATTTATTCATCAAAATTTTTCCAGCAGCAAATAGAAGTGCATCCCCATTTCACACTAATATGCCTGTACAATCACCCCTGCTGCTTAGATGAGGGGCTGATTTCCATGCCAGGAATCCTGCTTTGTGCCAGATTCCTTTATTCTTCTTGGAACTTTGAAGATACATTATGATGCTAATTAATTCCTTTCTCAAGAAGAGAATAATTGCAAGTATTGGAAGCAACTTCATCAATGTGGCAAATGAAGGCAAATAGATGCTCTTTATGTTTTTTCTTTCTTTCTTTTTTATTTTTAATTTCCCTTTTGATGGCAAAACCCACAAACTGATCTGACTTGTGGGTTCTGTCATTAACCCACTGGGAACTGGAACTGGCTGCCACTGGTGCCACTCACTGGGATTTTCCTACTGAGACAGAAGCAAATGTTCATTAGTGGAAGACATTAATTCATTTTTGCTCAACAGGAGCTTTTTGGCCACATGAGGGGCTGAGTTGGAGCTCTGTGGTTGCTCTGTGAATCTTGGGGGGAGACAGTAGGATGGCTGCAACACAAACTTTCTGTTCTTTATGGATCCTCCCATGGGAATCCCCTGACCTTTTATATGCCTGATTTATATAATCCTCTCAGAGGACAGACTAAAGGGGGGACATTATCAGCCAATTAAAAGATTCCCTCCTGAGGAGGATGGAAAATAGCAGACAGATGATCTATTTTTTATACAACATCAATTACCATTCTGTTGCTGGATGCTGCACTGAGGAAGATCTGTGCTGTCACGTGCCTCTCCCCATTTGAAACTCTGGGAGGAGAAACCCTGTGGTGGATTCCTAAAGCTGTGTGGGTAATTATATTAATTAAATACCTGATGGGTGTGAAATGGACCTTTATGACAAATCAACCATCCAAACTGCATTGGCTATATCCTTATTTGCCCCTGGCTGTTCCTTACCAATAGAAATCTTTGTCTAGATGAATAAGTCAGTAATGTTTAAAGGCAAGAGCTGTTATTTTATTGCTCTTTTCTAGGAATCTACCAGCTCACACCCACACTACACAATCTCTGTGGTATTTACTCACAGCTTCATCTGATCTGCCTCTTACTTCCTTACTTCCAGCTGCTCTTTGCATCCAGTAATGCTGCCAGTTATCTTCAAAAGGAAATGTGTCAGTGTGTACTCATGAAGATATGCAGCACCACAGTATTTACAGCAGGGTTTTGGTCACACGTGTCATGTGGGAAATAAAAGATGCTACAAATGGGAAACAGTTGCTGCAGCCTCCAGGGTGTTAAGGAAAATACTCTGTAAAGCATCTTGTGGAGAGGGAAAATGTTGCCTTTCACAGATAAAACTGGGAGTTTTTGAGGTTTCTAGGTAATTCTAGTTCAGGGAAATTTTTGAAAAAGGAGATTTCTGCTGTAGCACGTGGAGGTTGTTGATCCGTGACTGTAGACCTCGAAGAGAGGACAGCAAGGCAGTTCAGAGAAGGAATGAAGCAGGGCTGGAGCAAATCTGAGCATGGTAACTGGGATCTTGGTCCCAGAACAGCTTCAGGGAGCAGCTGCCTCAGGCTGTGGGAGAGACCTGTCCTTGCAGACAGACCCCCACACACTGGAGGTGGTCTGCTCTTAGGCTTGAGATGCTCTTGGGTGTCTTTTTGAGCCTCATTTCCCCCTGTGGTCCTGGGAACTGTCTCTGCTACCTGCTTGTCACTTAAACTGTTTTTCAGATCAGGATCCAACTATCACAGCTTCCACCCACCCTGGTCCTGGTGTCAACATCAGAGATATTTTACTGCCATTACCCAAGGAGAGTGGGTGGGTTTGGACACCTCCACAGAGGCTGATATGTTCATTTAACTGCACATGGGGCAAGGACACTGCCTACACTCACTGTCAGAAGCTGTGCAAGGTTCTGCATCCCAGACAGACCAGAGGCTGGAGGGTTTGCAGGGCTGTGGCTGGACAAGGGCTCCAGTGCAGATGCATCCTGTGGAATGAAAGCTCCCATTATGCTGCCCTTTTAGCACATGTCTGCCTCACCCCAGTGGTGCTCATTAGTTCATGTCCAGTCAGTCCTTGGCTAATCCATCAACACCAATCATGATGGATGTGGTTGTGAGGAAGGGCACTGGTGCCTGTGAGCTGCTGAGTGTTCAAAATCCAGGTGGGACAAAAATTCAACCCATCATTCACTGGCCTCAGTGGTGCCAATTCAGCAGCAATGGTGTCAGATAGCTGTGAAAAGCAGCAAACTCCAGTCCTGAGTTTATTTCCCAATTCCAGTGTGGTCCAGTCCACATCAATCAGGTCAATAGATGCTTCTCAAAGTCCTTCTCACTGGATATTTCATTTTAGTTGCTCATGAGTTAATGGCCCAGGGTGACCCTGGGTCCCAGGCTATCCTCTGAGGGCTTTCCCATTAAGAGCTGTCTGCAGTGATGTACTACAGGTGCTAAACCTCATTTCAAGGAAGCCAGCCCACCTGCCACACAGAGATCCCACCCTAGACCCTGAAAGATGTGTGGATGCTCTGGTGTAGCTTTTGGCCCAGATTATCTGCCACTGGTGGGTCACTTCACAGGCCACAGTGTGCTGAGGGTGTGGTGTCCAAACCTCAAACCCTGTGCTTAGTTTTGGGTTCCTCACTACAAGAAGGTCATTGAAGTGCTGGAGTGTCCAGAGGACAGTGGGGCTGGGGAAGGGTCTGCAACACAAATGTGATAAGGAGGGGCTGGGGGGGCTCAGCCTGGAGGAAAAGAGACTCAGGGGGGACCTTCTCATCTCTGTGATACCCTGACAGGAGGTAGCCAGGTGGGGATCAGACTCTTCTCCAAGATAACAAGTGACAGGACAAGAGGATTTTATCTCAAGTTCTGCCAGTGGAGGTTTCTGTTGGATGTTAGGAAATATTTTTCCACTGAAAGAGTGGTAAAGCACTGAAACGGGCTGCCCAGGGAAGTGGGGCAGTCACCATCCCCTGTAAGCATTTAAAAATGTGCAGATGTGGTATTTAGGGGCATGTTTTAGTGGTGGACATGGCAGTGCTGGACTTGGTGATCTTATAGGTCTTTCCCAGCTCTAATGATTCTGATTCTAGTGAAGATTTTGTGTGAGCATGAGTTAGACAGCAGCACTCCCAGACCCTGCACATCACTCCCACATTCTGCTCTCAGTCAGGCAGATTCAGAACTGTCAGGGTCCCAGCAGCTCAGCTCTGGGAGCTGTGCAGTGGGACCCAGGACCGGGGCTGTTGTGTGTGTGTGATCCCAAACCCCTCTGCTCCTCCTGTGGCAGGTGACAACCCAGACCACAAAACCCAGTTTGCTCACAGGGAGAAAGGCTGGCTTGCCAGATAAGGTCCTGCTAAGCCTTGGTGATGTGATGAGGGTGGGATATGACAGCTGCAGGCACTGCAAACATCTCAGTGTGCTGCTCTGGGTGCCAGGCTGCTGCATCCCAGCAGCACGGTGCTGACAGCTGGAACCTCTGCAGAGACCAAGCAATCACCACAAATGACCTGAAGGCAGACAAATAAAAGTCATTTTGAGTCCCTGGTATATTCCATCAAGGAATCTTTATTGGAAAACCAAATGGGAAATCCCAAGTCCTTTTTTATCACTGTGCTGCAGAGGAGAATGTGATAAACTAATGAGTCAGTTTAGCTGGGGGAACAGAGGTGTTTGGTGATTTGGGGGGAGAGGAAATGTGCAGCTGTAGTGAGGGATTCCTGATTTAGGATGCACATGGAGTAACGTGGGCAGCAGGTGGCAAACTGAAGATGCAATATCTTGTTACAAAACTAGCAAAATATATTTGCTGCAATTAAAGTCTCAAGATGCCATGTTGTTACAAACCTGGAAAGTGCATCATGCTGTGAACTGGGAGATCATGTTTCATTTCTTTAATGGATATAATCATTCATGCCTTTACAGCCTTGCTGATGCTGCCCACCCTGTTTGATGTTATATTTCAGGTTACACACTTATTGGTAAATGTTCCAGCACTGAGCCCTTCAGGGCTGTGCTCTGCATCCTAGACAGCAACTCACCTTTGGAATATGCCTCAGGTTTGTTAGCAAACTCATGGATTTTACCATTAGGACAGAGATCCAGCAGATGGGAGGGGAAGGAGAGCAATTTCCTAATTTCAGGGAATTTAGGAAATTCCCTGGCTGAGCACTGATTGCATCATTTATGTTCCTTAACACTTTTGAAGAATGATCATACAACAACATAAATTTTACAATTGACTCAGATAGTCCTTTCCCTTGGAACTAAAAGTAGAAGGACAAGACTTTGAAATAGTCAGTATTCATGATGAGTAATTAACACCCTTTCCTCTATGCATGTGCCTGTACTCTTGGAACTGAGACCCTGCCAGAGTTCAAGAATATCAGCATGTTAGGGGAAAAATTAATTTTGAGACCAGAGAAGACAGGATGTAAAGGAGGTGTAAGGGAAACCTGAAGTGATGGGAGTTTTCAAGAAATCCAGATGCTCTCGAGCTGAAATCATAAGAAATAATCACTTAATATCTGGGTAATTTGAAAAATAGATGACAAGGATGGTAGAAAACAGCTGTTCCAAGGAGTCTTACCAGGTTATTTCTCAGAGAGAAGAAAAAAATATCCTGTCAACTGAATGGAAGATTTAACTCCTCATGTTCTTGTTGCACTGTAATGACACTTGCAGATTCTAAGGCTATTTTCTTGTTCCTTGGGACAATATGGATCCTACTTGTTTCCATTCATCTTCCACTACAGCCAGCCCTCATTCCCTTTATTAATTACCACTGGAGCTCAGCACAAGTGCAGCTTTCACACCAACAGCCCCATCTATCCTCCATTTCCTTCCATTTCCCTTAACATGCCAGTTCAGTTTACTGTGTTTGGCTTCTCTTGACATGAGATTTTCAACTTGCTCCATACAGTTTACTCATCAGCTCTCACCCTATAAAATTTCCTAGAGCAGGAGAAATTTGCAGGGTGCTGGGGCATCCTTTTACAGCAGAGCATTCCCTGCTGAACTTGAACATCCTTACTCCCCAGATCCGGAGTTTTATTTCTCTTTTGCTTTGTTTGCATTACTTTAAATCGTGATGAATCCCAATAAATTCATTGTGAATCGTGAGTGAAAATTTGGTATGGGAGAAAACGCCTTGTGTCCTTTTATTGTTTAAAGTGGAGCATTCCCAGTGGGTAAATATCCTGTAGTACCACTGTGGAAGAGCAAATATATGAAAAACCACTTAGTACCACTAAGGATACTAATGTAGTTAGAACATTAATCTTGCTGCAGCTGTTGTCAAAACTGTCACAGGGCTTAAGGTGGTTCCCTAGAGCTCCTCAGGAGAGAACAGCACCAGTGTTTGGTGCGGTCTTAACAGGAGGAAACTGGATCCGGGGCATTTTTCATTTAGATGTACAGACAGACATGTGCTTCCTCCCCAGGATTCCTGCAGCCTGTTCTCATCTGCACAGGATCTGTGAGAGCTGGGACAAGCCCAGGGCTGGAGGCTGGAGAGAGCAGGTGGTGGGAGCTGCTGGGGATGCTAAGCTGTAGGATTTTGTCAGGAAGTTTGCAGAAAATGGGAAAGAATCCCATGAGAAGTGACCACAAATTTCTTACAGGATGCTCAAATGTTGCTGGGAGCAGCAACAGATGTGTCCTGTTGAGCTGCTACCTTCAGTCCTTTGTGTTGGATTTTCTTTTTTTCCCTCCAGGTTCCTTCTTTTGGGCTGATCCACAGCATTCAATACCTTCCCCACATTTACCTTTTGCAGCCTTCTCTGCCTGGTGTTTTAGCATCAGTCTAACTTCCATTTAAGCTCCAATTACTAATAATTTATAGGGGAAGAGGAGGGAGGAAAGGGTGATTTCTTTATTGCATAGTATCCAGAAAAAATGAATATGTTCTACATTAAGTGATGCCAGTATTGAAAACTCTCAGGATTTTTAGGAACATCTCAAAAGTTTGGGCGAGGCACAAAGGACACAGCAACCCAGCTGGGTGCAGGACCTAGAAGATGATTGAAATATCCATCTGTGAACACTGAGGAGAGAGAAGGACCCTGTTCTTTTCTTACATGTCACCCCTTGGCATGTGAGATGGTGGACATGGAGGTGGATATGGTGGGATCACCTGCAGCCCTGTTCTGGAAGGAACAGAAAGATTTGAAGCCTATTTTTGAAGGTCTCTGTTGTCTGCAGCTGTGGAGCAGTAAAACTCCATTGTGTGATATCCTGGCATCAGTGAGACCCAGCTAGTTTTGTGTTAAACTCTTTGTTCATAGGGAAAAGTGTTCCCCTTGGGCTGAGGGGGGCTGTGAAGGACTCCTAGGGACCAGGCAGGACAGGGTGATGTAGAGACAAATTTTGTAAATAATGGTAAACATCTTAGGCTCTGTGTGACACCCAGCTGTGATTATCCAGTGTGCTGCTCCCTAAAAGCTTCACTCAGCTGCACACTTGCTGATTTATTGTGACCCTCTTCTCCAACCCCTGGAACCCCAAATCCTGCCATGGGAATGCCCCCATCATTGACTGCCTTCACGTTGCTTGCTGTCTCTTCACAGATATGGCTTTCCACCAAAGCTGCACGTGCCTTTTAGCTGGGAACACAAAGCCAGCATTTCAGCACGGGAAAACTAACCTGTGTGTTTTCTCTCTGAATAAAAACCTGTGTCCCTGGGGCTGGAGGGCGAGGCTGTGCCACTGCAAGCATTCAGGTGAGTGTGTCCTGGCTTAATGGAAACCTTCTTTCAGCTGGGACACTGCAAATGAGTGCCACCCGAAATTAAACATTCCAGCTTTGCCCGAGAAATGTCAGCTCCATTGAGGCAGCTGATGTCAGATGTTCAGAGCAATTCTTGTCATCATCTCAGTTACAGGCTGAACTCAGGGCTGGTCATTGGTGTGGGGTGGGCATGAGCTGAACCCCTGCAGCTGATTGTCACCCTGGTGCTGTGCTGGGAGCCTCTGCTGTGCCTTGATCTGCACAGAGCCTTGGCTGTGCCAGCAGACCGGTCCAATTTCTGTTTGTTGATAGATCTCCCTCCCATCTGATACCTTGATTAACACCCATTGATTCCTCCTCTTTCTGCTGGTGAAAGGGTGCTCTGAGCAGCAGCAGCCTGGTGTCTCTGGGAGGGGTTTCTGCACTGCATTTAAAGCCCTCAGTGTGAGCCAGTGCTAAGCACAACGTGCATTTCTGTATTTCAGGGCTTGCTTTTCCCTGCCACTTAGTGGCTTTAAATGGCAAAATATATTTGCAAAGACAAATTGCTCTGCAGGTACCATGCTGAGCTGCTGGAAAGGCTCCAGATGCCCAGAGGGATGGGAATGACTCCCTGCACCCCCGTCAACAAGGCGAGATGGCTCTGAGCGTTCATTCTCCGCAAATGAAAATTAGAGGAGTGTGGAATACTGACAACAAATTGCAGCACTGTTTCTAATGCAAGGCACTCATGCTGCTGAAAGGCTCAGAGGTCCACAGCACCTCAGCTCATACTTAAACCTTGAGTATTTTTTCAGAGCAGCAGAATTAAGACCATTTTCAATATGTACAGGCTGTTTCTGAGTAAGGAACAGTTAAAGCAGGACCATTCCCCAGCAAATATCCTCTGTGCCAATATGATGAAATTGGAATGAACCTGGGACACTGCCTCAGGACAAACCATTAGATTATCAAACTGAAGAAGAATTTTATGTGATAGGTTGCTTGGAAACATGGATAAAAATCTGTCCCTGGCCTCTTTTGCCCAATTGCAATCCCCAGTGCTCCCAGTTTGTGAAAACACAGGGGGTGTCTGCAGTACCACAAACCTGGCAGTACAAAACCTATATTTATTCTACAATTTCTCACATGGAGACAATATGGTGACCCTCTGCATCCTGGGTATTCCCCACTGGAAGAATAGCAAAAATCCCAGCTTCTTCCCGCAGCACTTGCTTCCTTCCCTCCCCTCCACCTAAAGTAAAGGGGCATCTTCTGCTTCAGGTTTTTAACCCTTTTCTCCCCAGAAGAGCCAGAGAATCTGATTCATTACATGTGGGTTCAACATGCATGTTATTTATTAGGATCAGCATCTCTGTAAAGTTAGGCAAGGAGTTGCTTTTCAAGGCCCTGGGTGGCTCTAAACATTATTAAACATGGTCATTAGAACATGCTTTTCCAACCATTGAACGGCTGTGAACATTAAATATTTTGGTTTAATAAGTGCTTGCTTTTTCAGCTGCTGAGTGGCCTTAATCTTTTTTTTTTTCCCCCTCATTAAAAAATGTTGTTTTTCCAGCTCATGAGCCACTGAAAATACTGTTCTGTTTTTTTCTCTTCATTTTTATTTATTTTTTCCCTTTCTCTCTTTTTTTAAATTTTTTTTTTCAACTCACTGATCAGTTTATTTTTTTAAAAAGGGTGAGAATTTTGGAGCCTTTGGCTAAAAGAACTTGTTTTCAGCTACTAGGACAAGTATAGGGCACGGCTTAAGATAACATAATAATCAAACCTTGCTTGTGTGAACAAGTTCCACTGAGATAAGAACATGCAAACTATCCAAACATCAGCAGATTGTCTTCTGTGTGTGCTCTGAAAGGATGGATGAATCACACTGCTGCATGCCAGCTTCCCCACCTGCCAGTCAAGCATGTCCTATTGTGTCATCCCTGTAGATTCAGGGGGCAAGGTGTGAAGCAATCCTGGGGTCAGGGGTGAGGCCTGTGTGTTTTGGATTCAGAATGAAGATAATGCGTTTGTCTTAAATTTCATTTCCCGCATTTGTTCTCCAAGGGAGCCCAGGTTACATAAGAAGAAAGGTAATCAGGAAGAAAGGTCTTTTGCTAAAGCATCAGACTGGAAAAGCAACTTCTGCTGCAGGCTCATTGTATGGCCATGGGAAAGTAATTTGTTCCGTGGGTGTTGCCTAACCATCCCAAACTTCTTGGGATGCTCACCGTGCCCCACCTGACCTCCAGCTGTCTTTCCAGGAAGGAGTATGTCTCTGTAGGTCCAGTATTCTCTGTGCTAGGACCACAAACTCTTGAGAATCACATCTCAGGGGGCATTAATTTTCTCTGTTTAGGCAAATAGATGGCAATCTTAGTCTTTCTGCCTAGCTCTCCCATAATATTAAATCCCAGGAATCTGCTGGACACACAGGCTGCCCCTTATGGTTGCTACCATTCCTGTTCCCCCAGATCCCTGATTTTTAGGGCGGCCCTGCTGGAGGAGGAGACACTGACAGGATGGAAGGCAGTAGGCAGGAAGTGGCCAACACCTTGCTCAGCTGGGGAGCTCTCCTGAGGGAGGCTGAAAGTGGCAGCTTTGCCCTGTGGCTGGGGCATTTGGCTTTCTGCAGCTCCTAAATCACCCACTTGGAATGCTCTGTGCATCAGCCTGGAAGGGAGTCAAACCGTTTTATGAAAGCTGCAATTAGTGGCTTCCCACAAACAGCATCCAGCACTGACAAGTGGCTGCTATGTAATGCTGTTTATGGACTTGTTTCAGGTAATGGAATTTCATTGCCTTTCAGGTGCTCTTGCCACAGGAAGCACATATATTTTTTCAGCTCTGTGATTTTTTCCACTAAATTGCACAAATCTTTATATTTGAGCAAGTGCATTGGAAACATTTTACTCTTCATTTATTCTGCAGTTCAAGTACTTTGTGAAAGGAAGAATAAATATGTGCTTCTAGGAAAACCAGGGGGAGAAAGCAAAGGGAGCAGAGATAGTGGGAAACAAAACCAGGTCTTCACAGATAGTAAATCAGTGTACATGTATTGCCTCAGTGTGCCTGTGCTGTATTGGCTGGTGATGGGATCCAAAATTCCTCTTCTTCTCCACCCCCAGCTGTGGCAGCTCCCACCAACCTCTACCTGAACCCATATCTGTCTGTGGCTTTCTTGGGAGGCTGAGGATGTGATGTGGAAGAGTTTCTTGACTTTTCTGCACAGTTACATGCTAATTGCTAGGCATGGATCAAATCAAGCTGAGCCTCCAAATGGCCTCTTTAACTGCAGCTGATTTAATGATATGGAATGATAGAATCTTTATGGTTGGAAAACACCTCTGAGGTCACCGAGTCCAACTGCTAACCCAGCACCTCCAAACCATATCCCAAGTGCCACATCCACCCAAGTTCTGAACGCTTCCAAAACAATTATGTTGTGTTTTATGTGGGAACAGAGGGCAAGGGCAGGTTCCATTGGTTCTGGCTGGCTCATGTAGCATAACATTTCACTGGGGTGATGCACTGCCTCCAGCCATCCACACTCCCTCCCCGTGTGGTCCAAGCTAAGCAGAGTCCAGGGCTGCCTGCACTGGCATTTGATAGGAAAAAGTGTCCCACATGGATGGGAGGGCACAGCCAGCCTGGAGATGTGATCACTTACACCGAGCCTTTAGGTCACTGCTTGAGGCATAAAGAGCATTTGTTATGAAAGCTGAGCACCAACGTACACAGCATCCCCTTTTGTTCGTGAGCCCTGCTGAAATCATGAGTCTCAAAGGCAAAAGAAGGCTGTGAACCCAAGGAACAGGTGAATCAAAGGCAAAGGAGTTGCTCCAAGGGAGAAAATTTGAAATCAAGGTTGCAGAAAACCAAAGGATAATTAATGGGATGATGCAGGTAATACTATCACACAGCACTAAAACAATACAGAACTAATTAGCTCAAATATTTGCTGACAACGTGGGTTTTGAGGAGAGGGGGGCATGGGATTTCATAAAACTTAATTAACTCATAGAGTAAATCAGTTTCATTCATTGCCACAACACAGCCAATCAAGATAGGCTTACTGTTTGCTCATTTGGAAAATGATTAGGATTCCCATTTAGACTTAATTACAGTGCAAAGGTTGACAATTATCATCTTTGTGGAAGCACTGGATACCACAGTATCTCAGCTGAACATGTGCCTGTAATTATAGACATCATTTTCTTAGCAGAAAATATAACCCACTTATTACCTGGATTTCGTGCCTGTAATTACAGATAGTAGAAATAAAAGAAAAAAAAATCTGAATAAGGCTGGTGCTGAGTTACTTTGGATCTTTTCACAGTAAAATACTTTGTGCAACTGTTTATCACAAATTAAAATGTTGGTTTGTGCCTTATAGTCCCCACGGAAGGGAATTTGTGGACATACCACGGAATCAAACCAGCCACGTGGGTCGTGTTTTGACACTGCCAAGAGCAGCACTGCTCAGATTGGTTTGGGTCATAAAGCCCTCCTCATACCTCCCTGAAGTTTCTCGGGTTACACAGCCATGTACTTATCATTGCAGAAGCAAACTGCTGAGAGAAACTTGGTCAGTCACTTTGGAAAATCACAGCTTGATCTGAACCACAACCAAATAGACTCACCCTGCTGACCAAAATAAACCACATTAATATGAAAGATTGCAAGCAGTGCTTGGCTACGATCATTTTTAATCCTGCCAAACAAAAATGATAAGCAGGTAGAGATCCCTCCCTTTTGCCAGCCCAAATCCCTCCAAGAGGTTCCTTCAACTCATCACATCCAGGGGCTGCGGCTGAGATAAGAGAAAAGGAAAGTTCAAAACATTTTACAGATTTTAATTACAGATAAGGCAGGAGGTAAAATGAGGACATAATAAACACAAGCTCGATTCAGTCTGATTTGTCACCATCCCTGGGCCTCTGTTTATCCCACGGGCTTGTGAAGATGGAGGGAGAGTGTCCTTTGGAGGGAGCAGCAATGCTGAGGACTAAACAAACACCATTACACTTAACAATAAAGTTGAATTAGCTTCTTCCCTTAGTTTTAATTATATTTGTTTCCAAACCATGGTTGGTGAGGTAGAAGTAGGTGAGACTCCAACTTTCCTCTATTTGTTTCATACAAGACATATCTGACCTTAGATGAATGCCTGAACCTCTTGGGGAAAATGGCCCAAGTGACTTTGGCACCAGGGCATCACATTTTCTTGGGCAGGTTTTTGCCTGTTTGCCAACGGAAATGCTGAGTTTGCAGCAGATAGAGATGATTTGCAAGGAAATAGAAGGAAAGAATGACTTTCCACTTAAATATCCTGTTTATTTCCTATGCTCTGTAGGAAGGCATATACCATTCAATTTTTTTTTTCTATCTTTGCTATGCTTCTCTTGTAAAACTCTGTTTGCATCCAGAAATGAGCACTGCCCCACTATGAGGGGAAGAAACCCAACTTTATCAGGTCAGGCAATCCCTGTGCACCATAATGAACAAATAGTGTCAGCAGGACTTCAGGGAGTACATTTCTGTAGCTGTGTTGAAAGGCAGCTGGGAGTCTAGAGGCAGAAAAGCTTTTTTTTTTTTTTTAAGGAATATTAACTTGTGTTTTCATTCTGCCTTTTTTTTTCATAGGTGTAGATAAAAGGGAATGAAAAAAGTTTCAAGTGCTGGCTGTGTCCTTTTGAATGTTTAATGTTCAGGTGCTTTTAATATTGCTTGAATGCTGAGCATTTTGTAAGGAGAATAAAAACAGTCATAAAAATAATACAACAGGAAAAATAAGTCCTTACATTGTTTGAGGTGCTTTTAAAGCTGAAGGCCTTTGCTTTTATTTTGTTTCTTATCCCACATCCACTGGAGCTTTATGTAGCCATGGAGCCTGCGTGGTATTATTGTGTTGCTTTGGAAAAGCTGAGAGGGTGGATTTTTTGATGCCTTGGCTCCCATCTGCCTGGCAGCACGAAGTTCCTTCAGATGTCAGCAGAGGATTCTGCTCATCTGCAGGCTGAGGAGGCAGCTGAAGCCCTGGAATGCCAGGCACTGCCTGGTGTGACAGCAGGAGGATCCCACACGGCAGCTCAGAGCTGGAGCATCTCGCTCACTGCAGGCAAGTCAGAACAGGGCAGCCGTGCCCCAGCACTGCTTTCAGGCAGGATGAACGAGCTCTCTTTTGAACTGCTGAACTACAAATTCCCCTCCTGGCCCAGCTGCCACGGTGGGTGGGACGAGGGGGAGAAGAAAGAAGGAATAAGGCACCAATAGGGGTGTGCAGGTGTGGGTGGTGGGAGCAGCTGACTTGCCAACCCCACCGGAGTTTGCTCCACCCAGCTGGGCACAGTTGGGAAACCTGGCAGGGTTTGATTGCCTGGTGCATGGCAAAGCTCATTTGGAATGCCTGGTATCTCCAACCAACCCTCAATTAAGTGATTAACTGCAATGATCAGAGGTTCAAAGAAATACACAGGGTTGAAAAGTATCCTCGCTTGTTTAAAAAGTAAGGAGAATTTTTTTAAAAAGAGCCCAAAGAGAGAGGAATCCTCTTAACAGAAGAAAGGAGGAGGAAATGAACGGAGAAGAGGTTTGTTAGCATACACCAAATCAGGCTTATTCACTGATTTCATGCAGAACTAGTTGTGCCACTTTGGTGTTTATTTATCCGCTACAGGAGTCCCAGATACAACAACAGACACAGGAGCTCATTGGCACACAGGTATTTGTCAGCTGGTGGTGGAGACTTGTGAGATCCAAGGCAGGAGCTGCAGTGATGTGCATAGTTCCTGCCTTTGAAGTAAACGAGAACTAAAATCTTAAAGCTGGGGTTTTGAGGTTCAAAGCTAACATTGTAATGTGTGGTTACAGATCACTGACCTTGAGAAGATGGGGAAAAAGGTTCAGGAGAAAAGGAACACATGCTGAAAACAGCCTCCTGCAAGATTCACTGAGCTACATTTATATCAAACTACTTCAGCCTCAGAAATCTTGGGTTTCATTTACTTTCCTCCCTCACCCATCTTTAGTATCATCTTTGTCTTTTTTGGAAAACACTGCCAAAATTTTGTATTTCTGTCTCAACCAGAAGCTATCTGAACCTCCCTGTTGTTCTGAATTAGTGTCATAAATGGAAGAAGTTTTGACTTGCCAATGTGTTTTGAAAAGCAAGTTGATTTTCATATCCTTATCTGAATTCAGCCTGTCTGTGTATGTTAAGTGATTTGTCTGTTTTTGACTCTTGAAGATGCTGCCAACTTAATAGTCATCACCTTGCAGAGGTGTGAACACCACAAGAAGTCAAGAAAAGTCAATTTCTTGTTATAAAGGTTTCTGGAGGTTAAGCCTGGAATAGGATATAAAGTGGAGTTTTAAATTTCAAAGATAAGTAGTGGAGACAGCTAAAGTGTCACACAGATTTATAAAAAAACATTATTACTTTATTATAGCCATCCCTCTGAGTATAAAACTGAGAGGAGAGGGACTTTCTTTCTCCCTTTGCTTTTTACCAGAGGTATTTTATGCCAGAATTCTTAGCCGTGCTCTTCAGAGGTGAGAGTGATTTTAGTGTGGTGGTTGTGGATAACTCTTGCATGGAGCAGGGATTTGGTGACTAAGACAGAAGGCCTTGGGTGCACACAGGTCTGAAATTGTAACAGAGTTTGCATTAAGAAAGGATGAGAAGCAATGCCTGAGCTCATGCTAAGCTCCTCCACAGGATGACTGTAAAATTATTTTTGAGAGAGATCCAGGTAAAGCTTATGCATAAAAATTAATCCAAGTGCTCAAACCCAAGCAACACATTTTTGATACAGAGCATGTCATCTCAGTGAGCTGGAGAGACGCAAAATTAAAGGTGAAGTGGCCCAGATCACCTTGGCTTTGGTGTTTGAGGCTGTTGAGTGCCTTACTTTGAAAGAAGAGTACAGAAATAAGTGCCTTCTGAATATGCTAATAACTTGAGAGTATTCAGAGGGGATAGAAGCTCCTTGTATGTGAAAAATATCCTTGGGAACCAGTGCTAGACATTATGCAAAGTGAACCTGGCAGAAGTGATGGGGAGCAGAGTGGAACTGCTGAACAGGTTTGTTGTGTGTCTTCTGCAGGAGGAAACCTTCAGTGCTGGGCAAAAGGAAGCCTGCAGAGGGCTGTGGGAAGAGGCAGAGCCAGCTTTGCACGGGAACACCTCATCCAAGGAGAGGATCCAAAGAAACAGGGTAGGAGATCCAGTGCTGTGCACTGCACGTGCATCGAGGTATTTGCTCTTGGCTGTAGTCAATCAATAACTTCTCTTCAAGGCTTTCCAACCCTCCCTGAAGGAAACCCTGGGGGTGCCCACTCCAAGTCACACCTGGTTTGGAGCAGGCAGCCCCTGGCAGGGCAAAAAGGAATGTCCAATTTGTTCAGCGAGGAAGTATGTTTTGAATCTCAGTGAAATCTGACTCCCTGGATCAGGAGAGATAGTGCACAGGGTTTGAGACAGAAATCAATCCCCTTCTTGAAGTGGTTGGGAAAAAGCAGCGATCTGTGTGGGAAAGCTGGAGAAATGGCGGGAGAGAAAAGAAAAATTACATGCATTAGTGGTTTATGCCTTCCAGACATTTACAAACTCTGGGTAATGCAACTCAGAGGGAATTTTAGTCATTCCAAGGAGGCTGCATGATTTAAGAGGGCGGGAGGGTTGCAGTTTGCTCTATGGTTTAACCCACAAATAAAACTTCCATCACGCGGTGGAATATCTGGAAGGAATTTGGGGGTGCATTTTTTAGGAGCACAGACATTAATAAGGCATAGCTTTATTGTCTCAGTGACCTATCACCTCAGCATCATCTGGCCCTGTGCTGCCCATGGGATGGAGAGGTTAATGTGTAAAACACACCACAGCTTCAACAGATTTGGGGAAACAAAGACAGTCTTGCGGTTGTTGCACTTGTGATTTTTTTTACAGATGACATTGCTCTCTCTGTTCTGTGCCTTGAAGATAACCTACCCAATCCATTTTCCCTACTCTCTGCCTTCCAGAGAGAGCTAAAACCAAGGCACCATGCAGATGAAGGGTCAGTGTCCATCATCAGACCATGATCTAATTAAATTAAAGCTCTTTTATATGTTCCTTTAATATATTCTCCTACCTGTTTCATTGAGTGATATCTTCCAGTCCTTTTCCTAAATAGCTGATACCTTAGGAAAGATCCTAGAGTGTTCCTCATTGTATTCCACTTGCAGAGGCCACTTTATTTTATTTAATACTCATCCTCAAGCTTAGGATGAGTTCTCTCAGTATTTTTCTTAGTAAACTGTATTTAATGTAGAATTTTCCCTTTTCTATTCAATTCCATTCCCTCCTTATATTTCCTGTGTTTTTCACATTCCAAAATGCTTTTCTGCCTTGGTTTCTGATGTGTAAAGATCAGACATATATCAGTATCAATAAAATCCCTCAATCTGTTTTGTGATGAACAACAGATGAGAATGACAGCAGTGAAAAAAACCCAAGCATTCTCCTTTCTTAAAGATCATTAAAAAAATGGAGGAAAAAATGTTTGGAACTGGGATGAGAACTTCAGTCAACTGAGGGTTTAATTTTTATCCTTATTTTATTAGGAAAGGGAAACAGAGGCAACAGGACTTGGCCAAATGAGTCAGTCATCCAGCCTAAGCAGATGTGCTGGCATGATTCTGGCATCTTTCAGAAATACCAAGACTCATTTTGATTGTGAAATACTTGCTGAACTGCATTATCAGAGAGCCTCAAAGGGGTTCATTTCAGAGCTAGTGGTTTGAGGCTCCTCTGATGTGAAGGAAAAGTAGATAATGCCTCATATTTCAATTAGACCATGAGCAAAGACCCAGAACAATCAAATTCAGCTCCTTAGCCCTTTATGCCATACTTCACACCTTTTACAGCACTAGGAGAAAGTTTGAGCCAGTGGAAGCTGGAGCAAACTTTGAGTTGCAGCAATGAATAGGACTGAGAGAAACTGGGTTTGGACTCATGGGGACATTTTAACAGCTCTGTCTGATCTACTGGGGGAATAGCAGCAGGATAATTTAATTCCTGTCACTTCAGGTGTAAAGTGATCTCAGTGATGATGGAAATTTCCAAAGTGATGTGCTCTTGCTTTTCTTCCTTTCTTCTGCCCCTCTTGGGACAGCTCTTCAGAGCAACTGGCTCATGGTCCAGGCTGTAATTTGGTTCATAATTAAAGTCCTTCCTCTCCCATGTGCTCCCACTGCCCTCAGCACTCATTCCAGAGGGGATCTAACTCAGGTAACTGGTGACCACTCCTAGCCCTGAATTGCCCAGACAAAGCAGGGAGCTGCAGTGCCAGGTATTGAGGGTAATTAGGCAGCTGATCACAGCTCCACTTCCAATCCAGGCTGGATTGGAGAGCTGGAACAAAATGTGCTCTGTGTGGCACCAAAAGTCAAAGTACAACTTGAAAATACACTGGGGACTGCCCAGCCAAGGTAGCAGAGGAGTCATTGCAGGCTGCTAAATTAGCTTCAGAAGCAGAGTGAGTGTTGGGTTGATGCCCCACAGCCATCTGCTGCTGCCTTGTAACTTCTGCAAGAGCGGGTTCAGGTGTGCTGCCTCCCTCCCATGTCAAATGCATGGCCTTGGAAAAGCTCTGAAATCTTTCAGGCCTTCCTTAGGCAGCAAAGTCTGAATATATTTTATATCCTGGTAAGAGAGAATATGTGCTGTGATGAATAAAAAATGAGGCATGCAGAGGGTAGTCTAGAAAAGAATAATTTAACCAGTTGTTTTGATTTTCCTTATGGATAAGGCTTCTATTGTTATTTGAAAAATGTGAAAATCAGCTTTTTTAATAACTTTTTTTTTTTTATAGGAGGGGGTGGAGGAGTCTAAATGGCAGGTATTTTCATTGTGGCCCTTTTCAGAAAAATGCCATGCAAACATATTTCTGCAAAGAGCACACAGGGCTTAGGCTGCTTCGACAGTAGCCAAAGCAAGCAACAAAACATATGAATGCCTCCAGACTGCTCCCAGGGTTTTGTTCCACTGCCAAAATCTGAGACTCACACTCACAGCATGAGGCAGCAAACTCCTCTGGCTTCATGTCCTTGCACATGAGGTGGATTTAACAGAGAGATTGTTACACTCCCCTCACTTCTTCCCTTCTATTTCTCCCTTAAGGTCTTGGTCAAAGAAAATAATATGGAAGTAATTCTCTATCCAGTGATACTGAAGGCAGATGAAACAGCTTTGCCAGTTGCAGCACATTTCTGTCAGAACATCTGTGCTTGTGCACACTTTGGAAAGACCAGTTTGAGCATGTTCCATCAGGATGCTTCTGTCTTGTCCTGTGGATGGCCGGATATTGGGAGATTTCTTAGATACTGTGTGTGTTTCCTGAGGCTGTTCAGAATTCAGGATCAAGATGCTGGAAGGACTTCTGGTGTCTGCTCAGGAGGATCTGGATAGATACAAATATAGGTGTTTTCCTTTCTGTGTCTTTCTGGCACTCAGGGAATTTGGGATGAGCTCTGTGCATTGCTGGTGGGACATCATGCCCTAAGAGACAGATCAATCCCATCATCACTGGACAACCTTTCCTTTCAGCTTGCCTGTTCCCTGAGCTCCTGCTCAGCTAATGGGAGTTAATTGTCCAGGGTAAGGAAAACAGCTGTAATTCCTGGCTGCAGGGGTTTGGTTGCTTCAATATCTTCATTGGCACTGGGAGGCTCACATCAATTCAAAGTAGTTGGCCACTGTTTTGTGAATATAAACCTCTGCAGGCAACAGTTTGAGTGTGCTGTTCCATCCCCCTGGAGGAGGAGAGCTGCTGGGGGATGCTGCCCTTGCAGCTTGAGCCCTTGTGTAACCATCAGAGTGGCTCTGATCTGCATGGACACTTTGATGGACACGGTCATGAAGCAAATGTCAGCACTCCCCTCACCAAATCCTGCTCCCCAGACCATGCAGCAGCAGGAGGTTCAGGCCTGGAGTCTGCAGAGCATCTTTCCAGGATGGGCCTTGAGGAGTGTGCCCAGTATGTGTGAGGAATGTGTGTCTGCTGGCAGACATAAAATCCTCAAATCTATAAATGTGGAAATAGATCATGTCAGAGGGAAACTTTGATCACCCATGTGTAATTTTCTCATATGCAGATGTCAGCTTTCATAAAGCCTATAAGTTCAGTTTCAGATTAATGTGAGTTTTGCCCCCATTTATTTTGCATCACTTAAGAAAGGTTGACTGGGTCCTTAAAAGAGTGTCAGCCCTGATTAAATCAAACTTTAGGAATTATCTGGTAGAACCTGGGCATGTTTCTGTATTTGGAAATCTTCACTTGAACTGTCTTTTGTTCCACTTATGCTTATAGACTAAAACAGGTGGACAGTAATGCTCTGTCATCTGCTATTCTTGGATTATGTGGATCATAAGAGGTTTTAATTAGATGAAGAAATTATTTCTGAGGGTTCATTTGGGGAATTGCTTCTGTGGGTCTCCTGCCTGTGCAGGAGTGGGAGCAAGTTATGAAAGCTTTGGAGCTGTATCAGTAAGTTTGAAGCCTCTTACCCAGATCTCT
Source organism: Passer montanus (assembly GCF_014805655.1). NCBI lineage: Eukaryota > Metazoa > Chordata > Aves > Passeriformes > Passeridae > Passer > Passer montanus. The sequence goes on from NW_024369929.1 coordinate 12,595,396, forward strand.
CCACTTTTCCCTCCTTTTTCTGCTTCTGAACAAAGGGCTGCAGATAGAGATCACAATCCTGTGCTAGAAAAAGCTGCCTTCTGAGCACGTTCGTGCATGAAGAATATTTCCCAGAAGCAAATGCGTTTTTCTAATCTCAAGACTTTGCTTTGTGCATTGAGATCAGATTTTAAGCAATAGGAATTCGTTGCCAGACTTCCCCTCTGCTATGTAGAAATTCTGCATATCAAAGGTGGCAGGATTCATCTGTGCAAAATTGATTTCTTAGAATTTGTGAGGCCAGGTTTTATCCAGCAGCAGTGTGATGGCATCACTGAAGGGCATTGCTCTTGTTTAATGACTAAACTGTCAGAAAAAGGGAGAAACATCTTGAATATGATGACCAAATGGGGGTGCAGGAATTTCTTCCAGGTGTTTCAGGCATCAAACAACTCCTTGGCTTGGTCTGATCAGCTTTGAAAGTTACTGTTCAGGATTAAAAGTGTTTAGATGCTAAAATTTTATGTTTTTGAAAGATCTGTTGTAGGCAGCACTGACAGCCATCCTGCAGAGCCTGCTTCTCCCATGTGGGCATTTTCCCTCTGACAGCTGAGCTGGCCCCAGCTCCTGTCCCTTAAGTGTCCCCAAGGAGGAATCTCCTGGGTGGGTGATGCTGTGGGTTTGACCCTGAGCATCAGCTGAGGCAGATCTCTGTGCACTGATGTTAAACCAAGTGCCTGCTTGTCTCTGAGCTGTCAAGTTGTCACCAGTAGCTTAAAGAGGCCTTATCTCCCCTGTAAGATGATGGAAATCACAAGATCTTAGTTTCTTATAGGCTGACTTCATTAATTTATTCTTAAACTGAGACTGTCAGACTAAAGTAAATTCTACACAAACATGCCCAGCCATCAGAACCCAAAGAATTTGAATTATCAGTGTATTTCAGATGCAAAATCCTTACTATTCAATCTTCTTTCCTGCTGTGTGATATTAAACTAGATACCCAATCACACTCTGTTAGATTTGATTTATATTAAAATAGTTCACTTGCTTTGCTGAGTAAGCTGCTCCTGTGTCTGGTTCTGATCTCAGGATTTCAGTCACGTAACCTTGAAGCAGATAGAGACCAGTAGAAGAAACTTCTTTAAAAGAAGGATTAAACTTCTTTAGAACTGGAATTAAACTTCTTTAAAAGTGGAATTAAAACTTCTTTAAAAGTGGGATGAATTCAGTTGGCATGAGCACAGAGAGCTGAACCATCCTCTCTCTGTGCTTGCATTCATGATTGTTAAGAGGAGATAAAAGGACTTTCAAAAAGTGATGAAGGAGAGATGAAGGAGGAAAATGGGGAAAATGATAATGATATCTGTGGAAGTTTCTAATTTCATTTTTGGAGTATAAAATATTAAGTTGGTCAGCGACGGAATGCTACAGGCAGAATTATGAATTCTTGGGAATTTATATTGATTCAGAGGAAAATGAAATTTAGGATGTATCTGTATGGAAGGTGGCCTGAACATTTAAAGCAGGTCTAAGAGTCTGTAGATAATTTTGCATTCAAAGAAACAGGTGAATTGTTCCCCCTTGCACCCAAAAATGTCTTTGTAAATGTATCAACCCAAGATACCTTATTCACAGAATTGCTTTGAACAACCTGGGACCTTCACCAGAATCAGTGAATTACAAAGGTAAAAGCCATGATTCTGCAGGTGTGCTGAGCTCTATGTGAGATGGGGGACAATTGAAAAATCTCATTCACCTGATGGCTGTGGAAGGAAAGCCACAAAAGATGAGGATCCCTGACCTAAAAGAAGCTCTTTTCTTGCTGCCAGTGTCCAGGAAACCTCTGTGGTGCAGATGTGAAATTAATAGCAAAACCTATTTCATTGTCCTGCCCTTGGGGAAGCTGTAAGTATCAGCAGCCACACAAAAGAAGTGGTGGTGGGGCACGGAGGACTCTTGAAAACACAAAATTTTATCTGTTCTTCCTGGTGTAGTGTTCCAGTTGCTTGTGGCTTCCACTGCCCCAACTCCATGGCAGTGAAAGCTCAGTGCTGCTATTTGCTGTCTGTCCTTAGAGGTTGCAAGTCTAAGGTTGATCTGCTTGGAGTGGGATTTTTTTTTATTGTAAGAGTTTTATTAGCTCACTTTTAAATCTCAATTTAAAGAACAGAAAAAACAATGGTTAATTTAGGCTGTGAAAATTAAGGGAGTTCTTCATCAAGAGAGATGTTCTGCAGTAACCCCTGAACACCAACAGTAGTGACAAAAACTGGACTGCTTTTGAAACAGAGATGAATGAGTGAGGTGCTAGTGCTAAGGAGCTATAATGACCCTAATTAGGGTTAATAATTTTACCAGAGATATTAAGCTTTATTAGTACTGGAGGCAATTTCACCCTGTGGTTCTTGGGTCTGGCCTGTGGTGTTGTCCCCTTACAGAGCAGTAGTGTGACTACACTGCTGTTACTCTTGATTTGCACTGTTAGAGAAGAAGGAAGGAGCCAACATATTTCCAGGGTATATTTTATAATATATTTTTCAGATTTTATAGAAGCCCACTGGTTTCCTCCCTCTTAAACACTTGAAAATTTCCTCACACAAAGTGTTTGGAAGCCTAAGATAATTCAGGAGGGAGGAGGTGCTGAGGCAGCCAAAGGTGTGTGTGATAAATTAATGTAATTACTCAGGTTTGCACTATAGCTCACTGTGGGAGCACATGAATGCAGTAATAAAGGTAATACATCACCAGCATAAACAGAGATGGACACATAAACACCATCTGAGACCCACACTACTTCTAGATATGTTGCCTTGCCACATCTGGCCCCTGATAACAGAACAGAGCTTTCATGCTATTTTTACTTCAGACTTTCTTTTCATAGGACTTTTGTTTGATTTCCTACTGCCTCTCCCTCCTCCTCTATGCCTCTGACTGCACTCCACATGTGCTTGGGCATGACAGTAAACATGCAAAATCACATCAGCAAGGCAGTCACAGAAGGAGAGAAAATGTAATTTTTTTTTTCTATTTATCTTCTCAGATTGCTCTGACTGCTCATGCTGGCTGAAGGACTTGGTTTGGCTATTTCAATCACCTAAAACAACTCTCCAAACTTGTTGCTCTGGTCCTATCTTTGCAACCTCCCTGCAGAACAAAGTTCTCAATCAAGTTGTTTTCCTTTAAATCCTCATCTATCTCAGCAACTCATTCTCTTATCCCAAACTTGCCCACCTAACTCATCCACTGCTCCTGTACTGAAGTTTGTAGGAGACAATTTAAAATGAGATATGCCATTCTCCAGGTGTGGGAGTGGTTTCCATTGCTCATCTTTGTCTTTCTACTAATGTTCACTCTTTGTGGGGGCAGATAACCTAATTACAGCAAAATGTGTGAGCAAGGTCTGTGGTTGTGTCTCAAGTCTTCCACATTGGTAATGAAATCTAAATTTGAGAGGGATTCTAAGAGCCAGATCTTTGATTTTTGACCAGTTGATCAAGGGACTTGATGAAGCAATTCTTTTTTCTGCTATGGGATTTCTCACCTGGGAGACAAACCCCATAAATCACCACAGAGGAATCTGTGAGAATGAGCATTTTCCTCCTGTAAGAGATGTTTAGTAAAGAGATCCCAATGAGAAAATCTTTACTACTCTGCTGTAGGGTTTTGTTCTACTTTCCAGTTGTACAAGTCCTGCATAGTTTAGGAGGGGCAAAAAATTGTCCAAAACCATTTTATCCCCTTCCTCCCTTCTTGCCAGAAGTGTGAACATGGCATCACACTCCCAAAATGTTGTGTAAAGAGACTCGCCACCCACCTTAGCAAATATCTAGGGAGAAGTCTTCAGTCTTGTGTTTATAAAACGTTAATAGAAGAAAATTAGTGTTCTTCTTTACTCCCAGAGTGAAAACTTCAGAAAGTGTTTTTAATAATTTTTGTCTTACTGACTGGTTTGCCCTGTGGTGCAATAAGGAGTTATGAACAATTTGCCAATGAAATATTTCATTTTGAACCTCTGGTTCAATATATGTGTGAGTCCATCTGCAGTGGACTACTTTAATATCCCTTGATCTGCAATAATAACTATAATTAAAGCCAAAATGAAGTTTCTATTGCCCATTTTCAAGTTATTTTTCCTCAAAGCAGCTCTGTGTAAATGTTCTTATGAAATATTATGAGCCTGAATGTTTTCAGATGAGAATATCAGGCCAAAATTGGAGTTTTTCTGAAAATACTCTCAACAAAATGCAGAACCAAATGTTTGATGTTTCCTGGGATTCCCAGTAATTTGAGTACTTTATGCAGCAGCTTCTTCAAAAGTTGTTTTGATGTAAATATCCATGGCAGAAGCAAAGTTGTACATCAAAAATATCAGTGAATAATGGATGGAACATGCTAGAGCATAATGCACATGCTTGCATGTAGTCTCTCTTGCAATAAAAATGAGCACTGCTCTGCTTTTTACCTTGGTGTCTGTAATGACTACACACAGGTAGGACTTCAGTGAAAGTCCTGTAACTTTGGGTAGCCCATTTTTCTTCAGATGTTGTTTCCTCTCTCTGTTGTTTTTATGCACTCTGACTAATGAGGACATTGCACATACTCAAGCCTTGGAAGTAAATCTTTTTCCTTTGGAATGAAAATAAGCACCATTCACTCTCAATGGCTTCAACTTTTGTTCCCTCTTGTTTTGTCTTTTGCTTAAAACAAAAATAATAATAATAATAATTATGATAATAACAAAAGCCATTTTGTCTTGTTTAGGCATTCCTGAGTCAGTACTAAATTAAGCACAGAAATTACTTTCTATTGGCCACTAGAGATATTAGAAACAGAGAAATGTTTCTGTTCTTGGGGCATTTATAATGGGGTACTGAGAACACAAAATGTACTCAGTTAAATGGATTTTGACTTTAGAGCACCCCAGCTCAACTGGATTAATGTATTTATGGGGTCATCCAAGCAGACGTGCAAATTATAAGTGAAGACCAGCAATTGGAAGGGAAATGTTTGCCAAATTCACACGTCTCCCTATAGATTAATGATTGCAAGAGATTTGCTTTTTAATGCAGGCAGGTGGGTTGGCATGAGGTGTAGTGTCCATGTTAGAAAGAGAGGCAGCATCTTGATGTTATATTGATGTTTTAAAATTGCTTTTCAAAATAAAGATTTTTTTCCTGAATGATTTTATGAAATGATAAGTCCCCTGCAGTGTAAGGGACTGGACACAGTGTCCAAAGAGGTCCTGTCCATTGTTGTGCCCACATTCTGTGTGTGTGAGTAGGAAAACAAAATATCTCTAAACATAATATCTCTAAACTATAACTAAAGCTTTAGTTATAAGTTTTGAACAAAACTTGAGTTCTGCTCCTTTATGCAAATCTACCCCAAAGGGAGGGAACATAAGCATTGCATTCTGAGCCCACTGGAAGTGTATTTGAGTAATTTGCTTTCTTGTATTCTCTGCAAAGATTGCTAAGCTAAAACACGTGAATGGACTAATTTGTTTAAAATGCCTTTTCTTCTTTCTCTTTATGTTGCCTTGGGCAATTTTAAGCCTTCAAAGACAGCTACAGTTTCTTAGCAGTCTGCCCTACTGAAGTAAGACTTTAATCAAGACCACTAGCATCCAAATATGATGTGCAGCTGTACACTCTGCAGCTGATTGATTAATTTTTAGCCTTCCTGGGTACCTCAGTAAAAGTAGACATACTGGAAAGATGCAAGTATTTTTCATTTAGGTATTTACTGTTCTTTTCCCAACCTTATTTCAATTGTTCTACTGTGATAAATAGGAACAGGGTAAATGGACATCTTAAATCTTGACAGTGAATTTCATGCTAGTCAAAATAAGATTTTGGGGTTTTTTTCCCAAAGCCGTAAGGATTAGGATCACCAAAAAAAAAAAAAAAAAAAAAAAAAAAAAAATCTACAAATATTTCTATCAAAGAAGCCATTTTATCAGAAACTGGAAAATAATGAGTTTTGCAGATCAGACTGCTTTATAGCCATTATTAGATTTTTTTAATATAAACAAGAATCTTGAAACTGAAACATCTGTCTTGAGTACAGAAAGGTGGCATCAGCCCCTTTTTTTCAAATTTATCCCAACGTGGCTGCTCCAGTTTGCTGATCTTACCCACCCAGCAAGTTCATTACTCTGGCTTGTCTCTCTCCCCTGAAAGTTTTCATGAGAATTGTTGAAAGGTTTCATTTTAGTTCCGCTGTGGAGTGAAAATCAAGTCTCAAGATCATGACAGCTGGGGCTTTGGGGCTCTCTTTTTCCCTTTAATGGAATGAGCTTGCTGGCTTTAATCTGCTTCCATGGACTGAGAAAACTCCTGTGTTCAAACTGGCATTACTGACAGGGAGACAACTCTAGTTTGGGTACCAGTTCTCTGGGACCTGCAGCCTGCCTGGCAAGGAGATGTCATCAGGTAGGTTTTACCTCATTTAAATGCCATTATTCCAAGAACTCGCTCAATCTGTGTACCCTGAAGTGGGAGAGACACCACAGAGAATGGAAAGATGGATGGCAGGCTTGGATGAATGCCCTAGTTAGATTCTCTATATTAGATTGTCATGCTTTTCCTGGCCCAGATGCTAACATCTAACACATTTTTAATACTATTGCCTGTTGAGATCCTATTAGAAAATGATTCAGAGTCTGGAAAAGTTAGGGGGAAAAAAAAGTTAATTCCCTAGAAATAATATGGTCATTATGTGTACACTGAATTCAATATGTAACTTGGGTTTTTTATGGCCTCTCTACCATCCTGCACACCAGCTTTTTAAAATTGCAGTCACATTCATTATGAAGTAAATGCCTAGTGCAAGTGATTCTCAAAACAGTTTATAATTTAAATTCCTATTGGAAATAAAAGTAATGACCCACAATAGCTCATTAGTGGCTTTGCAAATGTTCATTATTTCCTCTCTCTTTGTCTTTCTCCTGGTTTTCTCCCCTTACTAAAAGACAGGGGAGTTTAAAGGTTTAGACTACCTTTAGAGCTATCCATCTCTAATGACCCATGAAAATGAACATTCGATTCCTGAATGAGGAAATCATCATTCCCCGGTGTTTTTGAGGGGATAAGTGTGTTCACTTGGCAATCTGTGAGGAAGCTGGGTATTCCAGATGACTTTAAGAAATTATTTTATATTTACACCTGGGGGAATTTTAAAAATTATTCTAAAATATCAAAAGAAATACGGAGAAGGCCGTGAAGTCCCTAAAAAGATGGAACAATTTGGATTTTGAATCCAGGTTGTTTTTAATGATACCCTGGATACTGCCACACTACCAAAGATTTGCCTGGCTGTCCATTGCTTGGAGATGCACAAGGAGAGATAATTCCATGCTTCTAGGGAGAGGCACACAGCCCATTTCCCCTGGCTTCTCTGTCAGATGAAAACCCAGCATCTGCCATGCAGATGATCCTTGGATTTCTAGGTAAAATAACACAGGAGAGAGGCAACACGGGGTGGCAGTGACATCCTGCATTGTCTGTTCCCATGAGCAGGATTTAAGAGTGCCTGCTCTGGAATGGTGTTATCCTTAATGAGAGGGTCACCCTTAAGAACACACCCTTAAAAATACCCTGATTCTCACTGCCCTGAAGTCCCCAGCCCCTCAGCACCACTCCCTGTTTGTCTCCTCTATGCTGGCTCATGTGGCAGCGTTTGCTCTTGCTCTGGAAATTCCAAAACACTCCCTGCCCCAAAAATCCTTGCAGCAAAAATTCAGTGGGATCAAACCTGTGTCCCACATGGCTCAAGCATGGCTCTGCTGTGGGGTGTGCTTGGAGAAAAAAATGAGGGCAAAATATCTTATTTCTCTCTAGTTTCCCTCTTCCCCAGTAATTATTTTCTCCTCATTAGCAATCAGACCTTGGAGACTGTCAGTGTGCTGCTGATTGCTGGTGGGGGCAGGCCTTAAGGCAAACCTCTTTAGAATATAAAGTAACAGATTGCTTGCTTGTGGAAGGCTCTCGTAAGTGCTCACCAGAAGTTAAATTTCTGACTACTTTCTGTGTGTGCAGAGGGATTACTTTGGCAAAATATGCATGAAACAAAACCTGGTAACGTGCTTAAAAGCATTACCCATTGTTGGAATTTGGGTTATTCAGTGCAGTCATTAGATCACACCCAATAATTCTGTAAAAATTGATTTTTCCATCCCAAGGTCAATTCATTTTATTGCATTGCTTCAAGCAGGTTTCTCCAAAGCACAATGCTCCTCTGTGAGCCACCAGCACCGTGGCTGGTTTGCTGATGTTTACATTAGGTCATCTAAGATTTAGGTTTTACTGAGTTTGGACAAAACTAGCTCATTTGACCTATGATGCATTGCTTTTAAAAAATAACAAGAAATGTTCTTTTTCAACCCTCTTATCTGCTTCTTGCCTGAGCTCTGAGATCACTTCTTTCTGACTGGTGAGGCTTACTGGAAGCAGTTTCTTCCCTGTGAGCAGGAGAGCAGCTGCTCTCTGCCTGTCTCTGCCTCTCAACAGAGAGAAGCAAAAGGTCAGTCCCCAGTTTCTCATAACTTGCATGCACTACATTGTTTTATTTTTCAGTATTTTCTCTCTATTCTTACTCAGATCTACTTACCACACCCACTGCGTGCTTGCCCCTCCTCTGGTGTGTACTCTGGTGTGTCACTCTTCAGTTTTGCCCTTCAGGGAGGTGTCAGATGTGATGCTAACCTTTCCAAATCCCAATTTAAAACAATATTATCCTTCTCACTTCGCTCACTATAAACTGACTACACAGTACCACCTGCTGATGGACCAGCATCACAAACCTGGCTTTTATTACTGTTTTGGGCTTTTTCTTTTCAAAGGCAGAGTTGTCTGTGACAGCATTGCCTTCTTGGGAAGGGGCCCTGTGTAAGAGGCAGGAATGCTCTCGTGTTTGTGCAGTGCTTTGGACTCTGTCATCTGCTACCACTTAGCAGAAGGATAATGTTGTGTCAGAAGGAGACTTGTGCCTTAGAAGAAAGAGTGAATAGTGCCCCTTTTTTCAGAGCCTAAAAAGGCAGAAGAAAAAAATGAGAGCATAAGCCAGCAGGCCTAAGGCTATTCTGATTTGCATCAGGATCTGTATGGGCCCTGTATGGCTTAGAAAGCCTAGGAATCATCTCCATCTACTTCTGTCACCCACCCCAAAGTTCAGGAATGAAGCGTCTGAATATCAAGGTCATTATAATTCATTAGTCTTCATTAACGTGAGAGCTGATATTTAGTCTGATCTCTTATTTCAAAAGCTTTTACTACTGAGACACCAAACCCCTTTCCCTCCCCAAAATTCAGGAAAGAAACTTGTGTCATTTCAACTGGGAGCTTTTGCCCTTTGTCAATACAGAGAAATATTGATTGTAGTTTTGCAGTTGTTGATTCTGACTCTGTCACTCACCCCAGAATGTTCCAGTAACTTCTGGCCTAATGAAAGCTTGCAGAATCTGTCCCTTCTTAGGGAACAAACTGAGTGTAATCACAGCCAGATAACTGTCAAAGAGAAACGGAGCAAAGCCAAGAAATAGAGGCGACAGAGCCAGATCTTGGTATTTTGCAAATCCAGATTGTCGTCTCCTTCAATTATTCATCGGGTGATTAAGAACAGTCTATCCTATGGGCAGTGCTGCTGGGCTCAAGAACTTCCTTTTCACCCACTTTGCATGGTTTTCTCTCTCTTTTTTTGTCTTCTCTTTTTCTTCTTTTAAGACATGAAATACTCTGGTGCATGGATTTTGGTTTAGGAAGGCTTGCTTTTTTCTTTTCATTTCATCAAGACAGAGTTCCATTTGTTCAGCATCTGCACAGGACAACATCTGGAGCCCCAGGAAATTCAGCTGCTCTGTGTATGACGCTTAAATGAAATTACTTTTTCATGCACTTCAGAAGAGTATCAAGAGCATCTCTCTGACCAAACAGAGCCTTTTGTTCTCCTCCAGCAAGTGTTTCTCATTAAAAATGTCATCTCCCTAACAAATTGCTTCATTGCCTTTGCAGCTGGGGTTATTGTTTTCATGGTTTTGTACTTGTGTGATTCTCTAAGGGATCAGAAAGCTGGGAGAAGCAGGGCTTGGTTTCTTCTCCCTCTGCCCCGTGTGTGCTGTGCTTGGACTTCCCACTTTTGGGGTGCAATTTCATGGGTTTACCTCTGTGCTCTCTTGGCACAGCACTCAGAGGCAGAGCTTGGGGCTCAGGCAGCAGCAGTCTATGGGGACTGTCCCATTTCTGTTCACAGGGACTGTCCTGGGGGCTCTGAGCAGCCAGGTCTAGTGCAAAGTGTCCTTGTCCATGGCAGGGAGTGGAACTCGGTGATCTTTAAGGTCTCTTCCAACCCCAGCCATTCCATGGCTCTGTCTCCTGGGGCTGTTGTGGTTGTACCTGGGGATGGAAGGTGAGAAGAAGAAGAAAGCAAAGTGAGAAATACCAGTTTAAAACTGGAATATAAAGGATGGCTTTTAATGAGATAAACATATTTTGTATGAAACTCAAGGTTAGGTAATTTTTCCAGGAATTATTCCCAGGTGGAGTAGGTGGGGCTGTTGAGCCTGCAAGAAAACCTAAGTTATCTTTAGGGATTTGGGAGCTTTGTGGTGACTTTTCATGGGAAGTCTGATCAGAAATAAAACTAGAAACTTAGGGAAGGAGCTGAAGGAATTCAAAGGGAGAGGGCATCAGTCTGTGCATACTGCACCAAGTCTAATAGTGCAGAATGTGTGAAATCCCTTACAGTAGTGACAACACTGTGCTGAACCTCACCCAGCAGCATAGAACTGAAGGATCTGTATAATTTCCTTGAAGAACCACTTAGAAAATGCCAAAACTTCAAAACACATTTTGCAGGAAGGACATTATTTAAAGCCCAAGCATAAACCCCTCATTTTCCTCACCTCTGGCTTTTCAACTAGGATTGCCCCTTTCCTGCATTTTGAAAAGCCTTCCTCCTCACCCCCACTGAAGAGAGATATATGCCAAAGTCTTAAACTCACAGAATGTCCCAGGTTGGAAGAGACCTGTACAAGTCTGGACATCTTTGAGGTGTAATTTAAATAGCAAGTTGTAAATAATGTAGAAGCTCCATCTCACTGGCTTAAGTGTTCCCTGCGTGTTAACACACCATCTGCTTAACCTGAAATCTCTTTTTTGTAGGTGACTACAAATTACTTCTTAATAATTTCACTGGCCCTATAAACTTACTGGGTAATCAATTTACACAGGCTTGCTGCCCACTTTCACAGTTCTAGTGCTGCTCCCACAGTGTTTGCAGTTTCTCCTGAAGTGTTGATTTCCTGAGTCATGTATTTCCCTGAGAATGCAGGTTTTCAGTTTTTCAAGTGGCAGCAGCTGCACAGAAATGTTGAAAGGCTCATGCCTAAAGAATCATAAATGACAGTGTAAGTACTATTCTATAATGTCTATAATTCTTCATTAATCTTATTGCTATTTAGCCATTCTGTTGTTTAAAACTCCAGCTTGTCATTCCAAATTTTCCTTTATTTAAGGAAAAGATAGGGATACTTGCAAACAATTTTTTTTTCTGTTTTAGTGAGCCATTTCTTAATGGGATGGTTTCCTAGGTTTGTTTCTCTATTTCATGTGGGACATTTAGCTCACAACCACAACACTTACCTTTGGTTGTCTCGGGCACAACTGATTTAACCAAGTTACCTCTGCTCCTCCCACTTGTAAGCAATGAAAACAGTTCTTGTGTGTTAAATATAGCACCAGGCACAGCCTTCCTGTGAGGCAGCTCCTTTCAGGCTGTAGCAGAAACATTGGGCACCACACCGTGGAAAATAAGTATGTAGCAGTTGTAAATATACATGTATATATATAAAACAGTGCTAGAACCCACAGTCTGTAATTTGTGGGTGACCTTTAACTACATGAGGATAAATGGTTACAAATGAGGACCTCTGCTCTTGGCTTTCGTAACTTATTTTGTTACTTCTGTTGGTAAATCAAAAAACATGTATATCCATGGGGTTTTTGGAGTGTAACATTTGGCTTAGATTTAAGCTAGGATAACTGAACAAAGTGGAAAACCAAACAAATAAATATGATTATCCTGCAGTGTTTTGTTTTGTGGAGTCAGGTTCTGAAATAAGCGAAGCATGTGGGATACTTTAAGGTCTGTGAGACAGACATGTGCTATCCCCATAATGAAATCTACTCCCTGAATTAGGTCTTTGTGCTGTTAAGAGGTTTTTCTTGTGTTTATTTTGTTACAAGACTGCATTTTTGCTGGAGTCAAGCAGCATGTTAAGCTTGGATTTTCAGAGGTGCTCACGTGATGAGGTTGGTGGCGTGGATCTCTCTTCTTGCAGGACCAGCTATGGTTAGGGTATCAGTCTCCAAAACCCAGGGTGTTCCACAAGGTGTGGCTTTGGAATGCACCAAGGAGGATTATTTGGGATGTGCACAGAAATTCAGGAATGAAGTGGAAATAAACACATTTTTTACAGGTAGATTATTTACTACAAAAACATCTGCAGGCCTGGGGGGGGTGATGGTGGCTCTCTGAGAGCAGCAGGCAGGGAAAGCTGGAAGGAAGTCACATATGGTGCTCCCAGCCCCTACAGATGTTTGTTTTTCCCCCCTATCCTTAAATGCACATAAGAGCTTTCCCCATTCTACTTGGTCACCACAACACAAAGAAATAATTTTCAGGAAGTCTTCCAAGACCTTAAATAGTCAATAACTATCTGGGCTCTTGATTTCTCTGCCTTCGTTTCAGTGGGTTAATTTCTCTGTGGCAAGCTCTGATTGTTTCTGTGCTGTGAACCATCTTTCTTTTTCTTTGAAGCCCAGATATTCATGTCACAACAGAGAATAAATGTTGGTCTTCATGAATTTGTCAGCTTATTACCTATTTACTTCAAGATTTTCCTGAACAGGGAGCAAAATGAAAATAACCCAAACAACCCAAAACACAAACCAAAAGTAAAAAATGCTGATGGACCATCTGTGTGTGGATTTCCTTTCTTTCATCCCTCTTTCATCCTTCTTCACTAAATCTAATTTGAAATCTCTGCTTCATCTTTTGGGCAGTACCACGCACATTCCCTCTCTGGATCAGCCATTTATTTCCTGTTTTCTTAGAGGAGCACAGAGGAACCCTGGCTGGGTAGATGCACAGAAGTCTGGCACCTCTTTTAGTGCCTGCAAAACTGGAAACTCTGTTTGAGAAAGTGTTTTCCTGAGGGTAACATCACAGGGGAAAAGAAAAGCGCTTTTGGTATCTTAGGAGAAGCATTCTGTAGGTAGCTGGACAGGACTGATGATGGCAACAGAATTTTAATTTCATTACAGCTTTATAAGCAATTACAAAACAGCCAAAAGCAGTGGTGACTTGTGAGATGCCTTGAAAGAAATGTATCTTTTGAATTGGGAGGGATGGGAAGGGAAAGAATATTATGAGTGTGACCACAGCAAGGACGTGTGACACACTCCAGATCACACCATGCTGCTGCTGCCCTTATCACCTGTCACTGTTCTGCTTTCTGTGAATCCTCAAGTCCTGCATTAAATCCATGGGTTCTTTACACACCTGGGATACAGAAATCAATCTCTGCTAATAGTTCCACTGTCTGTAAGATCCCCAGGCTCACTTCATCTCCCATACATTTTTGTGCCTCTCCACAACCTCCTGAAGTTTCCCATCAGTATTTTCCTTGCTGTTATACTGAGCTTCCTGATGATTTATCCTCATGGTTATCACAGCAATTTAATACAGAACTGTTGCTCGTGAGAGAAAACAGAGGTCAACAAAAGCAAGATTGGGATCTTTCTGGTTCTCGTCTTTTTTATGGTTAAAATATTTCTCTCCTCAGATGTGAAGGGATGGTGATGCTGTGAACATCATCCTGCTTGTGATGGAAAATGTTTTTCATTGTGTCCCAAAGGTGCTCTAACTGGATTTCTCTCATTTCCTCTGCAAGTTTGTTCCACAGCTGCATCTCCAGCCAGGAGACTTTGTCTCTGGTTTTTGCACTTTTTGTTCTGGACTTTGTGATCAGCGCTGTCATGAAGAAGAAATAAGTTTAACTGTCCAGCCAGAGCAGAGATGGAGAGCAGGTTTGCAGTGTACCAGATGCTGCACCAATTACTCCAAAGATGGGCCCTGAGGACCTCAATTAGGAGGAGGAGGAGGAGAGTTGGAGCAGGTGGAAATTGTGGGCTGGTTTGGTGCTGGTGGAGTCAGGCAAAGGAGCAAGCCACAGGGGAGTCTTTGCTTTTGGTTTCTATTTCTCCTGAGGTGCTGTGTCTGAATCGTGGATACTGTGCACACCTCCAACATGACATTTCTGGAGATTGCAGGTGCCTTTTCTCTCGGTTATTACATTGTGTAGTTTCTATTATTTTGTTTTTAATATACCTTTCTTGTGCAAGATTCATTATTTTGGCTTCTGTGCCTCAATCCTCCTCCCTGAAGAGGTGGGAATTCTCATTTCCAGGAATTTGTGGCTGTCTCAGTGAACTTAAAAGCTCACCAAGATTAAGGATGTCTTTCTGCCCTCGCCTCCTTCCTTTCATTCCTTTTACCATACCCTACATTGTGGCAGTCAAGGTGCTCATGTTCAGCTGCAGTCCCCTGGGACCTACACTGACCTTCACTGTGGATATAGTTTCCATTCTTCCCCTTTATGGCTTCAGCACTATTCCCTCCTCTCCCAAACCAGTTCCTCCTGATTTACATCTGCCTGGGGGCAGCTGAATTGGTTTTTCAAAGCTGCTTATTAAAAACTCCCTCCCTTATGCTCTGTTTCCTTCTGCTGCCAGCTGTTTGCCCATGTTTCCACAGAGGGGTGGTTGCACCTTCCCTGCCCTCCAAAGCCTGGCTCCAGCAGTCCATCCCCAGCTGACCCTGTCCCTTCTCCTGCTGCCTGGCCCTACCTCACAGCCTTGGCAGCACACCTTGTTCTCTGAGGTGTTTCAGTTACTGATGGGTGAGTGACTTGATTCGGAGTTTGCTTTGGATAAGCTCCCATAAATTGTAATGCTTGACTGTAGGTTATCCAAACTCTCTGGGCCTCTTGGGACTCTAAATTGGCCTGGAGGACCAGCTGGGAAGGCTGTTTTCCGAGCTTTTGGCACTTCCTGATCCCAGAGAAGCTGCAGATAGCATGGCAACAGGCTCTTGCATGAGAGGTCAGCGTTTTGGCTGCATGTTTTAGCTGGTTCTTAAAAAGGAGTGAGCAAGGAAACAAGCCCATTTAGAGCTAGGTGGTCCCATCAACCAGGTAGAAACACGAGGCAGCTGTAAGGAGCTCTCTGATTCCTTCTGCTTGAGATGTGCATTGCCAGTGATCGCTGGCATTTGGCAGAGTGGGGGATGGAGTGACTGCATTGGCACAACACTGGATTTGGCACCTCAGTGCAGTAGCCCAGGGGTAGGACTGGGTGTAGAGGGGATGCTGCACCATAAAAAAGTGGCCACTGGAGCTGGCTTTGTTCAGACAAAGCCCCAGATCTATAGACAAAGCTATGACTGACAGATTAAAGAGTGTATTTTTGCTTACACTACGAGCCCTCATAACGATGTGTGTACAAACAGCTACAGTGTCATGGCTAATGCAATATCCTGTCTGGAGGGATATTTGGACGTGATCAGACTGAGCAGTTCCTTGGCAGAGCCTCAGCAGTAGTTCAGTGGCTTTCAAGCCAAAACTCTTGTCCAGATCATTAAGGGCCACTGATGAACCTATTCTCGCAGACTTTGTCTATACAGTTTTTAAACACATTAGCACTGTACATTTATAATCACTAAGGCAGGAAGACTGATGGAGAGAGAGAGAGAAAATCCTGTCTTTTATAAATCTCTGTAAAGATCTATCCATTTAAAAAAAAATAAAAGCAGTCAAACTTTTGGACAGGCTCTGCAGAATAACTCCTTATTCCTACAACTGCAGTTGTGGATGGATTCCCTACAGAGTTTGGAGGTGAGCTTATACCTTCACTGCCAAGTCTGTGAGACAAAGAGAGCAGTCCCCTGACCTGATGATGTCATCTATTTTCACTCACCTTTGAATTCACTCTTTTCTCAGCCCCAAACCACTGGAAAACACAGCCATCTTGCCAAATATAGGCATAAAATGGAAGGCGGGGGAAAAGCTACCCCAAACCCTACATTCCCTTTACATTATAGTACATTCTTTGGAATGATTTGGAATGTTCTGGTGTTTCTGCTTTATATACTTCAACCCTCCCTCTCTGCAGCTTTGCCCTGGTGCTCAGCCTTTCCTTCCCACGTGGTATGCAGCTTTGTGTGGACGTCATGAAGTTATTGCTAAATCACAGCTGGCTTGATTGCCAAACAACTGCCTCTTCCTCTTGCCAATTCTGTTCAGCCTCTGAAAAGCTACAGGACTTGTGCTGGACCCCACTCAAACGTAAATGATGTGCTCAGTTACAAACACAAAATAAAATGCAGGACAGTAATAAAGTAGTTAAGTTTTGATTAATTCAGTGAAAGGGTTAATAGGATTATTTTTTCTTTTTTTTTTCTTCCCACTCTCTAAGTAGGAAAAAAAAAGACAGAGTGAGAGACCCAAGTGGACACAACTAGAACAAAGCCCTGTTTATGATTAGTATGGCTGAAAATATCCATGTTAGGCCAGGTGCAGATGGCTAATTCCCCCAGACTACAAGCCAATTTAAACCATAATTCCTGAGATAGACCACTTTTCCCAACATTAATGGGAACCAGCTGCCTCCTATTAATAATATGGATGATTACAAGAAAAAAAAAAGTGGGGGAGGGAATAGTGGAGTTAGAGAAGACATTATTTTCCAGACTGTTGCCTGTGTCCTGCTGAGGACAATATGGAAAGCTATGGAATATGAGTCTTGAAAACCTGTCAAGTTAAATACACACAGTGTGTTTGCTCAGAAGAAGGATGGAGTTATCAGTGTACTTCTGTGTTTCGGTGACAAGGTTATTTAAGGGGTAGCAATTGTATTTATTTAGTTATTTGCTGGTGCTTTGCTTTTGCCTTCCCTCTGCTGACACTGGATGGTTTTGATTAGCTCCCTAGGAGGGGAGCCCATTGCCTTTGGTGCACTGAGCCTGGCCTGATTTCGTGTGAGATTGTAGAGTACATCAAAGTAGAAAGACAACAAATGTTCTGAATTGTTCTCCTGAGAGCCTGACTTGCTGGTTCAAGAAATTTGTTCAGGCTTCCATTATGGTTTGTGCCAGTGTGAGGTGAAATGGGAAGACATGGCAATTCATGGCGTGTAAGAGCAATGTGTCTCAGGACTGGCTTTTTTTTTTTTTTTTCTTTCTTTCTGTGTTCTTTGTGATTGTTTTCCTTTGATTGTTTTTGGAAATCTGAGTAGAATTTATTCTTTAAAAAATGAATGTCATGCCATATTTATGTGTCAGTGAGGCAAAAGCAAAAGTCTGTGGTATCAGTTGTTTTGGCTATACTCCTTGTTTCTTATGTAGACAGGATTCTTAACACAAGGATCATGTCTTTGAGACTGATGAATAAAGGAGACTCACAAAAAATGTCCCTCTTGCCCCTGAAGGAGATGAAAAGGAGCCAATGTCCTTTTCCCAGTTGTTCTGCTAGGATTGTGTGGGATTCTTGGAGACATTTAGCTGACACAGGCTGCATTTCTTCTCAGTCCATTTGATGACAGTCTGCAGACTTGGCACTGTAGCTCTTGCTGGAGGGTTGTGAGGGGAATTTTTGGGTACCTGAAAAGGTGCACAGCTGGAGCAAGCTGGGACTGCCCTTCACCCAGCTTGAGGATACAGAAGGATTTGATGCCTTCCCAGACCATGTGGGGCTTGTACATCCCTGCTCCAAAGGGATGAACTCTCAGAGCTTTTCCTGCTCCTCTCATGTGTGAGAGGAAGTGGGGCAGAAACACAGATTAGGACTTTGATTCTGATCACTTGACTTGATGACAGCCAGGAGCCATGGTTCTTGGGAACAACTCCCCTCACTTTGACAAATTTCTGTCCTTTGCTGTGTTACAAGAAGATCCCTTTTTTAAGTCAGGAGCAAAAAACCTTCTAGATCACAAACTCTGAGATGGCAACCTAAGAAAAAAAATCTTGGACCTTCTAGCTAAGGCATGAAACTAAGGACGTTCCAGCAATGTATCCCAGTGGCAACGTTTTGTTTTTATTCACACATCTTAGTAGCCCAGCCCCTATGTGGGTCACCAGAATATCACCCTGGAGTATTTACTGTCAAGATGAAAACTTCTACTGGCCCTCTCCAAACTTCAGTAATATTTAAAGCAGACACAGCAGAGGTAATGAAAAAGAGATTATTGATTTTATGTATGTAAATAGAGCATAGCTGAGTTGACAATGTCTCTTTAAATAATTGAAAAAATCTGCTTCAGCTGACAGTAGTTCACCAGATAATGAGGCTGGTAGTGGAGGAACGTGAATAATTAGAGAGTAGGATTTTTGCTGCATGGAATTGACCCTTGGGGGCTCAGAGAAAGAAGGATTTGTGGCTGCTCTGAAATGCTAGTGGTCTGAACCAGCATTCCTCTTGTCAATACGAACCTTGTGTTTTTATTGGAAACACGTGTCAAAACAAAACAGCGTTTGAGGCTGCTGCTGAGAGAAGGTGGGCAAGCCCAGAGACAGCAAACCTGTTTTTCTGTTTGCTGCCAAAAATTCCATGTCACTGCTGCCCATCATCTCAGATGGAAAGAGAGATGATGAGTGCTCTCATTATACACTGGTGATTCTTCTTCTATTGCCTTCCCAGTGAAGATATTTATACTCAGAAAATTAGAGAAATCAGGATAACCAAGACATCTTGCTATACTTTGATGAAGTCTGGATTGAAGGCTTACATTGCAGTACCTCCCTGGAGAAAAGCTGTAGCAGCAAGTGAGTACTTACCTCTCCTGGACAGGCAGAAGGGCATTCAGTCATATGGAATATTTAACTCCCTGTGCACTACCAAAACATTTTGAGAACTTTGTAAATTTTGAGTACTGGCTCCATTACCTGCATTATGGAAAACTCAAAGGAAAGAGGTGAGACACACAGTATCTGGTGTTTGCATAAATAAGTCTTTGGGTTTGCTAGTTTTATTTTTTTCTATTTTTTTTTAATTGGAAATTATTTTACTGGGCTGATGTTAAACATCTGCCTCTTTCTCTGCCCTCCTTCATACCCCTCCTCCTGAGATGGTTTTATTTTGTGAGTGAATTAAATAGTTTTGGGAGATAAAGAACTCAATTTGTAATGTGCTTTAGGGGCTTTCAGAATGAAAGGCAGGGATTGAAGTAGAGTATTTGGTTATTAGTGTCTCCATATTTCTTTCCCTTGATCTACCTGTCCCATCGTGTTGTCAGATCTTCACGGTTGAGGTTTGAGGCAATAATGGTGAAAGCTGGAACATGTGAGCCCTATTTAAACCCAGCACCATCATATTTCTGGAGTGAATCTAAGCCTAATTGAAAAGGCAAGTGGATTTCTCTGGCAAAAGAAAATGTGGCTGTCATAGGCTTTACCAAGTTCAGTTAAACAGAGTAGAATGTGCTCTGGCATCTTTGTTTGGTTTCCATTTTAAATATAAAATTAAAAACATATTTCATCTGTTGTAGGTTTTAAGGATGATTTACAAACTTAAAAAAAAAAAGAAAGAACTTTACAGCTTTCCAAGGTCTGGCCCTTGAGATGCCAGGAAATAAGTCTCTCCTCATCTCCACAGTATCATCTCCACAAGAGTTTGTGCAGGCTGCCTTACACATCACCTTATGGGCAGTGTGTAGAGCTGTCACCATTCCTCATCATCTGCTTATGTATTTCCTATTGCTCTGCAATAGTTCAGGAAACAGAAACTGTTTGCTTCCAAGTTCCAAAGGATTAGAGCCAAACTTTGGATTGGCAGCCCATGCAGGTGGGATGAGAGCAGCCCCATTTCTTCCCTGCTGCCATAAGCACAAGCAGCTTTGAGGCACTTTCTTTGACTGGTCAAAATATCCCAAAGCTTTCAGGCACAGCTCAATATCTTTCCATCTTCTGAAGTCTGTTTCAATCATCACTGTTATTTTAGACATATTTCTTTCAGTGAGTATCCATTTGCATTTAGAAGTTTCAGATGACTTTTTTTTATAGTTGATACACCTTTTTTTTTTTTTTTTTTTTTAGTTTGAACTACCATATGATGATTGCCATGTGCCCTTCAGAACAGAGTTTATGGGACAGCTTCACCCTCAGTAACAGTTTTATCAAAATAGTTTCCTGTGTTATTTAATTACAAAAGCTCAATGGATTCTTTCATGGAACATCACAAAGAGATATCCACTCTACAATCCTAAATCCATTTGTGCTGTGGTTTTACTTGTGTCTGATGCATTTTAGTGTCCTCATTGCTTACTGAACAAAAGCATTGCTATGTGAATATTTTAAGAAATGTTATGACAATTAAAAAAAATTAAAAAGTCTCACGTTGAAGAAAGGTAGCAGTCAGTCATCTCTGGAGGGCTCCTTTTGAAGACCTCATTTGGGAATTGGCACTGGCAGCCCCTGGATTACTGAGGAATTACATGCACTCTCTTCTCGCAGAGGTGGCACAATTGTTTTGAAACTAGGCAGATCTTCTGTGTTTACTATTTGGCAGGTTCTGTGTTTTTGGCTGGCAGCCACGCTGAAATGTGTTTAGTTTTAATTGACAGCCATGGTCAACACTGCAGATCCCAGGTAGGTACTGCTAATCCTGACAGGGCAAGGCAGAAACAGACAGGCTTGTGTTCCAGCTAGCCAGAGGCTCAAACCTTCAGGAAGAAAAGGCATTTTGCCTCCAGACAGTTCTGAACCTCAGGAACTCGCCCTTCAGTCTCATCTCCTCAGCACCTCCTTGTGCACAGCCCTCAGCCACAGGAGCTGTCAGAAGTTGCAAACAAAGTGATTGTGTGATCAGATTTTGTAGAATGGTTTAGGTTGGAAGGGACCAACCCCTCCTGCCATGGACAGGGATGCCACTTATTGTCCCAGGTTGCTGCAGGCCCCATCCAGCCTGCCCATGAACACTTTCAGGGATGTTCACAGCTTCTCTGGGAACCCTGTGCCAGGGCCTCACCAACCTCACAGGGAACAATATATTACTACTGCTCAATGTAAACCTACCTCTTTTCAATTTAAAGCCATTTTCCCTTGTCCTCTCACTCCATGCTCTTGTCCACAGTTCTTCTCCAGCTCTCTTGGAGCCCTTTTGGGTACTGAAAGGTGTTCTAAGGTCAACCCAGAGCCTTCTCTCGTCCAGGCTGAGCAACCTCAGCTCTCTCAGCTTCCAGAGCAGAAGTGTTCCAGCCCTGGGATCATCTCTGTGGCCTCCTCTGGACTTACATCAGTCCATGTTCTCCTTGTGTTGGGGGCCCAGAGCTGGACACAGAACTTCATACAGGGTCTGACAAATGCAGAGAAGAGGAGGAAATCTCTTTTTATCCTGCAGTGGGAAGCCAGGTGCTGGTATCCTTGCACAAGAGATCTTATTAGAGCCCAGAGACATCCATTTTCCTGGCTTTGAGACTCGAAAGCCAGAAACAGTTAGACACAGACCTCTAGTTTAAAATATAGAGACATTCCAAAAGTGCATATGGTTAGATTTATGTAAGCCAAAGTTTGTAATGGTTTAGATTTCACCTCCTAGTCCTTGTGAGAATTTCAGTCTTGCTCTCAAGAGAGTAAAAAAGTAACACAGAACATTTACAAAAATAAAAGAAAAAAAACCCCATATGCACAGACTTAGGGTGGCTTAGTCATGACATCTAATTAGGGACAGCAATGATTTCTGTGAACCACAGAAATGTTAGTTTCAGTTGGCATAAAATTCCACAGGGTAATACTTGGGACTATCTCTCAGCCTATCTGTCTCCCTGTCTATCAACCATGCTCATATTCTTTATTGTTAGTGATGCATTCCTTCTCAAGTTATTGTCTTCCTTATAAGATAATTTCTCAAGGAATTCTTTAACTTCCCCCTCAAGTGCCTTGCATTTCAAGTAGCTGCTCAGCAGAGCTCCACAGCAGAGGGATTTTTATTTATGGAGGAAAGGTTGCACCTGGCTGCTGGGACAGCAGGGCTCCCATCAGCATTTAGGTCTCATCATTATTAACCTCTTATGTCTCTGACAGAGAACCAACAGCATCGAGTTAGACAACACCAAAGAGGACACTGAAAGTGGAGATACAGAGCAAAGGAAATTTTTTGTGTCACCTGGGAGTGGATGGGATGGTTGTTCCACCCTTGTGTTGTGGGATGCCCCAGGAGAAAGTAACACAGACACTGTCAGTGACAGCTTTAAAGCATGACAGCAGTGAGTCAGGGTATTCCCCAGCCTCCAGAAACAAGTCCTGGTGGTACCTCTGCAGAGAGGCATCTTCAGAACAGCACAACATTTATACATTTTCATTATTTCTGAGAGCTGTTTTTTTCAGTCTTGGAGAAGTTAAAGAGTATCTCCCAGTTTCTCATTTTTAGTGGGCCTGTGAGATTGAGGTGGAGACCTGGCTGTTCTGAACTTTCCAAAAGGCATTTCCAAAAGCAGAGTAGCCCTATTTTCTCCTTCAACAGGTCTTGAAACTGTGCAGTACTTGTTCATCAGCCTCAGACTTTGATTTGGCACTGCTATGTCGTGCAGATGTAGCAATCACATTCGTGAGCCTGGAACTAATTAAAAATGGAATATTTTAGATCAGTCATGGTGAGTGTGGCCAGATTTACAGGGAGAATACAAGGGAGCTTAAGGAGCAGAGTTATCCAGCCTTTCTAAAATGTTCTTCCTTCAACATTGGTACATTACCTACAGGCCAGCTGGGCTGGACCTTTACAGCACTGTCTTTATGCAGCCTCTGGCTGGGTAAAGGGGAGCTTTAAGAGGACACCAGTGTTTCATGGTTTGCTGCATTCCAGATGTATGCAGAGCCATCTCTAAACTCTGTCTGGCAAGACACTGCTTTTTTTTTTTATATTATTCTCTTTTTTTTTAAGAGGGCATGGTTGCCAAGTCTGTCAATCAATTTAACAGGAGACAATGAGTTAAAGGCAGCAGGGAATAGAAAAATTTGCAGATCTGAACAGAAAACAGATGAGGGGATAGATGTGGCTCTAGCCCTGTACAACCATGCATCTGGCAGCTGCACAGAGTGGGGTAGGGCTATCAGAGGTACTACTGTTACCTAAAACTTGGAGGCTGCACTGGTTTGTGAGAGCCTCTCCAGTGCTGTGAGCTCTGTGTGTGAGCGACTGAAGCGAGGGCTCGCCTGCAGACAGCCCTGCAGGGCCTTTGGGGAGGAAAGATTATCCTCAGAGCAATTATATGGTGGGTCACCATCATTTCCTCCTTGCTCAGCTCAACATTTTCAACATTTGCTGCTCCTGGCTGCCAGCTCTGCACCTGCTCCATGCTGAGTCAAGCTGAGGAACAAAACCCTGTGGTGGCTCTCAGGGTACAGCCAGGGCTTGTGATGGATCAGTGCTGCTTCCCTTTGCACCTCACCAGCAGCTTGCTCTGGTTGTGACTGGCAACCAGTGTGGCACAACAGCAGCCACACACCCACCACACCACTCAGCACAGCCTGGTGGGGACACGGTGCTCCTGTCACCACGGCTCTGTGTCACCTGGCTGTGCCCTGGGCAGCACCTGGCTTCGAGTGCCTGGAGTCAGGATCTCTTCCTGACCTGCAGACTCCACTGGGCTCTTTGATCAGACCCTAGAAAACAAATGAATAGGATGCCCCAGATGTTACTGCTGCTAGAGGATGGGAAGCTTACCTGTGGGTTGTCATTCACATGTGACATTCCTTGTAGGATGTTCAGTTGGCAAAGCCTGTTGCTGGTTTGTAAATGTGAAGGTGACTTTTTAGTCCTCGTTCACCACCGGTTTTGCTTTGCAAGCCTCAAGATAAGCAGGTAATTTAGTATCATACATAGTATTAAAAAAATTATTCTGAAAGACCATTAAAATGAAACTGTAGATGATGTGGTAGTTTGAATGTAGGTGGGGGCACTACCATGGGAAGGTGATCAGGGGGTGTCACACCCAGCTTTTCACTCCAAGGGATGCAATATTGCCAAAAGGCCCCGTGTGCTTCTGCTGAGGGTATCCAGGAAAAGCCTCAGTTTATCAGCCATAAAGACAAATAAAAAATCAACCTAAACATGGCTTGGCTGGCAGTCTCTGCACAGGGTTCTGTGCAGCATGGCTTTTATTACCATTAAAATGATTTAAATGGAGACTCTGCCCAGCAGCATTGTAGGTGAGACATTCCCTAGCTGCCATGTATCCAAACAGATTGCTGCAAGGCCTTGAATAAACATTTTGTAAGTCTAGCTCTGAAGCAATTTACATCAAGCAGCATATATTGCATGGATGCCAACTAGTTCTTGTGTATTCCTCACAGAGCAGACAATGTTTTCTATCAAATCTGTTGGGTGAAAACAGAAAACCTATTAATAATGTGTCAGGAGCCTGACTGAATGCAATATTTATGTGGAAGTCTCATACAAGGCTTGTTTATGAAGAGTACATGAATTCTGTGGTTCGTGTTTGAAATGCGTAAGAGAACAAGAATAATTTTAACATTTTTCTCACAGGGACACCTACCCACATGATTTCAGTCCTCTTGTAATATGAAGGGTTGATGTTTTTCTCAGAATAAGCTGAATGCAGAGCTCGCCAAAGCTGGTCCATGCATTGTTCTCAAGAGGTTTAGTCCAGGGTCAGCGCATTGTAGTAAAGAATTAGGCTAAAGCATTCAAAACCTAGCAAAAAGAGCAAATTCCTAGGGCTCTTGAATTTTTCTTGTGTGTAGCTATGGTGAAATCTCAAGTCCATCCATTGATTTGGTGACGAGTTGGAGCTGTGTTGAAACGGAGCAGAACCAGGCCTTGGCCGGCGCGGCGCTCGTTAGGCGGTGAGCTGAGTGCTAAGCACCTCAAACCTGAACCTCGTCCAAGCCCCGAGCCTGCAGGATGGAGATGGAAATTTCGTGAAGTGAGGCTTCACTTGGAGTATTGCTCCTTTTTTTTTTTTTTTTTTTTTTTTTTTTGTACAAATCACCAGGGTTCTAAAAACAGCCTCCAACACTCATTTCTACTGGCACGGCCACTATCCATCGTGTCCAGAAAGAGGAATGGAAAGACACGACAGAACTGGAAATGATCCCAAGCCATGAAGCTTGGATCTAAACCTTGATCCAAGCTTTGCTAAAGAACAGGAGGGCTTTTTTTTTTTTTTTTTTTTCTGGTTGTTGTATCTGGAGGTTTGATTTAATCTCTTGTACTTGCATGGAAAATCTGTAGTGCTGGAGTGTGGTGTTTCCTCACTGGATAAGATCTGTTGGATCTGGTGCTCCAGGGAAGCTTTTAACCTGGGAAGAGAGCAGCTTAAGCAGCATCAGCAGCATCTGTGAAGGAGAGGGATCTCCAGCCATGAGAACCAGGAGAACAAAGAATATTCCCAGTGTTCCTGAACACAGCCCAGCTGAAATATCTCATCTGGCTTTTTTTCAGAGCAGTCTCATTTTTCTTTTTCTTCTTTTCCTTTTTAATTTTTTTAAATTTTCCTTTTCAGTTTTCTTTTCCCCTTTTTATTTTCCTTTTTTTTTTCCTTTTTCTTGCAGGTAGAGTACTTAAAGCCTGATTCAAAAATTGATTCATGAATAACATGGAAAGTTTAATCAGCATGAAGACTTTGGTCACATTGTGATTAATACTTGCCAACTCTCTGCAGTATTTTCTTTTAATGAGTTGCAACTCATTAAACTAATTAAATTCATTGATTTCAACCAGATGTTTGCACCTGGAAGTGCATTTATTATCATTTATTATCAGAGAGGGACTGTCCATCAGGAACTGTAGTGATAGGACAAGGAGGAATAGGTTCAAACTGAAAAAGGGGAAATTTAGATTAGATGTGCAGGAGAAATTCTTTACTGTCAGGGTGCTGAGACCCTGGCACAGGCTGCCCAGAGAAGCTGTGGCTGCCCCACCCCTGGAAGTGTTCAAGGCCAGGTTGGATGGGGTTTGGAGTAACCTGGGATAGTGGGAGTTGTCCCTGTCCATTGAACAAGATGACCTTTAAGGTCCCTTCCAACACAAACCATTCTGCGATTTAATATTAATTTGTTTTAGTTTTAAGTTTTTCTGTCTCCCCAGTTAATAAACAAAAATATTAGCACGTGATTGAGCCAGCTGGTATCATCATCATTATTAAAATTAACTAACAAAATATCATACTGTACAATTTGCAAAAAGACAACAGATTGGCAATTTCATGTCCAAACTGTATGGTAAATATATTCCAGTAATGAGTGGCTTACCAGAAAGCAGGAGAGGAAAGACCACAAATAAAATCAATATTATTATAAATATTACTTGCCACCAGTAATTTGAAAAGCTACTTTTTCATCCAAAACATTTGTTTTAAATTATATGTTGACATATTCTGGAAATAATTATGATAGACTATTTTTATATTAGTAGTGCACAAAGGACTTTCTTCTTTATGTCCTTTTTTACATCCACAGTTTCTGGTTTCTGCTGTACTAAAATAGACTTGGATAAGGGTCCATAGAAGTATGTGTGTGCATGTAGATACTTTTATTTATTTTTTTTTCTGGTTTGGACTATGAAATTATGTGCTTTGGGAGGCAGGTGGCTTCCAGCATTTTCAGAGATCTGTATGTTAAATGAGTTCTGTTTTGTATTGCAGGAAAGTATTGCTACATGTAGTTTAATGACATTCCTTTCAGGCATCTTTTTGGGGTTGTTTCCAAAATGCTATGAAAAAAAAAAAGTGATTTGCTTTCAGAAAGTAATTGCTCAGCTAAAAATAATGAATATGGTACAGCTAATGTGGAAACTCAATATGTCAGAGGTGATGTGGAAAACTTTGGAGCAGAATGAACTGGGAGGACAAATGATCCCGAAAAGGAATCAAATGAAGCTGTTATAGAAACTCCTACTTCTACCAGTGTCAGAACAGTTTGGAAACCACAGATGAAAGACCCCTGGATCTCTGAAGGGCTCAGGAGAACAGGAGACTTTCTGCTGGTTTTGGTCAATGAGTTGGTGCTTGGCCAACCTATCAACCCTTTCTGGGCAAAGGATCTCAGTGTGGGTGGTGCCCCAAGCCCTGTACCCCATTATGGGATGGCCGAGTGTCCCCCAGAGGCTTGTTCAAGCAAGGAATATTTATAGTTCCAGTGCCAAACACACACAGGTGTGCAGGATGATCTTCCTGTTACAGGAGGAGCAGCATTGGCAATCTGGGCAGGGAACAAAGTTACTTGAAGTTGTCCTAGGAAGCCTCGACAGAAGTGCAAATTTCTGCATTTCTTGATAAAAATGGAAATTTCTGCAAGTTTTAGCAGGGCCCTCTCTGATGGTTGGCAGCCCCAAGGGATGCCTGCCCTGTCCCCCTCAGCAGTGTCCCTACCACAGTGGGTCTCTCATGACTGTGCACTGCCACGTGTGTCTGGTTTTTCCCTTTTTACCACCAAATATCACATTGGCTGAAGGTTAAAAGAGAATTCTGATGAGTGGCAGCTCTGCTTTCAAGAGCATTCATCTTACTAGATCACTCTGATCAATTCTCCAGTTTGACTACCAAAATGAAAATTAAACATCCTATCCACCAGGAAAACTAATTTGAAGATACATTTTAACTCTAGAGCCATCTTTTACCTGAAAACTTAATTGTGTTCCTTTAAGAAGATATAATTAAGTATCCTCATGGCAGACCATCAGTTTTAACAAAGCATCTCTAGAGCAGATAGACATCATTACTAATACAATTCTTTGAGGTGCAGGCAGGAAAATAAATTGGTTGTCATTGGGACATCATCAATATAATGAACATCTGACATGTAGACTCTGTTTCAAATGACACAGACATAGATGAGCAGGAAAAATTGTTAATAAGAACTGCAGACAGGACATTGCAGACTGTATCTGTCTCATGAAATGTTATTTGCTGCCAACACATTGAAGTAAAGAAAGACTGTTCTACCTGGAAATAGATGAGAAAAATAAAGTGAAGAGTCACTTTAAGGTATGTCCTGAGAAACTCTGCTCAATAAAACAGTTTGAATCTTTAACTTTTTTTACTACATCTTGGTAGCTACTTTCACTTCAAACAGGAAATTGGTAGTTTGCCTGTTTTTTATTTCCATTTCACCACTACAGCAAAATGGAACCTTTGATTTTTGGAACTATACCATCTCCAAGAGAAATCAGTAGCTAACATTGTCATTCAGACAAACAGAAAGCAGAGCTGGTTGAAGTTCTGCACAGCCTACGGGGAAATTTTGACATGCAGAAGTGAATACCCAAATACCCTCGGCTGTCTTGGGGATTTCCGGCAGCGTCTGCAGAATGTGGGGAAAAAATTCCAGGGCTGAAAACAGCTGAAAATGTTCTACAATGGAGCCCCAGCTCAGCACTCCTTAGTCTCACTCGTCTTACATGGATTTAAGCATGTGTTTATTGTTAAGGGTAAATACTTAATCCAGCAAGGACCCACTGCTTTTCCAAGCAGGACCATAGCTCCTTCTCTGTTTCATAAATTATTTGGAAAGTGAACCTGTACTCTTCAAGTCCTTTATCCCAATATTCATTAACAGGCTTGGATGGTGTGTACTCTTTGAATCAGTTGTTTCCTATTCAATTCACTGAACCACACAATATAATTCTTTTTCCTAGTTTTAGATGACTGAAACACAATGAAGGAGAAAATTTTCTTTGCTTGGAAGAGTTTTAGCTCATGTCAAAGGGATTAGCAAAGGGGTTTGTCAACATACACAGATCCCCACTTGTCAGGATATGTGTGAGCTGAAGCCCCACAAGTTGGAGCAAAGCAAAAGAAACAGCATCAGCAGGAAGTATCTTTATGCAGGCAGAGCAATTTGAAGCACTGTGTATACCCTGAGCTGATCAGGAGGTATAAATAACCCTCCTCATGGAATGCATTTGGCCAGGGAAACCATAGAAGGCAGAGTCAAAGTTTACAGGGAATGTGAAAGAGTTACAGGATCAAAAGCTCAGATAAACATCCTAACACTTAGATATTAATGTGGATGCTCTCCAAAGTTCTCCAAGCCATCTGGGCCCAGCTCACCCACCTCATGGTCATGAGAAGTGGTTTTCTCACAAGGCTGCTGATGCTTCCTCTTGTTTGACAGGCAGGAAATTACAATCCAGTGAGCCTTTCTCACCAGAGTTCAAAATTTTTGGTAGGAGAGAGAATTAGAAAGTGCAGAAGCAGAGACAGAATGTAAAACAGAGTGCTGGGGTTGGGATGGGGGGGAAGAAGGCATACTGAGAAGGAAAGTTAATCAAGTTCTGTAATGCCACAGGAACATGCCAGGGTTGAAAGGTGTCAGCACTTGGGATGGGATGTTGTGCCAGGATCCCAGCATATGTATGTGCTGGATGTGCTTCTGGAAGAGGAACTCAGCCCACTCACTGGTCCAGACCAGGTGATAACGTTCCCCTGTGACTGAGGAATCGAGGAATGCAGCAGGATGAAATGAGAGGCTGCAAATGCAGTTCTAAAATGATTTTTCCATGTGAGAATCCCACACCAGTAACATTAATCTTGATGCTGTTGTCACTTCTCAGTGTATGTGGTGTCTTGTAAAAGGCTCGTCATCCATTGGGGTTTTAAAAATTATTATTAATTTTGTTATTTTGCAGGGCTCTAATTAGGCTGGCAGTGCTTATCTGGCATCCCCTTGTTGCCCCAGGGTAACAGGGCAGCAGCCACCACCCCCAGTGACAGACCCAGCTGTGTAAGGCTGTTGTTTTCCTACAGCAAGGAGCATTCTTTGTGTGCAAGTCTGAGGCTGTGCACACGTGTGTGAACTCTCCAAAGGCAAACAACTCACCTTTAGAAAGCCAAATTCCAAGCAAGAAATGAGCTCAGCAGCTGTGAAAGGTGTCTCTGTGTTTCATTGTTGATAAAAGTACAGCCCACAGTGACTCAAACCTCAGGATGTGGTGGGGAACCGAGAAGAAAAGAAAGAGAGTGGGGAAGAAAGGGGAAAAGGCAGCTTTCTCAGGATGAGGAGTTCAGACATGCCAGATTTCTTTGGCACAGACATTGCTGTCAGGAGCCTTGTGGACGTTTTGTGTTTGAGTCCCTGCTTTCTTTTTGTTGGCTCTAAGCATTTTGAAAGATTTTGAAAATAGTGTTTTCAACTGCAAAGTGTTTCAGGTTGCAAATCTGACCAGTGAGTGCCACAGACAGCATCCCCTGCACAGGCTGACAGTGCAGGCAGAAACCTGTCACC
This sequence comes from Passer montanus, assembly GCF_014805655.1. Taxonomy (NCBI): domain Eukaryota; kingdom Metazoa; phylum Chordata; class Aves; order Passeriformes; family Passeridae; genus Passer; species Passer montanus. Next base: position 12,625,669 of record NW_024369929.1, read on the forward strand.
TGAGGGCTGTCACCAATCTGTCACTAGCCTGCATCTCCTCGCTGTGACATAAATGTCAATGGTCACTTTCCTCCACATCAGCCCTTTCTTCAACTCTCCTGGGTAAGCACAGGGCAGCCACTGGAAGGGCAGGGGCTTGGCAGCGAGATAGGGAAAGGGAAAAGCTGATCTGGAAGCTGCACACTAAAAGTAGGCATTGATTTCCTATCGTAGAGATGACGTGTTTGAATTTACTGAGCTGCTTTAGATTGAAAGGCATTTACCCAGCCACAGGGACTGCCAGGTGTGCTGTGTTCAGATGAAATAATGCTTCAGGATTGGTTCCAAGGCTCTGGATTTCACTCCACCAGCTCCAGCCATCTGGCTTAGGCACAGTTTATTTCTGAAATGACTTGAAGCTTGGTGGCCTCAGTGTTTCTCCTGTGATGCTGTCAGATATTTAGCTATAGGAGCACAAGCTCAGGCACGAGGAAGGAACTAAACTGTCCTGTCACAGACAGTACCTAACTAACAGAGCAGGTCTTTTTTCTACTGAACATGTATATTCTTGACTTGCAGTGGGAGTGTGGCTACAAGATGTGTGGAGAGCAGAATGCTGCAAGGAATGAAGAAAATAAGAAATGGAGTAAATGGAGTGAAGGCTGTGTGGGCTGGTCACTGGTGTTCACTGGAAGGAATGTTACAGGATCTCCTGTCAAGTCAATTGAGCTGACAGAGGCTGATCCAGCACAGAGGTTCAGTGCCTGCTCTCCAGAGGAGGGCTCACCTGAGCCTCTGCAGCAGTGAGGATTGCATTCCTGCTTCTGGGAACCCAGGAATGCTCACACCAGGCACTTGGAGAGTCACTAAGGAGAACAGGTATTATTGATTTACACTTCTACCCCTCCTCCATCAGGCCACTGCAGAGGCCCTAGAGGCTCACACCTGCACAGAGATGGAAGCCAAAGGGAGCTGCTCTGCATCACCTGCACTGGTGATGGTGACAGGAGTGGGATTTCAGCATCCCTGGGAGGAGTTTGCCTTTGAGAATAGCAGGTTGTGTCCTTTTAACTTCCAAAGAGGTCACAGGAGTCCTGTGAGCTCTGAGTGTCTGGAAAGCAGCAGGTCCAGGAATAATTGCAGTGGTACCAAGAACCTCAGCAGGTACTGACACCTGATCCATGCCATGCCTTGTGGGGTTTGGTCTTTGGTGGTTCAGAGATGCCAGTGCAGCCTGGAGGGTGTCACACAGAGCTCCTTTGGGCATGGGGAGAAGCCACAGCCTTGGCAGAAACAGAAGAGTGAGTTACCCACTGCTCCTTATTTCTGCTCTGCAACAGCTTGTGGGAAAGCTAAAGGAGAAATATTTATTTTAATATTCAGATGTTCTCATTCACACTTACGTATGTGTGTGTGTGTGTGTGTGTGTGTATGGATGCCACACATATGTAACATGAATGTGTTTGTTTATCAGTGCATTTCCAGGATGGCTCTGGTTCTGTAACAGCTCTATCTTCTTATCTCCACAAATAAATAACAATATTAGACCTGAATTCTAAATATATTCTGAAGACCAATAACCCCCCTGAAGTTTTCTGGATGTCTTTAATTAGAATAAAAGCCAAACAAAGCAATCAAAAGAAAACAAATGGGTTGATGGAACCTCTCTATCCACTTGCTGGTGGTTAGGAGTAGAACTGGGTAAATGTTCATGGCAAATGCTTGGGTTTAGACCTGTCTAGCATTTCTTGGTATCCTGTAATTATTTTTATATGCATTTTTGGTACAGATTTATATTCTTTGAAATTTTGTATACATATTTTGTATAAACATGTTTCAACACCCTGGTAGTAAAGTGCTGTTTAGCTGTTAAAGGCATTTGTGTGACTTTAACAGCTAAAATTCGGTGTCCAAGTAGAGGTTTATACTTGGAGACCTGAAAACACTATGAAACAGAGCATGAAAAGTCAGAGATTCCTAGGTGATCACACTAGCATTTGCCTAAATTGTTAGAAGGATGCAAGAGTAGACAGCATGATCCAGCATTATTTTAGTATAAATGAATGGGTGTTCTAAATTTCTTTTTTTTTTTCCAGATTCTGGTGAAATTATAGTTCACTTTTAATGGCATAATCTGTGTTCAAGGATATTTTGCCTTTTCTCATTTCTTCTTCAGGTGATTTCCATAGGAACAAAGCAGTCCCTTGCTGTAATGCAACTGCCTCTGGGTTTAAACACTTCTGGTTAACTCCAGCCCAGAAGCAAAGCAGATCTGTTTCTTAGACAAAAAAAAGGAAAATCAAGAGAGAAGAATTGGATGGAGGGGAAGAATTTGATTTGTGAGGGTTCTTTTCAGAAAGTACCATGAGATCTTAAGGCAGCAGGATTAGAGTTCCTATTGCTTGTGAATTGCCTGAACTGCATGAGTGAGCTTTAAGGAGAGCAGTAATGAAGAAATAAAACAGCTTACAAGCTACATCAGCCCTGGAAAATAGAAGCATTTCACAAATGGTTTCATCTTCTTTGCCTGGTGATACCCAACAGTGATGTACAATTACTTCTTGTTGTAGTTCTGTTGTATCTGAAACACAAAGCTTTCAGTCTAAACCTGGTTAAAGAGTAAAACAAGAGAATGCAGCAATTTCTAAACTAGCCATTAGCTCAGCAGCAGGGTTGTCTCAGGCTGTTTTGATAGAAGCAAAAAAAAAAAAATTAAAAAAAGGAATAGTTTAAACTTTGCCTCAGGGGTTGGAAACCTATTTTTCAGGCTGTTTAACTGTCATTCTCCGTGCATCTGTTCAAATTAGCTTCAGACAGGGAAATAAATAGGAAATATGGCCCAAGGGTCCTTGGTTTTGTCAGAAGGGACTTAGAAAGAAGTGGGGGAGAAGAAGAAGGAAGTCTGGTTCATGAAGGCCTGCTGGGTCTTTTTTGCTGAGATGAAGTCAAAGCTGACTGAGGGTAAGTTCTTTCAATCATCACAAACACCCCAGTGGACAAGAAAACCCTGAATGTGGTGATAATGGATGGAAAGTCCAAGAAAAGGTGTGGTGTGAACTTCCCCAGGCTTGGACTCAGGGTTTCATCAGAGGACAAAGAATGCCAAGGAAATGTGGGGAGTGGGCTCAGGGAGGGGGTGAAAGAAAAGGTTATTTGCTCACAGTAGAAAGTGGCAAAGCACTACAAGAGGTGTGCTAAGGGGGCACATTTGGCATTGTGAGTCAGACACTTGGATCTCAGTGTCCCTTCAGGTTACAAGACAATATTGTCCATTTTAGAGAGCCAAATGAGGGAGAAGCTTGGGCACTCACACATCTCAGACCCAGTTCAATAAACTGCTTTTCTCAGGCAGCATTTTGAGCAGTTCTGTCCCAATAAACCCTGCTCATGACAAAATCCTGGATACTTGGTTCCTCTTCTCTCAGAGTACTTCCAGAGCATGAAATTGTCTTTGTTCCCAGACTCTTTTGGTGCTGGGCTCCTCTCCTCACAAGAAAACCCTTCATCACTGCAGTGATGTAAAATATTTGGGTGACACATGTATGTACAGCCATAGCAGGAAGCAGTAGCATCTCCTCACCTCTAAGGCTTCCCCCACCCCCTGATTTCTGTGGTTTGATACCTGGAAATTCAGTTTACCTGTTGTTTCTCTGTATCCTCTGTGTGCATGAATCAGGCTGTTATCAGCAAGCAGAGCTTTTCTCTCCTCCTTGATTGGATCTGGAGTTGCTAATACATCCATCACACTTATATCAATTAACAGATGTTTGTGTTCATTAAAGAATCACTTTGTGTTGGTTCAGTGCTTGTTTCTCACGCACAAAGCCTTGCATGGGACACCTCAGGTCCAGAGTTCTTCTGGACCACCTAGAATATCCTTGTTAGGTCAAGCATGAAAGGCATTCCTGGAAGCAACTTCATTAACAATATATATTTTTATGTCACAAGCATATCTTGCTATCACTGATGATTTTTCTCTAACACATTTAAAAGTGCTTAAAATCAGCATGGAAATGTGCAGCCAAAAGAGACTTAATTAATCCTATTTTTGTCTATTTTACACCTCCAGGGTATTTTGTGAGAAATAAAATGCACTTCACAGCTCTCTCTGTCATGTACTATAATTATGATCAACATTTCTGTGTATCATAATAATGATGATAATGATGGCCACTCCTTCCCACCTCTGCTGCAAGAAAAGAGCTGACTGCAACAGGATGTACTGTGAGTTAGATTTATTCCTAGATTTATTCTTTCCCTCTCTCAGAGGCAAAATAGGTCAATATTCTATTATAGTCCAAACATTATTAACTTACTATCCTCATGTATTTTGATATTCCAGTGGAAAAAACCCACAAAATCAAAATTGAACTTCAGAAACATGATTCATTTCAAGTGTAATTTTTAAAGTTTTCTCAAGCCCTATTTTCCTTTATTTTTCCTCCAGGTTTTCTGTCTGTGAGCACTTTGCTTTCTCGACATAAAAAAAGGGAAAAGAAAAACTGAAGACTGAAAATGGAAGAAAACAAAACAGATCTTGGTGCTTGTGGTTCTTTGCACTGGGAGAGAAAAAAATCCACAACATGTTTCCTGGAACCAAATAAAGAGTGATATTTATATTTATATGTATTGCAACTTTAACCCCTTTTTGACAGGTGTGTCTTTCCTGGAATTGTTGGAAGTCACATGATCCAACATCTTGGGCTTTTTGGGTGAGAAGAAAAGAAAATGCCAGTGTGAGGATATTTCTGGGTAGAAAAAATCTCCTAGGCCCACATATATTAAAGCAGAACTATAAATGTCCTGTCCATTTATTCAGATGACTCTTACAAAGTGCATTTGTGGGATTTTGCCTCCTTCTCTGGCAGAAGAGAAACTGCAGTGAAGGAAGAAATTATTCTGTCTGTGCCCAAGGTTAAGGCAATCTGTTGGAAAGACTGAAAAGGACACTGAGAAATGAATATCTTGTTTCAGCCAGGCCTAAATCATTTTCTGCAGCATTTTGGATGACTCAGTATGTTTCCTGAGCTTATTCTTGCCTCTCTCTCTCCTTTTTCTGCTGTACCTGAGGCTTTTCCTCCTGCTGATTGTAGGATAAGTCAGGTGTAGGTGCAGTGGAGGTCCAGTACTGGAGAAATACTGGTGTGAACTTCCTGGGTGTTACACATCTCCACATCTCTGCAAAGACCTCAGCCTGGGGATAAGAGGACATGGCAAAAAACTTACTAGAAACACAGCTAGTTTTGGAATTAAATGACTGGATTTTGGAGTTAATGACCAGGACAATGAAAAGAACAGAAACAAATATAATCCCATCCAAGGAGCAACCTTCCCACTTTTCCCAGGCTGAGTGTGGAAATATATTACTCCTCACTGGAAAATAAAGTCACAAGCAGATTATTAAAAGTGAGATGGAACAAAGCCATCCCATAATTTTTGATTTAAATGGAAGAAATGAATTTTTAGGATTAGCATATAAATGATTAGACTGAGATGTGATATTTGCTATCGAGGGTCAAGTATTAGAAAGCAGTCTCCATTTTCTCTTTACTTATAATCAACTACAGAAACAATTAATTATAAACACAAGCTAAATGTAAGAGGAGAGGGAGAAAATTAACAGCTGGAGTGAGTAAAGAAAAGGGAGAAGCATAAGCAAATGAAATGGAAAAATACACATAACCACATTTGCTGCAGAGGTAGCAAGGAGAAGAGTATGCACTTGTGTTCTTTGAATATGTTCTTGTTGACAGGAGCCTGGAATTTTTATTCACTGTAATTTTCTTCTCCAAAGTATCCATTTTTACTTGAAATCTTGATGTTTCAGATAAATTACATACCAGAGAATCTTAATTGCCTGCTTTTTCTCCAGATGTGTGTGATGAGAGTTAACATAACAAATCCATAACAAATATCACTGATATATAAAATCACATTTTTATGCTCCTTTTGTGTTGTTTTATTTGTTCATACTGCCAATCATTTCCTCTTTGAGGGAGCAAGGTAAACAGAGACACCAGATAAATGGCTCGAGGTGGCTAGAAATGGCTAAAGCTAAAAAAAATGATAACTCAGACTGTCTTCTTATGGAGCTTGTGCTGCAGCTCATGCTTATGGAATTAATTAATATATTGTGGATCTTGTTTGTCAAGCACCATTCACAGGAGTTCTCCCTGTTCCCGGGCCGTGTAGCTAAACCCCAGCCATGGAACTAAATTGGCAAACTCTTCAAAATTACTTGAGAAGTATTTGGTCAAAGGTACAGGTGAAAAGGCTGGATGGGCTGATGAAAGGTATTCCCCAAATGAAGGAAATCCTGTCCAGATGAAGAGGTCACCTCATCTGCAAGCCTTAGGCACTGCAGGGATAATAATCCCCAGGTTCAAGCGTTAACAGGAGAACAAAAGACAAATGGAACCATTTGTCATTTATTTCCAAATAAATGCAAGTTCATTTTGCACAGAACCTTCACCCTGTCTCAACAGGCAGATCTGAGAGGGTAATTTCAGGGCAGTTTTCCCTGGTGTGTGCTTGCTCAAGGTTTATGTGAGTTTCTGCCTCACTTCTTCAAGGCACTGGGCTGCTCAGGGACAGGTTGGTGCTTTGTATTTTATGATGCTACTTCTGGTGAACAAAGTTCTTTAACAATTCCACACAGTTTTCTTGCAGAGAGATTTCCTTAAGCTGAGAGAAACACCTACAGTGATGCTGTGGCTTTTTAAGGAAGCAAATGTGTGTTCTTACTGCCATAGCACATGCCTGGGAATGATGTGAATGCAAAAAGGCTGAGATTGAGTTTGGGGAAATGACACCCCATTAATCACTAATTGATTAAAGCACTTTGCTGATTTGCAGGCAGGGACACATGGTCCTGCTGGAGAGTGGTTGGATCTGCCTACCTGTGGGCAGGAGAGATGTGCTGGTGGTCCCCACCCCCCTGGCACGAGCCTGGGAAGGGCCAAAGAGCACCAAGAAATCTGCAATTGAGCATTTGAGAGGCAGAGCTGGGCAGAGGGATGGGCCCAGAGGGGCTGTGGCAAAAGGTGGGTTTGGTTTGCCTGGCAGTCTGTAGGCTGTGCTCCCTGCAGGAATGCTTGCAGGGCTCCTGGCCTGGGACCAGCAGCTCTCCTGCTCCATCCCAAAAGCAGCTGCTCTCAGGAAGGAGCTGATAATGGCTGTTTTTCATTAAGGGTGAGTAATTTTGGACTTGAATATAATGTTCATCTTCTGTAACTATGATGGAGCCACTTTCTAGTCCTTGAGTTGAAGTCTGGTCTATGTTTTTTGGGTGCAAGAGGTTTTCCACGTTGGCGGCTTTGCACGGGCATGGAGCAAGAAGTGCTCCAGCTCATTTCAACTAAGTCCCCATTTATTGCCTTTCCTTGGCAATGCTGGGACTAGAGAGAAATAGCAACAGCTCTTCAGCTCCCTGGGTTTTTTGTGAGCTTCCATGATGCTTTGTGTAGGTATATACATATATATATATATACATATGTATATATATATACATAAACACCTGAGAGCTGTGGAAGTGGGATGGGGGTGGCTGCAGGGCTCTAGAACAGCTCCAGACTCTGCTGAGGAACCAGCCAATTCATCCTCTGGTCATTACTGAGACTGGAGGGTCTGCATTTCCTCTGGGGCAGAGGTGGCAGTGAAGGGAGAGCTGAAGTACTGATGGACTCCTCTTTTCACTTTCCCAGTGCTCACCAGTAAAGTGTTTGAGGGCCCTCCAGAGGAGAGGGAGGAAAAAAAAAAAAACCACGAACAAGAGAACCAAAACAATAAACAATCTGAGTTCTGCAGTTCATTGCTGAAAAACAAATCCATGCCTCTGTTCTGTGATGATAAGGAGAATTTGGTTTATAGGTGCACTCTGGTTTCCCAGAGAATCTAAAGTGGAGGCGAGGTAATAACTAAAAAAAGAAACACACACAAACCCTTATAAAGCTCTAGGCTTGTGGCCTGTTTTGCTGTTTCCCTGCCTCCTCAAGACCAACACACCTTCAGACATTCCTGGCTGAGGTAGTTACAAAAAACCCATGTCTAATTTGGATTCATAGAGCCCAGTCCTATCCTAAACAAACAATGCTGCTGGAATTGCTTGCCAGACAGTTGGCATATCTGGCAGATTAGCTTACCCTAACAATAACGTGCTTCAAGAAGGAGAAGAGGCTGGACTTGGGCTCCCTTGCCAGCTGGAATGGCAGTGTGGGGATGTGTGCCCATCTGAGCCCCTCCTCTGGAGAGGAAGGATTGGCAGAGGGCAGGTTTCTCAACCCCAGCACTGAACCCTGTGTGGAGGTGGTTTGCAAGCTGAGCTGGGAGAATAATTCCACTACAAATTGCTCCAAGTGTTAAAGCTCCAGGGAGCAGATTTAATAGCTGCCTTCAACTCCTGCCTTGGTTGGTCAGACTCTGCTTTATGGGCACAGCTGGTTGATGGGGAGAAAGCCGGGGGGGGAGGTAGTCCTGCACTTAAATTTGTGAAAAAATTAGTTTGCACTTGTCCAGGCTTTCCTTTGTGTGGATTCATCCCTGTAAATTTAGATGCATGGAGGAGAGGTGCAGGCTGTGAGGGAGGAACTTTAATCCAGCTTGCCTGGATCAGGAATGTGGGAACCAGCACCAGGCAGACCTTACACGCTTTATGAAGAGTGAAATGGGGTTTCAGCAGCTTGATCTGGAATTTGGGTGGCCACACCAGCTTAGCTTTCGGGGTTGGGGGGGGGAAGTCAGGGCTTCAAGCTTATATTTGTCTCAGATTTCAAATGGTGAAAGGGGGAGGGTGTATAAATGCCAACTCAGCAAAATAAATGGTTCACACAGAAAACCCAATGTCAGGAGTGAAACCTGACTCGCTGAGAGCCTCTTGTGTACTAAGTGCATGTGCTGTAGTGACAGGAGAGGATCCCTGCTGCCCTCATCCTCACACAATCAAAACACTACTTATTCAAGTGTTTGGAGATCAAAATGCCAAGAGCAAGGGAACAAAGGTATCTCTCTGAAGATGTGAGTAAGTGGAAGCTGAGGTTTCAAATATCAGCTTGGGAGTGTGCAAAGCAAACAGCAGTGGTCCTTGCTGGGAGCCCAGCCCAGCACATCTGCCTGATACCTGCAGGGCAGATCTGGCTGCCCTCCTTTTGGGAGGGAGAATCTGGGGGTATTGCCATTCCAAATGGATCTGTGGGGTGGTGCTGTGAAGAAAGTAACTTTTAAGGGCATTTGTTTCTGTCAACTTGTGTGGAAATCCTACCTGGTGGGCTTTGGAAATACTTTCTTGAGGTCCCCAGTATTTGTTTCCATTTTCTTCACACCCATTCCCAATGGCAGCATCCCCTTCTAGATCCCAAAGGAGGTGAGTAAGGGTGGCAATGCTCTTCTCAGTATTCTTATCTCTTGCCTCCAGCCCAGGGCTTTTGCATCAGTCATCTTTCACTGAGGACAAGGCAGTGTAGTCCTGTAATGCCCACTGAAATGCTTGTGATACTGGAACGGGTTCTGTCCCTCACTGCTATCAAGTTCAGTTCTTAGCAAGTCTAAAACTTCTTTTGGCTTCTGAGCAATGCAACTTCTTCAGGTTCAAATCTTGTAATTGCTTAGCTGTTGTTAACTGTTAAAAATGGTCAGAAACTGGAAAAATTAGGGCAAGAGGAAATATTAGGAACACACTTGCAAAAAACCCCCTCAAACCATCCAGCAAAACACCCCAAAATGTGAACAGCTGCACCAAACAGAAACAGAGAAGTTGTTCAGATGGCAAAACCTGTGCTTATCTAATGCCTCTTCAGACCATTTCTAGATGCCCAAGGCTGTGCAGGTTTCCACTTGCTTGTTCCTAATCTTGGCCTTGCTTTCTGCTTTTCCAGCCCCTGGTGCTGTGACAGGGTTGGGTGATGCTCCCAAGCCAGCTGTGTGGACCTGCCTGCACAGGCTGGCTGTGTGGGGACCTGGCAGGTCCCCCTGCATCCCCCCTGAGCCAGGGGCTGTGTGAAAGTCAAGGGTGACAGAGAGCAAAGTGAGCTGTTACGTAGTGAGTGCCACAGCTGTGCCAGTGTCTGCAGCAGCTGGAGAGCTCACGTGTCTTGTAGGGGTTTCTGTCCATCCAGAGGGGTGCAGAAGGCTTGAGGAATCACTGTTTTATTGCTTGTGGGGAGAAGTGAAGCATCTCCAAGCAAAGGGCTCCTTCCTGGTCCAGGAGGCAGCTGCCTGCTGACCCCAGGGAGCTCCATCCCAGGGCGGGGAGTCTGTGCCCTCTCACAGAGCTGCTGCTTGTGAAGGGAGCTCTGCAAAGCTCTGCAGGGAAAACTTGTCCATCACAGTCTGAATATTGCTGGAAATAATCCCAGGGAAATCTGGAACCAGCCAGAAAGAAATTATTAACTGAAATTCCAAATAATGTGACAGTTTTCCCAGAGCTTTCTGAGTGCTTTGTCCCGGCTGGTGTGGAGGTCTAGCCCCAGAAGGGAGGCAGCAAGCTGGGAGCAGGGTGTCTGCCTGGGGAGTCATCCTGCCAAAAAGAAGGGTGGAAGGGGGGATCCTCTCTCTGTGGAGCAAAGGAGGAGGCATCTCCCTCAGTCAAGTGTGTGTGTGGAGTCAGAGATCCCCTCCAGAGCTCAGGGCAGCTTCTGGCCCTTGTTCTTTCTGCATGTGGCTCCTCTGCCTGGGCAGACATCTGTGCGTGTACCTTTCCGAGCAAATTCAGCAGCACTCACCTGAGATGCCCTTCTGCAGACTAATTTTGCAGTTTTGACTGTTTTGCTGTTGAACATCCTCCTAAGGTAAATGGAGCAAATCAAAGTGAACATTCCTGACAAATTAATGGGCAAACACATTAGCGGCTCTGAAGTGAAATGCCTGCACATCACATGAATTCATTTCACAGTGTTTATATATTTATGGAAATTTCTTTGAATTATACCCCAGCTCTAGCACAGATGATTTCTTCCTGCATTATAAAGCAGGTTATGTGGTGATAACTTCTAGACCCCTAAGAGCTACTGGAGCATGTAATTATCTTGTTCCACTTATTAATGATGAAAGGTCCAGGCAAGTCCCAGAGTAGCTGTATGTACTATGCTCAGTAACCTAAAGAGGCTATATAAATTTAATTTAGTTTAAAATTTAGTTGCTGACTTTAAATAATCTTCAAATAGAGAATATAATTGTTTTAGGGCGTTTAAAGCTTTAAAAAATTATTAATGGATCTGTAGTACTGGAAATCTAAACTCAGTTTTGTGGTGCTAAGATACGGAACTGACAAAGTGGGCTACAAGCAAAAGAAGCTGATCAGGCTCTACTCTGAAATGCATATTACAAAAAAAAATCAAGATAATACAAATTAGGACTAGGCTTTTAATTGTGAAGTAATATTATCAGTAATGGAAGAAATGTTAAAAATGGGTTTCATCTTGACAGCTTTGGAAGGTGGCCAATTTATGAAGTTCTGGGCTGCAGACCTGCAAACCTCCATTCCAAAACCTTCCTAAAATGGCATCACTCATTTGATGATTCTTCCAGCTATAATCCTGCTTCTACAATCTGCCATAATAATGCTAATTAGTTCTGCATGTAAATAAACTATTGTTGACAGGACACTTTAAGCAATTCACACATGACTCATGGAGAGAGAGAGAGAGGGGTTTTAAAAATGATTTATCCATAAACAGAGATTCCATATGTCCTAATCTGGCATGGATTTCTCTCCTTCTCTTTATAGCAAGGAATGTGTGTATGCCTGTATAGCAGGGCTATAATGTGACAATTTGTCTCAAAGGGAAACCAGGATTTATGGTACTTAGCAGAGACCACAGAGGTAAAATGAACAGCAGGCTGTATTTAATCATCTGAATTTTCAAATATTTCTTTTGCTTGGGTAAATGTGTCTTTGTTCCTTTTTGGAAATGTGCTCAGCTGGAGGACTGGTTCCTGTAAAGGTGTCTGAAAATGCTGCAGGCACATTTAGTGGAGTGCACACAGGGAGTGTGGGAGGATCCATGGGTAGGGAACACTCCTGCTGGAAAGGGGATGGACCCCAAATTCTCTAGGCAAGATATTACCAAATCCTTGAAGAAAATGCATGTATTGGGTCTCCAATACACATTTCTGGAAATCAGGGTGTGTTGCACTGATCCCAGGAAATGCCATAGGAAATCCAGGAAGAGGAAAAAAAAGGAATTCTGAACAGTTAAATACTATTTATTTTTCCTTCAGGGCCTGATCCTGTGATACCATTCCAACCCTGAGAGGAGTTGTGCTGATATGAATGTAAGGCAAATGTAATTGAGAAACTTCACTTGGAATTAACCTTAGGCTGAAGTACCTTGCATCTGAATTTTTTTATTGCCCTTGTAGTCTGGTCTTTAGTATGTATTATTCTGGTGGTGCTGGGTTTTTTTCACCCCATTTCTTCCTTTTGACTCTTGCCTTAAATTATTTTTGGTTTTAGCACAGGGTCACTCATATTACTAGAAGTAATTTCTGTGATATACTGAGTATACTATTATTTTAAATCAAACCCAGGGTTCTCATAACCACAAGATTTCAAAATATGGAGTTTTGGGTAAAACAAATAGAAATCGTGGAATTTTGGTGCTTAGAAAATGGATTACCTGAACACAGATAAGGCATATTAACAACCCACAAACCAGTGGCAGGTGGTGTTTGTGCCTTCATAATTTGAACAAGACAATGCTGCACATGTGACCCATAAAATGGGATGAGATAAAGTGCCACTGGCAGTGAGTTGTGATGACAGAACAAGAGGGGAAAAAAAGCTGAATTTTGAGTGCACAGGGGCAAAGCTGGCACCTGTAGAGAAAGAGGCTGGCTGTTTATTTGTGGCAAAGATGGCAGCTTTGCTGCCAGTGGAATTGGAGCCTGCTTTCTCCCTTCAAAGGAAGAAATCTCTCCAGGGGTGACAGTGGTTTAATTGGGATGGCTTTGGGCTGATAGTCCTGATGAGGCTGCCAATGAAGTGCCAGGGTGGAGGAGATTTGTCTGCTGCAAATCCTTGTCTGCTGAGAATTGGAGCAGGCAGGGATGCATTGGCACAGCTGTTTGTGGGAAAGGCAAGGCCAGAAGTACTTTTTCCTCCTCTCTTGAATTTTCAATGACTTTTCCCCCTTCAGGCTGTGCAGGGAGAGGAAACAAAAGCACTGAGATGGCTCATCCAAAGGAGGGATCTTTGAAATCTGAATGTTTTAGAGCCCTTTCCTATTGTCCTGTCTCTGTCCTTGACTTCCCACCAAGGTGTTTGTGGTGTGAGCACGTGGTGGTGATAAAAATGAAATTAAAGCAGATTTTTGTGAGGCAGAGCAGAAAATTGGGTGTGGAATGGGAGCTGCCTTTGCCCAGCTCTGTTAAAACTTTCCTTTTTCCCCTCTGTAAACACCTGACAGCTTATAGAGGGATCATGGATTACATTTCCATGCTGTTGCCATTAATTAGTGCATGAAAGGTGAAATGAAGAGCTGAGTTGCTTGGCTGCTGTGTGGTGAGTAATGTGTATTTACTGAGTGGTGATCTGCTGCCTGCCAGCACATCTTGGCTACCTGTGCTGGCTGGTTTCAGCCACAGAAAAGAGCTTGGGGTTATGTTGTGTGGGATCCATTTAAAAACAAAGGAATGGGAGATTCTTTCCCGTCTCTCTAAACAAATTCTTTAATGGGCAATATCCCCAAAAGAGGCTGAACAAAGTTTTGGTCAAACAGGGTAATCCCAAACCAGAAGCCAAATCATTCTCAAGGAGCTGGGATTGCTGGGGAGAATGGATTTGGAGTGAAAGGTGAGCTCAGAGACATGGCTGGGGGCTTCCAGTATAGTTTTTCAGGGAAATTTGAACATTTCTACAAAGTCAGGTGCCCCCATGCAGTTGTAGCTGCTCCTCATGCAGAAGTGTCAAACATTCCCAACGTGCTGGAAGAGTTTCAATTGAGGGATGATTGCCTAGACCCCAGAAATTCCACAGAAAACATTTTGGTGAAACTGAGGCTTTTATTTTTTTTTTGAGGCAAATAGTGTAGCTGTTTGGAGGAATAAGTGCAGAAGGAGTGCAGGACAAGTCCACAGAAAATTCATCAGTTATTCCCAACCCCATGCCCAGTTTTTCTGTTATAAATATTGAGAGAAAGGCTGGTGGTGTGAAAATCTTGTGATATTCCTCCTAAGAATCTTTCATTCCAGAGTCCAAAATGTGAAATTTAAATTTGCCCTTGTGTGCAGCTCTTCTACATGTGCATAAACTCTGAACAGAAATGTCACGACTATGGCCAAGGATGACTGAATAAGTAGTTACAGAATTTTTTTCAGAAACACTCTGGCACAATCCTCCCTAAATTTCTGGGGTTTATGTCAAAATGTAGGTTATGGGGAAAATTTAAAATTTGATTTGCAGATGCAGCTGGCAGTTTAGCTCTCAGATTACCTGTGTGTGTTAGCAGATTTTTGTGGTTGCTGCTTATCTCCCCATCCTTTGGAGCAGATTGTTCAAGCCCAATATTTGCAGTGATGGCTGTGGGTTCCCCTGGCAGAATCAGAAGTGTGTGGGCATAAAGATGCTGATTGATTTATGTGAATTTTTGTTACTTATCAAAAGTCGCTATTGAAAGGGACTTCCTGATCAGGCCTTGTGTTACTGTTTATTGACCTGATATGAACCTTTTACTGATATGAACTTTTCTTTTTCCTATGGTGAAGCTTCACTCAAGTTGATAAGTCTTTTAACAAGCCTACAAACACACAGGAATTATCCTGTAGAGAGAGTGTGAATTGTCAGGCCCCAAAGCTGCTGTGGAAGGTGAAAAAAAGTCAGCTTGTCAAAAAGCTGGTGAGAGTGGACTCTGACATGGAAGTGTTTGGGGCAGGCTGTGACAGAGGTGGCTATGATTATGTTTGAGGTGGAGTAGCTGTTTCTTGAAATGTGTGAGATTTTGGGACACTGTTTTTATTTTAACTCCAGCTGTTTCTTGAAATCCTGTTGCCCCCAAGGGGGCAGTGAGGCTGTGTGGGATTTTGGGACACTGTTTTTATTTTAACTCAGAAAAGTGTGGCAGGTCAAGGCCTGCTCTGGTGTGTCCTGGTGTTCCCAGTGTTTTCCATTAGGATGCAGTGGAGAAGTCAGCCACCACTGCAGCTGGTGTTAGGACACCTTTGGGTACCTGCTCAGCAATGCATCTTGCTCTGGTGTTCATCCAGCTCCTGCAATCCTTTCCAGTGCCTGGAGGAGGAGGGAAACTGGACCTAGAATAGCCAGAAGGAATGAGCAGAGAGAAATTCAAGTGTATCAATGACAACTTGTATTCAATGAAAAGGTAAAAAAATACATCCAAAAAAAAGCAGATACTGCTATTGGCCTCTAAGTTTTTTTTTCAGAGCCAATCACTGCTCTCAGCAGATATTACCCAGAGAAGCTGTCCCTGCCCATGGCAGGGGGGTGGAATGAGATTTCAGGTCCATTCCAACCCAAACCATTCTGTGATTTTACAAACCTGAGCTTGAGATCACACCTGGAGCTTGGCTGCTCTTGCTTAGGGAGGGAGTGGGGCCAGTTAAGAAGATCCAGTTCACCATGGAACAGGCACCATGTGGGTGGCTATGCAGTAATTGCAGAAAAAAAGATGAGGGGGAAAAGGGATCCCAAACTGATCTGCAAAAAGGAATTGCATCAGAACAAGTATGGATAAGGGATATAATTCAGAAATTCTTTGGGCTTAGTTAACAGCTTCTGAGGAGCTTGTCTGAACACAAACTTGAAAGTGGATTAGAAGGTTAGCCTGGCAGGATCTAAACTTTCAGGTATTTCTTGAGATCCATGTTTTGTTCCAAGCTCTGCTACTGGCCTGGAAGGAAGAAGAAATTTGGAGAGGATATTTCATCTGTCTTTGATTTCCTATAAAATCAAAGCAGTGATACCAGCTACCATGAAAACATGTGGAGATAAGCTGAAGGAAAGTTATTAATTATAATAGTAAAATCATTTCCATGATTGTCTGTGGCAAGCTTCCCAAATTAAACTCTTGAGTTAACTTATTTTGGTAAATAAAAATCCCTTGTTTATGCCTCTTTCATGCTCATGTCCAGAATACAAGAGGGATCTCACCTTTCTGTTTCTTCCACTTAATTGGATTAGTCAGCTACCTCCAGAGGTATGTGCCTCAGGTCCAGTTCTTGCTGACAGCCAAACCAATGGGCCATTACATGAGGTAGATGGAATCCTGCATCAAAGGAAAGAGCAATTTGGGCTGGAGAGATGCCAGGACCTTTTTGTGCTTAACCAAATACCTGCATGCAGAGATATTTTTTCTCTCATTGCTGTCGTGCTTCCTTATTGCATGTTGGAAAGAATTAAAGCCTCTGCTCTGAGCAGGGTTGTGCTACCATGACCTCCAGTGCCCAAATAAAAATGGTGTGGGGTTGTTTGTGATGTGGGAGATCACTCCTCACCTCCCAAAGCTGGTTGCTCTGAGGAGTGACAGGGAGTGCTGCAAACAGCTACCTACACATGGGGCTCTTAGCAGTGCTTCCACACGATCATCTCTGCATCTCTTGCTGTCACAGATTCAACAAAAAGAAAATTAAGACTTGCCATTGTTATATGTGGCAGGGGGAGGTTGCAAGGAGAAGGGAGTGCAGAGTTCTTGCTGAGTTCTTCTAATGAAGCTGCTGCTGCAAAATAGCTTCCAAAACATCTGTGAAGGTCCCTGGAGAGCCTGTCAGAGATGTGGCATTGCAATAATTTGCGTTGCCCTGGTACAGACCTCAGCAGTGCTCTTGGCTATGGTAGCTCACAGAGGAAGTGCCATTCACTGTAGCAAGGACCACCTGCAACTTGAGAGCAGCTCCTAAACAGACACTGGGAAAGCTGGAACTGTGTTCAAAGTCTTTTGAAGAGCAAGGAAAAAATCAGATGAATATCCAGTCCTGCATGTGTGAGAAATTAATCCCCCAGACCTCTACGGAGCTGAGCGCAGCTGTTTTGCAAATTGCCCCCTTTGGTTTCTACACCGAGCCAGATAGCTCAGGATAATTGTGTTTACTGTGTTATTTCTATCCTGCTATCAGTATCCTCCTGGGAAAATGATTTTTGTGTTCCTTTTCTGCCGAGGAGTTTGGAAGCAGTGGCAGAAGAATGGTAACTGGGCTTTGCTTCTTCTCCAAGTGTCTGCGGGGCCAAGCCAATGTGCAGTAAACGTAATCTGGAAAGATCTGCTAATCAAACTGTTGGCCAGCCTGCTTGGCACAGCCCATCCCCTGCTCTGTGCCTTAGTTTTCATGTTGAAATGTGGGAAATGATGCTGATCTTGGAATTACTTTGTCTGGAAGAAGAAAGAAATGTTTGAGCGTTGCTTATGTGGGACCCTCCCTCCTTATTACCAATATATGGAATTGAGAGCTTTGCTGCAGAGGTGGGCTAACATGAAGAGAAATGACATCATGTGAGTTTGCAAAAGAGCTCAGGAGTGCCTTTAGAGACGAAGCCTTTCCTAGAGTATCTGCTAAAGCTGTGAGAGACCTGAATTAACTTATTGGGAGCAAGGTTGTTAGGGCTGCGGCACTCTTTACAGCCCACAATACATTCACAGCTACTTCCCCACCGAGTCAAGTGCTCAGTTTTGGGCTCTTTTGGTGTGAGGATTGTTAGGATTTTTGGTTGTTTGTTTCGTTTTGGTTGTTTGCTTTGTTTTGTTCATTAGTCCCTGGCTGTTTCCACTCCTCTCACTTTTGCTGTGCTGATATTCAGTTTTTTCACAAGCCTCGGGGCAGCTTGCCCATACAGATCAGGCAGGTACAAAGGCTCCTCTTGAAAGTCTTGTCCTGGGGGTCTGCATCTGTAAAACCTGGCTCTATCAAACCAGCATCTGGGTATGGCTGTTCCCAGCACAGGATAATATATGAAGTCAGGAATTCCACTGTTAGTCCTGGGCGTGGATTTGCCACTCTGACTTTTTTTTTCTCTCTCTAAGGAGAAGATATTCTTGCTTTATTTCCAGAGGTGAGCCTTTCCAAAGTTGTGAACACAAGAGCTTGCCAAATATTAGCTTTCAAGGTTTTAAGTTGCACAGTGTTTACTCGAGTTACCTCTTCTTGAAGTCTATATAAAGAGTCATGTTTGCTCAGGCACACTCCTAAAAGCCCCAAGACATGGCTCTGGAAGGAGGTATGCAGCAGCAAATGAAAATATTGCTGTTCTTAAAACTGGAAGCCCTCTGAGCAATCTATAGAAGGAAATAGTAACGTGAGGAAAAGGCCTTAGATTTGGAGGAAAATTTACATGATTTGGAGGTGAGGACTACAGAGCAGTACCTGGAATGGATAAAATCCAGAAATTCAGGGATATTGCAAGTACAGTTTGTCGTGGCCAAGGCTTAGCCCTGCAATCACAGCTGCTCTCTTCTGTTCCCCAGTGTTTCCCTTTGCTGTCACCAAGGCAGCATTTTCCCATACCCCAGCCTCTGAAGCAATTGCTGGGAACAGTTTTTAGAGATTTTGCTGGGCAAACTATGCTGGCCTCTTGCTGTGGGACAAAGTTAGAAACAAAATATTTGTTGTACTTAGCCATGTGATTCCCTCCCACCTTTTGTCAGTAACTGGTGTCATTTTTCTGAGAAGGTTGTGGAAATGTGAGCTGAGTTTCAGGTGCTCCATGACATGGTAAACAGGAGAGAAATTTTCATGAAGAAGTGCCTAGATACAGTGCAAATAAAGAAAAACAATTGAATTAAAATTCAACCACAATATTTACCAGTCTCCCCACCTGTCTGTATGTGCAGGTATGCTGAGACCAAACTCGCATCATGTTACCTGCACAGACAAGTGAGCAGAGTGCTGGCTTAGCTGAGGAGAATTTTTGCCTCTTTCTCTACGTATCAACAGGCAGCCCACTGAATTCCCACTTCCTTTTTTTTCCCTCTCTGTACACAGCTATTATCAGCCTTCCCACAGCAAGGGCAGGAAGTAAATAAATGGCGCTGCAGCAGAAAAAAACCCTGAGCAGGAGTTAGCGCAGAATCATTCCACTTATCGGTGTATTTCCACTTATCGGTGTGTGCAGGATGGCTGCAGGGCTGGAGGCAGCAGCTGCGATGCTGCAGGTTATGGATTTATGGGCTCCCGGTGCCATCTGCTGGCACAGAGCTCAGCCAGCAGAACTGGATGTGCACGGAGCCTCCAGCTCCTCTCCTGGGCAGATGCTGCAGCTCTTCGCAGGTGCTGTCACCCCCATCCACCCTTCCTGGGTGATTCCTTGGGCTCTGCAAAGCAAATCCTCCCTGCAGCCAAGCACCTGCAGAACCGCTCTGCTCGTGGTCCCTCCTGGAGTTTTGTTCAGCCGGAGCCCCCTGGGCTTCCCACAGCTCTCTTTGTGCTGCTGGAATTCTGTGTGCTCCATGGCAGCAGCCCCAGATCCAAGGGGAACTGCAGATGGGGATTTTTTTGTAACCTAGCAGGCTGAACTTCTATATCCATGTGGTTTTTGAGGGACAGGGTTTGTCTTCGGTGCAGAGCGACACCAGTGCTACTGCTGAGACAGGGTTGTAAAGACACTGCTGGAAAGCGTTCAGAGCAATGGAAGATTTACTTTTGTACAAATCTCTGAAATGGCCTAAAAAAAACCCCAACCAACCAAAAGAACCCAAAACCAAACCCATCCCTGTAGGGAAGTTTTCCTTTAGCTGTCTTGCAAAAGGGATGTGCCCAAGCAAAGATGAGCTGTGATAACAACATTATTTGGTGATATTCCTTGCCTTTTGCAATTAGCACTCCAGATAACCCGGTAGAGCTGTTTTTATGCTTTAAATTTGCACTTTAAACTTGCATTTTTCACTGCCTCCATCACAGCATCTGCTCTGGGATGGTGTGTGCTGCAAGGGCACTGATCTCTTTATCGTCCTTGCTGCTGGGAAGCACATTTTGGTGTGTGTCAGAGTCCTGATGGTGCCCATGTGCACTGCACAAACCTAAATACAGGACGTGTGTCAAAGCCAAGTCATCATTCACTTTTAAATCTTCTATTTTTAGAGCTAATATGTCATTCTGTGCAATCACCGTATTAAATATATATATATAAACTTGCTTCATGCACCTTGCTTTGACTTCAGTCCAGGTTTGCCCTGGGCCTCCCTTATTTCTGCCCATGGGGAACTTGCACCAGTTAACCACAAATAAAGGGGAGTTTCTGACACTTAAATTCTGGTATGTCAGGAGTGGGTAGTGACAAGACATAGCTGGGATCTGTATTAGCATGTTTGCAGATACAGATCAGAGGTTTGAAATCCAGATGACATGAGGATGAATGAAGAGGAGAAATTGCTAATCAAATTCTCCAGGGCTGCAATGCAATAAACCAGGGTAACTTGATGGAAAATGTAATCAAGCCTTCTAGTCTGTTTTTCAGCTACCTCTAGGCTTCAATTTTTCAGCCTTTGTGCCTCCCTCTCACATGGACTTTAAAAGGAAGGAGCATGTCTGTGAGGATCAATGAAGTAATTTAGTTTTACCAAGTGAGTCCAGTAATCCTGCTGGACAGATCTCCCAGAAATTTCTTTCTCTTAATTGGGGAAATATTGTAAAGAAATTCTCCATCTTCAGCCCATTACTAGTTTAGCTAATGCCAAAGCAGAATTATAACCTTGTAGTGAAAATGGATTTATTTCCCTCTTGTTGGTCAGTAAGTGGCTACATTTGGGGGTTCTTTTCTCTATCTTACACTTATATAAATCAGCTTTTCTGAGTTTCAACACCTGATTTTGTACTGGGGATACTGGTACTTGTGTTCACTGTCATGTTTATTAAAATGACTCAGTACTGAATATTTATCAGTAAAAAGCATTTGTAGGCATCTTGATGGGCTGCATGCATTTTTTGGAAATGACAGGATGCAAAAAGCATTGCTCTCACATTACTGGATGGAGATGTCTGCTTGTATAGACACTTTCACTAGATACATAATTGCAGATATTCTGACATTCCTGTAGGATGAAAAGAGCTGAGAAAACTCATAGCGAAGTTGCAGATGTTGTTTTCTACAAAATAGAAAGTTTTTCTCTGAAAAATGCAGTGTAAAAACTCAGCAGTAACTGATATACTGCCTCCATTTTGAATTTGAGCCAGTATTTAACCTAAAAGAATTAATGATCAAACACTTGGCATTCTATAGTATTTCAGACCCATCACTTTTCATGTTTTAACATTGGCCAGGTGGGAGAGGATGCACAGAATTGCTGCTTTAAGTCTAAGAAGATCTCTGCAAATTAAGATCTTATTTTCTCCTTCTTTTTTCCTAAAATTTGCTTGCAGGTTGCATGCAAACCATTGTTTTGACAGGAGCAGCCTGATTAGTTTTCAGGGAAAATGATAAACTGCCAGAAAGCTGGGAGCACTAATAGGACCAGATTGCTTTAAAACAGGACTTTTTCAGTTCCATCTTACGGATAATTTGAATATCTGCAAGGGGATGTGTTTATGTATCCTGGGACAGTCACATAGGGATGTTGTCACCTCTTGTAGGCCAGTCAATGAATAAAAAAATATATGGAGAAATACTTGAGTGATCAGACCTTGCAACGGGCATCATCTTAAAAAGCTCTGGCAGGGTTAAATGAGGGAGTGCCACAGCCATTTAAAGGATTTCAGTGTGTAATTTAAAGGGCATTTCAGGCTGTTCTAAATCATGGGAAGGATGGGGGTGCAACTTATAAAGGCCCTGTGTTTGGGGGATTTGAAACAGCATCTTATCCACACTGTTGTTGCACAACTTTTGGGGGAGCTTGACAAAGGTGGAGGATGCTCTGGCTGCTTATAAAACACACAGCTTTGATTTGCTGTTAAAACAGAAACAAAAGTTCAGGGGTCAGATGGAAGCAGCTGCCCTTGGAAGGTCTCACATTGGCTGCTCTCACTGCCTGCAATTTTCTGCATTTCAGTTCACCTCCTGCAGGCCCCCAGGACTGGGATTTGGGTGGGCTGGAGAAGCTGCCTTTGCTTTGTGCTGCTCCTCTGTAGTCAGCAGTTATCTGTGGGTGAGCTTTGCTTTCAGTTTCATGGGGACAAGCCTCTATGCCAGAGTTAAAATGGGATTTGAAAGAAGATTTTTTGCTGATTTTTTTTTCATCCATCAGTGTTAATATTCACTGGGAAGGAACATGAGAGTTTTTTGTGTTTTATGTTGCCTCTGCAATGTTTTTGTGCTCAACTGATTTGGTTTTTGGGCTTGCTCAAAATTTCCATGTGGTTTAATGATTATACTTGAGGGTGGCAGAGGGTTTGCTGGTATTTGAATGATAATACTGAACTATTTAGGGGATACAGAATAGAAACTGCTACAGGAAAACCACAAGGGCTCTTATTTAGGAACTGTACAGTAAAGACAAGACTTTCCCCCCCCGCTTTTTTGTGGTCATTTTGGGTCCCTTAGGATCCACTTTCACCTGATGGCTGCAGAAAATTGTTTCTCGGGGATGCCAAAAGCTTCCACCAATATCATATTTTGATTAATTCTCACCAGGATGCTCATGCTCAGGCCCTAATTTCTCAGATTTCTCATCAGAAAAAAAAAAGTATATTTCCTTGATAATATCTAATTTTGCCTGAAAATAAGCGACATGAACCACTTGTGTAAGAAAATACAAAGTCTGGAGTCTGTGTAGCTGTGGAGTTGTCTGAGTTGCAGCATCTGGCCTTGAGATCTTTGCTGCCCATGGCCACAGTGAGGCAGCAAAATCCAAACAGGATTTTGTCCTAAAGCAGCGTCAGGAACGAGTCCCTGAGAGCTGTGCCAGGTGTGATGCTCGACTGAGCTGAGTCCTGCTGCGGGGAAAGGCTGGTGGGGATTCACCCAGCAGGACTCGATGGCTTTTGTGCTTTGCTCCTGGAGGAGCTGGGCTGGGTGGGAGTGACACAAACTTTCCTAGACATATCCAGTAAGTTTCGGTTGAATTGCATGGTGTTTAGAGGAAATTAATAGACTTTTTTTAAGCCTCTCTTTGAGGATGAATTAAAGGCATAGCAGAAATCAGTCTGGCTTTGGAGCATATGTGCTTTACTTCAGTGCTGTCATATTGTCATTACAGCTTCAAACACAGCATGCAACCATTCCCTAACCAATCCTTGAAACCTGAATAAAAAGCAACAAGAAAAGGACCCTTCCATTACAGGTAAGTTACAAAAGCATGGAGGTAGAGGAAACTTCCTTTTTGTGGCTAAGGATTTCTCTAGAGACAACTAAGAAACTCTTTATAAAGAGCCTAATTCCCTTGGGATAAACTCCTCAAGTGTTTGAATGCTTCTTGCCTAAAATGACACTGAAAAAACCTCAGGAAGTGACTGGAAAGCAAAGTTTTATCACAGCTCTGGTTCCAAACCCACTTGCTGCCTCATGGCCTGAGCCATAGCTAATAAGCAAGGGCAGGGCTGAAAGGCAACTAATAATCTATTATAAGAGAAAAATAGTGCAGCTCAAAATGGATTTTTTTCCCTCCTGGTACATAAATCTTCGTGGTTTTCCTGCTTGTCTAGAAGGACAGGAATTTCTTTGCAACCAGAAAAAAAAATATATTGGCTGTGTCTGCAGCATGCCCAGCTCAGCAGAAGGGAAATGCTTGTTCATTATTTGCTGCCATAATTAGTATGGGGCAGTAGTTAAAGGAGAAGCTGTTTGCTAAGCAATCACCAAGTGAGCTGTGAGGGAGCAGCATGGGACAGCACTTGCCTGAAGGAATGTGGTCATACAGGAAAGCAGGGCAAAGCACCACCAGGTGTGTGAACTCTGCAGCAATTTTTTCTGCCTTCCTTGTAAATGGATTAGAGACAACTTGAATACTTCCCCCAATTAACACCGTTTCCTATAGATGGAGTAATTTACTAGTTTAAATAGGAAATAATGGAGTGCAATTTATTTAAATGACTCATCAAAGGGTGTAAGGCTGATTCATCCCTCTGGTTTATGCCTGTCCTGTAGGAAGGGGTATCTCAAGGTGCTGTACTCCCAGAGCAGAGGCTGTCACTTTGGGCTGTACCTCTTGCATGTCCCAGGGGCCTGTTTAATACTTTTGTTCTCTTTTCTTTGCAGGTTTGCCAGAAATGAGGTACACACACCTGTCAGAGTGATGCCAAGGAATTTTATGGAGATACCATCTTGAGGGGGATTGCAGGAGAACCAGGGCATCAGGCCCAGCCAGCACAGGGTGTGAAGGGCAGGTCCTGCCTGACCAGCCTGATCTCCTGAGACCTGCCCAGGGGCTGAGGGAAAGGGCTGAGGATGTTGTCTACCCAGACTGCAATAAAACCTTCAACACCATGGTGGGTTAGTGCTTGGACTCAGTGATCTTAAGAGGTCTTTTCCACCCTTAACAATTCCATGGTTCTACAGCCGAGATGGAGATAAATTATCTTGCAGCTTACGACAGCTGGATGCAATAAAGGGTGTATTGCAATTTTAAACTTTCCTTTTGATCAGTAACCATTAATTATAAAAGAAAAATAGTGCCACCCAAAATGGATCTTTATGTTCTGGTTCATAAATCTCTATGGTTTCTCTCCCTATCTAAAAAACCAGGAATTTCTTTAAGGTGCCATTGATCAAAATTAATGCTTATCTGTGTTCAAGGCTGAACACAAGGCTGGAACACTGGCACAGCCTCTGCAGACTCCTAATGATTTTCCTCTATATTTTGCAAATTAATATTCTAGCACAGAATCTGTAGTTATTTTACTGGCTACTCTGACCATGAAGGTAACCTGGAAGGTTGGTATATTCTTTTAGAGAAAGGATTCTGTTTAATTCCTTACAACCCCATTCATAGGCAAGCCTGATGATTCCCTGACCTTGCAGTTCTTGGGAAGGTACAAACACCTCTACAGGAGGTGGCACAACTACTCTGGATAGCACCTGAGACATTTTCATACTTCTCACTGTTTTTCTTCCTCTTCTATGTATACTCTTAACCTCCATGATAAATCTCTTATTTCTCGCCCTCAGTTGGGGGTCAGACTTTCAGTCCCTCGGTACAATGCCAGCTTTGGATCAGGGTTGGGTGAGCTGTCCCTTCACCTCCCTTTCTCCAGGGCCCAGTTCCATCAGCTCAGTCTGAGGTTGGGCTTTTTCCCTGAATGTGCCAGGATCCTGATCTTTGGAGTCATTCCTGCTTGCACACGTTCTCTGAACTTTTGCTGGCTGTTTGCATAACCAGGAGTGTATTTCCTGGCTGGCACGTGGCCCTGGGATCTGTTTATGAGCAGTAATTCTGCATGGGGGTGAGTTGGTGTTCAAAGCTGTGGGCTTGTGCTTCACATCCACTGCATCTTAGGGGCTTAACTCCTTGCCTCATTTAGTCACCTTGTGATTTCATTTCTGGCCTCTCCCCCACCCCAAATATCACTGTACATGGAATTTGTAGAAAGATAAGATTCCCAGCTGTGATCCTGATGTTATCTGAGGGAAAATACCAGGTACCACATTGCCTAGTTCAGTTCCTCTCAAAAGTTTCTAAACATTATCCACCTTCTCACCAGGCAACTGTAAAGTGAGACTGTCTTGAAAGCCAAGTTTCAGGATCTAGAATCATTTATGGAATCGGAACAGTAATAATGCCTCAAATGCACTTTGAGCTCTAGCTTTTGATATTTCTGTACACCCATTTGTTATCCATCTGATTTCAGATTTTTTGTGGATTTCTCTCAGACTACAATTCTTCCCCCGAGCCATCTATCTTCCGAGTGTCAACTGATACTCTTTAGTGTCTCAAGCAAGCCAGAAGACTATTTCTTGCTTTTCCTCCTGTGTTTGCCATTTCTATTGCTGACACTTAATGTCCATTTGGCACCAGAGCTGCACAACTGCACTTTGCTCATCCACTGTACCTTTTGTCTCTTCTGTCATTTGACCTTCTCTCTCTGGTGTTTGGGAATTTCAGCTCATCTGAGGGTAAAACCTGCAGTTCAGCCAGAAGGGAGGAGTGTTTCTGTGCTGCTGAGACAAGGGCACACAAACCCATTTGTTGCCTGAATGGTGCAGAAATGGCCTTCTTTGGCCAAACACAGAGGTAGCCAAAAACCAGCCTTGGAACGTCCTGATGGAAGATGCTCCAGGTGTGTTTCTATTCAGCTCCTTCATGTAAGAGTGGTGCTGCTCTGAGTGCTATGTCATGAAGTTTAGTGGTATACAAAGTGGAAGAAATGTGGTGATGCCTATTAGTATAAGCTAAAAAACCTTTTTAACCTTATTTAATTCAGGTACAGAGCAATTTCTATGCAAGACAAACAAATGGAGAATCTGAGCTGTTTTAGCATAACAGCTATTTATTTTCTCTAGAGTTCAAATTAAATGTGACCATTTAAAAATGGAAATAGAGTTAATGGTGAAAACATGTATTTGACACATCCACTTTTATGTGCAGCAGAACCCATGGCCTTCTATAACCAGAAGGAAATAATATTCTGTAACAGGGCTATGATGTGGTTTCTCCCTGTCAGAGAGAGGCAAAGGAAGAGAGAGGAAATATTCATTTCAGGCAGAGGAGAAGGAGAGACTTCCATCAAGTCTGTCTAGTGTTGTCAGCACCCAAGAGAAATATTTCATGCTTTTTTATAACTTTACTAAATCATATGAGAACATCAGGCTCTGAATAAAGAATAGCATGGAGGAAAAGAATGACTCAAAAGTCGATCTGTTTTACTGTAAGCACAGCTAAACTCTGGGCATGCACTATTCCTGAAACTGTTTTCCCTGCTCTTAAAGGTTTATCCTTGAAGTCTCTGACTTGCTACAGCTACTGGAGGAAATGAATATTGGAGTCCGTACAGGATGTTTGTAATTCTTGTAGTGGTATAAAAATAACTTTCCCAGTTTTGATTATGTTGAGTCCTCGTAAAGATAATTTTGGGTTTATGTAATGAAATTTGGCAAATTCCTAAAGATATTTTCTATTTAGCTACCAGTCTTAGAAACAAGATTGTCAGTGTACATCATTGATATATCAGCTGTTAGGAGTGATAGACTTGTAGAGAAGCAGCACTTTCCTTCATTCTTAGTGTTGTAATTTTGAAAATCAGTGTACTAACCTTCACTTTTGGATTAGACTTCATTCCTTACTCTTGAATTTTTTATTTTTTCTTGAGATTCAGACTCCTAAAAAAGTTTATTTCCTTCTGGAATTGCGACATTTTGACTCTTTAAATAAAATAGTCCTAAATTTAATTTCTCTGTAAAAATTGTGGAACTAAATTTGATACCCATGTAAGTATTCACTATTTCTTCTAAAAGCACAGAAGGTGATGGTGCAAGAGTCGCTCTTTGGATAGGCCACAAATTGGAGCCTGTCTCTAAGATTTAAGAAGATTTGTGCTGTATCACACTTTCTCAGCATTCCCACTCCTTCTCACAAAGGTTTAAAGGTATGTTAAATACAGCCATGTGAAATATTCATTAAGGCAAATGAAGCAATAGCCCACACTCATGTGGATTTTTTTCCTGTGCATCGAGAACCAAAAAGGGGAAAGATGTTTTAATTTTGTACCATTTTTAGGCAGACAAATTCAACCCAAATATTAATCAACAATTTTTGGAAGGGAAATTCTCTTCAGGTGGGAAGTGATTTGCTTTGTAAGAATCCACATCTGAACCAGTTAATCTGCTCTGTCTTTGGGAACCAGGACAAGACCAATAATTCTATTGAGAAGGTGCGACCTAAAGAAACCATAATAAGCCCTGTGGTGTGACCTGTGGGGTCATCCCCATAGAGCTAGGATGATGGAAAACATTCCTGTTCCCAGGTGATCCATGTCACGTCTCAGTGCTGGTTATGCTTTTGGGGGCTTTGGCAGAGGGATTTGATGCTAGGTGGGCTGAGTTGAGTGAGCAGCAAGGTGCAGGAGCCTCTGAAGGGGCTGGGGAGGAGGCAGAGTCCCCTTCTGCTGACCAGACCTATTTAACCAGTGTTTAAAAGGCTGTTGAAGCTCAGCTTCTCTTTCACAGCTATGGAGGAGAAGGGTTCAGGCAAACCTGATTGTCAGCTTGTGTCAGCCAAATTAACCACTTGAATTTATGCAAGCAGTTTAGGTTTTTCCAAGTGATGCAAAACCAGGCAAAGTGGGAGAGTCTCACTGAACCTCAGGGTTTCCAGATCTGAATGAAGAGTAGAACTCAAAGGCCAGGCTATGTGGGAAGAGTTTTGTGAGAACTCTGGGAGAAGAAAAGGATCTAGAACAGATTTTTGTCTCTGGAGGATGCAATTCTTGAGCAAAAGGCAGTGAAGGGGGCAGGAAGATCCGTGTTGGGTGCTTGAGTACAGGATTAGAGGCAGTGGGAGGGTAGCCTTGAAGGCATCTCCTAATTAATGAAGTTCAACTGCACCCGTATGAAAAGGCACTGAGATGTTTTGCAGTAACTCCCCTTGTGCTGTCCCAGAGCAGAGGAGCTCTCTGTTCCTGCGTGTCCCTGTCACCCCACACCCTGGATCCTCAGAGCTGTGTCCTCTCTCCTCTCCCAGGTGGAACAGGTAAGTGTTTGCATGCTGAATCCCAGCTCATTTCAGGTTTTTTTTGGTCAGAGTACCTTTGCTTTTCCACCAGGATTATATCACTCTTGGAATGTGTCTTCCCCATCCAGTTATGGAACATTCTGGAGTATTGCCCACAGTTGTGTGATGGGAGCCAGTCTGGGCATGGGAAATAATTCACAGACTGACCAGAGAATATTGCATTTTTGGAGAGTTTGGTACCATTATTGGCATGGACCTTTAGAGTCTCTATTCTAATGTGGCACAGGGGTCTGCTTTCAGGGACTACCTCTTATTTTTACAAAGTTACCGTCTTCATGTATAAAATATCTTCTGTTGAAGGAATCTAGGAAAAGAGAAAATATTCTTGATGTTTATATCTGATGCTTTTCTGCAGAAGTTTGTTTTCTATACTTTCTGATCTCCTATGAAATAGATGTAGATTAGTCCCAAGGTACCAAGAGTGTTTTGTGGCATCTGGGATAGCAAGTGAAATCGTGGACATCCCCCTGGGTTGATCATCTGTTCTAGGGCTGCTTTTGACTGCAAACCTTCTTCCCTTTACTAAATTTTAAGGTGTTTACTGGTGGTGGGGAGAAGAACTGGTACTTCACAAGCAAACAAATATTTGTTTCCTTTACCCAGTATATACTCCCTTTCTTTCCATGGTTCCTTCTCTAACTCTCCAATTTACTTACATGTTTTCAAAATAAGAGTCTGGAAGGATTCCCAGTTTGCTCCACTCAGGCATCATTGCAATTATAATTTCACATTTGGCCTTCAGCAGAACAGAGTGTCTCATCTCATAGAAAGGAATATTCATAGGAAAACAAATAAAAGCACTCACCAGCTGGTGCCTGGTGAATTATACTGTTCGAAGTTCAAGGATATTGAGTATAGTACGTGCTGATTGGCATTTATGTGGATGTTTCATTGGCATCATTTGACTCTTTCTAGCACTAAATTCAGGCAGACATACACCAGTGTAGTTTTTGTCTTGCTGTGTGAAAAAGATGTTTAAGCTCTCATGAACTTTCCTTGTTCCCTGTAGAGATTTGATTTGCAAATGGTCTAGGCTGGTTTCCCTTTCCTTGATCCCTGAGAATTGCTCTCTTTAGTCCTTCATAAAACATAGGTGGAGGCAGGCTGCAGCAGCAGCTGGCTGCCAGGAATGCAGCCTTGATTGCAGTGTGATTCCAGCCAGGAGCAGTGCTGTGATCTGCTTGCCTCCTGTCAGCCCTCAGCCTTTTGTGCTACTGCTGGACAATTCTCCCCCTTCCCTCCTCCTCATCCTCTCCCATCACCCAGAAAGGGGCTTGGAAAACTGCATTTGGGGTTAAAAGGAAAGTGAAATGTTCTGGTGTTTTCCCCCTGGTGCAAGAGGAATCATGTCACAACTTCCTTCACTGGCTGCTAGATCACAGCTTGCAACATGGAAATGTTGCTGTCTGTGGTGAAAGAAAGTTTTAAAAGTCCGCATACAGGAATACTTTCCCCAGAATCTTGGGGGATTTGCAGTCCTGGTTTCCACTGAATTAGATGAACAACGGGATTGCATCAGTTGTCCCCAGGATTTAGAAAAAATAAGACATTCTGGTGCTAAGGCTGCACTGCAATAGTGGTAAAAATCCTGATTTTTGAAGAAGAAAGTCTCTCCCAACTTGGCTGCTTAGTCTTTCTCAATACTTAATTATTTGCATCTATTGGAGATTTATAAAGAAAATTAACAAGATGCTTAAAGTATACATCATTTTGGAACATCTTGCCATGTGGTTTATTGAAATGCCATAAAAAGGCAAAAAAATGGATTACAAATGCATTTATACATTACAAAACCCTTTAAAACACCCACACTCAACAGGTTGTTTTTCTCCTCTGCTTTCTTTTGTTGTATTTTAGTTCTAGATATTGAGGATGGTAAATGTACAGACATAAATGGTTTTGGTCATTCTGTAGTGAAACCTTCATTCATATCCCTGTGCAAAGCAGAATACACTTTTTTCCCAACTTATTGGTGCCTGCCTATCTCTTATCAGCTGTGCTGAAGCTGGATGTATAAAGCACCTGCTGTCAGCTCTGGCTGTTACCTGGAAACATCACTCAACTTTCAGTGCTCTTTCACCCACCTGGTTCCTATCTTTGTATTAAAAACCTTAACAGTAACCTTTTGGGTTTATCAAGGAGGCAGGGGAAAAAGCAAGCTCAAAGTACTTTTGTTATACATATCTATTTTATGTCAGCTCAAACTGCTGAGACAAGAATTAGGTGGGGTTTTTCAGCCTGCAGTGCCATAAATCTCCAGACTGGCTCTTGTAGTTTATCGGGGCTGAGTGGCTGAGGTGATCCTCCATAAACAACTCAGACATGTGGAAGATGAATTTTAACGAGTGTTCTCAAAGCTAAGTGCTACCTCTTGCTTCTACATCTCAAATTCACCCATTTTTTATTTTTATGTTATATCAGAGGCTGCTCTGTGCTTTTTTCCCCTCTAATTATCTACACTCAAGCTGGATTCTGTCAAACCCAGAGGAAAGGGAACATAGCTGTGTACACAGAGGTGGGGTTTCCACCTGGCCTGATTTAAGCAAGGGTTCAAACTCCCAGTCAAAACACCTGGGCTTTTAAAGAGGAGGGATTAGACACTTGTGCCTAGGGATTGTTTCATTTGGTTTTGCCTGTGCAAAACACTTTTGTGTTTCGTGTCCTCTCTGTAAAATGTTCAACCTTGTTCTAGGAAAGGCTCCAAAGAAAATTAGAGCAGCCTCAGGGGCTGTTTTAAATCATAGCAGTTGAGGCCTTACCCCAGCACTTTACGCTCCACCCTGTGTCTCTTCCACCAACACTCTCTGTAATAACCTCAGATCTTCACCTTTTCACAGGGAGAACTCTTTGCTCTGCATCCCTGGTTGGTTTTCCTAGGTAGGCTGGGAAATCATCAGATCTGGTCCACAACAAGCAAAGAGAATGGGAAACAGAGCCCACTGGCCTTGCTGGGAAACAGACAGTCACCAGTTACTGTAATTCAGTATTCCTGTTTATATTCTGGAGCACGCAGACTGACGAAGTAGGAAAAACACAGCTAGAATAATTGCTCCTGGGTATTGTGCTTTCATTTACAAACATAACCACTCCTGAAGCTGCTGAGGACAAATTCCCTGAACTTCCAGCATTGTGCAATTGCCCCTGTGCCTTCTGTGGGGTTTCCACTTTGTTCAGCTCTGACAAATACTGGTCCCTGACAGAGGCAGAGCAGGGAAATTGATGGATCAGTGGGATGATCCAGTACCAACAAATCCATAGTTACAAAAATAGGCAGTTATTCTTATAATTTCCTTGTTCTGACACAATTTCCTGCCCTCCTCTCAGGCTGTTCTGAAGATTGCCTGGATGACAGACGTGCTTTGAAGCCTGTCTCCGCAGAGCACCTCTCCTGTTAGGAATTGCTGTCCTGGAGAACAATGGCTGGGAGCAGGGTGAGGGGCAGCCTTTGATCACACCTGGCCCGTGTCCAAACGGGGCCTGCTCGTGGGCACTGCTGGGTTTTAGCATTTCTGATCATATCACACTGAAGTACAGGAACTGTGCTTTGCTTGGTGAGTTTTATCACCCCTCCTACAGATTTAGTCATCTCCAGCCTCCTTGGAGCAGCCCAGGACAGGATGGGGATGTGGGGACTGGAGATGCTCCTGAACGAGGTAGTTAGGACATGTCTGCAGCAGCCAAGGGAGGAAGGTGAAGGAGTTTAATTAACAGGGCTCTGCCAGTGCAGTTTATTTTGACAGAAGAGGATTAATGAGCTCTCGCAGCTGCAGCCCTGCTGACAGGTCTGTGTGTGATAATGTTTGGCACGGGGGAGAAGTGTGCAGATGGAATTGATAACCTCCTTGGCAAGTGCAGCTGTCCTTGGCATGGGAAGCAGGGTAGGCTTTAACAATTCCAGCAAGACCCTCAGGGATCTCTCTGCTGGTGGCTCTGAGGATGTGTGTGACACCTGGCCTGGCTTTGCACCTTTAGCTTGCCATTATCAAACCAAATTTGGCTTAGTTATGGTAATTCTCAGTTCACCTTTGGTAATTTCTGGGTCTTTAATATTAAAAGGTAATTGAATTTAAAAGACTGAAGGGTCCATAGGTCAGTGTTTTGTAAAACAAAGTCTTTCTATTTGCTTATGGGATAATGCTTGGAGAGCAACAGTAGGTGAGGCTCTGAGCAGATCTGTGGCCATGCCTACATGTAAACACATGTCAGATCCAGGAACCTTAACATTGAAAAACTCATTCAACATCTAGGAGCATGTACAAGACTAAACCTTAGTGTCAGTAGTTCTGTTTTATTCTGATTAAACAATGCACTGGAAATATGTATTACCAGCAGGGATGGGATCTGCTGTGCTCCAGTTTTAGGCTATGGATTTCAGCTTAGTGAGAGTTTTGTGCTATAAACAAGTGATAAAACCCCCCAAAACAAGTGATAAAATCCCCCAAAACATTCCTGATTCAAGTCAGTTGTGAGGAATGCAAACCTTGACTTTTAGCTATCAATTTTTAGAAAACACAGTTGAAAACTGCTGTGTTAAAACCTGTGTGTGTAACTTTCTTCCTTCAGCTACTCCAGATCACAATTTATGACCAAATGCCAGTTCCAACAGGCATGGTTCAAGGTAGAAAAATACTCTTTCTTGAACATGCATTTTGCTGAAAATAAACATAAAGGAAAAAAATATCTTGGTAGAGTCTGGAAAATAATAAAACTCTCTTTTACGTTCACTCCCAGCCCTGTGCTCTGTTCTCTACATCCAGTACTAGGTCTGGAGCACACTATTGATCTCTAGTTTGTGTTTTCTTCTTCCCAGGAAGATCACTTTGTGAGAAAGCAGAGGTAATGGTACACCAGTAATCAGCTTGCAAAAACTCTGTACTTGAAGGAATGGGGAGAGGATATTCAGGGGAAATTTTACAAAATTATTGAAAGACTGGTTTGGGTTATTTTTTTGGTTTTTGATTTTTTTTTTCATTTTTCCAGCCCCATGTTCATAACTTATTTGCATTACTCAGACTCTCCATAGCTTGTGAAGTGCTAACCTCCCCTGTTTAAAGGACCAAATGTCTCTGCAGCTCTGGTAAGAGTTTGGGGCTGGAAGCTACAAACACTGGGGTCCAGTTTTCCCTTTTCAACAAGTACAAGGAGAAAACCCCAACCAAAATAAGTCACTCATCATCTCCTCCCCCACCAAACACTTTAATATTACTGGAAGGATCACGATTTCATATTTTATCCCTGACTCTTATTAGTTTCCTGTCTAATCCTGAGCCAATCATAAAAAAAAAAAAACAAAACCCTTTGCTTTGCATTACTCAGACTCTCCATAGCTTGTGAAGTGCTAACCTCCCCTGTTTAAAGGACCAAATGTCTCTGCAGCTCTGGTAAGAGTTTGGGGCTGGAAGCTACAAACACTGGGGTCCAGTTTTCCCTTTTCAACAAGTACAAGGAGAAAACCCCAACCAAAATAAGTCACTCATCATCTCCTCCCCCACCAAACACTTTAATATTACTGGAAGGATCACGATTTCATATTTTATCCCTGACTCTTATTAGTTTCCTGTCTAATCCTGAGCCAATCATAAAAAAAAAAAAACAAAACCCTTTGCTTGTATCAGCCTTTTTTCTGACAATACTTCTGAGATGTATGAGGAAGCATTGATTAATGCTGGTGAATTCCTGGGAGATTCCTGGATACAATTCTTTATTTAAATCCCTGACTACACTTCTGTTCTAGAAGTTGTCATCTGGTCTCAGGAGCCCACAGACCCACTGCTCAGCTCTGCTCTACTCTTGGGATGAATCAGAAGCTGAATTTTCAAATGTTCTAAAAGCTCATTGTTTGCACAAGAAACAGTCCCCTGCACTGCTGCTCAATGGATTGTCAGGAAAATGACTGCATAGATTCTGAATTATAAATTCTGTCACAAAATACAGCCTGTTTAAATGGCATTTAAAAGCTAATAATGAATCCTGAGTGGTTGAATCAATTGTTTCACCTCTTTGTTCTTTCTCTCCTCGTACAGCTGATGGAAATGTTGTCAGTGCTGCTCAAATGGTGAAGCTGCACACAAACATGGGCATGGGATTGAAAAAGTGAGGAGGAAGTTTGAGGCTGTGATGGTTTCATTTCTGTGAAGTTTAAGCTCAGGTTTGCCCATGTGGCATTTCCACAGTTGAGACAAAAAAATGGTCAGTGACATTTCAGAGCAGAGAATCCAGCCCTAAAGAATGTGTATCACACATTTAACTGATAAGCTGAATCATAGTAGTGTTAAGTGGGATTGAAAATATGTGGTTTTTCAAGGTAACCTGTTGGAACTGAAAGTGAGTAGTCAAGCCATAACTAATTATCATTATTCATTTGTTAATCCCAGACTTACTGACATGCTTAAGTCTCCTAAAGTCTTGAGTACATTTATTTGTGCAATTACACAGAATGACTTAAACCTTGCAGTTGGTTTAGTTTGTGTTCTGGGAATGGCTTAACATTCAAAGAGCTGGGAGCAAACACACCCTTGGTCCAGCTCCAAATTCTGCCTGTAAACCAGGTGCTCAGCTGCAAGGAAAATGGGCTGCAACTTAGAGACTTGTAATTCTCTATTTTGGTGTCACCAGGTCTCTGGACCCCACTTGTCCAAAAGAAATGAAACATAGCACTCAAGTCTTGCAGGAGATTTCACTTTGGGGTTTTGAAAAGCCTTTATCAGCTGCATGGCTGAGGGGTTGTGTGCCAGGCTCACAAATGTCCCAAGCAATCTGTCAAGCCAAGTGCTGTAAACACATCAGTAAAGCTGGTGGTGAACAGGTGAGTGCAAACAGAATAGCTCAAAATCCTGATAAGGACATCTTCAAAGCTTCTGGTGCTGCTTCCAGTGACCACCTTCCACTTGTAGGTGAGACAAGAGGAGGAATTACTGACAAGCTTTTAACTTGATGGAGCTCCAAAGACCTGTTAGCAGATACACTACCAGCAAGGTCAGGAAAAGGAGTTTTAACTTACATGGGAGGGAATTTCAGGTTAGATATACAGAAGAAATTCTTCCCTGTGAGGAGGGAAATTCAGGTTAGATATACAGAAGAAATTCTTCCCTGTGAGGCTGGCACAGGGTGCCCAGAGAAGCTGTGGCCACCCCATCCCTGGCAGTGTCCAAGGCCAGGCTGAAGTGGATGGGGCATTGAGCAACTTGTTCTAGTGAGAGCTGTCCCTGTCCAGGGCAGGAGGCTGGCATTGGGTGAGCTTTAAGGTTCAACCCAAACCATTCTGTGACTATTTTATTCTGTGATTTGATCTCCTTGTGCCCCTGTGCCCTCATGTCTCTTCCTCGCAACCCTGAAGAACTGCTGCTGCAAACAGGCTGTGCAAAGGGGTGGGCTGGATATAAATGCTTCACTTGCTGCCTCTCTCAAAGGCTGCAGCTGAACCTGGAATTAAGAAAGGAGCTAAACCCATTATTTTCAGCAGCCTCACACTGATCCACATTGGCCAGGTTTTGGTAAAGGCTGAGAAGGTAATTTTTTCTTTCAGCATACAGGGTATGCATGCAGCATTTCAGAATACAGGGTAAGAAAACACAGGCAAAGAAGAAAAGTTGCAATTTTTTTTCTTTGCTGAGAAGACAGGTCTTCTTTCCCTCCTGAGAAAATGAGATATTCACACAAAAGATGAGTAGGATTTGATAACGCCAACTATAGTTCTCAATTATATATTTTCTTTTCCCTCACAGGAATTGATAATGACATCCTTAATAAAATCCAGAAGAAAAACATCTGTGTGCATGAAGAGAAGGTGTACAGGGGCTCTTTGTGAGTATGGAAAGCTAATAAGAAATCTTGTTTAGACATACACATTTGAATTTCTCATACTGAAATGCTTCTGTTTGTTGTATTTTTAACTGTGCCTTTTTTTGACAAAGTGTTTTACAGGGGGATTTAATTAGTTCTCATCTTTAAGTCATACTTAATGACTTATTGTTATAATAATGCATATCTTGGCTGTTGATGACTTCAGATTACATTGGATACAACCACAGAATACCCTCAGATTGATGTCTTGGTGACATTTCCAAAGTTTCATATTTCCTCCCTCCCAGCACTGTCCTCCTTTTTCCTCTTAGTACAGAAGTAACAAAGAACTTGATATTCAGCATTCTGTGGCCTTATCAGCATCCTTAATACAACTATGTGATGCCCAAGACAAGAAAATTTCTCAAGCTCATGTTTTGCAGAGCCCATATTTGGGTAATCTTGTAACAGTTAATCAATTTATCTCTTTATTGCCACTAAGTCGTGGCAAGCTTTTCTCATTTGGGTGGATATTGGCAGTGAGAATTTAATTTCTGTATCTCTTTCTCCTATTGCATCCAAGGAGCACTGCTACATTTCATTTTGGCAGAGGCACACACAAGCTGCTTTCCTTTGCTACTCCCTAAACCAGCAGCCACCTTTATTAGATTGCCTTTGGGCATGTGTACAGTTTTTTCTCTCTTGGCTGCAGCCTTTGACAAAACATGCACAGAACTATATTTGATACACATTTTGTGGGATCACACACCTAAGAGAAGAGTGTTTTAAAGGTTGTGTTGTTTTTGTTCTAAACTTATCTAATTATCTGAAGCTGATATTTTTCTTGGTTTAGATGAAAGGAAAACAAAAACATTAGTGCCATAAGTTTCCTTTCTTCTCTGCTTTCAGCTGAGATCGTTGATTAGTTTTCTGATCTCAGCCAACTTCCCCTTAGATTTTTGATTGCATGAGCTGAATAAAACTGTCCTATTCATCATGTAGGCAAACTTTGGGAAGGTTTATGCAATTTAGGAGTTGCTGTATACCTATAACACTATCTGCAGTAACCAGTGCTATTGTTGAGCTTGTGCTGGAACATCAGGATCTGGCCCTTCAAACATGACCTTTAAGTCAGGAGGCAAAATAAAGCATTGCCAGTTTTTTTTTCCAGTTCCTCTAAAATTGCTCACGTGTTCAAGTAATAATCTTCCTGATATGTATTTCCCACCTCCTGAACCCATGGCTCTTGATCCTTTTTTTGTGCATCCATGTGGGACTGTGCACAGGTGTGAATTCTTCCTCTCCAGATCTTGTTGGAACAATGGCTTTTATGTTTTCCCCACATTTTTATTCAGTGGTTAGACAAAAATTCTTTGCACTGTGACAAACCCTTCCCACAGGTCTGTGGCCATTTCTGTTTTGCAATGACACAAGGTGGTTACATCACCAAGTTTCACTCTGTGGTGTGAGATGGGTGTCACTACGTCAGCAGCAAGGTGTGATTTCTGATCAGAATAACATGTATGGAATGTAAATATGTTCTACCACCGAGCTTGTCTTTCCCCATTTCATTGTTCTGCACCTCCTGCAGTGATATCACACTCCAGGGATGCTGAACACCGCAGGTGGGAGTGGTGACTGGGTGAGCTCTCTGGGAAGGTGTGTGACCCAGCGTGCTCCAGAAACACCCTGGCACTGAAGGCGTTGTTGGGAAGTGTTTGCCTTTCCATGCTGTGGCAAACTCATGAAGAAACACGTGTGGGACCATGTTTCAGGGGCAGACACGCCAGGTAAGCTCGGCATCTTACCCAATCCTGCCTCAGTTTCCTTGCCTGCAACACGGCTGCAGTCCTTGGCTCCCTTGTCAGGCACCTGGAGATGCTGCCAAAAAAACGTGTTGGGAGATGCAGCCAAGAACAAGTGTTACGTGGCAGCAGCGCTGCTGTTGATTATATTTCCCTTGGCCTCTCGTCATTCTGTAGTTTCCTTTCTAGCTCCACCCTCACCCAGGGCTCTCCAGGGCAGTGCTGCCAGTTGCCTGTCCTTTACCACCACCATCCCCGATGTCCCTGGGGTGTTGGCTTCGGTGGGAGTTTGAAGCTTTGGTCTTGGTGTGGAGTGGGCAGGCAGGATACAGGTGCGGGAGGGGAGGATGATACTGCGAGCAACAGGACCCGAGGAGGAATGTCCCAGGGGGATACTCCAGGAGCATCCCCCAAGGAGGATGCCTGAAGAGGATGCTCTTAGGGGGATGCCTCAGGAGGATGCTCCAAGGGGAATGCCCCAGGGGGATGCTCAAAGGGGGATACCTGAGGAGGATGCTCCGAGGAGGATGCTCCAAGGAGGATGCGCCACTGGAATGCTCCAAGGGGGATGCCTCAGGAGGATGCTCCCAGAGGGATACCTCAGGAGGATGCTCCAAGGGGATGCTCCAGAAAGATGCTCCAGCTGGGTGCCCCAGGGGGATGCCCAATGAGGATGCTCCAGGAGGATGCTCCAGGGGGATGCCCAATGAGGATACTCCAGGAGGATGCCCCAGGGGGATGCCCCGGGAAGATGCTCCAGGGGATGCCGGGGAAGCGGCGCGCAGCGGCAGCCGCGGAGGCTCGGGGGCGGGCGGGCAGCGGAGCGCGCAGGGAGGCGCCGGCGGCGGCACCGCCCCGGCAGGCGGGAGGGGACG
This sequence comes from Passer montanus, assembly GCF_014805655.1. Classification (NCBI taxonomy): domain Eukaryota; kingdom Metazoa; phylum Chordata; class Aves; order Passeriformes; family Passeridae; genus Passer; species Passer montanus. Next base: position 12,664,642 of record NW_024369929.1, read on the forward strand.
GGCCGGGGCCGCACGGGGCTGCGGTGACAGCGGCGACAGGCACACGTGCCCGGCCGGGAGCGGCGGCGGAGCGAGTGCCATGGGCGGCTGCGGGCGCGGCCGGCAGGTAAAGGAGGGGAGCGCGCCGGGACCGGGCAGCCCGGCGGGTTCGGCGAGCGTGGTTCTGTAGTTCGGGTTTGTTTTTTTTTTTTTCTTGTTTGTTTGCTTTTTGAGGTCTGGCGGGTTTCGCCCGTTTTCTGGCAGCTCGGTCGCTGTTCCGCTGCTGGTGCTTCCCCGGGCGCCCCGCAGGACGAACTTGGCCGTGGCACGCTCGGGGTTGCTTCGCTTTTTTTGCCGTGTGGCGCTTTAGTGATGCTGCTGCTGGGACTCGCACCTTGTGTGAATAATGCTTTTTGTCGCCGTTGATGTGAGAAAATGATGCTGGGGAAATTCTCTGCTTCCTCAGGCAGCTCTCACTGAACCGACGCATCCCCATGTGCACTTGCTGGCTGAAATGGACTTGGTTGGCTGTTGACTTTGACTAAATAAATAAGCCATTTAACAGTAATAATAAAAACAATCCCTAAACTAAAAACAAACAACAAAGTGGAACATTCACACAAGTGCATTGACATAGCGGAGTTGTTTTAAGGGTAACTTTGAGGGAGATGTAGCATGTAAGACATAGTTTATTTGGGGTTTTTTGTGTGCTTGTTTTTTTTTATTTTGGTTTTTTTTTGTTTGTTTGTTTGGGTTTTTTTTTTAAGAGTTGTTCATACCGTTGTAATGAGAAGTAGTGTGAATTTTCATTGATTTTCGCCTAGCACAACTATGGGAACTGGCAGGGATCCAGTTGGTGCCCTTAGTTTTATGACAGTCGGTTGCTCAAAGCACACTGAAAGCTGAATTGCTGCTACGTGGCATTAAGAAAATACAAGTTCTCACCTGGATATCTTACTATTAGGTTGCTGTGATTAAAGTGTAGAATTTGTCATGTATTTTGCAGTAATTCTCTGAAATGATACTGCTGAGTGAGTCGATTTAGCTGTCAAGATGAATGAGTGTATTTGAGTAATAATCTTACTTGTTTGATTTCTTGCTGCTGTTCAATGCCATCATAAAATAGCTTATCATAAAACAAATAAACTTGCATGTGCTGTAGCCTGAAGATGGATTCAGTATGTGTAGTTTCACTTTGCCTGTGGAAAGAAAAAACCAAAAATAGTGCGGAGAGGAAATTTTCATTTTATTTCTTAACCATTTTGCGCTTTAAAAAAATAAGAATGGTAAATTTTGTGCAGTTTAGACAAGTTTAACTTTGATTATATTAAAGGAGCTCTGGGATAGTTTGTAGATGTGTGGGTTTAAGGTGTCTATTAAAACCAGGGTATGAGGACAGGCACCACTGTCATTGACAGGAAGGTGGGTGTCTAAACAGCCCAGGGATTCCTGTAATTATCTCCTCCTGGGACAGTGCATGGGGCTGTACCAGTGCTGGAAGTGTTGCTTATCATGTCATTCAAGGTAATTAGAACCGTAACTGCCTCAATTTCACTAATTTCACTGCAGTTTTTTTTTTTTTTCCCCCCAGTGTCTTTTGCATTTGGTAATGTAAGCCGCTGCTTTTGGACTAACTGCACCTCTTACTTGAACAGATGATTGTTAAAAAAAATCTACCTGCTCGGGCAAGGAACAGTCCTGAGGAGAACAGTGGTTGCACCTTGGATGTTGAAGTTCAGTGGGATTTGGTGGAGCTGGAGTCAGGATGTGTGTGTGGCTGGAGTGGGCTTGGGACAGGGGATAAACCTCACCCCAGAAGTTTCTTGGTTGGTCCCACTGACATTTCCAGGCAATACTGAGTGTCTGCTTCTCCTTCTTTAGTCTGCACTGTGCAGATTTGCCCATCTTATCTTTAATTTCTCATAGACAGCAGAAGGTTGGCATGAGGCCCCCACCAGTGGCTGTCAATTTCAGGCAGGATGTGTGTAACAACTTGTGCTGTCACTTCATTGTGAGAATTTTGGGTTTTAACTGTTTTGTTCACCCATCACCTGGGTGAACTAATTCTAGTATGGGGTTTTGAATTCCAGTCTCCCAGAGTGCAGAGAGTTGGGGGTCTCATCACCTGGGGTCCCTCTGCCTGGGCACGGGCGAGAGGGAAGCTTTACCTCAGCAGAGGAGAGCAAAGCATGCCAAGTATGCTCTGCATTTCCTCTGTGTTGTTTCCACCCTTGAGTGGACAATTGCTCCTGATTTCCTCAGAATTGGAGGATTTACATTGGCACTCTTCCCACATTCCCAATTTACTTCCAGTTGTACTTATTAGATAACACGCTTGCATAGGAGCTTGTTTATGAGAAAAAGAACATTTCTTTTTTATCTATTCCTATTTAACATAAGCAGTTAAATGTTCCCTGGGTTCAAGGGGGCTGTTTCTTAAGGCTTAATTAGTCTTTCAGGATTGTGAGGATGGCACTTGTTGGAACCACAAGTGCCTGGAACTCTGATTTTATATCCCGTATCAGCATAACAGCTGATCCTGAGTGCACCTCTGTTTCCTGAGATGTTGATTCTGTAAAATCAGATCATAGAACCAGATGGAATAGTCATATTTGGACAACTTATGTGTCTTAATATCAAGGCTTTGTGTATCCCACTGTAATCCACATAAGATTTTCTGTGATCCACAAAAGAATTAAATCCCCATTATCTTCTGTGTGAGGGTTCTAATGAAGACCCAGAGAAACTGGGCCAAGTCTCCCATGTAAGATCAAATGATTGATACCTGGCAATTTCTGCCTTGGAGGAATTAGCTTGGGTGTAACTACAGGTTCACCAGCATAGCCACGTTGTGGGTTGATTGCTGCGTGGGCAGATGGTTTTGGTCCTATTTAGGGATCAGTAGTAAGCTTTGTTGATGGAGACTTTTTTTCTGTTAGATGTTCTCTATCTTCCCTGGATATTGGGTATCTTGTGAGCTGCAAGGCACTGTGGATGTGCAATCTGTCTGTCCTGCCCTGAGGATGTCACCTCCTAAGGCACATTTGACTTTTGGCAGCCCTGTGGCCTCATGCCTCACTGTGCCAGGGTAAACACTTGCAGGAATATAACTATTTACAGTAACTCATCAAAAACCTACTCTGGAGTGGTATAAAGGAGGATCTTGCTCTATTTTTTTTAAAATATTAAGGGATTACTAATTTTTCTTAATCAAAAACTTCAGTCCTTTAAAAAGCCACACAGCCAGAGGTAATTTTCAAACCCTTTAAACTATTCTTTCAACTTAGAAATTACTTGGTAAAATATTTGTAAAGACTGTAGAAAATTAGATGTTAATTACCTTTTCTTGAAACATTCCTAGATGGTTTTGAACTTAGGTTGTTTTGCACTACATTATATATTCAGGCAAATCAATTATCTTGGGGGGAGGAAAAAAAGCCTGTGGTGTGTGCCAGGTCAGATGTGTGGATGGTGTAACAGTAACAAGGTTCCTTGAATGAACCTCTCTTTCAATTAAGAGAGTTCATTAGAGAGGAGATGCAGAAGTGGGAACAATCTGAGTGATGTGGAATAAACAGAGAACAATTATTTATAATTTCACATAACTCAAGATGTAAAGAGGTAAGAATAAATGAGCAGGATTCAAAGATATTTTTTTTCCTAAGATCCTCTTCAATTAAAAAAAAAATCTTCCATAGCTAAATTATGCGTCTGCTTCACACAAGCATAATTTATCTGCGGAGTTCATTACTCCAATATCTTCCTGTTAAAGATACAAATGAATTTTAAAAGTTGTTTGGCAAATTAAGAGAGAAAATGCCAGGGGCTGTTAATCACAAAGATGCAGGTACAATTTCTAGCTGAAGCGGCTCCTAAATCACAGATTCCTGGAAACAAGGAGATTATTTTGCAGGCAGAATCCCAGTATGATTTTGTGACCTTATAGTCTTTCCCTGAGCATCTGTTTTTGGTCAGAGTTAGAGGCAGCTTATTGGGCTATGTGGATATTTGGAGTGATGTGGTCCCCTTGTGTCCTGTGCGTGATGGAAATTTGGATGGGTTTTCCTGGGATCACTGCTGTTTTGCCTGGAATTGTTTCAAACAGGTGAACATTAGATGCAACTTCAATTTGGGGAAAAAACCTCAAGTAAATAGTATGCTGTGTTTCCTTAAGTTTTGATTTACTGCCTATTCATAATCGTAATTGGTAAAGCACATGGAGTTGACCTTTTGCAAGGCTACAGTGCTGCTGCAAATCTCCATTGTGAAGTAATTGGATTATTGTGGGAAAATCTGGAACATGTAATAGTTTTAGTTTTAATTTCTATTTTTTTACATGCACACTGCTTTTCTAAGAAGACTTTTTTTGTTATTTCCTTCACATGAGCAGCCTGCTGACCTTTAGGCATTTTTTTAACCCTTGCTTTGGTTCTTTCATTGCCTCTTGTCAAACCCTAGGTGGGGACTGATGGGGACAAATTGTGTCTGTGTTTCCTATTGACTTCTGAGGAAAACAGACCCCAGAGCTCAGTCTTCTAGTCAGCCTGTGGAATTGAAGCTGGATCTTCCAGTCTGATCATGTAGGTGTCCAACCCCTCCTACCAGCACAGAGGACCCTCGTGTTGGGTAGGTTGGATGTACTCTGTGACCACCTTTGGCCTTAAAGGAGAGCCTCTTGGTAACAATTTCTGCTGGTCATTAGTTCAAACTAATTAATTAGTTTGCTGCTCCTGGTGTTTTGGTCCGTGGTGGCGAGAGCTGGAGCGCAGTGACGCAGGGGGTGACTTTTCCTCCTGCTGTGGTGGGTGCCTGGTTCCTGTGTATTTACACAGATGCTCCTTCACTGCCTTGTTTTCACTTTCCCACAAAATCAACTTGCTAAAATGCAAGCTTAATACTAACGTAGCTTTTGAGGTCTTTGTTTGGTTTTGTTGGCCTTTTGGGATGGGGAGAAATAAAAGGAGATCTTATTCATATCCTTCCTTTCTGGGAAGCACTTGTACCCTTGACAATTCTTTCTGTTGCCCACTCCTAGAACTATAGATGTAGTTTGTGGAGTAAATTTTGCTTTACTGGAAACTTTAGGTTTGGGAGAATTTCACTGTTCTGGGGATTCTTGGAATTATGTACCTTTACTGCCTTGAGATCAGAGCCAATTTAGAAATAAAACAGTTCTGCTTCTGAGTAACACCATAAATTAAGACACGGAAGCAGCTCTGTCCTTTTAGGATTTATGAGTGTGCACTTTTATTCTCTCCTCCCAAATAGATAAGCCCTGCTCTAGAAGTTAAGTTTCTAACCAGGGCAGGGTGTATAATCCATATTGTTTGATAATCTCTTAATGGGGGTGAATGGAAGTGAGGGGGCCATGCTAATTTATTTGAGCAGGCATTTGTCTGTGTTGCCATTGATGTGGAGGTGGTGATGATCAGGAGCTGTCAGCAAGGATGGGGCAGTCTCTCTCTCAGCTCACTTTATCACGGTTATGAAAGTTCTTTTTTTTTTAAAGTCTGACTCATTTAGGTTTAAGTGAGGAGAGATTAAGAGCTCAGTGCTTTGAAATTTTATTGGATGCAGGTTCCCCTTGAAGTAAAATCTTATTGAACCTAATGGTTTTGACAATTTCAAATAAAAATATCCAAATGAATGAACATAACTCATCCCCTTGTCGCGGCTTCCCTGGGTTTGAAGAGGAATGTTTTCTGCTGTCTTCCCTCATGGGAAACATCTGCGGATCCAAATGGCAGATCATTAATGCTCATTCAATAGCAGGCTTTGTTCCCAGTTTCTTCAACTTGGAAACAATTAACTGGAGAGTTTTATTTTGTCTTGTTTTCCTTTTTGAATGCAAACATCTAATTCCAGTTATATATTCTAGTGGATTTTGTAGAAGTCCTGCTATTTGGGATTTCTTGTAATTATTTTAGAATAAATGATCCCTTCTCAAATTCAAACAGTGGGAATGATGCCTTTGTGGTTGTGGTGCAGTTTTAATTTATTTTATTGTATAAGTGGCTGAATTTTCTTCAATTCTGTAAGATACAAATCTCACTACAAGGATTTGTGTTCAGTTCAGCAAGGCCTCTTGTTCCTCCCATTCACCAAATGTTTCATAGTAGCATTTAACAAATAATCTGTCTGGTCTTTGATAGTAAGCAAATGAAAGCTGATCAAACATTCACCTACTTGGGTGCAAAAGTTGTTTGACCAGAAAACCTGCAGATCTGTTCAGCTGGCTGTGAGCAGTTTGTATTTCAGGACACTTGCCAGATTGGTGACTCCTGTCCATATCTGCTAGACAGAGGAACTGAAATGTGAATAGCTCTTAAATCCATTAAAACAACACTACTACATCTTTAAAGGGTTTATTGACACCTGGTGAAAAGTTCTGGATTTGAGCTTTATGTGATTTTAACCCACGAGCCAAACCAGGAAACTGTATAAATTATGACAGCTGAATTAAAATACCTTTTAGTCAGTATTCACCAGAACTAAACATCCATGATTATAAACTCATGTTTTATTGGTTAATTAGAGGCTAAGTAGTCATAATTTGTGCACTTAACATTTACTTGGAGAATATGTGAATGGGACAAGTGGTCAGCTTGATCTGTTCTAAACTATCCTGCCTGGAGCTATGTGTGCATGAAGGAGGATTAAAAACATACAAAAAACCCCACGGTGGTAGCAGTGTACAAAGGAGAAGCCAGTGTGGTTGGGCAGCAAGAGCTGTAAATATGTTTAAGGGATGGTATTTAAAGTTTAGCAATCTACCCCACCCTGCCTATGGCAAATATGCCACAGATTAATCAGGCCCAGATCGTTTTTCAAGGACTGCAGAATGTGTCTGCAGGTTTTCACAGAGCAGGTTTATCATATTGAATCATAGAAAAACTGAAAGTGAATTTTTTAATTGCTTCATCAGGTGTCATCCCGGCTCAGCAATGACAATATTCCTGTTTCGTGGAGCTTTTCTGATTGGATCACTTCCAGGAACCAGAATTAAAAAAAAACAGGCTTTGCTATAGTTGAGGTTCTCTGAACTTCTGCAAGTAAAATCCTGAACAGGTCACTTATTCACCCCAGCAGAGTATTCCTATGATTTAATTTTTGTCCCTTTTTTCAAGCTTAAAAGAGTTACTGGAATCACAGTTTGTGGTTTTCTTGTGATGCTGCTGCTGCCTGTATGTAGGGACTTCATCCTTAGCAAACCAAAACCCTAGTGTTAAGACTTTGGAAGTGCCAAAGTATAATTGCTAAATGGACTTGCGTAAAATTTGCAAACTTTACCTGATCTCCTCAGTGAGGAAAGTAATGCTGTAACAGAAACTGGAGACGAGGTGTAGGTTTGGAGTGCCCAGAGGCTGAAAACTCAGATGGTGGATGGAAAGAGAGACTTCAGTACTGGCTCTTTCCTGTGAAAAATGACTGGCATTTAGAGATGTGCGCTGGCATATGTTCAGTCCTTACAGTTGGGAAAAAAAGGAAGTTTAAAGGAGTCTTTGGGTTTGTGCTGCCGTTTGTGTGCCAAACACTTTGCTGTCATGACATCAGGGGTGCAGCGTGACTGGTTTTAGTGGTATGCATTGGCCTCTTCATATTTAAAGTACTAAATTTTTGTCCAGGGTGAGACTCTCAAACACTTGACTTCACCAAGAGATTCTTAAGGGCTTTCTCTGTTTGTGTCCCTTCCCTTACAGCCTTCTCAGTGTGATGCCCAACTCCAGATATTTAAGTGCTGTTTTTTTTCTGTAGGAAGACCTGTGGCTCTTGCAGAAAATTAGGGCTACCACTGGTGCAATTCCCTCATTCAGCGCTGTGCTGCAACACGCCAAACTCTCTTTTCTTTAGGGTTCTTCAGCTTCCTGCCTTTGGGAATTAAAAGACTGCAAAAACACTTGATTCACTTCACCTGTAGATACACTGAGGATCTGTGCCTGACTTGTGCCATGTTACTGTGGGAAAGAGGAACATGCTGTAGTAAGGAAAAAAAAAAGGCAAACCTGTAGGTTTTTGTCCTGCTCAAGTTGTTATCAGGGCATTTTTATGAATCAAAAGTGTTCTGGTTGAGTTATTTTGGTAAATTGTTAAATAAAGAATCACACAGAGCTTTTAATAGACCTCTCCTCTATAGTCACTGAAATTTGATAAGAAGTGTGACAGTAATAGTAGTTATTTAGGGAGAAATGCTGGCACATGGACGAGTAATTTGCGTATAGTCACAAGCTGCTTTTATTGAAATATATGATTTAAGTGCTAGTAAAAGGCATGAGCTGATTTGGCCTCCAGTGGAAGTGAGTCTCTGATTTCCTTCCTAGGTTTGTTTTCCCTGAGAGTTATGGAAAGGGAGGATCTATTTCTGTGCACCTCTTGTTATAAAAATAAACCTTTTGTTATGAGGGAGGTGAGCAGGGGCTGGAAGGAGAGAGTGAGGAGGAAGGAGGCTGCAGGGCTGGATTCCCAGCAGAGTTCCTCCAGCAGGGACCAGTTCCCTCAGCATGTCTGTACCTGCCTCTATCCTGGTTTTGTGTTGTCCCTCATGTAAGCCCAGTTACTTTAGAGCTCTTTTTATCTCATACTCTGCTTGTACCTACACCTCTCCTTACCCTGGCTGCTCACCAGCTTTTCCTCTCCCCCTGCTCCTCCAGGTGCCAGCATTCCCAGGGATCTTCTGATGGGATTGGGGACAATGAGACAAATGATAAACCAGATTCAGTCAGTGGGGAAGAAGTGTTCCAGTTGCTGGTGTGATCTCAGCAGATGGCACAGTGCCTTCCAGAAGGATCTGCCCCTGCAGGATCTTCCTTGGAGTCTGTTTGAGGTGCACATCATCCCTGCAGGAAGCAGATCTTTGTGCACAGGTGTCCCTGGAGAGCTCTGCTGCCCAGCAGGTGTTGTTTGCACTGTAAATATCATATCTGATTGCCCCGTTCTGGTACAATCCCACAAATTCGACTGGAAAGGTTGAAAGGGCCTTTTTGCACAGGTACAATTTCAAGCCACAATATTTTGAAGAAAGCTCAAAGAGTGGAAGGAACTTGTGAAATATGTTTGTAAAAATACACCCAAACACTTCCTCCTTCATTTCCTCTCTACATACTCATCATTTTTCTTCTGTTTTAGAAAAGACAGAAGCAAAATGAAAGCAATACTTTCATAAGCTGGAGGCAGGTGCACGGTATTTTCTCAGTAACTTTCACTATCAGATGCTATTTTAAGATGCTTGTAGCAGCTGGTCGTTCTCATATTTCTCCTAGTTACTGTCTGCTCATAAATGTTGAGAAAAAAGCCCTCCAGATTATGCGAAAGAGCCTCTAAGGAGTTAAAGTGGCCCTGTTCCTCTCTTGCTGTTAAGTGGAGGAGGATGTGTGCTTGTTTCATGTGTTTGTGAAAGATGAAACTCATCACATTTCAGCCAATTAAAAATCAAAAAGCCAAGCATGGGATCTAAAAGCCCAGAGCCGAAAACCCCATGAATATGTGAAAAAACCCCAAACCCAACTGAAAACAACAAACTCCAAACCTAAAATAGAAAATATTACTCTAGATGCCTTTATTATCTGCATGTAATAAAGCCCAGATCCTAAAACCCCATGAATCTGTGAAAAAAAACCCCAAACCAAACTGAAAACAACAATCCCCGAACCTAAAATAGAAAATATTACTCTAGATGCCTTTATTATCTGCATGTAACAACCAGGATTTTCTTTAAGCTTTGTATTTACCCTGGATGTTACTTGTGATCTTCTGCAGAGTCTGTCGATTTCTTTCATCCCACATCAAGAAAATAAAGCTGGTTTGTTTTGGTTTTCTTGTTTCCATTGAAGCGTGTGAAATTGTTTCTTATGAAGCACTTGTTCTAGTTTGGCTGACAGCAACAGGTCAAGTCTCTATTTTATTTTATATATTTGAGTTTAGCATCCCTCTACGCTCTGCAAATGAATCTGTTACAGCAGAGCAACAGAAGAGCAGGATCTGTATCCACAGACTGGCATCATTTGAAGCCCCACAGGGAAGCTTAAGCTCAGTGGGAAGATTTGGGAGCTGCCCAAGCCATGACCCTGCTTTAGCAGCAAATCACCTGTGCAGTGAAGATTTTACCTGCACTGCATCAGTGCACTCTCTGTGATGCTTGTTAGTGCTAAAAATAATTCTAACACTGATTTCCCCTGGGTAATTACCCTGTGCAGACTCAGATTGAGATTAGATTCTTTTTTCTGGTGCCTTATCAAATTTAAGTCCAGGTATTTGCCATATGCTGCAGGGAGAAAAGGCTGTCTCAGCTTGTCCGTATTGTGCTGTAGGGAATTCAGTGTCCCTTGCTGCCTTCTGGGATCACACCCAGCTCAGCCTTCCACTTGGGACTTTTCTTTTAATTTTTTTTTTGGTTTTTTTTTTTGTTTTTTTTGCAAAGGAGGCACAGTGCTTGCTTGAAGGGGTTGGTGATCCAAGGAACATCCTGCCCTTGGTAAAATATTCCCTTTTAATAACTGGTACTGGGTTTGGAATGCTCCAGGGCAAACTGGTAATGCTGAACATAGGTTTACTTTATTTGGATGATATTTTCTTATCTCTGTGGCTGTTGGTGCTTAGCATAAAGCATTGCCAGATAAGGGACTGAAAGAAGCCATTGCAGGGAAGGAAGTGTTGGTTTCTTTAGAAAAACTAATTCCATTCCTAGTAATGGTTTGTCTTTGGCTGTGTTTGAGCTACAATGATGTTAAAAACCTGGGGTACTTGGTGTGTTCTGTTATAGAAATAACCACCTACCACATGCAGTGGTTGTTCAGCCAGCAGAGAGCTATTTCCCTGATATTTTCCTTTCTCTCCCAGGGAAGAATCGTTTCATTTATGGCTCCTAGAGCCAGAAGACTCAATTTATAGCAAAAAGATAAAAGAAAAATATGAAAAAAAGTCCTCAGTCCCTTTCCCCCTGCTCCCTTTATCACCTTCTTGTCAGCCTTGTTTCTCAGTGCACTGAATTGAGACATTATAAACCTAATGAAGGTTATAAACTCATATTAGAACTTTCCATGGCCAAATATTATGTTGCATAAGAGAAATGTAATTATCTTTTCTTGTAATTTGTGCAATGTCTCATGCGTTTGGTTTTAAGTCAGTGAATGTGCCAGACAGGCAGAGATTGGGGTTACTATCCTATTGCAGAGCAGCCAGAATCAATAGAGGTTTTACACTGAGTTCCATTAGTTCCTTCCAATTTGAATCTATGCTAATATGCATGCAAGTGAGGAGCACCTTCCTAGCAGCTTCTGATGCATGTGTTGGTAATTTCAGCTGCCATGGACTTAAGTGTTTATTAGCATTTAGTTGTAGGTGAAAACACACTGATTGAATTTGAACTTAGAGGTGGCTGGCATGCACACTGACCCAAAGTTTTCACCTTCATTGGATAAGCAAATGAGTACAAGGATTAATAGATTTAATTAATCTAGAGCTGTAATAGTGCTGGCATGGTGCTCAGGTGTGTTTTTGTCATCTTGGCTGACTTTGAAGATGGTATTTAAATATATTAACCAGGAGCATCTTCAGTGGACACGGTGCACTTCTGCGTGTGCAGGGAATGGTTCCATAGTGAAGAAAGACAGTTTCTTCTATAATTTCCAGTGTGTAAATCAGTTTGGGTTTGTTCAGTTTATTTGCTTGGTTATATTGGGCGCTTTTATAATATTTTCAGAGTGTCTTGCAGTATTTCTCACTTGTGGCTTTGCTGGCTTCCTGTCAAGTCAGTAAGTGAAGTAGAATTGCAGGATGATTTCTCTAAGCTTTCAGTGGCATTTGAAATATCTCTTCTAGCCACCTGGTAGAACATCTAAAAAATCATTTAGCTCTAAATATTATATGAATTTAAGGGAGTGCATATGGAGTGTTTTACTGAAAGAAACCATAGCACATAATTTTTTTTTTGAAATCTCAAGGACCATTAGAAGATACTTAAGGGAGGATAAAATGCTAGAAATATTTGTTCTGTCACAGTGAGCTGTGACCAACTTTTTTGTCAGTAATCCTTTCTCTCTTGTCCCTATTGCCCCCAAAAGAGGAAGAGATGGCAAAATAAAAGGATATAATAAAAATGACAGGTGCAATCAAAAGCAGTCTCTCTGAAGGAAGAGATTAAAGTATATGGATTCTTCCGAGCATTTGAGATTTGGCAGCATATTAAAGAGAAAGCTGAAGGAGATAGACTAAAAACATGATCTTTTTCTTGATACCTAAGAAAAAGGAGCCATTCAATTAAATCAAAAACAACAGAGTTAAATTGATAACAGGAAGTGTGTCTCTTTGAATGTTTTCTGTTTGCAGATTTTTGCTACGATGTGCCATTGAAAGGGGAAGAATAAAGAGGCCAATCTTAGACCAAGAATTTGCCAAAATATGTTTTTTCCCTGTGGTTGCTTAGTGAATCTTTGGCAATAAAGTTGGCCATGAACTTCTGAGGCTGAGGAAGGAAGAGAGAAAACTTCTGGCCTGTGGAGGATAAGGACTACATGAACAACATGTTGGTACCAAGGGCCCACTTTCTACATGCATTGGAGAATTTCTCTCTCTTCAAAATAAAGTATTTCTATTGATGCTGTTCTGTATGGAAGAGAAAAGCAGAGGAAATTGATGTGGGAAGAAAGAAGAGTTGTATGTGTGAGTATGGGCTGGCCCCAGCAATTTTGGCTCCAGCACCACTGGGGAGAAGGGTGATCCCCATTCCCAATCTTCCAGTGATCTCCCTAGGGAACATTTCTTGTCATGGTGCTGATCTGTGTGTCTTCTGCTTGAGGTGAGGAAGTGAAAAAGCAGATGGCTGATGTCAGAGTGCATTTGCCCTTCAGACTGTATTTACCCTTTTCTCAGATGAGAGCACTTTGTGCATTTATTGTTAATTGTGTATCATAGCCATCATTTGGGTTGATTTATTTGTAAATACAATACTTCTATGAGAGAAGTTGTAGCTGCAGCAGGAATGTGTGTGCAGAGGTTCAGGGGCAGAGTACAGTTAAAGTTCCAGGCAATCCAGTGACCAGGGATGGGCTTCTTTCTTCTGTGGCCTCAGTCAGACAAGGTGCTGCTTCCTGTGCAGCAAATATCACTGATGTGTTGCTCCAGTGTGGCAGCTGTGAGGTGGCAGCTCAGTGGAGCCATCCCTGCTTTCTTAACTAAACCACTTTTACAATTTTTTTTAACATTTTGGTTCCACTGTGTTGTTGCTGGGCTTGAAAAGGACTCTGCCCGCTGTGGGTTAAATGCAGGTAGATATCAGAGACACAGTGTGGTCCCTGTTAGAATGGGCATTTCTAATCAGCAACTGAGGCAATCCAGCTGGGAAAAAGAACATTTGCCTTGGGGAAAGCAACTGGAAAAACCTACAGGAATAGGTCTGTTCCTTGGTAACAAAATCTCAAGGCAAACAAAATAAAAACAACGGCAGTGGGTCCTCAAAGCGAGAGGGGTGGAGAATAACAGGAAGGGAATGGGAAGCACTAAGTGCCTTGGGAAGTGGATGTTGAGCTGGGCTCTGCCTTTATTTGCAGCATCTTGGCTCCAGCAGGTTTCAGTACAAGTAGGCGAGCCATGCAGAGAGCAGTAGCAGAAGATGAGTTGTTTAAATGACTCCCAGCAGTGTGTTTCATAATGTTTTGTGCAAACGTGTTTAGCCCAATAACTTCTGTTGCTGGCACGTGAACACTGCCAGGGAGGCTGTGGCTGCCTTGTCAAGATTTTATGGAGACGGGGAAGGGCCTCAGTGAAAGCTCTCAGCTGGTGTGGGCAAATCCAGCCATGTCTCGTGGGGTTGTGCAGGGCATCCAGCACAGGCATCCCTCCCTCCATCCCCAGTCAAGTTGGGCTGGCATTTATGTCTTTTCTCCTCCCTCTGTAAATCTGTTGTGCTTCATCCTGAGTTCAGTGAGAAATACAAAGGGAAAAACCCAATTTCAGTTTGTCCATGTGCGCTTCGATATTGTGGCTATGTTAAGCTGATGCATCTATACTAACACACTTGCCTGTTTGGGCAAAACCTGTTATTGACTTGTGAATGCATGCAATGCCATTGAGCTTATTCATTTATTGTGTTGAAGATAATAATGCTGATATTCTTTATTTGCCAGTATAAATAGGGGAGGGGAGGATTGTGCAGCTTTGGTTAGACAGCAATGCAGTTAGAGAATTTTTTGTAGATTCCTGAACACTCTGCAAGTGTGGTGAGGTTAGTCATAAAGTTATTTAAATAAGTTATTAAGTAACTGGTTATACAGCCTCATTCAAATTAATGAATGCAAGAGTAGATTTCTTTGAAAGCAAGCAGTAATTTCTCTGCGTGCATTAATCTAACAATTATGTTTCTGTTGCCTGTCCTGGTGTTTTTCCTCATAATCAGGAAAACAGTGGGAAGCAATTTTTTTGTTGATTATGCAATAGTTAGAAGGTAAACATGCAGTGAGTTTAGGAACAGCCCTCATGTAGTTAATGGGTGTATATTACCGAGGACGTGGGTATGTACTGTAACCTCTGTGTGTGTGACTGTAAAGGAGTAAATCTGCAGGTTTCACCAGCTTTTTCCTTACTGGGTTTTGATGATGATTTGACCACCTCTTTTCACAGAGTAAGGATGATTGCTCAGCTGTTAACCACGGAAGAGTCTGTCTGTGAGGATATTCCTGTGCACAGAGGTGTCCCTGCTCCCTTACGATGCACATACAGTAAGTGATTTTATTTTAGCTCTTTTATTCCTGACCCTCTCAGCTGTGTAAGTGCTCATTATGAATCAACTCAAAGATGAGTCCACTAGCAGGTTTTCAAAAGTGATCCATCCATCCATTTTTCTATTATTTTTCTCTCAGTTGCCTGCTTTACAAGGAAAACTAATTCTGCAGATTTCACTGACAGTGGGTTAATGTAAGGGAGTGTTTTGGGGTCCCAGTTGGGATTCCTCAAGTTCCAAGTCCTCTCTTCTGCCTCAGCTACTTACTTTGTGGAGCTGTTTTACATGTCTGTAAACAACACATCCTGTAAGAATCCGTGTAGCCTTGGAAATAGCCAACAAAGCCCTACATGGCCTGGGAAAGTGGCAGCAGAAATGTCAGTGCCAGCTTTGCCAGGAAGTTTTGTGTGCTTGCATTATCACGATTTAACTCCCGTCAGTAAGCTTTGTACAGAAACTGTTTCAAATTGGATAAATATCAAGTTTTCACAAATCAGGGCTTGACAGAAGAAGAAATATAATGTCCCCTCTTGGAAATAATGAAGTAGTGGGCAGACATTGCATTTTTGTGTAGGAATAAATACTTGCTCTGGCTGTTTTCCTCCTAAATAATCAAACCTACCCACCAGATTGTATTTGGAAGCACTTACTAATGTGACATGCTCCGTTTTAACTGTTCAGAGAAATGACTGAAAGTTTTAAGATGAGACAACATGAATCATAGTCTTGAGCGGCTGTTCACTTTTGTGATTGACTTGCCTCCTTCCTACATTCCTTTTAGTCACCCTGGGGATCGCTGAAGCTGTTCTGTGCAGGCGGCATTGCTGAGATTCCCCCTGCAGCCATGGACTTGGACAAGCAATCCGTGTGGGGATCCCTGAAACAGAAGACCCGGCCGTTCCTGCGGAACCTGAGCGTGAGGAAGACGAAGAAGAGGTCTGGCAAGATGCTGGAGAGGAAGGGCCACTCCTTGGACCGCTGTCTCAGCGTGTCAGTGCCTGACATGCTGGAGGTGGAGACTCTCATGGAAGAAGAAGAAGAAGAAGAAACGACTTACTCAAGTGCTCAGGTGTTGTCGAGCTGCTCCCCCAAGAGCTTTTCCAGGTCTGTGGTGTCCCTGAAGAGCAGAAACACTTCAGTGAAGGCAGTGGGAGAGGACTGGCTGTGGGCGTCGCAGCAGAGGACGCGGACGGAGGTGACAGTCACCCCCCCAGACACTCAAGCTGTGGGCATTCACCTGCTGTCCTCACGAGGAGCTGAGGCTGGGGGCAGCCCCGTGTCTGAGGGGAAGAAGAGGAGATCCAGCGAGGACCTCTTTGACCTGCTGCAGAGCTCCCGGCTGAGCGCCGCGCTGAGCGAGGAGGGGACAGAGGTGGGTGCTGGAGCAGCAGTGGGGCTCAGTCACCACCTCCTGTGGGCTCCTTGTGCTGCTCCTTATTTTCTGGCTTATAAAGGGATGGAGGATCCAACCAAGGCCAGGCTGGACCGGGCTCTGAGCAGCCTGGTGTAATAGGAGGTGTCCCTGCCCATGGCAGGGGCTGGAATGAGGTGAAATTTAAGATCCTTTCCCATCTGAACCATTCTGTGAGGAGGGGGCTCTGTTCAAGGGATGAATGAGCAATGCAAATAAGCCTAAACTTTATACTCATTATTCAAGACTAATTCAGCTATCCTTCCTGTCAGTCTGGGGCTGCAAATAACACTGCTCCAATTTTTTAGTTCTTTTATAATTCTTCCATTATTTGTAATGACAGTTCAGATTTTTCAGACCTGTTGGAATTGCTTGCTCAAAGCAAAAAGTTGTTGCAGTTCTCTGAGCTCTGAATTGAGGTGCTGATACATTTGCTTTCTAGTTAATATAGTTACCAAGATTTCTGTGTAGCACAATCAATTTGCCATCCTCCCACTCGAGACCGATAAAGGCAATAGGTGAAAGATGGCTGTGAGCTCTGCCTGTTCCTGGAATTAACCAAAACAAGCACATGATGGGGAACAGAACATGTAGCTTCATTCTCAAGACTGTTTTTTGATTTTTGTAGTGATGACTGAAGGAGGTGAAAAACTAAAATGTTTTCTCTGCACTGTCTTGTTCCCCTTTTCTTCCCCCTGCTCTGTGGCCAGTATTTGTGCCTGGACATAGTGTCCCAGGAGGATCAGAGACCAAGACTGTCATGAAATTAATTCCTGCCTGGCCTGAGCAAATTGGGAATCCTGAGGAGCTCTATGATAGCTTCATCATATCGACAGCAGGTGAAGATTGTGGCTGCAGGAAACACTTCAGGCAAAATTTGTTTTAGTTAGATTTTGTGGAAGTATGTCTACTCCTGTTGAGTCCTCTCTGGGAAGGTTTCTGAGGCCTTTTTCTCATTACCTGATTGTTGCAGTTGTGGGAGCTGCCTCTGTAGTCATCCAAGATGCCAAAATGGGACCTGGGCGTTTTTTATTCCAAGTCTTCCCTTGGGAATAGGGATTTCACAGGTTAATTGGTTTTTAACTGCACCTTCAAAAGGATGATTAGCACTGATGTGGGGAAAGTGATCCTTTCTGATATAAACTGCTTGTTTTGCATCTCAGAGGCCTGTGTATTCCTACCAAATAGGTGTTGGCTCCCAGTCTGTTGTGATGCAAAGTGTCAGACTGGTGGTTACTGACCATCACTTGCAGCGTAGGGTTGCTAAATTGTTCACAAATTGGTTTCATCTTGCTGGAGTGTTCTTTATTTTGAGTGCTACTTAAGAAAAGCGACTGAAATAGTGTAGTGCTTTGTTTCTCTGCTCAAAACGTTACTCAGAAGTTGTTGCACATCACTCGGTATATGGTAAATATGTGGCCTCTCATTATTTTGGAAGTTTTTCCAGGTTGTTTTAATGATAGCAGCAGCTTTTTCCTGCTGTTGTATGCCAGAAACCCTAATCTAAAATCTACCTCAGCGCAACGAAGTTAATACTAAGTCCTGCTTTGATTTTGGGCAAACTGAGTGTTCTAGGAGAATGAAGTACCTGTATAGTGATGAAATAGCTTAACCTCAAGTCAAGTTTCATCCAGATGCACAGTCTGAGTCTGGCTTATTTCCTGCAGCACTTACATCTTTACCTAAATGTGTATTTCTGTATTTGCTGGTGTGTGTAAATCATTTGGTATTTACTTGTATGGCAGATCATCTCTCTATGTGAATATGCTCCCTTACTGTAACCAGCCTCCAGTGCAACTTATATTTTTCCTTGAGAATAAAAGGAGAGAGTGAAGCAAAAGAAAGTAGAAATGAATAAGGAGTATTGAGCAAATTTAATTATATTGAATCCGGTGAAAAACAAATTAAATATTGGAAGGTGTCCATGGCAGGGAGGGTGGAACTAAATGATGTGTAAGGTCCATTGCAGCCCAAGTCTCAGTATTCTATGATTCTATGACAACTTCAATATTCAGCTTTGCATGTACTTAATTGAACAGTAACCGGATTTGTGCTGTGTGCCTCGGATGGGAATAGTTTGTTACAGAGGACTTTGGTCCCTGAGTGCTGGGTGGGGTTGCTCTGAGGAGCACAAGAGTTCCCATTGTTCTCGTGTGAGCATCACTCCCTGCCCAGGGAGGTAAATCAGAAGGAAGGCAGATCCCTGGAACAAAACAAACTACAAAAAGCAGAAATGTAGGTTGAGCTTCTTTCCCCCCTGAATTGCTTGTCACATGCCACCTACGCATTTCCTGGTTGTCTTTGGCCACCTGATACTGTGAGATCCTCACGGGTGAGATCAGCATGTGCTTGTGGTTTTGTCACTTGTCTGAACTCCCCTGCAGAGCTGGGGGTGCTCAGCACAGCCCGTCCTCACCAAGGCTCTGCCCACAGGTACCATTTTTCCATTTGTCGAGAGGTTTGCTCTCTGTTCCCCATTGCTGAAGAAGCAGCATGTTGAATCCCTGCGTGATTGAGGTTGTAAAAGGTTCCTGTAATGCCATTTTTTTTTGCCATTGGGTTTTGTCCATGGCCACGTGTCATCGCTGAAGTGCTCTGATATTTCTTTATCTCCTTGCCAATACTTTGCAATGAGTCACTGGCCCAAAGCCTCGTCCTGTTGCAGATGCACTCAGTGGTTTTGTATTTTGAATAATTCTGCAGAAATCAGGGGAGGCAGAGGTGGGAACACTTGTCAAGAAGAACTTTCAGTTTATGTACATTCATGCATCTACTCTTGCTTGATTTATTTTCATGCAAATATATTTAGGGCTGTGACCCCCTTGGGTGTGGCCACTTTTATTTAAAGTTGAGAAGTCACTGTAGTTCGATAAAATCAAGGTTTCAGGACCATGTTTTCACCAAGACTTTTATCTATATTCAGTGATCTCACTGCAGTTAGCTACCTAGAATAACAGTCATTTATATAATGTGAAGCTGAAATTAAAAAAAAACAAACAACTTTTTCTGTTTAAAATTATAATTGTTCAGTATCTGTGGATGTAATGCAAGTAAACAAAAAACAGAATAAAGACAAAATCATAATTTTGAGGGTAATTCTTTTTTTATAAATGATGTCAAGCTAGCCAAGACAGCACTTTAAAAATTACTATAATTTCAATACAGTTCTTTGATCCCATGTTAGTGCTATGTAAAACAAGCTGTAAAGAGAGACCATTACCAGTGCCAATGATGGTGCCTGAAGGAGATTCCTGTGAAGCCAGAGACTCCAAGAAACACTAAGTTTAATGCACATGAGTGAGATTTTATGCATACTAGTCAGAAAATTCAAAGTTAGGGTTCCCCTAGCAGCTGTAACTCTGCTCGGTTGTGTGAGAAAATTCTTCTGCAGCTCTTTATGATGATAATTTTTCCACTTTTAATGTGTTTTTGCAAGGTGGCCAAGTTATGATTGCTGTGGGAACCATAAAGTTAGATTTTGTCTGTCATGCAAGGGAAATCTTACTTGCAATGCTGGATTACTGTACTTCCTGATATGTAATATATGTATCTGCGGGAAGAGGAGGAAAAGAATTGCACAAAGGGTATTTATGTTTATTTCAGCATGTCAATACAGCTAAGATTTATGTACTTTGGTGCAGGAGCAGGTTGCCTTTTAAATGTTTCTGTAGTGCTGCACACAATGCTGCTCTCATTGGAGAGGTTTGGATGTTCCCACACGTTCACATGAGGATCGAATTCCACCTTGTGTGCATTTCTGCAGACCCAGATTGCCCTTAGCATAAATCTTTGTGCTCGAATGGGCTGCGGTTGCCCTGCATCAGACCAGAGGAGTTTCCCAGGCATGTTGGTCCTCTTCAGCTGAGATGATGGTCATGGGCTCTTGGAGCAGCCAGAGGAGCATCAGAGGTGTCCTGGCTGATGAATCACTTCACACAGACTCCATGCTGGGCCACTGTACCCTCAAGGTTTTGGATGAGTCAGTATTTAGGAATAAATGTTTGACTTCCTCTCCTAAAAAGTCCTTTGGATCTTCCAGTTATTGCAGCAAGTTGGGGGAAGTACATGTTTGTTGTATTTTTATTTTCTCTGGTGGGTTTAACCCACCAGGCAGCTAAATATCACACAGTTTCTCTCTTATTCTTTGCTCAGTGGGAACCATCATATGCAGGAGAGAATTGAGGGTAAAATGTAAAATTTGTGGGTTGAGATAAAGACAGGAAAGGACAGAAAAGGAAGAAGTAATTACTTTAAGAATATTTTATGCATTATAATATAAAGGTGGTATAACACAAAAGTCTAAAAATTATATTAATTGTATATTTTATATACTATTTAAAATTAATTAATATTTTTATAGAAATGATACAACAGTTAAAATATTCAAAACAAATGAGCACAGTGCAATTGTTTATCACCTGCTGACTGATATCCAGCCAGCTCCTCAGCAGAGGGACAGTACTTGTCCAGCAACAACTAAAATCATCAGTGTGTTATCAACATTCTTCTCAGCCTAAATCCAAAACAGAACACTGTACCAACTACTACAAGGAAAATTAACTCATCCAAAGCAAGGACACCTCTCCCCTTGACAATTTCTGTTTAACTTTCCCCCTGAGCAATTTTTTTAAAAACTCAAACCAAACAAAAACAACCTCACACAAACAACAACAAAAAAAAAAACCCCTCAAACACCAAACCAAGTTAAAAACTATTTAAAAATCTTTAAGTGGAACTTGCTTTTTGGGTGGTGAAGGAGAAGTTGTGGTAAAGTGAGAGCAGATGAGCAATTTTTTTTTTGAACTCAAACCAAACAAAAACAACTTCACACAAACAACAAAAAAAACCCTCAAACACCAAACCAAGTTAAAAAACTATTTAAAAACCTTTAAGTGGAACTTGCTTTTTGGGTGGTGAAGGAGAAGTTGTGGTAAAGTGAGAGCAGCCGTCTGCCAGACACAACAACCTTCAGACATCAGGAGAGCTTTGTGATAAGAACCTTCAGCACCCAGTGCTGGGGAGGAGAAGAAGAAGAAATTTATTCCTACCTGGAAGCGGGCTCTTATTTTTCCTGGATTAAACTCAAGAGACTAAGAGCAGTTACCATAAAACAGGAAAAAGAAATATATATTTAAATTATCTGTAAGCATAAGTAAGAGCATTTCATTTCTTACATGTATGTATGAGTAATTTCTTGACTGATGCTAAGAGCATTTTCTTTCCTCTATTATTGTCTAATTCATTGTATCATTTGTTTTATAGTACCCATGTGGAGAAATGGATTTTGACTCTTCCCTATCATCTCAAAACTTTGATGACCAAATGGTAAGTCCTGTCATTTTGAAGCTTGATCAGAAACACAATTTATTTTAGATTTAGCTTCTTTGCTTCTTACAAATTCAAAAACTCATCAGGTGAAGAACCCATCCAAGAGATTGGCCCAGTGTGTTAGTTTTTTTTTTGAGGCGGGTGTTTCAGTTTGTGGGGGATTTGTTTATTTAGTGATGGGTTTGTGTTTTTGTTGTTTAGGTTTTTGGTAGTTCAAAGTGGTTGCTAATTTTGAATAGACCCAAACGTTCTGGATTTTTTGAAGTACTCTATAATATCTACATTGTACTGGTAACTGATGAGAGCAGCAGCATGAATATTCAAATGACAGTGTAGGAACAAACTGGATTAAAGTAAATACATGAAATAACACAGCTGTAAGGTTTGGCAGATAGCAAAATCAGTTTTAGGGCAGTGTGAAGAGGCCCTGGCAGTTCTGACATGTTATTCTCATGTGAAATGTGTTTGCTTTGTGGATGAACTTCTCTGCCTTTGCCCTCTGATAACCTCTCAAGTGCTGTCCAGAGCTGTTTTCACCAAGTGTATCAGCTGGAGGATGATGCTGAGCTGTGTAACCTTGTGACAGCACCTCCCTTGAGCAAAAATCCTCTTGAGTTTGCTTCTGCTAAAGCTCACAGCCAGCACTGCCTGCCACTGGCCTTCTCTCTTCTGGAGCTGCACAAAGAAGTGCTGTGCTCTCCTCTCAGCAGCTGTGTGAAATGTTTTCTTCCTCCTGAGGTTATCAGGTAGTTACAAAGGACTTGATGATGTTTAGAGGTCCCTTGCAACTTGAGAGATGCTATGAATGGTCAAGAAATAGCTCAGAAAAAAATGAGCTGATAGGATTTGGAAAACCTGTGCAGGCATTTATGATTGTTATATCACCACTCATTTTCAGGTGCTTTGTTGAACATGCTTGATGCTGATACTTAGCCACTTGCCTAGTGAAGTAAAGCCTGGGAAAGAAATATTTTTTTCTTTTCCCTTTTTTTTTTCTTTTTTTTTTCCTTTCTGTCAAGGATTGCCCTAAGGAAAGAGCAGAACTTTGCAGCGGCACTGGGAGCACACCTGCCTCATTTATGATCTGCTTCAAGAGGTGTGTGACTGATTCCTTTGTTCTCCCTAGGCTCTGGAGGAAGCAAACGACTGCCTGAGTGAGCTGCCCAGCCCCTTTGCCTACCTGCTGACCATCCACCTGAAGGAAGGCAGGAACCTGGTTATCAGGGATCGCTGTGGTGAGCCCCACCTTCCCTCTGGCTTCCTGCAGAATTCACACACTTTATCACTTTGTTCACTCCTTTATAACTGATCTCAGTTTGGCAGCAAGCTGGCTGCTTATCTGCAGTGCAGCAAGTCATGGGCTTGTGTCTCTCCTGCAGGTCAGAGCACTCAGAGGTTGGGTTTATCCACCCTGGTTACACAGGGGAGGGAGCTGCCCTCTGCCTGTGCACCTGCAAAGCTCCTTCTTGGCTGCCCTTAGCACCTGTACCCATTCAGGAACTGCAAGGAATTCTATTTGAATTTAACCTCCAATTATTCTCTGGAGGTTTTTTTTTAAATGATGGAGCTGCTTTTAGGACTACTTTTGGGGTTATCTGTAAAAGATGTTGATAAAAGGGGAAACCACAGGGGCAGGGCTGTAAGCCAACAATCCTGTCTAACCTGGCATGTGACTGAGCAATGACAATCCTAAAAACCCAAAACCCCACCCTCAAATGACATATCAAATAAATTGTAAAATATTTTGGGAATTCCTGGAAAAAATATGTGAAAATGCCTTCCCTTAACCTGGCTTTTATTCAGGATGTTGAAAGAGGGAGTAGAAATGCTTATGAGCAGCCAGTCACTTGCTGTGGAGGGAAGACCTGTCCTGCCAGAGGCTCTGTGCAGCCTGTAGCACCCTGAGGCAGCAACTGTGTCAGGACCTTCAGTCTGAACCTGTAAAGAGAGCTCTTCCATATGTCTAGGCTTGATTTCATTTTTTTTTTCCTGCATGTGGAAACAGTTCTGGTAGTTTTGTCTTGAAAAATGTCTGAGCAGCTTCTTTTGAGATGAGGCCATGGGGTTTATTCATTTGGTTTTCAACAAAATCATCTTGCAGAGCCTAAAGGCCTGTGAGGGTTTGCACCTGGAAGGACCTGTCTGATTTCACATGAGGTGCTCGCTGGGATTTCTGTTGCCTGGTATCTCAGTTAACTTTTTCCATGCTGTTTTTTCATGGCTTCACAAAACAGTAAGTTTTGGATGAGTGTATGCTTGTTTTTCCTACCAGTTTTTGGAAGGAATGAACCAGTACCTAGATTAAGATCTTTAGTGGTTATACAAAAGCCTGTATTTCCTAACAGTGTAACAGTTGATCAGATTTTACTAGCAGGCTGCACAAGCCAGGACACATCCAACTTTTCCTAGGAAAAAGATACTAGAAATGAGCAACTCCAGCAAAGTAGTATTTCTGGAGAAGACAGAGCATACTTTGCTCTAGGCTGTGTTTTGTTGTGTAAGAAAGCAAATGCTTGTCTTAGTGAAGCATTGGACAGCACAGGGAAACAACATAAGGGGGGGAAAAAAATCCCTTTGGATGAGTCTCTGTTGCTTTGTGGTAAATGACCTCTCATTTAGTAAACTGAGTATGTGAGGGGATGCTTCCTTCAGTAAAACTGCTGCTTTTTATTGCACAGGCAGCAGGAGGGGAGAAAACAGTGCCTTAATGATTATTCATCAGTCACCGCCATGCAGTGGTGGCTCCTTAAAAAAATAAAAAGCCCACAGTGGATGCCCATCATTACAGGGCTCTGCTGTCACTCAGGTTATGTGACATCCTTGTGTGATGCTGGGGCTTGACCTACAGCCACTGGGCTTTCTCCACGTGCCTTTGAATGCGGGATGTTGTCAGCTCTGCTCATCTCTTCAGTGTGAGAAAGCCCCAGAGATATCTTGTGGGCTGGGAGTGTCTGGCTTCCCTCCTCTCCCCCCACCCTGGTGCTGGTTAGAGCTGCTGTGCTGGGGTGTATCAGTGTGCTCTGAATAATTTGAATTAAGCAAAATATTCACACAGACTGAGTGGAGATTTTATGCCCCAGCATCTTTAGCCTAAATAAGGTTTAACATAAGTCTTGTAATTTTCCTAAATTTTAATTTTCATTTATTATGCAATCAGCGATTTATCTGGAAAAAAAAATCTCAAAGCAGTTATCTAACCCATCAGTTTACACTTTTTGAAGGAGTTTCTTTATCTACATAAAGAAAATGGTATTTAAGTATGGTGTCCTGCCTTCTTCTCATGTTTGCATTTTCCTCCTAAATTTTGTTTTACAACAGTTTAAGTAGCTCACGCTTAGGGGCTGCAGTGTGGGTGGGTGATGCCCTCTCCTGGCAGCTGAGTAAAGTCTCTTGTGCTCATGTTCAGTCTGTTTCTGCCTCTGTTTTGTCCCAGTGTAAGAAGTATTTATCTGTGTGTACATGTAAAAATAAATCTAAGCTGTGTGACCGAGAGAAATTTATGACATTGGAAAGAGCTATTGCTAAAAACCATCCTGGCATTACTCATCAAAATCACAGGTTTCTCCCTGAATTTATTAATTGTATGCTTAAGTTATTAATTAGGGAATAATTATGCTTGGCCAAGTAAAGGTGAGCAGGAGTTCCATTTAGAACTGCAGACTTCACTTTTTTCCAACTTTCCCAGTATTTTTTTCTGACTCTTTGCCTCACTATGTACTGCTGTTTCCAGGATATGTTCCCTTTGGTGTGATATAAATTCCTCCTTCACTTTACCAGATTTTTATTACATTTTTTTTCCTCTTCATAATATTAATCCTGTTAACATCTGCTCTCTCCAATTTTTTCCTTCACTTTTTACTTCTTGCATTGCTTTTTATCTGTCTCTTGTGTCTCTCTTGTGACTTTCTGCAGCTCCTCTCCTTGTACTGCTCTCTTTAGAGAGGCTGCATCAGCCCAGGACACTGGTTCAGAGATGCATGTGCTTCCTCTAAATTGCACAACAATGCAGAAAAGAAAAATAAATCAAAGTTACAGTGTTTTCTTCTCCTCTTTTATCTATTTTTTTGAAGAGTAAGTGAAAGAAAAAGCCTCTGTACAGCAACACCCAACATATGTGCCCCAGCCAAGGAATCCAAGTGCTGCTGGAGAAGGATCTTAGTTCTGGTGGAAAGTAGAGAAGCTCCAAAAACTCTTTTTTGGGTCAAAATCAGTGTCCTGTCTAGGGATGCAGGAGAAGAGAGGTGTTACCTGTTGGTCATCAGCTTGCTTGGAGTCTGATTTACTTGCTTACAGTCTCACCCAGTCACACAGCAGAAACTGCCTAAGCAGATGGTAAATTTGGCATGTTACCTGTGTGCACCTTTGGGGCCAAAGTTAGGCAGTGCATGGGTCTTACATTTATACTTCTTGTAGGGGATGAGCCAGACATTGAAGATTATGTATGTGTGTACATACACAGCACCAGAAGTTTGATTTTATTAAATGTATTTTTTATGGTATTATTGTTACTAGATGTGTTTCAGGGATGACAAGGAGTTTGCATCTGTGTAGTTCTAATGCTGCAGGTAGTAAGAAAGCAGAAATGTATTTTTAAATTAATATCTGTGGAGCAGCTTGGCAGAACAGAGAGATGATTATTCTGTACCTCATTCGGCATTAAAAAAAATCACTGGTGCTCTGAGTTTTGGCATCTTGTGGCACCATTTGTGATTTTAGGGCCTTGTTGACCCTTGTTTTGTGAAGTCCAACTTTATGCTTTGAGCTGGGAGAGGCTGGAGCCCATTTTCACCTGCTGGTTCATCTTCACAGGGCAGGGTTGTGGTTGTTTGGGTCAACCTGAAGAAATCTCCAAGGTCCCGCTCCCCTTTGGCACTGGGATGCTCTGGCTGTGCATGTTGCTCCTGGTTGAGTCATGCTGCCAGAACAGTGAACAAAGTGATGCCACAGCTGTAGGGAAGGGCTGCCTTCCTTCCGGTGGCAAACCCAGCTCTGCTGCTGTAAGAATAATCAGAAACTGGGCTTTGCGTGCCTGTGAGGGTGAGAAGCCCCTCCCATTTCCAAATCCTGTGCTTTTAAACTTAATTTTTCATCTGTTAAACAGTGTAGTTACAAGAAACACAGTTCTCTGATGTGGCTGTGGTTGGAGTCTTTTTTCTTTTTCTTTCCCTTTTAACCACACGTTCCAGCCTGAACTTTGTGTTTATTCTTTTCTACCTGGTTTTGTGTTTCATTGATCTTTTTACGGGACCTTTGTGCCCCATCTCTGTTTCTTCCTTTCAGGTTTCATTTGTTTCCTGTTGCTGCGCTTTGGTTTTTCTCTCCTTCCTTTCCTCTCATGATGGAGGCAGTGTGAAGGGAGCAAGGGGAGAAGATGCAACTTCTCCACGGGTGCATCCTGCTTTCCTTGTCCTCAGCACATCATCCTCTGCTCTCACATCTCACAGCCCCCACTGCCACAGGGCCCTGGGGGGCTTCCTGTGACCTGTGCCACAGATCAGCCTCCCAAGGACAAAATAAAAGGAAAGAAACTTGTGGAATAACATACACTTTTTTACTTCCAGCAGCAGTGAACCTGCAGGAACCCACACTCATAGCTCTGGGCTGTCCAGGAGTTAGACCTTGGTGATCCCAGTGGGTTTTGCCAGCTCAGGGTGTTTTATCATTCTGTGATTCACTGCCTGGGTCTGTGCTGATACCAGAGTGCCAGAGGAAGGGATGTGTGTGAGCTCTGCTGGGTATTTGTCAGCTTAGAGCAAGTAATTGTTTGGAAAGCAAATGCTCACAGCAATTAGGCTGAATTGCTCTCTGTAAACACGCTGATTAATTTAGACTTTCTCTGTTTTCAGGGTATCTGCAATTAGATCATTAGGCCTTCAGATTTATTAATTATTGCCATGTATTAGGCAACTTCTCACACTTCTTTTTGAAAGGCGTAATCATGGCTAATTTACAAATGCTGAGAGTTTGGATGGTGCTGAGCACTCATTTGGATGTTTTCTTTGGATGTTTTTTGGATATTTGGATGGGGCTTTTTTGGATGTGAACAAGGGCTTGTGCTGAGAGTGTCTGTCTGTGCCAAGCCCAGTTTCTGAAAGTGCAAAGTGTGTGCCTGAAACTTTGCCTTTGGGCACAGTGATACCTGTGAGCATCCTGCTTGCACTGGTGTGGGAAAGGAATGTACTGAGATAGGAACCTCAGAAAAAACAGGAGAAGTTCAAACAAAAGAAATTTATATGTCTGGAGGAGTTCAAACAAAAGCAATTTCTATGTCTTCTCATTCTTTTAATGTTAAATTAGGAAATATTGAAATTACAGGATAGGAAGAGAATATGTGGGTCCAGAGATCACCCTGAGACTCTTCTTGTGTCAGAATTGTAGTTTAAAAAAAGATTCCTTAAACTGTTCTAGCTCCATCAGTTGTCAGAGCTGAGTCTTGGGGGGCACCTGCCTGCATTAGCAGCTCACACTGCATCTTTCTGGGACCATGTAAGAAGATTTTATTTGGGTGAAGACTCAGAATACAAGAAACAATGCTGAGCTGGGGTTGTTCAGCATGCAGAAGAGAAAGCTCCAGGGAGACCTTGGAGCCTCTGCCAGTGCCTAAAGCAGTGTTCAGTTGAACTAATTCTTACCAAAGACAATTCTGTGCTTTATGTCACATGTCCCTAATGTCACACAGCATTTTGATAGGTTTTCTCAGTTCCTTTACCTTTTCTTCTTTGGTGTTTCTGAAGTGTCTTGACTAGAAAGTGCTATATCTGCATCTTTCATTCTGTTAAGTTCAGGCATTTTTCAGCTTCACCCACCCTCCTTCACCTTCCCTTAAACTGTTTGCACACTTTCTTCACACTTCTCTGGTCTTTTCAGTTTATTGGATTTTTTGTGGTGGTTTTTCTTTTTCAGGTTTGTGTGTATTTTTCTTTTTCTGGTTGGTTTTATTTTCCCTTGGAACCTATTTGGACTGCTTGTTTCCAAGCAATGTTTAATTTCCATCTGGCTATGTAAAACTAGCTGGGGACAAAACTTTCCAAAATCACCTGAATTTCCTGCCAGCAGAATACTTTTTTTTTCTGATTTCCCCTTTAAGCCTTGATCTCGGCTGTTTCGCTGCAAGGATGTAGTGGTTTTCCACTTAAAATGAAAAATGTGTGTTCTATTTTAGAATGTCTTTTACTCCTTGTCGTAAATAACTCCAGTAATTCTATTTCTAGGAAGATTTTCAGATATTTATTCTTTACATGCCTATAAAATAAATCCTTAATTTCCTTCTTCAGATTAAAATTTAGTTTTTTAACCAAAACTTAAGATGGTCTAGGCTATATTTCACACTGCTCTTTGATTTTTTCAAGATTTTAAGGCAATTTGGTGGTCATTTTTATTTATTTATTTATGGAACGAGACTTGTTTCATATGCTACATTTCCAGTAAGTTTGCTCCCATAAAACAGTGTGTGGCTTGAAATTAAATTGAGTCTTCTGGGTTTGTTGGGTTATTTTTTCCCTCGTTCTGAAGCAGTGGATGTGATCCACCTCTCGGTAGCTGCTAGAGGGCAGCAGTATCCATTTAAAAACACCTTTAACAGTTTAGTTTCTTGGGCTACTAAACCTTTCTCTGCTGCTCTGTCCCAACAACTTTTTGCTCACTGAAAATTTCTCAGGTTTTAGGTGATGTCTGGTCTGCCTGCACTCATTGCTTTTTAGTGTTAGTGGAAGAAAATATAAATGAAATTGGTATTGTGCAAAGGAATTCCAGGGAGTATCACTGTCAAGATGAATGTTCTTTCTCTCATGGGGGAAGAGGCCTAGTTGATGGAATATTTTGGGTTTTTTTAAGAGATCAACCTTCCTTTTTACTCTTATTTGGTTTGCTTTAGGCTGAGATGTAGATTATCTTGGGTTTTTATATATATTTTGTCCATATATTTTATTGTGTGAGAACTTGCTTGTTGCACTGCACAATATACAAATTAACCTCAGAGCACCTTGCTTTTCCCATCAGAGAGATATTTTTTGGGGGCAAAATCAATAATCTGTTCCCCTGTTGATACTGCTACAGCTGATATCAGTGAGACCTAGCTTTCAGAAGAGCCTGCATGCATGTACTTAAAAGTTGTTGATTCAGTTGCCTTCACCAGGAAATGGATGCTGAAAAGCTTTTTTTTTTTTTTTTTTAATTGGTCTGGCTATTTCAGAAAATTATCCATTTCTGTCACAGTTAAAAGAAGATTATAAACAAAAACCTCTTTTTTTAGACTGGTTCATCTCTAACATCACCAGGCTCTTTTCAAAAAAAGTTATGTTTTTCTGCCTAGATTGTAGATTGTCTCTTATAAATAGCTTTTAATAGACCCAGACGTCTTTCTGAGCTTGGATCCAGAAGGCTTCAAGCCCTGAATTCAAATGCAGTCAGTAATTTGCAGTCTGTGCTGTTCATCCCATCAGGAGAGGCTTGCCCACCTGGCTTATTTCTCATTCCCTGTCAACTATTTTGGTCACCTGGATGCAATCTGGGGTGTCTTAAAGGAAACCAGAACCAGACACAGTGAGCAGAGATCTGTGTTGGCATCTTGGGACCGACCTGGGGCAGGCTGTGAGGGCCGTGCCGCCTACGTCCATCCTGACATTTCTCCATCAGCTTCACCCCAGCGACCACCACCAACCCCCAGGTACTCTGTGTGCCCCCACCCAGGTGACAATTCAGCTGCTGGGTGGCATGGAGCTGCCATCCTGCCATTTGTAGGATGCAGCAGCCATGCTCTTGTGTTGCTTAGGACCGACCTGTGGCAGGCCATGAGGGCCATGCTGCCACGTCCATCCCTGCTGACATTTCTCCATCAGCTTCACCCTGGTGACCACCACCACCTCCCAGGTGCTCTGTGTCCCCCACCCAGTTGACAATCCAGCTACTGGGTGGCATGGAGCTGCCAACCCATCGTTTCTAGGATGTGGCATCCGTGCTCTGGTGCCGCTTGGGACCGACCTGAGGCAGGCCTTGAGGGCCGTGCTGCTACATCCATGCTGACATTTCTCCACCAGCCACCCAGCTTCACCCCAGTGACCGCCACCACCTCCCAGGTGCTCTGTGTCCCCCACCCAGGTGACAATCCAGCTGCTGGTGGCTGTTTGTAGGACGTGGCAGCCGTGCCACCCCATCCCTCGCCCGCCTAGTTGAGATGTCACCCCCGTGACAGCCCGACAGGCGAGCGCTGCAGGACCCCCCGCCCCGCCACAATTATTTTCCCTCACAATTAACACCGGTGCTAACTTGACACCTTTCCCTTGTTTGGCTTTTGTAAGCCGCCATCCCCCTCTCTCTCGCCGTTAATTCGCCGCATTAATATTTTCCGCGGCGCGGGTGCCGCCGCTCACCCGTGAAGCCGCTGGAACATTATGGAGCTGTCAAGATAGCGAGGGATTACCCAGGCTGCCTTGCTGGAGTAAGTGACACCACTGAGGCCCCGCTTTGAGATGTTTATTTTGAGAGTAAGCTGACAAGCATGAAGGCCTGATCCCAGAGTGGCAGTCTTATTTAATTAAAGGCCTCTTTTTATTATAGCTTCCCCCCCCATTTCACTTTTTTTTTTAAATTTACAATATATATTTTTATGTAAACAAAATATATTTTCCTTTTACATATGTTCATGTTATATATATTTCTTTTATATATATATATTCTTTTAAAATATATTACTTTTGTATGCATATGTTTCTATATATAAATACATGTAAATATAAAGGAAGAATTATTAAAAATAAATACACGAGAATGATCGCTAAAGCCTGGCTCGCATGAGCAATGCTGGGCAGCCCTTCCCTCTCCCCCACCTTTTATTTTCCTTTACTGTATAACAACCTGGAAAGCTTTTCAGTGCAATAATGCAATTGGGAGGCTTACTTAGCTATAGTCTTCTTGCTTCCCATCCTCAGAGAAAGGCCTTGGAGTTTTCTGCTTGTTGGTATTGAACTTGCTGGCTGTTTGCTTTTATTCTGTGTCTCCTATTTTTCTCTCTCTCTTTTCAGGTTTTGTCCTTTTTCATGGGTTTTCTGTGCCAAAAGCAGATGAGTTATGGCCATAAACCACCTGCCTCCATCGTCTCTTCGTGCTTTCATTTCATCACTTGCTTTCCTTGTCTTGGCCAGTTGCTATTTCATGCGCAGAATAGGTTGTGGACATTATTATTATTCTTACTTTTAATTATGCAGCTTTGTCCAGCTTACCCTGTGAATAAAAGTCAGAGGATTTTTTGCCTTTTTTGGTCTTTTTAAACCTTTTTGAAGTGACACCAAAGAACTCAGTGCTGTTATTTTTTAATTCTTCACCTTCTGAGGACTGCTGCCCCCCCACACTGTGGGGCTGTGATCTGTCTGTGTGTTCCCACTCCTGGACATTGTGCTGGTTTTAAGCTGGATGCTTTGTATAAGAGTATAATCATAGTTCTGAGAAATTTTTAGGGAAAGGTCTAGTCCTAACCCACTGGGAACAATGAAAAGCTGCCCTCTGACTTTCCTGGCTTTCGATCAGGCCCTTATTATTAGTCTCTCTTAGAGGAGAAGAAAAAGAAAATTCTATTTAAGAAGTCTGCAGCTTTTTTTTTTTAACCAAAAAAAGTGATTTTTTTTTTCAACAATTATTATTCAGAAAAAAGATCAACTGCAGACAGTATTTGAAAGCCAACTGATATTTTCCTTCTGAGAGTGAAACACACTTTATGCACAGAATGGACCAGGTTCTACAACTCTTCCCTTTTGAAATTAAAGCAGAATAAAAACATTCTATAATTCTTAGAAATATGTTTGTCTCCCAGGAGCACAGTTCTTTACAGTGCTGCGTAATTCCAAATAGATGCTTACACATGATTGTTTTTTCTTGAGTTTAAGTCTGTCTTCACATAACGCTAATGAGAGCTTTGGATGTTTAAATATGGATTTTTCACATCCTCACAGGTGCACCAAATCATTGGCAAGACTGGGTATTGCTCTTAGGCTGGGTTATCCTGGACTGCCGTGTATTTGTCGGGCCAGTGGGAACCGGGGAGGACAGGTTCAGATTATTTCTGACTCTGAAGTCTGCTGTAGAAATTGTTTTTTTCCTCCAGCAGCCCTCACTGCAGGCTGGGGCCAGCCAGGACCACCACCTTAGCTGTTACCCTTCTAGTGAAATTGAACTGTTAGGAGGGAAGTTTAATTCCAACTATCACATACAATGCGAAAAATACTGCATATGACAAGTGAATGGCACCTAGGCTCAGTTAATTGTAGATGGTGCTACATCTCAGTTTGATTTTTCTCCTTTATTTTCAGCCTGTGAAGATTTTTTTTTTTTTTGCAAAACCTGTATAAATAACTAAATCAACCATCCTCTACTTAAATCCTCCCTGTGCTTTGTTCCCCCTCTTACCTGGTGTCCTGCACGGTGGTTGGTGTTAGTGCAGATGCCACCAATTTAATAACAATAATAAAAAGTTGATTCCCTCTTCTGTTTTCCTTTGACAGATGCAAGTGTTTCTATTGCTGCCGAGTGGCACGAGCCTCACGCTCTGTCCATGGACATCTGCTCCATAAAAACAGGGGACATTATTGCTGTGGCAAATTGTGCCACTTGGATTGAAAAACGTGATACCTGGACAGTGCTTGTTTTTACAGAGTCTGTTCTCTGTGTGTTTTTATCCTGAGCTGATGAATAACATTGCTGTTTTTTCACTGAAACCTCAAATTGGGTTTTAAGTAAATTGGCAAAGTGACACCAGTGATGAAATCCTGACGGGTATTTTAGCTATTGTTACTGGTTTCCTTGGAGCTCCTATCCCAGTTACGATGCTTTGGAGTTTGGGTCCTTTGAATATATTCCTAGTCACAGGATCGCATTTTCTCTCTTCCACTGTGTCATTTGTTGGCCTGTAGATAGTGCTTCAATGCTGCTTCTGTTTGCTCTTTTACCAAATTAAAATTTTAACAGAGTTGTTAAACAACAATTAATGTTCTTAAGAATAAAACAGCAGAGAACAAGCAAACAATGAAGATTTTTTTGTTGCCTGCTTTCGGGCAACTTTCTGGTTCTGTCTGTAGATTTCCTGTATGAATGAGCAGTTTTTATATAGGTAATTAAGTATATACACGTATCTGTAATTACAATGAACTGTTCTTAATTATTTTATGAAAATATAGCTTAAGGTTGTGGAGTTGCATATAGTGCTGATTCTAATCTATTTTTTAATTAATTATCACAGGTACAAGTGACCCGTATGTGAAGTTTAAACTGAATGGCAAAACTCTTTACAAAAGTAAGGTAGTGTACAAGAACCTCAACCCAGTTTGGGATGAAACTGTTGTGCTGCCCATACAGACCCTCGATCAAAACCTCTGGATCAAGGTAAGTTTCGGTCTCAGATTTTTGAAAGACTGCCCAATATTTTTTTAAGCAATTATTTTCAACTTTAGAAACATATTGATTTTTATTCACTGTAGCAGTATGGCATAAAACACAATCCGGTTTAAGAGTTTCAGCAATTTCAAATTAAAATGCACATATGTCTTTCCCAGATTTTACTTGCATGTTTTGCTTTCCGTCTGCAAAAGCCCAAGTTTGAAATAAAACTCCTTGACTGGATCTGTTTAAAGCCGTGGAGCTGAATTCTGCTCTCTCTCTCCCTCTCTCCCCCCGTGCTTGTGCAAACTCAGGGAAACCAAGGGCATTTTCAGAAGCACGTTTTAGAAGTGCAATTTGGCTGGGCTGCACAGAATTATTACCTGGGATGCAGCCGTGACAAGTAGCAAAGCCTTTTCTGGTTATGAGTAACGTTACAGTTACCAGAACCACAAGCTACCAGTTGTGAGCACTAATTGCTAAAACATCTGTAAGCACAAGTACCTGATTTTTGTGCAGCGTTTCATTATGCTGTCGTGTGGAGTATAAAGAAGCAGGCACAATCCATAGCAGCACACATGTCTCTGTTTACATAATATTAAGAAGATACTTTCAAAATGCTGGTTAAATATTTAGCTAAAAATACAAATTAAAGCAGGGAGATGGAAAGTGATCCCTGAATTATATCTAAGCTTTGATCTTTCAAATACAAAATTGAACTGAAAGGGCTTAAAATATCTGTTCTTTCATCGCATGGGATAAAACTGGCTTATGATTTGAAAATTGGAAATATTTGTCTTATTTTGCCACCAGGTGTACGATCGTGATTTAACCTCTTCAGACTTCATGGGTTCGGCATCTGTGGCGCTCACTGAACTTGAACTCAATAGGTAACAGTTCATTTAATTAAAGTTATTAATGCAGCCTAGTTGAGAAACAGAGGGAAGTGGTGAAATGCTTTTTTTCTGGCTTGGAATTTTTCAATTCGTGAAAACTTATTTTTGATAGAAGAGTGGGGTTTTCAAGAGAAATAATTTGAGATAAATCTTCTGCACATGTTTTTATCCAGCTTTATGCACTGGATGCAAATTCAGGCAGGACAGAGCCCAGTTCAGGGACTAAGAATTTCTGTGTGCAGCATTGCCTGGGGAGAGCCATCCCAGGACAATTTGTGGAGGTGGAAGAAGGAAGAGGGGGAGAAGGTTTGGGACCCCACGGGGTGCCTTTCTCTGGGGCTGAGGAGGTTTTGCCCGGCTGCCAGCTCCCCTTTTCCAGCCTCCTCCTCATCCATCCCTGCCTGCAGCAGCTGCATCTGGCCCTGATTTAGTGCTGAGGCAAGCCCTGTGCCTTTTGTCTGCTGCTGCTGCTTGGGATCAGTGTGGAGCTGGAAGCCAGGAATTCAAGTTTTAGTTGTTTCTTTTATACTCCCTTGCTGCGTGATGACTTTTTTTGGGGGGGGAAAATGAGTTCTCCCTGTGCGGGGGGTGTTGTAGCTCCCATGGCTGTTGTATCTGGATTTCTAGAAATGTTAATTTGTCCATGAGATAGTGCCACCAGGTAAATACCAGCATTCCTGTTTTCAGCAAGGGATTAAAAGCAGACAGAATAAATATCTCTGGAGTCAAATGCAAACCATTAATATTAGAAGATTCACTTGGATGAGTTTCCTTGTCACTCTTCTTTTCTGTGTAGTGGAGGTAATAGTAACTTAATTCAGTGTGTACCTGCTTATGGAGAGTTATGAGTAGTGAGTAGTGCTATAGAAGCACTGAACTGCATTATTAAAAGGGGGGTGTATTTTGTCAGAACCAAGAAAGAACTCTCCAGATTTCCCATTTTAACATTTAAACTCAATATTGGGAATTTCAGACAAGAAGCTGAAATTTGCACAGCTCAGCCTGACCTTTAATAATCAACTCGAGTTAACAGGAGTCAATAAATGCACAACTTCTTTGTTTTTCTTGTTGCCTTGTAGAACTACTGAACAGGTTTTAAAACTGGAAGATCCCAACAGTTTAGAAGATGACATGGGAGTGATTGTATTAAACTTGAGTCTAGCAGTCAAGCAAGGAGACTTCAAGAGAAATGTAAGTGGCTTAGGAAATCAAATTTATAGCTGGAATTTGTAGGGGGTAGAAAAGAAGAGCTGGCATAATCTGATTTACTGGGAAATGCCACCTTTATTTTCGTCCTCTGAGACTCAATATTGAAATCGAGATAGAGCATAACTTTAAAAAAAAACAAACCTTGTATTTAGCTGGGTTAAAGTTGTGTAGACATTTGTAGCTGGATGCTTCTGTCTTGTCACTGTGGTGTACACTGTGTCAGTGCTCTGGGTATGTGTCCAGCACTGCAGTGGGCAGGTTGAAGAAAAGTTGTAGTTCCTTTTTTTTTTTTTTTTAAGCAACAATTAAAAACTTCTCCATCTGAAATCTAAAAACTGAGCATGAATTTTAAGACTTAAACTGCCCCAATTGTGTGGAAGAGCACCAGGCTGGGAGGAGGTGGCTGCTTGTAAAACCCTGATCTTCCCACTGACAGTTAATTGAACTTGGCTTCTGGTGCAGAAATGTGGTGATTAGTGATGTTAGAAATGCAGAGAAGCTGGGCAGAGACTGGAAAACCATAACTGAAGCTGATAGTTTTTTTTTAATTTCAGGTCCCACATGTGACTTTTTTGCTTCTATTTTTAAAGTTTTCTCCTGGTGCTTTATACAGTGTGTACAGCACACAAATATTGGTGAACTAATCCTGCTCCTGGCCAGCAAGGCGTGGACAATACCCAAGATCAGGCAGTCTTAAAAAACAGACCTAGTTTTAAATGCGTGTAATACACATTAAGAGAAAATATTTCTACAAGTTTTCTGCAAAGTCGAGTATGAAACTTGCTGTTTACAGCACTTTAGTGAATTATAGGTATGGAATTCCAGCCTGAATGGGATTATTTATAGAAACATAAATGGTTCAAGGGGCTGGAAAGCAAAATGAGAAGAAGCTAATATGGAATATCTGCTGTTCATTATTTATTTTTCACATAGATGCCTTTTTGAGAATTGTAAAGCCTTAATTAATAATGAGGTAATGATAGAGTTAATTTTACTTCACTGTGTAATTATTTGAAAGCTTAATGACAATATTTTAAATAATGGTGTATTTGTATATGTCTATAATATGAGATGGGTTTTATTTGGAATGTGAACTCCCCTCTAACTTGTACAATCAGTATTGTTGGCATGTGTTACTGAATTGCAGGAAGGTATGAAGCAAAAATGTAAAGTTACTTTAGCAAAAAAGTCAGTTTAGTCAGATGAACCTCAGGAATTCTATGACTTTTTATTACGGCCTGGGCTAAAGTGGACCTAGCCAGTGAAACAAAGCTTATTGGTTTAAGTAGCAGCTTTTGGTACTCTTGGGTGCTTAGTTAACATTCAGAATGTAGATGATAGAAGAACTGGTGCACACTGTAATTTTTTTTAAGAGACAATGTTTTAAGCCCTCATATTTCAAATGCAGATTGCTCAGCCATTTCCAAAGGAGTCAGAACAGTGAAATAGCTCTGTCCACATTAGCACTTAACAGCAAGATGATTTTTTTCCCCCTTTTTAAATTAGCTTACTGTAGAACCAGATGGCACCAAAAGTATAAGCCATGTTTCTTACTAATGGCTCTGGGTCCCTCCACTTTTTATTCTCAATTACTTTTTTTTTTATTGTCTCTTTTTTTGGTGCAATGCAGGTATTTTGAGTTTGTTGATTGTTATGTTCCATGAAGCAGGGAAGGTAGATGGAGATGTAGTTGTAGATTCAGGCCTCTATTTTGTAATAGGCTTTTGTAAATCATTTGACAAGCTTTTGTTTGAATTATTTTACTAACTGCTTTCCCCATTTTATTCCTTACCTGTTTTCTTTTCCTGGATTTTCTTTGGTACAATAATGGGAACTCATGAACAGAGATGGTCAAGTCGAAAGAAAAGAACTTCATCCAAGGTAATACTTTTTTTTTTTTTAAAAGAAAATTAAGGTCCCCTCCCAAAATCTGTGCCCTCCTCTGAAGCAGTCTAAACAAAGGAAAACTCAGAAGTGTAGAGGCAACCTGTCACAGTGTGATGACTGTGGTAACCTTTGCTTTTTTGATTTTTCTATTCATTGTGACGGGAAATTGCTGTTGTTTTTTAATTGTAGATGCCATGGTAGGGTCTAGTGGCAAGTGAATATAAGACCCCATTCACAAAGAGCTGTAGAAAGAGAGAAAAACTTTCTGTCCAAAAGAAAGGGGTGTAAATTTTACCAAAATGAGAGGAGCTGTGGAGGATTTGAGTTGTTTCAGAACACCTGGACGGTGGTTGGTGCAGGAGTTGAACGAGGCTCTCCTGGATCCCCGTCTGTCTTTGGGGCTGCCTCTCACCATGGGTGGAATTTTGTGAGGCAGTATTTCTTCTAGTTACCCCTGTGGGTTTTGAAATTCCTTTTGTTCTTGGGATGGAGACTGAGCAGGGAGTTTTCATTACCTCCATTGTAACAGGATTTCCAAGATTTGTGTGTTGCCACATGTCCGTGTAACTCGCTTCCCTTGGTCTCCTGTAGGATCCCTGCAGGCTTCCATTACTTTTATATTCCTGTATCATTTTTGCATTAGATTTTAACTTGTTCAGGAAACAGACTGTGGCTTTTTATGTGTTCTGTAAAGCTTTAATTTGCTATTGAGTAAATAACAATGATACAGACACTGCAAGCCCCAATACCCAGCTTGAGAGCTGTACAGTCTCAGTCTCTCTGAAAAGCAGAATTTGGCTCTTAAGATGAGTGTGTTCTCATGATATTTTCCCTCTGTAACTATCGGTTTGTGCCTAAATAAATTGAATCATTAACCTCCTCTTGTTTTATTCATTACAACTGTGGTGTGCTGTGTAGAGGAGCCAACCATCTCAGGTACTGTGCCAGCAAGAATGTTTTGTCAATAGAAGAAGTGCAAAGTACAGCCTTTGGAGCCCTGATTGCAGGGATATTGCAATGCTTGGAGCAGAGAGCTGCCAGGAATGCCTGAATGCCACATGATAGATAGTGATGGAATAACTGAAGAGCTTATCACTTCAGTTTTTAACTAAAACTCTGGAAATTACTGTGCTCTGGCTCGGTCAGCATTGCTTGCTCCCCAATTTTCTCCCACAGCTGTCTCTGGATGATGGTTGGCTTTGAGACCTGGGAAAGGGAGTTGGGTTTTTAAACTCAGGTTCTTTTTCTGCAGAACAGCCAAAATTCTGGTTTGGTTGCTGTTACTGGAAGTTTTGGGGTGGTTGTTTTTCCATTTGTTTAGGTTTTTTTGGTTTGGTTTTTCTTTTTGCTTTTATGCAATATCTCATTGCATTTTATATACTTTTTTACATACATGTTTTTGGACCTTTGGCTGTCAGCCTTTCAGCTCTCAAGGCTCTGTCTTGTGCCTTACCACCTTTCAAAATAAAATTAAGAGATGCTGAAGCGTGGTGCTGATTTAGGAGACATGAAAGTATTGTTTAAAAGGAAAAAATCTTCAACCCTGTGCTCTGTTCTGTTCCAGTCACTAGAGGGTAGGAGAGCTTCAGCTCTTCCTAGGGAAGACACAGTTCATGCTCCAGTGTGATCTCTAAAGAAAACCTCTGTGACCATCCAAAGGCAGTAAAAAATATTTCCCAGCATGCGCTGGAAAAAATCTGACAAAGCAGTATTTCCTGGTTTATTGATTCTGCTACTGCACTAAAACACTAGTACTGTACATCAATAACCATCTTTAGTTAGGAAACTCTGCTCTGTGGAAGCAGTACTAGCAGTTTGTGGCAGAACATAAAGGCTGGGAAGAAAAATTGTGTGCATGGGGAATATAGGTGTCTAGGGAAGGCACAAGAGGTTATGGAAGAATAGCCAGAGAGTATGATGGGGTAGAAAACAATGTTGCTGGACGAGATAAAGATACAGGAATAAGGAGTGCAGGGGAAATGGAGAGAGCTCTGTAATGGGTACACAGGCTTGTCTGTTTTTTGGCTCCTGAGCTGACTCTGGTTGGGTGTTGCAGGAGGAAAACACAGTATACTTTCCATTTGAGCAACATCTAAATTTTCTCTCTCCAGGTTTAGGCAAATAAAAGTTTTCTATTTGAAATAGTTTTCCTGGGTTTTTTTTTTTAATGTGCTGAACTGCAGCTGACCCCTATTGTAATATTTAGCTTTTCCTCTTCTATAAATACAGGGAAAATGACTTATTTTAAGGATGGACAAAATGAATATAACTTTCACAGCTGTTTTTTTAATCTGTATTGCCTACATGAAAGAAATCTGATTATCCTCTAATTTGACCATTTTGTGTTGTCTTAATGCAGATTTGGCACATCAGTGTCCTAAATGAGTCTTTTCACATTAATCACAGGATTCTTGCTGACTTCCCAAATTTACCCCAAATGTTGATGGCATTGATACCTGTTGCAGCTCCATGTCAGACTGGCAGCAGGGCTCATGTGGGCTGTTGTGGATACTGTGCTCTCTTCATGTGTGTTCTCTGAGCTCCCTTGCTTTTTGGAGAAAGAGCTGCATTTTCAGACAGCAGCAAAAACAGTGTCAGCACAAGATCTCCAGTCCAGCTCCAGTAGCCTCATGGTTATTTCAGGGAGTATGTAGGAAGGATTCCAGCAACTCAGTATGGTCTTCTAAATCATTTTGGAGCAAGAGCTGTTGAACTGCATGATTTAGGTGTCTCTTGATTATTACACAGTATATATTTTTCACTGCTGCTGGAAGGGAATTATTGCATATTTGGGCAGATTCCCCAGACATGGGCAGCACATTCAGATCCCTCATTTTTCATGGGAGCTGAGAACAGCATTGTCCTCCGTGGGAGCTGTTTTCAAGAGCATGGCTTTCTTCTTTTCCTCGTGGAGGGTGGCATTGCAAAGGGAAGAGGATGCTGTTAGGCAGCATTAATAAATTGACTCATATCTGTGTATTGACATGCTTTCCCCTCTGTTCTGCTTTCCTTTCTGGGGCACAGAGGGAGTTGGTAGCTCTCTGCTGCAGCCCAGCATGCTGATGCTCAGTACCCTTGTTTGTCCCGGGTGGCTTGAGTCTCACCGTGAGTGCCCTGCACGCTCTTTCCAGCATTTGTACAGCTGAATAACCTTTAAGTGTTGAACATCCAGGAGGCAGATAAGCAGGTCTGCTTGGGGTGGGTTGACCTGCAGCAGTTCAGTCCTGAAACAAAAGCGACGGAATTGCCACCTTGATAGCTTAAGCTGATTGAATAAATTGGCTGAAAGGCTGACCGGACCCAAGGGCTCCTCAAGCATCTCATCGCAGGGGAAAATCCCTCACTCTCTTATTTTTTTTTTCTGTTCCTGTGTGGGCTGTTAGGTTTCATTTTTGTCTGCCTCATTGTGTTTGGCTCTCTCCCCCAATCCCCTGTGGGCAGCGCGGAGCGCGGGGACTTGCTCGCCACAGGGTCACACGTCGTGGTGCCAATCTCGTGTTGGTTCACTTGCCTTTCCCACTGCCCTCTCCTCTTTCCCAGGGGGAAACTGCCTCTGCAGAAATGGTTTCCCTGCCTAATGAGGAGAGGTCCGAAGAGTCCTCCTATTTGTGTGTTGTTGTTTTCTCAAATGGCAAATTACGTGGCCCAGTTTTGACGTTGACCTCTTCACAGGGATTGCAGCAGGCTTTCTGTTGTCCTGTCTCATCCTTTTAAATGAAAGATGGGAGAGATGGGCTCACTTCACACTTGGCCACCTCGCCGTGTCATTTAAATGTACAATTTTTCTGCATCTCTTTATTGCTTCAAAAACAAGTTTGAACTTGGGGCATGTATGTGTGTGTCAGGAAAAGAGACAGATTTGAAAGCAGCCCTGATGCACCAGAGGGGATTTGCTGGGTGCCTATAGAGGGAGATTATGGACAAATGGAGTTATCAGGGAGACTGGAGCTCCTAAAGGATTTTGTGAAGCTGGGTCAATGAGCTGGTTCTTTCCCCTCCAAAGCTCTGTCATTCTTGTTCAGCTCCTGTATTTGGCTCTGTGAAGGCCGAATATAGCCCACCTGCTCATTCTTCTTTTTTAAACCAGAACCAGAAAGTAATAAAAAATTGAAAGTTGATGTGAGAAACTTTTATATTCATTTTGAAACCAGGAACAAGATTTTGAGAGTGGTGATGTGAACACTGATTTTTAATTTTTCTGTTCAGAGCTATGGGATGCTTTTTGGGCAAATTTTTCTCCCTCTCTAAGCAGCTGGGAGAAGAACCATGTTCTGATCCTTTTGTGGCAGGATCCTGCTCTATGACCAGACCATACTTTTGCTTCAGAGATTACTCTTTATCTATCTGATGAGTTACAGTCTTAAAATCCACAGTGGACATGGGTTTTAAAACTTAAAAATCATGTAGTTCATTCTAAGGAATAAGGATCTCTGGATATTTTAGTGCTTATTGTCTGTTTTTTGTTGCTTTTTTTTTTTTTTTTCCCTGTCTGGCTTGTTTGAGGGATGTCTTTAGTTCCAGTTTGTATCTATTTTACAGCAGTGAGCTGCTCATAAAGGCAACCTTTATGGTGTTACTGCTTGTATGCACACAGAGCCCAGCCAAAATCAGAGCTCTAGGATGTCTAGAGATAACCCTCAAATTTTGGTCTCAAGGCTCCTTGATTTCAGAAACGATGAGGGGAAGGAATAAGCAAGTTTGTCCAATGCCTTGTGCTTGGGACACGTGCCAGCTTCCATCAAAAATCATGTGTTTCTTAATTTCCAGGCACCTTTACTTGGGTCTGGGATGTAGCCAGAGTGTAAGCAGGGAGCTTACAGGAAAATATAGCAGGAGAGGCCTGAAGGACCTGGCATCCAGTGTGGAAGCCCAGCTGGAAAGGGCTCAGGTTCAGCAGGGGAGGAGTTGTAGTACCCAGGTCTGGAGGCATCAGTAGCCTGGGAGGTAACAGCAAAAGGAAGAGCTGAATAGATAAAACACTTCATAATTGTCACTGATTAAGCAGTTGTGTCCTCATTTCCTGGCCAGTTTGGACCAGGGCTTTGGCTTTTCTGGTCTCATTGTGAAGGCAGGTTAAGAGGCTGGCTGGAGGCAAGGAAGAGTGTTTGGGGTGTTTTTTTCAGTCGTTGTTTTGCCCGAGTAACTTTGTTGGACTAAAAGCTGTGCTCCTCTGTGCTCTGCTCTGCAATAGTTTTGCCAACTCAGAGGGAGGCTGTGAAGTTGAATCAATTAGCTCTGTGTAAATCAGTTTGAAATGAGTAGGTGTGGGGTATCAGAGAGGAGGTAAGTCTAAAATAAATAAGGCAATATCATTTTCTTGTCACCTGGGAGGCATTTTCCATAGTGCAGACTTCCCTAGGCAGCACTAAAGTTGACTCATTGAAGGCGTGGGTCTGTGGGTCTACCACACATCTGATTTTCCCCAGACGTGCTTCCTTCCAGAAACTGTGAGTGGAATCTGAGACACTGCCTGTTTCACTGGGGTTTCCATCAGGGTGGTCAGAGGAACAGCCTGCCAAATACCTGGGGAGGCTGGAGAGGTGGCCACAGAGCAAGCACAGAGGGGCTCTTTGGTGCTACGAGGCACAGGAAACGTGCCAGACCTGCTGAGCAGACTCTGTGAGGGCGACCTGGGCATGTCCAGGAAATCCAGAGCATTCCTCATATGCTGTGTCTTGCAGGGGTGTAAGACAAGCAGCCTCCCCATGCTCAGTTTGGAGAGAGCCCTGTGCCAGTGGCAGGGCTGGACTGGGGGAGCTGGGAAGCTGTGGAGCCTGTGTGGAGCTGCTGCAGGTCAGCACCATGCCCTGAACCAGTTGTAAACATCTTGGCTCCACTCTGCAGTGGGATGCTCTCAAGTGATGCTGGATCTCATGCAGGTCCTGTTAGCTGGAGACCAGCACACCCCTGTTCTGAGAGGAGCACAGAGAAGGGGGTGCACCAGGCTCTCTGCTTGGGGCCACCTGTTTTGGGAGGTCAAG
The DNA here is from genome assembly GCF_014805655.1 of Passer montanus. Classification (NCBI taxonomy): domain Eukaryota; kingdom Metazoa; phylum Chordata; class Aves; order Passeriformes; family Passeridae; genus Passer; species Passer montanus. Next base: position 12,708,406 of record NW_024369929.1, read on the forward strand.
GTTGGTGCATTGCAATGTGTTCCAGTAATCCTGAGTGCAGGTGCTGATTTTTCCAGGGGCTGTGTGGGATCCAGGCTGGTTTGGGTACCTCCCAACAGTCCTTTGAACTGTCAAGTCAGCAGCTACAAGGGTGGGGTTATGTGTGCTGTAGAGCTGAGGTAGGAAGGTCCCCAACGCTGAGTGACTCCCTGAAATACTGGCCTGGATGAAAAAAAGAAAAGAATCCAAGTTTGATTTGAAAACTGAGTGATAACAACTGTCTTTTGTGTTCAGCCTGGAAGCTTTGAAGAGAGCTGGATGCTTTGTTTTTAAAAGAAATTGTAACGTGGATAATAAACTTCATCTGTTTTTTATTTTTTACTTTTTTTCTTAACTAACATCAAATACCTCTTCCTCCTCCAAGGAAGGAGCAGGAGGGGGAGGGAAAATCCTTGCTCCTAAAGCAGCGAGTACATCACATCAAACATGACTATGTTAAATACTAAAATGTTCAAAGTACAAGCGAGATAGATAAAGGCTTTGATGGGAAGTGGATATTTCCCAGGGACATTACAAGCAATAATCCAGATGTTATGGTGTAATGCAATGAGTGTCCATGGATAGATGGGGAGCTCAAGCCAAGCAGCGCCTGCTGTAGGCCTTAGCCCTCCACTCCCATGCTGTTACGCCATATGGAAGCAATCTCCAGGCCCCCTTAATAGCCAGCTTTGGATTCCATTTTCACAGGGCTCATAGAGCTAAGTGGAGCTGTTTTATGGACAAGTTAGATAGAAGCCTTTCCAAGATAAACATCCAATTCGAAATTAGGACATACCAAGCTGCAAAATTATTTTAGGGCATATTTCATGGAAGCACTGCCATTTTTCTAAGGCGATTGCCAGACTGTAGAATGCCCTTTGATCCCTTGTGGACATTACTCCCTTTTTTATAAAAAGGATTTTGAAATAGTTGCAGTGTTTAGGGAGGAGTATATCTGCTGGGACTTTGAAGTATGTCCATGGGAACAGTCATGCTTTAGCTTTTTGGCCCAAAAGACGAACTTTAAAAAAAAAAAAAAAAAGAGAGAGAAAAGAAATTATTGCAGCTGGATTTATGAATCAAAATCTCGTTTTCTTTTTAAAGGTAGGAATTTATACTCATTGCGCCAGGACAGCCAAACGGGGTGTTTAAATAAAAGTATATTAATATGCTTCTGGGATTCAGAATTCGGTATTTTAACCAGTAAAAAGCAAGTAAAAAATTTGTGAGTTCACCACCTATGATTTAAGAATTTTGTTGCTGGGTAATTGATCCATAAAAAGTAATCTTCAGACATCAGGTGCTTTTGCAATCGTTTTATTTAGCAACAACATTTCTTACTTGCTTTTAAAGCTAACACGTCCTGTTTTAAAGTGACTTGTGAAATCTTCTCCTCCGTCTTGCTCCCACCTGTACATGACATGATTGAAGCTCCAAAGTGTGGCGAGTTAAAAGTTGCTTCAGGAGAATAAAATATGGCAGGATTTTTACTGCGGGAAGAAGAGTATAGCCTTGAGTTTTAATGTTTCCAGCTCACTCCCCCCAAATAAAGGCCTATTTAATCATCCTCTGTCCAATAAAATATTGCCAGTTAGCAAACTGTTAGCGCAGCCGTGCTGCACAAGATGAAGCTGCGAAGGTAACAAATGTGGCTACCAGGTAACCATAACTCCAGATAAAGAGCCTGGTGGTGTCAGTGTTTTTTCAGCAGGCATCAGTATTTTTGATTCGTGGGCTCAGTTTCTGGAAGCAGGAACAGCAAAGTTAGCAAAGAGCTAAGGCGGGCGGCTGAGTGATGGAGGAGGTGGAAGATGCTGCTCAGCCTTTCACCTGGCTGTGGGCTTTATGATCCTGGGCTGCCTCCCCAGAAAGGACAGACCTGCATTTTATGGACGTAGCTGGAGGGGTTTTAAGAGTTTTCTTTAGTTTCTCCCCTGTTCCGTTCCCATGGCTCTCCCGTGCCTTTCCATGAGCCTAGCTGCTCTCAGTGCTCAAGGTCTGCTCTCACCAGAGCTCAGCCAGTGGAGCTGAAGATGACTTCTCTGGTGGTTTAAGCAAACCCTGCTGATTTTGCTGTGACATTGAGCACCATCCTTTCATAGGGACCGTAGGACAGTTGGGCAGAAAATCCATAGCATCCTACTGCCTTCCATTGCCTGCTTACCCTTAGGGAAGCATGGTGTCTCTCTCACTCCTGGTGTGCTTTCATAGCTCAGTTAACGTGAGCATGAAAATGTGTTTGGGTGTTGAAACATTCCATGCTGTGCCTTGCTTTTCAGTCGAGTTTCACACGGAACCTGCGGCTCTCGGAGTCCCTGCGCAAGAACCAGCTGTGGAACGGGCTGGTCACCATCACCCTCCTGGAGGGCAAGAACATGCCCAGAGGGGGCTTGGCAGAGATTTTTATTCTCCTCAAACTGGGGGATCAAAGATACAAGAGCAAGGTAAGTATTAAGGATTTCCTTAAGTTGTCTGAAGTCAATAAGGGGCTTGGTGTTTCTTTTACTCATGTTGCTACCTCAGACGGAACTATTCTTGATACTCTTTTTGATAAGTGAGTTCAAAATCAGGAGACCAGACCAGAAGCATTAACATTTTGCTCAGTTTTGATGCCAGTAGAGAAAGAGCAAGTTAGGGATATTGTGTATCAGTGTTTTGTGCATTTAACATATTTATCATGTTGATGGATGTTTGACATTAATATGAAATGAAATAAAGCTATACATGCATCACACATGTGTTTTGTTCTCTGCCAATACAGAAGTTGGGCTTTCAGTGCTGAAAAGTAGACCTAAAATGGTTTCCAGTGCAGGGGAATTATTATTCTTTTAAAGTACTTTTCTTGAAAAATACGTTACATATTGCAGAACTTGCCTCCCAAACAGATAAAATGTTCCATGGTTTTGATATTAATTTTTATTCTTCTAGGCTGTGTTTATCTGCATACAGTTTAGTTATATAAGAGTCTAAGAAATGAATGAGTTCCCAAAGATACACATTTCATCTGGAAAATCTAATAAGAAGAAAGGCTATAATTAAAATAATACTCTTTTGAGAGAGAGCAAGAGCTCTGCATGTCATGAACTGGAAGTGCAGAGGAGGAGAAAACAAACCTCCTCCTGTACAAAATGTACAGAGCAAGTTCACAGAACATAACATTTGGATGTAGGCGCATCTGAAACCTGCACTCTGTCCCTCACATCAGACCTCAAACCAAGGTCATGATATGTTTTCTATTTAGAAAAGTAGTTTTGAAAAATAACAAATGGTTTAGTTACTTTAGACTAAATAGATGTTATTCCTGTTACAATCCCTTTTTATGTGTCTCTTTAATGGTCCATAGATGTGTTGTGAATCTGCAAGGCTGAGCTGTTTGCTTAACACAGAAGGGTGAAAAAAATACTGCTTTGGGTTCCTTAATTCATTCAAATTTGTTTCCAGGTGATTGTCCTCAAAAGGGTTATTCCTGATTTCTTCCAGTGTGTGATGGTGAATGATGACCATGGAGCTGGTGGGGTCTATCTTGTATTTCAGAATTTTTCCAGCCATTCATTCAGATAACAACTGTGTATTTATTGTTATTGAGAGGGAGGAAAGAATATTTAGGAAGATGAGACTGTATGTGATGGGCTGGGAGCTTTGGTTGGAATGGCATTAGTACTTGATGCTCTAACATCCAGCCTTGTTCTGTAGAATTTATTTCTTTTTTCTTCTTTTTGATTTACTGTGAAAATAAGTACTGTTTAAGAAAAGTAAATATTATAACTGCATGTTTTCTAGACACTGTGTAAGAGTGCAAATCCTCAGTGGAGGGAACAGTTTGATTTTCACTACTTCTCTGACAGGAAGGATATGTTGGACATTGAGGTGTGGAGAAAGGATAACAAAAAGCATGAGGAGCTTTTGGGAACGTAAGTTGGGTTTGAGTTAGATTTTATTTTTTGGGGGGGAGGGAGAATGGGGTAAGTACAAAAAATAAAGTTATTTTGATTATTTTTTAAAACTAATCAATTTGTTTTCATGACCAACAGCATAATGTATTTTTCTGTCCTTATGCCAGTCATTTCTAGGTTATGTTTACATTATGTGTATTAAAACTTATTAGTGGGTAATCAACTAGCTAAAATCTGAATGCAGAGACACCCAAGCTGTCTCTAAAACCCGAAATACTGTGGGAGCTCAGCGGCATCAAGAGGCAGGATTTTTCTGTATTTTTGTGATGATACTGCTCCACATCTTTATATGCTCTGCTGGTGCCAGCCCAGGGATTTTGTGCTCCTTTTGAGGGCTGTGTCCCTTTTTTTCTGTTTGCACTTTGATGTGTTCTTCTAAGATTCATTAATTCCACTTCCTCTGAATTTGTACAGTGTTGTTTTCTTAGTAGTACCTCTCCCTTGCTTTGGCTTTCAGCATTGTCCTGCGGACCCATCTGCCCAAATAACATCTGTGCTGTTGGGGACCTGCAGCAGCACCAAGAACGATTCACTCCACTGGACACCCTCTTTGGTCTGTCCATGCTCATCTGCTGACAGGATCACTGCCACAACTCTCATTTTCCTGAGGGTGGGGACCCTGCCTGCAGTTGTTTGCTGCTCTCACCTGGCCAGGGTTTCACAATGTGCTGACTAAATAACAGTAACTCATAAGAACATTCTCTTTAGGCATTCAAATAGTTTGAGACTATTCACTGAGAAGAACAATGCCCTTTGGCTCTGCAAATGTTTGTGGTTTTGCAGAGCAGGAAATTCTTTCTGGCTGAGTGCTGTTGCTCATCACATGGAGAAGTGGCTGAAGATGAATCTGTTCCTTCCATTCTCACAGTTACTTCCATTACTTCTGATACTCTGTTTAGAGTTAAGAAATAAAGCAGTGTTTCAGCTTGCCTCAGGTCAGTCTCTGATCCTGGAGCAATTCTTCCTGAGGTTTTTCCCCTTTATTTTAATTTTTCCCTAGGCTTCCCCTGCCTTTTTTCCTACTGGTTTCTGGCAGGTGGTGTTTAGTGTGGCAAAAATGATCAGTGAAGTGCTTATTCTATTCAGCACTGGTGAGGTCTGTGTGGTAGATTTATCTTAAAGAAAAGGTAAATCCCTGCAAGTGTTCAAGGCCGGGTTGGATGGGAGCCTGTGCAGCCTGGTAGAGTGGAAGGTGTCCCTGCCCAGGGAGGGGGGGTTGGAACAAGATGATCTTTAAGATCCCTTCCAACCCAAACAATTCCCTGATTCCATGTTTAAATTTATTTTTGATGTCTACGTGGAGAAAAAAATTTTTGCTTTTGTTCTCTTAAGCACAGCAAATTGGCTGTAGCATCAAAACAGGAAAAACTATATTAGTTTTTGAAGAGCAGTTGCAAGAATAGGTAAACACCAAGTGCATAATAACAAGTATTGTTTTTCGAGTGTAGAAACTTTTTGACACCCTATAAATAATATTTTATGAAGGGTTCAAATGCAGTCTAATCTGGAGAAGGATTCTATTGGAAAAACAGCATTATGAGGTGCCATGTTTATTGTCTCCATGATTTCCAAGTTGAGTTTTGAGATTTCTGGATTTCACAACATCATTGTAAGAAATATTCTTTAGTAAAATGTTTGTGGGTTATATTCGGTCATTACACACAGCAGTGCAGCCAACTGCCCTCAAATAATTTGCATGGCTTTAAGGAAAAAGCAAAATTTTCTGGATCTGGCTTAATAATTTTGTGGTCAATTTATGAATAGAATTAGAATTCATTATGGTCCCTTCCAGCCTGCTCAACCTCCAGCTGCGTTGATTAAACCTTTAAATATATGCATGTTCTTAATATTTCAATGAAGTTGGAGGTGCTCACAGTGGAGTCGAATCTGGTAAACTTTTGTGGCACAAAGACTCCTGTTAATTCCTTTAGACCCAGAATTTCAGATAGTATGGATGCCTTAAGACTCTGGAATATGGTTCTTCTCCCAGGCATAATTTGTTTTCAGGGTAAAATATGGTTCTTGAAATAGGACCTGAAGTGTCTGTGGAGAGCATGGAACGTGTAGAATAAGGAATGCCCTGGACCTCTGGTGCTGAGCACAAACACCTGGGGTGTTTGTCTGCTTCTGAATTAGTGAGGAAACATTTCATGTCACCCTTCTATCACAAAACAAACCCTCACTGTCAGTGCACATCACAAGCTAAATTATTACATTCAGCCTACCTGCAGTCTCCTCAGAGTTTCAGCTGGGTCCAATTTCTCTTCCTCACTTAAAAATCCCACAGCCCTGAGTGGTTCAGCTGCAGGCTCTGACACTGAGGGCTGGCTGCATTGTGGTGCTGGCTGAAATAATCCCTCTATTTAGTCTGCACAGGACTGTTAGTAACGTTTATTGAGTGCTTTTTGTGTCCTCTGGGAGAAGAGGCACGCTATAAACAGGAGAGGATGTTAATGTATATGAATAAACAAAGGTGTTAACGTGTGCAGAATTTGTCCAGGCAGAGTTAAATTGTTTATGCCAGGTTGTTAGAGAGTGTTTCTGTGTTAGGGGATATGTTCTGGAAAAAGAGATGCTGCAGAATGTTGAAGGTGTTTGCCTTCACATATTTACCTCAAGAAGGAGATTTTTCAAAAATGGTGAAACTTAAGACTATGAGCTCTGAGACTGGAGTGCATCCAATATCTTTATGATGAATGCCTCCAGGAAACTGTCTTTGCAATAAGAAGCAACCCATGTTTTAAAGGCTGTGCTGTTGGGATGGAGCAGTAAAATCCCCATTATGGCTGCAACCAAAACCTTCACTTAAATCTCACCAGGCCATAGGATGAATCAGAAAAAACAAAATTTGTCCATTGAAAAGGTCATAATAAGACTTTATTAATTGTTTCCCTGACACCTCTAGCATATGAAATTTCAAGTATTAATCATAGATACATCTTTCTGTACTCTCTGATGATTCTGATGTCTTTTGTGAAGGGCTTTCAAGGAGTCTGCAGGGGGTAAAGTGGCACTGTTGTATACAGATTTTTCTGTATGTATTTATACATATTTAAAGATTCCTGTTATAATTTGGTTAACTGTGATTGGGAAAATAAAATACAACTCCATGTCTAGTAAGAAGCTAACCTCAGCACCTTTTAGTGAAATTTTAACATGTGATTCTCTGATAAACAAACATTTTCATCCCAAATTTGTGTATACTGTTCTCAAGTACAATTTCTCTGCAAAATTAGTAAAAAATAGGGGAAAAGGAAGCTGCAGGCGAGGGCTTTAAATCAGAAGAACAGTCTTAAATCAAAACTAAAGCTGTACAATACTAGAGGCTAATATAGAGGTGTAGACCTTAATACTGATCAGGAGGAGGAAGGTAAGCATTTAATTAATTGTGGTTAAAAGAAAGGAAAGTGAAATTATACAGTTGTGTGCACAATGCATTCTTAACTTACAGAACTGCAGCCCCTATAGATTGTGCATGTAGCTACTTGTGTGAAAGATTATGTCTGAATTTAATATATAACATAGCAAAAGATGACAACAAGCAGTGCTGTTCTGTTCTAAGACAGGATTACTGTTGAGAATTTAACTCAGGAGATCATTTGTATCACCTAAAATACAAATGATCTGAGAATTTTGCCCTTTGCATTCAGAGCAGGCAACTTTTAAACAAAAGTGGATTACCTCCATTTGTTTGATTCTGTGCCCATCACAAGTCTCTTACCACTTTCCTGTGAAATAATTATGTGTAGTAAGATCTTGCAGATAGAAGGCTGAGAAACAAGGAAAGGAAATGTTTCTGTTTCAAGAGAATGAGGGAAGTAGTTTGGAAATCATTAGACTCGTTTTAATAGTGTAGAAGTGTTAGTGTGGAAATTGCTGAATTTATATAGTAAATTGAATGTCTAATTGTTTTACCAAGCTGCATTCTCTGCAGTCTGATTGTATAACCTAAATGAAACAGAGTGTCTTTTTTTTTGTTTTTTCTTAAGTCTTTTGCCAGTGCAAATGTGGATTTTCTTTTCTCACAAGGTTTTTTTTTCTCACAAGAAAATATAGGCATACCTTGAGTGAACACAGATGTTTTAAGGAAAGTTAGTTTGCACAGAAATCAGACATGATTTGAGGAAGAAATATTTACACTCCACCTCCTGCTGTTTCCCCTCCACATGTGCATCCCTCTGACCTCCACACCCTTGTACTCCATCTTTTCTTTAACCTTATGCAAATTAAATTCTTTTAAGAAGAGAAGCAATTCCAGCTTGCCAAAACAAGATAGAATTATATTTAACTTTGCCTTTGACATCTGGTGGAGTTCGAGGTTAGGTGGGAGATGCACTGTTGTCCGAACAAGTTGTGTTTTCTGTCTTAGTCCATGGAAAGTTTTAAACATAAAAACAAGTTTTAATCATAAAAATCAACTGCAGCTTTTCCCAGTTGTGGACTGTGTTGAGTGGGTGGTGTATGAAATGCTGATGTGGGAGACATGGCCTCTGTTGCCAGCTGAACCACAGAGCAGCTGGGTGACCTTGAGATTTCCCCTCTCCTTCCTTTAGTTTCTGCATCAAGAAAAAAACCCAAACTAAACTCCAAGATAAGGATACGTCCCCCCTTTTGTGCTGATACCCAAAGTATCACTGGAATTGCTGCAGCCTGAGACACAGTGGTGTTAATGCAGCCAAGGTGATGTTGACCTCCAGTGTGGAAGTGATAAGGGCTTTTTCTCAGAAAGAAATAAGGTCTTTTTCTCTCTTTGTTGTTGTTTTGTTTTCCTTCCTGCTGTAACTTTTCCTGTCATATTTTTCTGAAGAGTCTAGGTGTAGCAATGAGCTTTAAATGCAACCTCTCACACTTGGAAATAGTGTTGAGAGGCAGCCTACGTGCTGAGCCGTCTTGGTACTCTGCCTGGTTTATTTTCCTTCTCTTTCAAAGCACTTGAAAGCAGTTAATAAGAGTAAACTTGAAACCTGTTGTACCTCCAGAGCAGTGGAGAGAAAAGAGCACACTTAAGGCAAAGTCATTCCCATTGATTGTGGTCAGAGGAAGCTTAAGGAGTTGTGTTTTAATACACAGAGCTACTGGACAGCTTAGAAACTCATCAGAGCAGTGGCTTTTACTTCATAACATGGTTTCTTGGGTTCTCAGGCTGAAATGTTTTGAGATTTTTTTCTCTTTTTTTTCACCCCCTTTAGCATTCACAGAAAATAGGCTGTTAAGAAGCGGAAAGCATGCAATTTATAGCAGATGGGCATAAACTGCTCCAGCTCTACTACTGGAATGGGATCAATCAGGAACACTACATGCACCATTTACCCAGAAGAAACACACCTGGGGGAACCCTGTGGAATTTTAGCCTATTAAGACAACACCTTAACAAGTTTAGTTTAAATAAAAACTTGTCGGCAGGCATTAAGTGAAGCAAAACCCCTTGCTCTACATCAGCCACTGCCCTTCCCTTTGAGGAATGTTCCTACTCTTGCAGCGTGGCAGCAAACCTTCTCCTTCCTTTTTTCAAAACATTTTTTTGTTTGTTTCATTTTTGTTTGTTTTGTTTTTTACCCGTTTTCCATCTGTAACTTTTGCTCAGCCTGTTCTTACGAGCCAAGCCCCACAGAGGTTCAAGAAAGTTCCACCCCATTTACTGGACTTCTAAATAGAAGGCATTTAGCTGAGCCAAGTGATTAGACTTTTTGTTGCATTTAACCACTCCCTTTGTGTCTAACTGGCTGCCTGGTGATCTCTCTGCTTTAGACCATGCTCATATTTTATTGTTGTCTCTTTATGAATGTTTCTCTTCCATCCTCTTTATTTTTATTTTTGGAGGAAGCATCAGGTTAATGATACATATTACACGCAAGGAGTGGGTGGGGGACTTTTAAGACAATCCTTCCCTTTGGGAAATATAACAGTACACTGAAAATGTAGCTCTAGTAAAGCTTGTAAAAGAGATTGGGGCATACAGTATAATGTAGCATAAAATCGAGTATGTGACTTTAAAGAAACTAATCTATTTTAGGCTAATGTTTTAAATTTTGCATTTGCCCCTTTCCTTTTCCCCCAGGTGAAATTGAATTGTGTTTCAAATCCATCACAAAACACTGGGGGATTTTAGAGGGGAAGTGAGGCAGGCCAGAGTTAAGTTTTCCACCTGTACTTGAAGCCCAAACCTTTTACTTCCCCTTACCAGTAGACAGACCAGAAAGCAAAATCTGACAGTAAATGCAATAGAATCTGCCTAATTAGTTTCCTGTGCTTGATTTTGGGATGTTTTTATTTTTTGCACTGAAGAAGCAGAAAGTTTTGGTGCCTGCTTGCTGCTAAAATCAATATATTGTTCCTTTATTAATTTTTTTACCACCTCTTTTTCCTTATTAATCCTTGGCAATGTCGTTCCAGGTGCCACGTTGACATTACTGCCCTGCCAACAAAGCAGACCAACTGCTTGGAGCTGCCTCTGGAGAAACACCCAGGGTCCCTGCTGATGCTGATTGCTGTTGCCCCATGTACAGGAGTGTCTATCTCTGATCTGTGTGTCTGTCCTTTGGGAGACCCCAATGAACGGCAGCAGATTTCTCGGCGTTATGTGAGTTTGTCTTTTCTTTTTTTTTTTAAATTTTTTTTTCTTTTGAAATAGTCAACATTTCAGGAAAAAAAAAATTCTCCAGTCATAATGCTATGTCCCCTACCAAAGTAAACTATTAAGTGGACTAGTTGCATGTTGAATGACAAGGAGATTGGCAGGGCAGATAGACCTCAGCAATTTGGCTGTTTGTATTTGTTGAGTTTTAAACTAATGCTGTTCTTTGCAAACTTGAATTGTGTTAGGAGATTATCATGGGGAATGAGACACTGAATATCATGAGGAGATAATAATATACTTAACTTTATTCCCTCCTTTGGGAAGGTTATTTTCTGGTCTTTAAATGTTGGGAGATAAAACTTTGTGATGGCTTCCACATCCTCAAAAGCTGGTCAGGATGGAATAAGTGTATTTCAATTTGTGCCTGGGGAGGTTTAGATAGGATATTAGGGAACATTTCTTCACAAAAGGGCTTTCAGCACTGGAACAGGCTGCCCAGACAAGTGGTTGAGTCATCAGTGCTGGAGGTATTTAAAAGATGGGTAGATGTAGCTTTTAGGTACATGGTTTAGTGCTGGACATGGAAGTGCAGGGTTATTTGCTGAACCTGATGATATTAGAGGTTGCTTCCAACCTAACTGATTCTGTGATAAGTTATTTAGTGGTCCATAGTCTCTGTTTCTTACTGAATTACAAGCAAAATATATCTTTATGCTTTCTCCTTGCAGTGTATAAAGAATTCCTTTCGGGACATGAAGGACATTGGCTTCTTACAGGTCAAAGTTTTAAAGGCAGTGGACCTGATGGCAGCAGATTTTTCAGGTATTTTATTTCTGTTTTGCAATATATGATGCTGTAACATATTGCTTTGCAAGGATCAGTTGATCAAGGAAATGATCCCATCATCTCTCCAGTGCTGAAACCTGCCTCAGGAAACTGAGATACCAAATGGCTTTGACTGCCAGAAGTATCTGGGAAGGTCCAGTAGATGGAGATCTTAATTTCCCATTAGACCTGAGCAATCTGACAGATAACTTTACAACAGCACATCATGCTAAGTGTTTTTGCCATCAGGAATATGTAAAGTAAGAGTTGATACACAGCGATGGTGCTTGCAGAGCACCTGCAAAGCAGAGCCTCTCCATCTTCTGTCAGGTGTCTTGTGAGCTGGGAGCAAGACTGAAAGATGTTGGGGTGTCTGATGTGGTGCTGGGTGTGTGGGTTTGGGTGGTGCTGCAGGCTGTCACCTGAAAGAGAAAACTTGTCACTAACGGGGCTGCGAGTGCAATGGCTTTTTCTTAGAGCTTATTTGAGGCTTCACTTTGGGGTGACCTTTTTGGTGCTCTTACTCCATGAAAAGTATGGATTTTCCACTGAGCTGTTCCTCAGGTTGTGCTCGATCCTGACAGCAGTGGACACTAACACCTTTTAAAACCACAACTTTATATTGTACCTCTGGGGAAAGTCTAGGAGGTTGATATTTCTCTGTAGCGACTGCCTGGATATTATTATTTTTATTATCATCTTCTCCAGGATTCTGGAGACCTTTTAATTCCCCTCTCTATCTCACAGCAGCTCATAATTCACAGGCATAGCATTGTGTGTTGTGTATTTGCTGACACAGTCATTTTTTAAAGATAACTTGTTGATAAAGGCAGGAAAGATGGTAGAGGGAAAACATTTTTGCTCCATTCCCTTGTTTTTGTAAAGGCATTGTTACATAAGAGAATGCTGCTCCTAAAAAAGGAGCAAAGGAGAAAGCCCACGACTAATCATGGTATTGTGTTAGGGCTATATTCAATTCACTAACCGTGATTTGGAAAAAAATGTTTACTGCAGAGAGTAATACTTTAAGGAACTGAAGAACTTAATTTTAAAAAAAGAAAAAAAAAAAAACCAGCAAAAAAACAAACCAAAACCTGTCAATAACGAAAGGTAACTCATAAAGAAATCCATATCTAAACTGACATAATATATAGGTCCATATGGAATTGGGAGTGTAACTGCACCTTGCTGACTAATTTAATTTGGTAAGTGTAGCACAGCAGAGCAGCCCCAGCTTTGCCATGTGCCAAAAGTTACATCTAGAAATATGTGGAGTTTTAATATAGACAGGATTTGTGGAAAAAGCTGAGCCCAGAAGGTTATTTACCCTCTGGAAAACTTTGCTGATGCTGAAGCAGTTGCATCAGTGATGGATTTGGCCCCCTCTCCCTCAGTACTCAAACAGGAGCATGTGGGTGGATAATGAACATTGGAAGAGACACGCAGGTTCTTGATTCTGATATTCAAAGACTTTTCATAGAGTATGTGATACACATTCCTTGTGCATAGCACAGAATGAAATTCTGCTTAAGTAAAAGGTTACTCAGTCTGTCATTATATTCAAAATAACCCAGGCTTTGAGCCTGATTCATGAAGCAAATGACAAATTGTTTTTCAATGGCAGTGCTGAAAATATCCTAGTATTATGCTGTAATAGACCCACCAAATTGCAAAAGGATGCAGCCATTTTAGGTAAAAATAGCATAATTTCTGATCATGAAATGAGAGACATAAAGATTAATTATCTGTTCTGAGCCATTCATAAATGATTAGTGCAGCAATTATGGGCCTCCATAATAGAGCCCTCCTAGAGCAGTGCCATATTTCCTGCATTGCCAAGGAGACTGCTCAGATTTATTGTTATTGATAAAAGTAAATTCTAAGTCCCTGCTAAAAATCTAATAAAGGGAAAATCACAGAGGGAATCAGAGGTACAAAGATTTCCAAGGGTTAATAGAGGAGCAGTGTGAGCAGGTAGTGTCCCCTCCCTGTCCCTTCCCATAGCAGCCATGAGTCTTAAATACCCCAAGTCCCACAGCCTGGTGGGTATGATGGGTGTAATGCCACCTTATACCTTATTCCCACAGTAAAGATTGGATTTTGGTGTGATTGGGATCTCTGTATGTTGCCATCATAGATTTTAATTGCAAGTTTTTATTCTGCTGTAATAATAGTGATCAGAAAACACACACTATCTGCTTTGGTTTCGAACAGTGTTCTGAAAATCCATATTTTACTCTTGGACATAAATTTTTGGGCTGATTTCCAGACAGCTGTATCATATATGTAGAAGCTCTTCACCCACAGCTAGCCCAGTTTGAACCTTCCATACTTTTATATTCCTAGATAATAGTTCTGTTGATGTGGAAATGACTTTTTCTGCTTTGTTGGATGTTTTCTGTGTACGCATGAGAGTTCTTCTCAAACACTGCATTTGCTCACTGACCAAAAAATAGCATTCAGAATACCAAATTATACAGTGGGATTGTTTTTGGCATATACCAGTTTGCATTTCAAGCAGTTTCTCTGAAAAGCTACATGCATTTTCCACACTTATCAGGGAATGGGCATGTAAGCTGAAAAGGAGAAGACAAATAGATTCCAGTAATACACATGGTCTTTAAACTTTACCAATATTGACTAGTTAATACCCACTGTTTACATACTGAAAAGATTCCTGTTTAGTTTATAAATTTCTGAGAGTTAGACCTTTAGAAGCTCTGCATTAATAATACAGAAAATAAAGATTAAGAAAAGGATAGCTTTTGCTTAAATAGCTTGTTTGTCTGATATCTAAATCCCTGCATTGCTGACATATTTAGTTGCCTACATAGAAGTTAGGCTGGAGTGTCTGTGGCTGAGTTGTACATGAGCATTGGAGATGAGATTAAATCAGATACTGAGCCAGACATGCTGGTAAGGGGCCACTCTGCTCACAAAAGAAACTGCTGACTTGCAATGAGTTGGTAAAACTACAAATTCATTTAATGTGAGTGATCAAAAAATACATTAGCAAACATGTGTTCACCTAATAGATTCCATGTTGACATCCTTCTTTAGAGAGGAGGAGTTTTTCTGCCTTTTTTTTTTGTTTTGTTTTGTTGTGGGGGGTTTACTCTGTTTGCTGTAAGTACAATACTTGGATCATGCATGGATTCTCCAGTTGATGTTGGGTTTTGTTTAAACTGTGGCACAGTGTAGAGCCTTCATAGCTTCAAGGACTTGCTCACATGGAACTAATTGAAGAAATACTTCTGATTTCAGTCAGTGTTGTGCTTCTTTTCTCATGATGTGGATACTTAATCCTGTAATCAACTGAAGAAGACCACAGGCTCTAAGCAGAGGATAAAACAGGGAGTGTAACTGCAGCCCTGCTCCTTCCCTGGCTCAGAGCAATGGTGCTGCTTTCCTAAGGGCAGCTGAGTCATTTTCACCATGAACAGATTTTTCTTGCTCTAAGGACTGAGGGATGATTCACTGAAAGTCTCAGATTTCAGGTATTCAGCCCCTGAGTGAGCTGTAAGGTAAGTGTTGGAGTTTCCAGAACTGGGAATGATCAGAGATTCTGGGTTTTTTATTTTTTTTTTTTTTTTTGCAAGTTATTCCAACAGAATGGGACTCTTCACAGTTGCTTTAATTTATCAAATTCTATTAAACCAATCATTTCCTCAGCCTTACTGCAAAGAAGGAGTCTGCATACTAAATACCATAACTGGTCCACTTAATTTTTATTTCCTTTCCCTAGGCAAAAGTGATCCTTTCTGTGTCTTGGAGCTGGGAAACGACATGCTTCAAACACACACCGTTTACAAGAACCTCAACCCAGAGTGGAACAAGGTTTTCACATTGTAAGTGGATTGCTTTAGAAACCATGCAGCAACTCCACTTAGCAGCTTAACTAGGAAAGCTATTGACTTTGGGAAAATGCAAAGGTCAAGTTTAAGATATGTCATTTTTTTCATAGTCAGAGAGGATGTTGGAGAAATCTCAAATATAACTTAATTAAAGCCTTTTGCCTTTTACTAGTTCTTGCATGGAGTTTATTAATAGAAGTCATTAAAAGAAAAATTACTGTGATATTTATAGGAAGAATCATGACTAGACATAATGGAGTCATAGTTTGATCCAAGAGATAATGTAACAGAAAGTTGAGACCAGATACTCACGCCTACATTTTCCATAACTTGAAATAAAATATATTTCACTGAAGCTTGGTGGAATCCTTGTTTAGTTTGGAATAAGCAGAGAATTAGAGCTCATGTTGGTGTTGGTCTATCTTCTGAATTCAAACTAGTCAAATGCTCCAAATTAGATGCTTAAATTTTTATGGAAATCATGGTATTCTTTTATTTGTCACTTTATTAATAATAAAAGTAATAATTTTGGTATTGCTTTTAGGCAGCCCAATTTTTTAATCTTGCTTTATGCTGACAATGATTTTTGTGAATAAGTGAGTGAGATAAATGTCTCCCAAGACCGCAGCAGTCTGTGCAAAGGCTGGCAGTGAAGCTTTTTTGACATTTGCATCTGTCCACTGGAAGAACAGTTTGAAAATGATGAACTTGCTAAAGCAACATTCATAAATACTAGGCTGGATGAGAACACAAGAAAAACTATCTGATTTCTTTAATAGAAATACTTTGCTGTATTTCTGTTTAATTCAGGGATGCAGCTGAATACTTGTCTCTTGGAGTCCTTTCTCATACTTTGTTCTCAAGAAGCTTCCACTCATCACTGTTTTTTCTGAGACTGTGCCAGCAGATGAGTCTTGTCGGATGTTCAGCCAGCAAAATAAATCCAATAACAATCCAAATTTATTTTATTTAAAAAGAAAGTTTGTGTCTGTACTTCCTGTGGGTCTCAGAAATGTCAGCTATGGACTTTCTCTAACTTTCTTACTAATGTTGCCTGGCTGATCCAAACACCAAATCTGCAGAGCCAGTCAGGCACTCACCTCTCTCCTTAGATTTTTGTCCATTAAAAAAGAAATTAATTAAACCCCTTAAAAGCTATTGATGATTTAGATTTGTTTTGGAGCAGTGTGGGTTGTTTTGGGTGGATGAGTCCATTTTAGCTGGATCTTTCAGTACTACTACAAAGCTGTCCCCATTATATCCAGGTTTTCTGCAACACACTTTCCTGTGTGTGTCACTGTGCAGTTTTAATGCAATGAAACTTGGGTTTGAATTCAGCCCTTGACATCTCCCAGTTGCCAGACATCTCTGTTGGAGAGCTGAGTTTTACATTGATAGCAACACCAATACAAAAAATACCAAAAAGTCACTGTCTGGACCTAGTCATGCAACTGAAACATGAGGGAAAAGCTTGGGGAATGCCCATCACTTGATTCATTTTGGGGAGGAATTTAATTAAATGCTAGTTATATACCCCAAGGTAATACAAACTTAATTAGTACAACACTAGTCTCAGATCTTTGTGGAGGAGGCTGTGTGCATGTGTATTGAATATTACTTTTTATGTGTCTGCACTTTTTTGTTCCAGCCCTATTAAAGATATTCACGATGTTCTGGAAGTGACAGTGTTTGATGAAGATGGAGACAAACCCCCTGATTTCCTTGGAAAAGTTGCCATCCCTTTGCTGTCTGTAAGTTACCTTTACCACATGTATTATGGTTGCCTTTTTCCCCCCTTAGCACAAAACAGCACAGATTTAAACAGGTTTTGTGATCTATACCTGCCTTAGGTGGCAGTGTTTATAGTTCTCCTTAGTGTAACAAGCATTGTCCACCCATCTTAGTACAAATTTGGTTGATTGGAAAGCAAACTGCAGAAATGTCTGTACTTCATCAGTGCCACGTAGGTCTGAGAACATAATTGAGTTGTTCTGTGTGTTTCCACATCATCTTCTGAAGGTAACATTTTAAGCATGTCCTTGTTCTGTCTTGCTTCTTTTTACTCCAAGAAAGTAATTGCACATCACAGTCGGATTGAGTAGAGATAGCTGTTGTTACTGGCACAGCTGAATGAAATTACCTAAAAGGGGTGTTTTCCACTCCATAGTGCTTTTAAAGACTGGTGGCTTTTGTTCTGTAAACAAATACGTGAGGAGGGAGCGCTACCATGGGAGTGTAAAATCAAAACTGGAAACAAAGCGAGCTCAGGGGAAAGTGGTTGCTCTGGAGATTAAGGAGAGTTGAAGCTTTTTCAGAAACAGCCAAAAAAAGGCCAAGCTAAAGAGAGTGGAACATGAAAGGATCATTAAAAGACTTTAATAGAGGAATGGGGAAAAGCAGCTTTGTGTTTGGTAAGACAGATTTAATTTTGAAACAAGACTGGTAGTATTAGTGAGCAAACTAGATCAAGAGGACGTAAACAGCTCCATGTGTATGTGCAGTGTCACAGAAGGTTCTGGTAGTTTTTACAGTAACGTGTAGGAAGAACTTTCTAGGCTGTGACTTATTAAATCAATTAGTAGATGAGGCTTGAAACATCATGGGACTCTTGTGTCATATTAGCCAAGTTGTGTAAACACGTTTAGCTGTAAGCATGGGGTTTGCTGTGAATTGGGAGGCAGTGATGCTCTGCAGGAGTTCCCTGTGCCGAGGGGATGCTGTGACAGATATTTGTGCAGTGGAGCCCTGTGCAGGAGTGTGAGGTGATGATTTGTTGTACAAACATGCTGGTGTGATTCTCTGGGTTGTTCTGTGCAGGAGTTGGACTCCAGGATCCTTGTGGGTCCGTCTCAAGTCAGGGTATTCTATGGTGGCATTTATGCTTTCCATATATAACCACAGCAGCACAGGCTGTGGTGAGATGCTTTTGGTAATGCTCGGTGTGATGCTGTGGGTAATAGCACTCTCAAATAGGCAGATGGTGGATCCTGATTGAAACTGCACAGTACAAAATTGCAGTCTTGTTTTGAAACATCCCTGTGAAAGCAGATTCACCTCTGCAGAAAGGCTGGCACACATCTTCCAGGGTTGAGGCAAGAGTTTATCTTTGAGTTTTAGAGGTTGGCTGCTGCAGGAAAGGCAGTGATGGGTTTGTGGGGTTCTGTCCCAGCAGAGACTGGAGAAGTGGGAGAGAGAAAGCAAAGATCCCATCTTATCAAGGCAGGCCATATAAGCCTCGCAGCATCAGCACAGTTTAGGTAAGAGACTAGTCAAGATCAGAGAGGGGGGACTGAAACATTTGCTATTTCCAAGTAAATAATGAACTGCCCAGAAGACTCTTGAACTGACTTAGAGGATATGATCCCAAACTAAAGAATGCTTTACAGTAGTAGGAAAATAGGTGCTCAAGTGCTCCAGTTTTGTTGTGATTTTGTCTAAATAGGTGTATTTCTTGTATCTGTGAATTAAAACCAGTGTGGCTTCTGAATCTTTTCACAGAAGTGTATATGCTTTCATCCACCCTGTTCAGTTCACACTGGGGTCTGAAACAGGAGAACCCCAGCAATCTGGGGATATGAAGGATATGAGGATCTGAAGGATCTGAGGAGTAAACACTGAGCTCTCAGTAGCCCACGCTGTTGTGAGCTTTACAGTGATACTACGTGATCTTTTTGGGGGGGATATTTTAGATTGTTCATCCATTTTTGTAGCTTGAGTTGTCAATATCTTCTATTTTAGAATAATAGTAGAGTCAGTTGGGCATGAAGGATTATTTGATGTTTACAGGGAGGAAAAAACCTCTTAACATCTTTTATTCCATTTTTGATCACTTTGTTAATTTCTCCCCGAGTCCTCGTATCTCTGATGTTACTGGAAGAGAGTGGCTGGAGCAGCTGCTCTCCTGCAGACCCAGTGCTTGCCAAATGGCCTGCATGATCGGCAGCAGGCTGTGTGGGCTCACAGTGAGAAGATGTTAGATTTGGATTTTCTGTTGATTTTATAGGCATTTGTCAAGTATCCCTTAGGAAGCATGTAACAAGGCAGAGGAGGGGAGTGCATGTGTGTGGTAATGTCCAAACTATTCAGTGTAGGTTTTTCTGTGTCCAAGGTTTGGGACAAAAAAAATAAAATAAAAATTGTTTATGCTTTCCCTTGCCAACTGATCTTCTTCCTTCCCATCCAAACTTCTCTGCCTCCTATTTCAGTCAAATCTAGTGTAAATATACTCATCTCTGCTTCTGATTAAAACCATTTTGCACCTATTAACTTGGTCTGCTCAGACAGAAAACTGTAATTTTCTAAGCTCTTTTTCTTCAAATAGGAATTTCAATGTATGTTGTCATTTTGACTGTAACTTTGAATGTATCCTTTGAACCATTTAGATAAATATACTAAGAAAGAACAAAAGTTAAAGACTCAAGGAAGCCTCACAACCATATAGATTTAATTTCTGTATGTAATCAGGCCTGATATTTGCCTGGCATTGAATTGTATTTGAAAATAGATGTGCTTTTGCCATTCTTTTTTCCTGTTAAAAATGCACAAGTTTGACTTGTGAGCTGTCAGCACGTGAAGTAAGTTTACTTCAGGAATTGTTCATGGATGACTAGATCCTTTTCTTAATGAAAAATTGCCTTGAGTAAAGTATGTGTTGGAGGGATATGAAATGTTTAATTAATATGACACCGAATTTTGGGTTAAATATGTTCAGTAGTCCCACACTGGCATTTTGCAAACATGACTACACCCTCATCATCACATTAACACAGGAATAACCTTACAGCACAAAAATTCAGGGATGGTGAAATTATGTATTCTTTCTGTTCATCCTTGACTGTGATCTAGGGTTATTACAGGCACCAAATAAGAAAAATAAAAAGCTGGGCAGCATGAGAAGAGTTTTAAGATGCCGAATGATGAATAAAGCTGCAAACTTCACCTTCTGGTAGAGGTGATAAAGCAGAATTGGATAAATGCACATTTTGTGAGCAATAAACTTAATTTGGAGACAAAGGGAGAGAAGTTTGTAGTTTAGCTTTAACTTTTCCATGTTGATCAACCTGTTGTACTTTTTTTCTCATTTTCTTTTTATCAAATTAGTCCTCTAAAGCAAGTGTGAGACCTCATCTTAAGCACTGCTCTGGTCAGCCACATTCACAATTTACACTAGGAAGGAAATAGCTCAGTGCTACCATGGCATCCAGCAAAATAGATCCTTCTCTTGCCAGAGGTGACCCATAGAGCATGGCCTGGCCAAGCCTTGGGCTGGGAGGGAGATTTTGGGGTGTGGGGAGTGAAAGGGAAGCCCATGAGCATTGAGCAGACCAAGCTTTTGTGCCAGAACCTGGAGAAGAACCTGGGCAACGGAGAAGTAGGGCAAAAACTTTATTACCTCAAGAAAGAAGTTTGATAGGTTTTAGAAGTTTTGTAGGTTCTGGGGGACTTGAACTAATTATCAAAGAAGTCCTTTCTGTCTCTGTGTTCCTTTGTGTCCTAGATCTTAGTAAAGGCACCCGTGTGTCTTTGTGAGGGTCTGTCTTTTTTCTTCTGCTTCAAGAGACTCCTATCTCCTAGAAGGCTGCAAGTTATTAGAGACGTGGGAGCATGTAGTGTGCTTCAATGAATTTGAAAGCAGAGTATATCAAATATCCTCATGTAGAAAGGCCTTTGAGTGAGAAGTTGTAGCGCAGAATGGAATGTTTTTTATCTGCTGGATTATCAGGTCAGAGTAGTCCTGAGCTGCACCCTTTTTTACCAGCCAACAGGAAGAGGTCTATGAAATATTCTCAAGTGCCAGGCAAGGTCAGTAGCCAACGATACACTGAAAACAAGGAGTGTGCCTTTGGCAAGCTTGATTGTCTAAAGGATGGCCTGGATTCAGAGAGCAGACACCTGATGGTTGCACTTACTTAGCACTTGACCATAAGTGCACAGTCCTTTCCAGGAGAAAGTTTCAGAGTTTGAGAAAAGTGAAATTGCAGTGTTTATGCAATGGAGGCAGCTGTGAAGTGTGCTGTCTGTTCTGACTTTTATCCTGATCATGAACCAGGATTTTTGGAATGGGGAAAATCCCCCACCTCTCTTCCAGGGAAAACAATGTCTTGTTGCTGACATTAGATTCTCTCCCAGCTACTTGCTGCTCACTGAAAAAGTACCAACAGGGATGTTGTCTCAAGTATCACCTAGGATCCTTGTGCTCCCAGGGTTTTCAGCTCCTCCTCAGGCTGGCTCGAAGCCCTCCTATGAAAGCCCTGCCTGCTTTCTTTCAGTCCATCAGCTCCATATCTCTTTGGTCTTTGGATAGCAGTCCTCTGCCAAAAACCCAAATCTCCATTCCTCTTCGGATCCCACAGAAGGTTACTCAAAGTGAAGTGTTTGGGGTAAGGAGTTTTGGGGTGAAGGAACAAACATTTTGTACAAAATTGGTTTGGTGCACATGGCAAGACTGGGGAGGAACAAAACCCTCTCTATTCACGTGCAGGTGAATCAAATATGTGGCTTGCTTTCATCTTTTCCTGGGGAAATACATCCTTTGATAAGGGGAGGTGTGTGTCTATTACAAGACAGCTTTATGTTATGCAGGGCAAATGGGATGACATTGTGCATCAGCAATGAGCTCAAGCAGGAATATCAGAGGTCCCAAATGCTGTAGATGAATTACCCTTGGAGAGTAGCCATTACCCTCTCCACACGTCACAGGTGTTGATGTACAGAGGTTTAACCCAGCGTTCTTCTGTCAGGTCATCAATATATGACATTGAATCTGCATCAAAGCTGGATACAGAGTGAAGTTTTCTTAAAATCAATGTAAAAAAAAAAGCCTCTAAACCATATTTCTTTAAGACAAGAGCAATGAAAAAACACGCTTTGCTGCGTAAGGGTCCTGTCTTCTCCGTGTTTTGTGTCATATCAATCTTGGCTTTTGCTATTTCATTAAAATTCCCAAGCGGTCAGAAGGTTGTTGCTTAATAGATTTAGCATTGGCTGGCTACATCAATACTGTGTTTAGTCACATTTGTTTTACTGGGGACATCTGTGCGAAGAGTTTAGCAAATATATTCATTCATTTGAGAGGAACCTGGTGCACTTTGGACCTTGACTGGATGGTGGTCTCATGTACCTCAACATTTCCTTCAGTTAGAGGCAACTTCAGGGAGTGTTTTGCCTCAAGTGCCTCTGTAGGTTGAAATATTTATTGCAAAAAAGGATTTCAGCTTTTCTTCCAACTGATAGTTTCCTTTTTGTGGCCCTGTGTGGAGAAGGAATGTGATATAGAATATACAGGTCTTTCTGTGAAAATCTGGCTGTGGTTTTGTCCTTCTCTGTTGATTCAGAAGAGGGAAGTGCCCCAAATATCAGAAATTCCCATGGAATGAAAATCCAGACTGTTTCTGATGGTGACCTTGCAAAATACAGCATGTGGGTGTGGTAGGCACTGCTGTTCTGGTGTTAATCCCAGGGTTATGGGCAGTCCTGCTTGGTGCTTGAGCCCCAATAAGCTATTAAGAAGCTTTCAGAGAATGCAGGCATTCGTATTCAGTGAGGATATAAAGCATCATCAATAAAGGAATAATATTATGTTTCTTTTAAGGTGCTTACCTGCAGATATTTTCACATTTAATTTAAATATTCCTTTCCCTTCCTTTTCCCATAAGTAGATGTTAAGCTGTTTTAGACACAGTTATCAGAACTACTCATTGAGACAAATCCATGTGACATCATCAGGTTTGTAGCAAAAGGTGTCTGGGTGACAGAAGAAACCTGATCTTTCTGGCATTGTGGTCCATCCCATGACTCCAGCTCTGCCTGCTCTTCTCCACAGCTGGAGAGAGCATTTCAGCAGTCTTTGGGGACAGCAGAGACTGGGGGAAAGTACCCAGAGAGCAGAAAGAAATAGATGCAAAATGAAATTTTTGTAACTGTCTGTCTCTCAAGTTGGGGGAGAAGCTGAATAGAATCTGAGCTCTGCCCCAAGAACAGGATGCAATGAAAATTAGGAGTATTTAAGGCTCTTTTGCATGTTTTTTTGTGGGCACAGTTGGGACATGCCACCAGTGTGATCTCCATGCAGTCGTGGGTCTTAGAATTACCCTGTACCTTTTGTTGAACCATGCTGCCCCAGTGCAGTGCCAAAACTGCAAGGGAGTCTTTTGTTTGGCTTATTTTTCAGGTGTTTTTTCCTTTTTATCCAAATGAAAATGCAGTGGAGACAGGCCATTTCATAGCCTGCCATTCTCTTGTGCTTTTTTCCCTCTAAAGAAAGTCTGAAGCTAAAATATCTGTATGAATGTTTAGTCCTAAGTTGCGTTCTACTTGCACATATTTTTTTCAGACAGTTTGAACACTTAGAATGAAACATGCCAAATAAATCTGATTCTAAAACTTTATTTGCACTGCATTATTTTCTGCCCTGTTCAACTTAAGAATAGCAGCAACAATAACAATGACACCATTCAAGAAGTTTCCCAAGCAACACCTATTTACAAATAGAGAGGTGGAAATTACTTGTTGCTGATTTAAAACTTACTGTTTGAAAACACCTGCAGACACACCCAAAATGTTTGATTCAGCTCCAGCTCTTAAAATGAAGAGTCTTTTCCCCAAAACATTTTTTTGAGGACAGAACACCACAGTATCAGGCTCGAGTAGTCAGAAACATTTTCTTTTCCTTTTTCTATCAATTTAGCTCTATGTCACATTTCTTATCCTTGTGGGTTGTGCTCTTGAAAGATGTAAAAAGAAATATATCCCAAAGAATATAAAGAGGCTTTCCCACTATCTGTTGCTTCTGGTGTAACTGGCTGAAATGTGATGAGAAATATATGTACCTGAAATACAAGGAAATTCAGCTCCACAATGAATAACCATGGGGAATCCAGAATTAGGATATTGTGATATATACTGGACATCTGCATTTCTGCAGACACACTGGGAATAAAGTACATTCTGTCCTTTCACAGCAGAACCCATGAATCAAAGCTCAGGCTAAACCTGTTGCTGCTTGCACTACGGACCTCAGACCAAATCCTTCTGTCTCAGTATTCCTGCCATCAGTAAAACCATTTATCCTTTAATTTGTAAAATTTAACAAAACCACTATTTTCCAAACAAAATTTTATTTTCATTCAGTAAATTCAATTTTTTTGGCCTTTATTTTTTGAAGGAGGGAAAAGCAAACTGGTGAGAGAGCAGAAACCTTTATAATGGGTTGACAATGCTACATGTGGCAGTTGGCCCAAGGACCTTCTGATGCCAGTCCATTTGGCCCTAGAAAAGGGTTTAATCACTTTGGCAGCTCTTCTGCTTTGAGGCTGCAGGACTGCAAAATTTTTTTTTTTACCTGCCCCTTTTCTGCAGCATCCTTTGCTGCCAGCTCCAGCACTGTGTGTGCTCTCTTGTGGTGAAAGCAGAGGTGCCTTGTGATCAGTTTAGTGTTATTGCTTTTACTTATTAGTATTAAATGAATTCCACACCGGTCTCTGTAACTGTAGAGCTTTGGGTGAGAAAATAGCAAATAGCTGGAATTCCTGGCTCTACTCCACTAAGGATGCAAAGTTGGTCCTTGTCAGATCCCTCTTCCCTTTCAACCCTTAGGCAGAAATCCCATCTACCATTTGACAAGCTGTTTTGGTATAGAAAGGGTGGAGCAGCATTGGGAAAGAAAGTGACCTTTCCCTTGTCTTGTGAAATCACTTCGTTCCTATTACACCTTTTTTTTTTTTTCCTTACTCATTTCTACCATGGTTTATATGAGTGCCTCTTCTAAATGCCAGAGCAGCAATAGCCATTTTAAATATGGTTGCAATTTCATGCCCCCAAATTTCCTCTGTTATGTTTAATCTTTGATCATTACAGTCCCTCAATATAGCTTTTTGGTAAGCTGCAGTTTTTTATGTTACTGCTGTTTAGAATTAACTGGTCTGCTTCCTAAAAAGCCAAATGTTTAATCAATACATATCCCACTGTGTGTAATAAATACATTTCTGCCATCATTTTTGAGAGAGAATGCTTTTGCTTTGAGCCAAATAGTTTACAAAATGGCAAGGAAAGTATTTTGTTTTTGGGTTGGTTGTTTTTTTTTTTAATAGATGCTTAATGAGATAGGGCCAACGCGTTGATCAGAGCAGAGAAGTGGTATTGAAATTCAGGGGTGAGGTGGGGGGAGAAGTCTTTTACATGAATTAGTTAATTTTGAACATTTGTTACATTAGCATTCGCTCCACTTCAGCTGATGAATTTCTTTGGATTGCATTTGTTTGCTGGGTGATAATTTGATAACGTTGCAATAAACTAAGCATTAAGAAGTGGTTTCGTGTACTGGAGTGTGCAATAGGTAGGTAAAGTTGTTGTTTGTGGCTCTTTTCCTAAACTTTGGAAGAAAAATCCCATTTTAAACTTGTAATAACAGAGGCTGATTACTTCCCATCAACTCACTGGCTTCCAGGGCAGAATTTTCAGATTGGTTATTACGTGCAATGCTCTACTATAAAGTACAAGGTCTGAAAATTAAAGTTGGACCATAAGAGATTTAATCTGCAATTTTATAGGTCTCTAATCCAACAGTTGTTTTGTATTTCAGGATCTGAGTATATTATCAGGGTTTGAGAGAAGTTTTTATTTTATATTCTTTTGTGCTTGAGTTATAATTATTTATTTATTTGTTTCTAGTGTCTTTAAATTATATTGAGGGTTACAGCCAGGAAAATATTGATGCTTTTTCTCCCCACCCCAAACTATAGATTAGAAATGGTAAACAAAGCTGTTACACGCTGAAGAATAAAGACTTGGAACGTGCTTCAAAAGGAGTAATTTACTTGGAGCTGGATGTCCTATTTAATCCTGTAAGTCAAAGTATTTTCTTTTTGCTTATCACTGGTGTAAGAAAAGTGCAGATCTGCAAGGACGAGGGTGGGGGTGATGCTTTTAAAACCAGGAGCCAAGCCAGAAAAGTCCTGACCCCATTGCATCTGGTGGTGGAGGGATGTTTGGTGCTGTGAGTGAAGAAGATTTGGGCTATCCCTGTGGCCCCTCCGGGTGGATGGGACAGAGAAGGGGCATTTCTGGAGGGACAAATAACCACAAGCACCTTAGGAAGGAGGTGCTGATTGCTGCAGCCAGGGCTTCTATTGCAACAGCCAAAAAAGGGCTTCAGGTTCATTTTATTATACATTACTTTTAATACCTAGTTCTCCCCTAAAAAGCTGACCCAGGATGTTCTCTTCCCAGGGTGTTGACAGAAAAATTAATGAGGCATGGACACAGTGCTTAGTTTTTAGGTGGCTGAGTCAGTCTCAATCCTTTCTGCCCTCCAGTCTTTTTCTGAGTTTAACTCCTATTTATTAAGGGCATCGTGGGCTGTGCCACAGCTCTGCTCCTGCTCAAGTGAGTCCAGCCTTGCCCAATTTAACTTGTCTGCATTTTCCTTAGCATGGAATCATGGAATGGTTTGGTTTCCAAGGGATCCTAAAGCCCATCCCATTCAACCTGCCCTGCAATGGGCAGGGGCACCTTTCCCTACATCAGGTTGGTCTGAATCCTGCCCACCTGAATGTTTCCAGGGATGAGGCATCCACCATTTCTGGCCAACCTATGTCAGTGCCTCACCATCCTCACTGTAGCAAAAATGTATTAAAAGCAACTCCTATGTCACACAAAGTCTGGAAGGATTGAGAGATGCTGAAATTCCTGATCTTCCCGAACAGCACTGGTGCTATGAAAATGAAACAACTCCTTTAAAATGACATGGTCTTATTTTTATTAATTTTTTCTTTCTAGATAAAAGCAAGTATTAGAACATTCAAGCCCCGAGAAAAGCGCTTTACTGAGGAGAACCGCAAATTCTCTAAAAAGGTGAAAATTGGGTCTGGGCTAAGCTTTTGCATCTGTTTCGGAAAGATTTGAATTGCTGTAGCACAGTTGCAAGAACAAAACCTATTTATGCATAAAATGCTGAACACATGTAAATTCAATGTATTTCTGTATATATTAAAAGGTTTGTTTGTGTTAACATGAAATTGCTTTCTGATCTGGCTTGCATCAGTAGTTCTGCTTTGTGCTTCAGAGTAGGGAAAATGATAGCTGTGGATTTTGCACACTTCGCAGCACTTAAAGCTCAGTGAGAGCCTTATTCCATTCTTTGTGAAGAAAGGCTAAATTCCTTATGTAAAAAGTCCACAGGATTTATGAACAATGGCCATTATTCTTTTTAAAATCAAGAGGCCTTATAATAAGTCTAAAAATCCCTATTTACTTCTATGGATTAGTCCACAACATGTAGAATAGAGGAGCAGACTACATTCTCTCTGTCCCTTTCCCTGAGACATTGATGTATTTTAAGAATTGAATGACGATAAAGGTAGGTTTGTATAACTGTTTTATTTAGTTTTGGCATCAGTTTGTGCCTTTTTTTTTTTTTTTGTAAGAGATGAGGAAAATCTGGAAGGTTTGGGTGTAATCAGAAAGCAGACAGGAGCTGGCAAATGTGTCTGAAATAGAGGCTTTATTTGTAATATGTGCCCTGGCATGCGTTTGTAGCCTAAATTATCCCTTTTTCTGAAGCAATAGTAGAATATTAGTGTGTTTGATTAAACTCCTCTTCTCCTTCTCTCCTCCCACTCAATATTTATCAGATCTTATCAAGAAATGTTGATCGCGTGAAAAAAATCACCATGGCAATATGGAATACAATACAATTCCTTTGGAGCTGCTTTCTCTGGGAGTCCACGGTGAAGAGCCTGATAGCATTTGTGGTGAGTGGATTTCTTCTTTTATTGCATGGGGCTGAGTGATGTAGGATCTGGAGTGTTCCTGTGCCTTCCTCCCCATCAGTGTTCCCGTGCCTTCCTCCCCACCAGCGCGAAGCCCTTTTTCGTTGGCTGTTGTTGCTGTTTTGTGGCTGCAGGGCAGCTTGGGCCACGCTGGGCCTGGTGGGGATGGGAATGAGACCTTCAGGAGCAGCCTTTCCTGGCTGGGAGCAGAGGTATTCACCTCCTGCAGCAAGCTCTGGGGATGCTCCTGTCTGTGGTGGGTGACGCCGCCACGCACAGGCTGTAACTGTGTGGCGACTCTGGAATTTTGAATTATTTTAATTTGAAACATGGCAGCTGTCGGGTAGGAAAGGCAGGAGGTGGTGGCCAAGAGGGTGATGTAGGGAGATGCTTTTGATGTCAGTGGTGCAGTGAGCTGATGAGTTTTGTGCCTTCCATCTTCCATTGCAGTGAAGCATCACTTCACTGCAAGTTATCAATTCCTGCTCTGCCTGTGTTGGCATTGCTTGTTGTAAATTTATTCTCCTGACTGTAATAATACATTGTTTGAAATAAAAAAAATAGGAGAAGGCTGGTCAGCAAGTTCTACTGCACTCTGAAAACTGAAAGCCAAGTTCTCCACCTGTCTATCCTGCTTTTCATCTCTCTCCTTTTTCCTCTTGGTAGTAAACACCCCATTTGCAGTTTTCTCATAATCCATTCAGGCACAAAAAGATTTTGCCTGCTCTTTATTCTGCGGTGTGACATTTTCTTCATGCTTGAAATGTTTGGCATGCCATTAAAGGTTGCAAAAATCATTTTGTGGTGGTCCAGCATCCAGAAAGAAAGTTTTTGAGTTGGGTGTTTACTAAGAAATATAACATCCACATTGCTAAGATTTTCTCCTGCATTTTCTGTCTGTGAATTGTAACATACTTAAAGGAATTTTTAAGGAAAACCCTTCAGTGTATTTGCCACTGGGTAGATGGGTAAATTAGACCAATCCTGATTGAAAGGAGATTCAGAACAAGGGCAGAGGAGCTGTCTTCACCCTGTAGGTCAGAGGGATGGCTCACACAGATGAGTGGGTAGGATGAAGAGAGTCTTTTCTCTCTAATTTTTTGTCTTCCTGTTTCTTGAAGTTCATTTAGTAGATATTATATATATTTTATATAGTTAATGGCTGGAGAGCAGAGTGGTTGGTACCTCACCGAAGTAAGAGTGGCTGTGCAAAAGAGTTCTGTGATTGTCTCCAAGGGAATCAGGTAGCTGTTCATACTGGGGCTGGAAAGAGAGGGTAAAATCCCAGTGTCCATGTCCTACCATTACTGTACAGCAGGAATCTAAGCACATATTTATAAGGATTGCTCATTTTCACCAAGGTGTTTGTGAAGTACAGCTGTCAAGTTCAGTTTTCCAAACCTAGGAAAAGTTTTGAAGGGGTGGAGAGGCAGAAAAGAAGGTGGGAAAATGAGTCTACAGAAACAGGAATTTATTCCCAGTGAAAAAGAGTATGAGCAGGTTACAAGTTACAGGCTGATAGCATCTTTACTGGATACCATAATACTCCTGGTTTCCTGAAAGGAAGTGGGTAATGGGAAAGGAATAAAAATACTCAACTCTAAGAATAATTACCACAGGCTTCTTCTACAACCCAAAATTTAAGTCTATCTGATTTTTCTCACATGGAGATAATTCAGTTCTGGCACTAAAAATGAAATGCTAATTATATATATCTCTCTCTCTCTCTCACTATTTCCAGCATGAGTGTTCATAGTATTGAAAATACGCACAGCACAGTAGGTGCAGCATCCCTCCCTGCCCAGTCTGTGTGGAAAATCCACTCCTCATGTGCTGGTTAAAAGATGAGGTGAGGAGGGTGCACAAAGCTTCTCTACCCATTTTTCAGCTGTGCTCATGAAACCCTTTATTGGGTTTGATGCCAGTTAGGGCCTTAAAACACAAAATGTGTTTTTTAAAAATTATTTTGCCTTACAGATGATGTCCCTCAGGCCCCTGGCAATTACCATTTTGATCTGGTATTTCCCTTGGTTTCCCTCTACAGGTAACCCATGCCCCTTCTTCCAAGGGGGAATGAAGAGGGAGGAGGGGGAAGACAAGCAGGCAGTGTAATCATGAGAGCCTTGTTTTCTTCAGCAATCAGACAAAACCCACTGCCAGACAGATAAAATATTTGTGAGGCTGTCAGAGGACAGCAATAGCCAAGGACATGGAATCTTTCACCTTCCTGTTTCAGTCTTCCCTCCCCATTAGTGCTCAGCTTGTGTGTGTGACAAGGACATCAGCTGCTTTTGGGGGTGTAAGAGAAAAAGAGGGACAGGTGAAGAGGGAGGAAACAGAGGACAGCACAGGCAGGACACGAGTGAATGAGAAAAATGCTCTCACTCTGTTTCCTCATTTATAAGATTCATCATCCCAAGCTAAATTTCTTTATTAGGATGTAATGGTGAGAGGAGACAGTCCAAGAGCATGTGAGTAGATGAATTTTTTTGTGCTATAAAAATGTAATCACATTTTTCATCAGCGTTCTGTGCTTTTAATCTGATGATTTTTCATCTGAGTTAATTGTATAGGCACAGAGGACACTGGGCTCTGCTGAAGCACACGTAAAATCAGAATTTTTTCAAACTTAGAGGTTTAGTGAAGAGGGTTGAAAGGGAGGTGAGATGAAGAGCAAATTTTCACTTTTGGTGATGTTTGCCCTGTGCATAAAGGGTTTGGTGGAAATGGTGTTGCACAACTAGAGAAAACATCCTGGGTCAGAGCAAAGGGTCACACACAGGATTTCTGGGTTCTTCATAGTTTGCGTCTCTTCACTGGTCTGGTGTTAAAATGATGACACATGGTTGTGTCTGCCTGGGAATATCAGGAATATTCCCCCATGTGAAAAACGTTGCCTGTAGAGTTGACAGTGTTCATATACTAGGAGTTATCTTTAAGCACTTTGTGTATTCTTCTCCATCAGTTCAGGGCTTGGGGGGATTTGTAGACATTGAAGACCAAAAAGACCTTCAAACATCCCTTTCTGTTTAATCCTGGTGTAGTTATCTCTGTATTCAACCCAGTATGTTGTGTTTTGATTGAAACATACGTCACAAAAAGGTCTTTATTTTGAAGATACTGGACACATGGTGCAGTACATCCCTGTATGGTCCTTCGGGTGTGCCTGACACACTCCATATCCTACCTTGGACAATTTTCTACCAGTTTGCAGTCTCAATGTTGTAGTTAGAGCCTGGTCCTCTTCACTCCTTCCTCACCACACTTTTCTCCATTGAGACATCACTTCCACACAGCATTACTGGTGTCCAAAAGCTGGAGTTGTGTCCTGTAATGTGCCTGGGGGAATGTCTGCTCACAACTCAGCTTTTATGTCTGATTATAACCTGTTTGTTTTTCCCACTCATGAATACAAAAACTTGTCTTCTTACCTTCCTGTTGCACATTTAAACCAAATTTTTGAACCTTCCTTCTGTATGCAAACATTCCCTGCCTGCTCTGCTCCCCCTTTGCTGGCTGTGAAAATGAAGTCTGTAATAACCAAATCATTCTTACTGTATTATATGTATTTTTAAAATATTTAAAAGTTAATTTTAGTCACAATGATTTTCATGAGGAATTATGCATCATTGCACATTGTGCTTGTGATTTTATACAACATAATTACACCTTCTATTGACAGTTTTCTCTGCATTAATGGTAATTATGCCATTTAATGAAATTACAGTAATTGCATTTTAAAAAATATAAGCTGGTGCGAATTAAAAGGATATATTGACTGGAATTTTTACTATCATATATATATATATTTTAAAAGTTTGTATGATAGTTGCAAGAGACGTTGAGAGGATCAGGCAAACGATGGGAAACCAGCCACCAGAGCACCTCTGGTGTGGCTGGCAGTGCTGCTGCTGGATTCCTTCAGGGTCCCTGCACACTCACCCCTGCCAGGATACTTCATTTGCACTGGCAGCATTTCCCACTCTATCAAGTTCAGGCTTCTTGCTGATCCAGGCTGCTGCCGGGGTGGGGACAGGTGGGAATGTTTTTTCCAGCTCAGCTCTTGCTGGCAGCAGGGGACAGCCAGACAAGGGATGCAGCAGGCACAGGCAGTATTTATTTATTTATTTATTTATTTTGCAGTGACATTGTGCTGTGTCTACTAATTATTTGATGATGTTTTAGTACTGGGAAGAAGGGGAGGAGCGTGTGGTGATGCAGCATTGTGTTGGAAATGTGTGGCTTCTGGTCAAACTCTCTGCAGCTATTTATTTAATGGTGGGCAGCTGGGAAAATGACAGGCATGGGAACATTTTGGAGCACTTTGGGCTTCCCAGGAAGCGGGCTGATGCAAGAGTGAGGGAGCTCTTGGGGTTGTGGATGCAGCAGCACAACTCAAATGTAAACTTTGTGCTCCTTGCTGCAGAGGTGGGATTTTGTCACTCTTCTCCATTGAGATCTCCAAAGCTCTTTAAACCCAGAGGGAGCTTGAGGTTTTGGGCACTGGCTCCTTGGGCTGTGGGAGCCTGGAAGGCTGAGGAGCCCCAGGGCTGGCTGGGTGAGGCTGCAGGGGTGTGCACTGCTCTGCCAGTTTGATTTGGGTCTGCCCTGGGGCAGTGACAGAGGGAGAGGGGACAGAGCCTGCAGCCTGTGAATGTCTGGGCGTCTCTGCTGAGTGTGTGATGGAGCACTCTGCCACTTCAGCTCCTGATACAGCAGCTGGATCTGAGCCCAGCTAAACTCATCTCAGAGAGAAGATACCAATCATCTTATTAGACATGAACAATTTTTGATCCCTGTTGAGCTGGGCTATATTTATAGTGATGAACTGCGGGCAAAAGGCCATTGGCTTGTTGACAGTGTCCTCTAAAATTGCTAATTGCCTATCAGTAAGTCTTTATCCCCTCAGGAAAGATATTTGTTAACTCAAAATCTGAGCCTTCGGGAGTTTACTTGGGGTAAATCTCTCATTCTGTATGTGGACAAGTGTCTCCTGTGTGTTATGGTTTGGCTTTCCCGAGCAAAGCACAAAATGTTCCAGCCCTGGTTGTACTGAGCATAATTCAACCCTGGACATGACAACAATATACGGGTAAAACATCCAATTTAACTCCTGCATTGTTTTGCAACACAGTGATTTATTTTATTGTATTTTTTTTTCCTTGATGAGAGGGGAGTTATAGATCAATAAGAGGAAATTCTTGGGATGAAAGTTTCACAGGGAACATGAGAAATCTATGGAGAAGGGAAACCAGTAGCAGCTATGGAATAAGATAGAGACTTGAGTCACCAAACCACTCTTGCACCTCTGGCCAACCAAGCAGAGGAGAGAGGTTTAATTTAAATGAGTATTTACCAATAAGTGGTAATAACTCACTCTTATATAGGGTGGGGAAGTAAGATATGCTCTCACATGAGCTTCCCTAAAATATTTCTTATTTTCCCTGTGGATTGTCTGCTAATTTTGAACAAACAGTTCCCTGATACAAAACACAAACCACCCTGCCTTGACTACATGTGTAACTGATGAGAAGGGTATAGTCTTTTTTCTCACCCCCCTCCTTTTTTTTTCATCCTCACAGCTGAAGATGAAATATAAATCATTGTTCCCAAACTATTCGGGAACAGCATTAAAGTAATGGTAGATTAAAATGTCTCCACATTAAAAAGCTAAATAAAATGAATAGATGTAATCCTAAAGAGAGAAGAATGAGTATTCTTCAAACACTGAATAGGGAACTTGGAAGAAGAAAAAACTTAAAAAAGAAGGAAAAAAGTATTAATGCAAAAGAGATGGTCTTTACATCCGCTTTACTGTAGAGCTTTTGCTAAGGGCTGTTCTCAGCCCATTTGCAGCTTGTGTTTTGCTGCATTTTAAAGAAGCAGTCGGCAAAGGAAGGAAGGCAGTTTCTATTTAAATAGGGGAGCTGTAAAATATCCCTGCTACAGAAATTCGTTCGTGTTCAGGCTAGAGCTGGTGCTGGAGGAGCAGCAAGAAGCAGGTTTCAGGAATTGCACCTAGTAAGTAATTCTTCAGAGCCCCCAACATTTCTTCCCCTTTTCCCCTCCGCAAATCCCGGGCAAAGGCACATCTTTAAAATCCTTGTCCTGAGCTCTGGTGAAAAGGCTGGAGTGGAGAGGTGTGTTTTTATTTCAGGCTGTTCTATCCCAATAGAAGTATTTTCCTAATGAAGGAGGAAACGTTGACATCCTGCTTCCCCCTGGCTGCTCGTGGCAGTGCCTGTGCAAAGGCGCCAGTGCTGGAGCAGAGCTGTCAGGAGCACGTTACCTGACACAGGTGGCTGCTCGGATGAGAAACAGGCTTCTCCGGGCAATTAAAGGGGATGGTTTCACCCTTTCCCCCTGCAATTTTTACATCTCCACTATTATTCTTCTGTGATTGAGGGGGAATGCGATTTAAGCTCGAGATCCCAGACTTTGCTTTGCTGCAGCAGTTAAAATTCCTGGAATAGCAACAGTGATATTGACGATGCTGAGAGACACACAGCAAAGTAAACACATGTTATTTCCAGCTCTTTCAAAAATGCAAGAACAAACAAGGACAAAGTTAATAGGGAAATAACCACTTTGAGCCTTGACAACACAATAAACAAGATTTAAAAAGCAGAGTTTGAAGCTTTGGAGTCGGGGTGAGATGGAGCTGAGCAGAGACCAGTGCAAATATCCCTTTTAACTTTGAAAAATATGGATGGCCTTATGTTTCCAGCTCAGGAGTTTTGGGGATTTGCTTCTTACCAGTGAAATGTTCCAAAATAAAAATAAAAGCAAAACTATGTTTTGCATCTGAGGAGTCATTTCCTCTGTGTGTGCTTAGCAAGGCATTTACCCTGTATAGGAATTCCCTTGATTTTGGAGTTGGGTATCTTCCTCTTAAATTATGCTGTGCTGATATTTTTGAGGCTTTCTGTGTCATGTACTCAAAACTTGAATGCATCACATCAAAATGATTCCCTCAGCCCTGGTAATGAGAGAGACCCCAAATCACTGCTTCCACTCTTTAATTGCATTTTGTTGGGTTTAACTGATGATAAAGCCTTTTAATACCTTGGCTGTGTGTGTTCAACTCTGTGGTCCAAGTATTTGGGTAAAACTACAGTCCTGATGTAGGATAAGCCTTTGTGCAGCTGGTCAGCAGGAATGTGTATGCAGGCATCCAGTTGAGAATTGAGACGAGGAGAAAGAAATTCAGCTTTGTTATGTTGTGTGGATTTATCCCTGCAAGGTGTTGGTGCTAAGATAGCTGAATAGATACGTGTGTCTGTCAGTCTCCCAAACCAGACTGGAAATGTAGTTTTCATCTCTTTTGCTATTTAATGACAGCCCACAAAACCAAGATCAAATGTGGGAATGTTTTATCTAATTAAAAAAAATAAAAGGGCAAATGAAAAAGGGTTATTTCTAGCTAAAACCATGCCATAAAAGGCATCTATAAATCCTTCTTCCTCCCTTTGTGCTCAAGTTACAACCTGTTGGAGAACTCTGCTCAGTGCTTGCATTTCCAGCTAATTTGATATCACCTTTTTTTTTGTTGTTTTTCTTTTTTTTTTTTGTGGTTGAAGCTTTGTCATTTGTTTCGAAGCTGTCATTTTTATTAGTCTCCCTGGCTGATCTTTTTGGGCTCTCGTCAGGTGGTGTGTGTTCTCCATTGTCTGCCTGGTCTTGGCAAGCTGTAGGTCCTTTTATTGCCATATGACGTGGGCGTGCTTGCAGCAGTAGCCTGTAATTATACCCACCACAGGTGACAGTTACAAGAGAGCTTTGGTAATAATTTTAGCTGCCTGATCTGATGTTTATGAAGAGCAAACCCTCTTTGTGGTCTGGCTGGAGTTTGCTATATTGTGTTGTACTTTTCGTTTGATTTATGAAGCCTTTTCATTTTTTTTTAATTTTATTTTTTATTTTTCCTCCCTCTATAACACCTTGTGCCTTTCGAAGTCTTAAAGTTTTGCAAAATATTGTTGTTGATCTTATGCCATTTTGTACTTTTTCTATTTATTTTTGCATGCCTTGTATTTATTTTGCTTTGCTCAGCACAGTAAAATAATACTCTTGCCTGTTGCTGGGTTTATTTGTATATTTAACACCACTGAACTCCTGTATCTAACACCTCACTAGCAGATATTCTATGTTCTCCCAGCTGTGAGAGTAATCACACATTGGCATTTAATTTTTTTTTTAACCTTTGGCTTTATTTACCTATTTGAGAAAAGGTGAAATAAATTCTCTCTCCAGCAAGGCAGCACTAGTTCCTTTACTCCCAACAAAATTAAAAAACCTGGATTATGTCAAAGGTGAATTTTTTATGGTTATCTTACAAACCTCTGTTCTGGCTTTAGGAATTTGCCACGAAAAATTTGGACAAGGCTGATGTGCCCACTAGCTCAAAGCTGCTTTTCTCTTGTGCTGTATTTATTTTTGCAGTCTTAAATTCTTTAGAGAAACTTCAGATTAAAACTCATGGGCATCTGCTGAATTTTTGATTCTTATCACAAGATTCTGACTTGTAATGCTTCTGAATGGAGTGGCAGGTTGAAAACCAAAAGAAATTTATTGCAATAATTTGCTACCTTATTTGATCCTGAAGAGATGATTTTTCCATGTCAGGATTCAGTCATTTTCATTTTCCCAATTTGCCTGGTGCTTTTTCTGAAAGTTCACTTTATTCATAGACTAGAAATTGCATAAACAAAGATGAAATTAGTATTCTGAGTTGAATGAATGTTGCATCTGCGTGAGACTCATTAAACAGGAGTGTGAGACAGAAGCTACTTACCCACCACTATTGGAAGTACCAGAATTTGAGAAGCTTATTTGTAAAATTCCCGAAGTTGGCATGGATTTAGACTCTGCAAGCTGTATGGGAAAAACATACGGCTCAGCCCAAACAAACAAACAAAAAAGGCAGGAAACCCATGGCATCTAGGATGAAAAAGGTATATATAAGGAAGCGAAAATTCTATTAAAATTAAAAATTCTTATACTTAGTATGCTCTTTTCCCCCCCCCAGAGCCACAGGTGTATTGATTTTCTTTCAGTCAGCATCTGCTTGGGTTTGTTTCATTATTCACATTACTTTGACCTGACACCTCTTAGGAAGTACTTTAAAGCACTCAGTTTTACAGGAAAATTGTAGACATTGACTATTATTGCCCATGTCATTGGTGGAACACCCCATGAGTGGTTTTTTTTTTCCTTTTAATTTTAAAAAGGAAGGGGTTTTTTTGACACGAATGTAAGCTTAGAGCAACACTGCATTCCTCTGAAGCACAGAGGAAGTTTTTATTCTTTCAAAATGTGGGAATAAGTAGAGACACATCTGTAGGTGGATTAAAGCACTATAACTCCATTAGCTTCAGTAAACCTGTGTTATTTAACATCAGTTAAAATTCTACATCCTCGTTTTGGGCAAAAATCCTGTGTGAATAGAATGATCAGGTTTTCTGAGAGGAGGAAAAGCCTGTAGATGGCGATGGACCCTCAGGAATGAGCCAGCTCTGGCATTCAAGCTTTTGTCAGATTTTTCTGGCAGGTTTTCTTTCTCTTGCTTGAACTATTTTATTTTTAATTTAATTCACCCTTTCTCTCAGTGCTAATGTAACACTGGTTGCAGAAATCGTGACAACTGGAAGAAATTTCCTATTTGAAGGTAATGCAACATTTGGTTTTATGATGGAGACAGATACACCTTGAGGGATTTCTCTTAAGGCGTTTGCTTGTCGGGCTTTTTTTATTTTAAATAAGAAAGAGCTGGATCCTTTACAACTTCTGAAATAAAAAGAGATTAGTAGAGAAGCTGCACAGCAAATACACTTTTTAAAAAAGCCTGTTCTCATTTAGCTTTACTTTTCTTTATTAGCAACTTAGACGTGCTTTAACTTCGAGGTAATTCTTAAGTAACCAGAAAGTTCTTGGGTTGTTTGAGGATAGCAGTAATAGTAAAAATACCTTAAATCAGAGTATGTCCCTTACATTATTATTTTTTTTAGTTCAGTTGGAAATAAATGGGGAGAAGTAGGATGCCTGCAAAATCCCAGAAATCTGATTTAAAAAAAAAAATCTTTACTATTAATTATGTATAAGTTTCACTGCTTCCACAGTAAAGGTTTGCACTAGTACCAATAACATCAATAGAGTTTTGATCTCTTCCCCCACAACTTCATGAAAATTAAATCTGTTATTCTTTATTGTGGCGTCCACGCTGTAGTCAAGTTTAGCTGGTTTCTTTTGGTGTTTTTCAGTGTGCTTTCTTTTTTCTTTTTTAAAGGTAGTGCTGGGATTTTGAGAAGTGTTAATAAATATGTAAAACATGTAGTGTTTTGTACCAGTCTAATATGGTGATTTATTTTACCTTTAGCATTATCCGTGTAAAGTCAGAATGTTTACTGAGAGATGAGTGCCAAAGGTGAGCAAAAGTCTTCACTAAAACAGCCTTTAACTACTTTGCTAGCTCAGGTTCAGAACTTTCTACTTTTGTTTTGGGAGAAGTCGCTGTCTTCTGTACTTCCCTTCAGCTTTCATCTTTTAATGGAAGAGAAGAGCAGCACATCTCTGTATCAAAGCCAATTGTCAGCTTTCATTAGATGCATTCTATTGTTTGTTCAGATTAGAAATAACTGCATTACACTTTGACTTTGAAGGCTTGCTTGTTTTTAAATATACTGGGTATATGTGACCTTTTTGTCATTTGTGATGCACTTGGCTTGGCAAATTTGAGATACCCATTTCAACAGCAGCCAAACCTTTTTGTAATGCAGGTACTCCGCAAAAAGGCACTTTTTGTAGGTCTACAAAAGTAAAACAAAATCCTGCTGCTAATGAAAAGCATTAATAGCCTCATCTAAATATTTTTAGCCATAAGAGTACCTCAAATGCATTGCATGAAGGGGGAGAACCTCCAGTGCTTAGGGAGAGTGCAGCACCCATTTTTTAGCAGTGGGTAGGAATCCAGTGAGCTGTTTTTATCCTCCCATTATGTACTGGCCATAGGAGATGTGGCTTCTGTCAGAACATGATGGCAAGACAGTCTAATTCCATTTAAAATTTTGCACTAAGCAAATTTTCTTTAAATGTTTAGAATATTAAATGGGAAATGCATAATTGATACAGTGATATTAGCTTTTTTTTTTAACTGAACATGCCCATCAGGAATGAGATGATGACTTGTTCCAGCAGTTAAGAAAACTTCCCCAGATACTTCCATGTACACATTTGGGAAAATTATTTGCAATGATATATTTCAATTTCCTTAATAAACTAGACCTGTCTTCCTAATTCCCTTTCCCTTAAGTCCCTCTGCAGGGGTTAAGAAATGAAGTATTTTGAAATTATTATCAGATAACTGTTTCTATGAATAAAAAACTAATCTGAGCTTTTTTTTTTTCCCCAAAAAATAGATTTATATTCCAAAGCTGGGAAATAAACAGTGGCAGTAGAAAGGAAATATGAGATTAATAAAAATGAAGACATTTTGCAGAGCTACTCTGGATGGTTTTAATCTTGTTTTGTTTCTTTTTTTTTTTCTTTTTTTTCTCCTTCTTCTGGGAAGTAGTACTTCTGCAGCAGCATGCCTTGCAATGAAAGCAATTCCTGCTTTCTTTTTTGAAAGTTGTATGAATACTGGCAGAGCCAGTGGTCCTTTAGTGCCCAATGAATCCTGTCTCTCACACGGATA
Source organism: Passer montanus (assembly GCF_014805655.1). NCBI lineage: Eukaryota > Metazoa > Chordata > Aves > Passeriformes > Passeridae > Passer > Passer montanus. The sequence goes on from NW_024369929.1 coordinate 12,748,092, forward strand.
CCTTTAGTAAGACACACAGAGTGGGATGAGATCAAATGCTCTGGTTAAAAAGCCTTAGGGAAGCATTATGTGTCTGAGGTCTGATCTATTGTCTGGGAGGTCGGAGAGTGTTAATGCACTCTGCAAAGATTAAACTCCCTCTCTAATTGCTGCAACACTTCCTTAAAGGATTTAAACAGTCAGGGAAGGTGATGCTCCTTGTCAATTTTTGTCTTCTGACAGCTGGTGAAGTTTATCTGTCTTTCCATGGAGACCACTAGATCATGCAAACCCAGCAGTAGCAAAAGCACAGACCCCAAATTAGGACTGAGAGCAATGAATGCTGCTATTTACAACTATTTCAGCTTTTAAATACTCTTAAGTCCTGAGAACCAGGGTTGCTCCTGCATTGCTATGCCACTTACTCTTGGTTATAGGAGTTCCTGAAGACCCCAAAAAATGTTTAACTGCCGAATTTGATGAAAAGTCACCCTTTTAACTGGAAAGTTCTCATGTTATGGTCTCCATCCCTTATTGTTGGGCTGGTGCTTCCCCAGCACATCTCTGTGGGACTGAGTCTGGCACTCACAGCCACAGTTGGTTATCCCAGGGCAGTGCCACACCTCAGCTACTGTGGGGCACTCTGCTGTTTACTCCCAAAATCTTCCTCTCCCTCACTAAGTCTGATTAGCATTTGAGTTCTCTTGGTCCATAAAGCCTGAAACAAAATGCACTCAGAAAGCTGGTACAGCTCAAGGCAGTACCTGACCCCGTCACTGGTTTTTTGAAGCAAAAGAGAAATTTGCCCAGTGCATCAGAACCACTTAAAAGAACCAGTTTATTATTTGGCAGTCCAGATATTTAAAATAGCCTACATTTGCAAAGGATGCTGTCTTTGCTTGGAAACTACTTTAAGGGCAAGGGATCTAAAAAAAAGGTAAAGGTTACTGAGAAAGGAGAAGCACGGCTCCACCCCAGGAGAACTTGGGAGATTTAATATTTCTGCAACAAGGCCGTGGTATCCTCACATTCACAGTAGGGCAACATTACTGTAACAGGAGTGGAATTTGACCCATATTTTCCAAAATGCCCATTCCTGTTTCACAGACAGATGTGTGTGTCCTGTTTCACTGCAGCTCACATGACATGACAGGTCCTGCCGACCAGAGACCCATCCTATAGTTATTTTTTCTGGTGGATCAGAAGCTTTTCAATTTGATGGTGTCTGTGTTTTTGCTAGTCTTGCAGCATCTAAATGTGTTGGTGTATCAAATCCATTTCACACATAAATGTATAAATATGACCTATATAAATATACATATATTCAATGCCTCTTTTCTAGACTCTGAGCAGATGAGTAATACAGCTGTTCAAAGGAGAAAAAGATTTTTTCTTTCTTTCTTTTTTTTTTTTAAAGCCCTCTTGGCTCTGAATCGGAAATTGAGGAGCAGAATTCATCAAGTGTATTCTGATCGTTCTCAGATGGGTAGTTCCTCCTTCCCTTCCTGCATAGTATGTTCCTTTGCACTGTTGCTATATTACATGAAATGTTTCATCTGTATATAAAAATTAAAAATTCAAACAAAAATCTGGCCCACATGAAGAACAGGCCCTTTGGGCATATGGTTCATTATGCATATTCGTTTAATTACTAAAACACTTGGGATGTCTCTACTGCCCTTGCTTTCAACTTGTAAAGTTGGATCTGTTCTGCAGCACAGAATATGTTGAACAGGCATGTGTCATAAAGGACTTCAGTTTTCTCCTACTTCAAACTCTATATAATGTTCTTGGCTGAATCGTTAGAATTTACTGATTATTAGTTCAAACCACTGCATCAAAACAGCAGTTTGGGATCTCTTTTCTCTTAACACCTTCTCTAACCCCAAAAAACCAAGTTTTACAGTGGTTCAGAGTTGTGTTTAGTGTTGAAGTAATGTGAGACTCAGGATTTAGATTTCAGGCACATTCCCTCAAAGCACCTAAAGCTGCATGTTGAAGCTGTATAACTTTTATTAGCTAGGAAGGGATTGCTGTGATAGTGTGACTTTAATTGATTTTCAGGGCAAACAGGTGGTGATGGTTTAGGCATCCCCCAGTCTCCTGCCATTCCTAATTTGGAGTTGCACATATAATAGCTTTATTAAAATAAACAATCTTCTGGCTTTAGTTTTACCTGAACAGCTGCCTGAAATTGCAGGAGTCTTGCAATTTTTAATTTTTTTTTGTTAAAGATTATTCTGTGTTTTGGAAAGCAAGATGCTACAGGTCTGCTCATGGAAAATCTCTATTACATAGTCATGCTGTCAGTATACAGGGGGTGTTTTTGTGTGTCACTGCTGTTAGCTTACAATGGTAACATATCCAGGGTATAATTACAGTGAGCCTCTGTCAGCTCCATGCATTTGTTCTGTAATGCAGCAATTTTGTCACACTGCAGATTATGAACCTGCTGGAATTGTTTAAGTGTTGTGTAATCACACTGTTCCTCGTGTCCTGGCTGTGTGTCAGGTGTGGGGAGGGCTGGGGTTCAGTTATGAACTGCGTTTCTCCTCTTCACTGTGGGAAATCTATCCCAGGCAGATAAAGAGACTTTCTGGGCTCTGGCATGGGGCTGTGTTGGGGAATCCCAGGTACAGTTTAATGACAGAGGATAAATAATCTGGAATTCTTTGCCTGTAAGAATATAATCTCACTGCTTTATGTGTGCTTTAGAGGTGCTTTTAGATTTCTGATTTTGTGGTCTTTGTTTGCTGGTTTGGGATTTTTTTTTTAATTATTTTTTTGTTCCTTTGCTCTGTTTCAATCTGGAAATGTTTTGTTTTTTTTAGGACTGGAGGTTTTGGAAAAGAGGGTACCAGGCAGTTTTGCACCAATGGTGTTACAATCATCTATTCCTCATTTATCTGGGTTTACTGCCAGGTTCTACAAAGCTGGTTTTTGATTTTTTTCTTTTTCTCCCTGTGCCATAGCTGGAGATGCCAGGGAAGTAACCTTATGTGTGATTCTCACTGAACACAGTCTAATTTAACATGTTTGCTTTATTAGAGAGCCCTTTTTCCTTTACCCATTCAGCTCTAATTTACATTATGAATGTGAAGGAGGAGTCATTAAAGTAGTTTAAACATATCATTTAAGACTCCCATTTGTTACTAGTTGGAACCCAGTTGAGAGCCCAAATTTAAGAGCACTTCCACCACTGCTCCTTCCACTGCTGAGCAATTACGTCACCATCTGTCCCTTGTTGCTAATGTTTCTCAAAATGTTAACAAATATATCTCCAAATAAGTGGACATTTATCAGTTCAGCTAATGATAATTTTTTTTTCATGAGCCTTTTAAGGTGTTCACTTTATCCAGAATAAATAAAATTTCCCTACATTTTTGCTTTCTTTTAAATAGCATGACTTTTTTTTCTGGTGCTTTTTGGAAGAATTATTTACTATAAGATCAGGCTTTTAACTTGCATAATGCCTATCTTCCCTGCAAATAGATTATAACTTCGTGTATGAGAATAATTCCAGAGCTATGATCTTGCTTATAAACAAACCAAAACATGAGAATTAAAAATGACCATTTAATTTATCTACAATATAAAACAACAGATTATTTTTTTTCCTTGCATGTCACTCCTCTTTGTTTTGGGATCTTCTCCAGTCACCTTGGTCTGGTCTTCTCCAGTCACCTTTAGAAATATCATGCAGATTTATTCCCCTGGCCCATCCCCAGAGGATTACCCCAAAACATAGAAAACAGTTGTAATATTTTTTTCTTTCTTTTTTTTCCTGATTTTAAGCTTTATTGCTTGAGGGTCTTAACTGTGTTTTACTTGGCACAGGAAATGTAAAATACGTTAGATAAAAGCATGAGGGAAAAATTAGACCAGTCAGCATGTTGGCAAACAGCTATTTCTTCAGTGTCTGCCGCCTAAAAGGATTTGAAATCTTTTACTCTAAAACTGTTGTACATACATAAATATAGAACCCAAAACTCATGTTGGAGCTGATTTTGGTTTAACCTCTTATAGGGATTAGGGATAAAGTAGGAGCCACAAGAAAATTGGACAAGGGCACCCACTAGGCTTGTGGGCATTGTCTTTGGGGGCTAAATATGCATATTTTAGAGGACAGAGGTGACACCCCCAGGCATGCACCCCTTTGTGCTGGAAATTATCATCCACACTGACCAATGTGCCAGGTAAATGCTGGAATGCAATATAGAAATCTTAACTTACAGACTTTACAAGTGATAAGTTCAGTGAAATCAATTTAGACTGAGTGCCTCTTCCCTGACCTCCTCATCACAGAAATATATCCATGGATCTTGGTTCTACTTTTCTAGGCTGGGTAACCTCATTAACGTAATGAAAATAATCTAGAATAAAAGAAAACCATTGCTTTTTAATTAGCTTAGGTTTTGTTTTGTTGTTATCTCTTTCTGATTCCAGGCATTGTTATGAGTAGGGGATAAATCCATTGAACGTGTTAATGACAACAGTAATTCAGGCTCAGAGTGGGGACATTTTGTAAGTGTTTGCAGTCTTGCGTGTAGCATCCCAACCTTCCCTGATGGAGTTTCCGACGGCAGTGTCCCAAGAGGATGGTGGAGAACAGATTGCAATATTGTCAGCTCTTCTGATTTCTCTGCGACTTTTGCAGAACATGCTTCTTCTTAAAGCACTATTTCTTAAGAGTCCTGTGATTGCACATGAATCACAGCTTTCATTTAAAACACAAATGAGTCCCTACTTCCTACCAGCAGCAGAGAAAATGAGATCCCCCTGAAGAGTCTAAATCAGGCAATGACAAAAAAGGCCCTAACACATATTGACTTAAACAGTATGAGTTTTTTCGCATGTTTTTGGGACTATTTTTGTTGGTTTTACATCTCTTTTTTTTTTTTAGTTGGGAGTGGGGAACATTATTTTCTTTTCTTTTGCTTTTGAATATTTTGTAAAATTGTGATCATGCTGACCAGAGTTCCCATCCTCCTCCACAGGCTTTATTCTTTTACTCCTTTTTCTTGTTGAATCCTCATGTGATGTAAATTTTCAGCCACTAATTGGGTACTTCCTGACAAGCTGGGCCCCCCTTTTTCTCCTTGAGTTCATCCTGGGCCATTCACTGAGCAAGATGCAGTTGGGAAAAGAAGAGTTGGGATGTGGATATGGCAGCAGGACATGCTTTTGTGTCATTTAGCCTATGCAGACAACTGGGTTGGGCAACCATGGCTTGTTGTTTGTTATCCGAGGCGTTACCTGAGAAAAAAACCCATTAGCTTCATGCATGTGGTAAAACAAATTGTGCAAACATATCCTTTATTTCTACTTACCAGTTCTGTGCAGTTACATGTTAGGCAGATTGAGGTTTTTTGGGGCACAGTTTGAGTCTTTGGTTTGGCTTTTGGGATGTTGAAGTGGATTTTTTGTGTCTTTGTTTTTCGATTCCGCTTGTGCTCACACTTGCTTCAAAGAGCGTTTTGCCTTGTGGTACACCCTTAAAAAATTAGTAAGTTGTACACTGGTGTGTGGAGCAATGCAGAGATGATTTGTAATGTGGCATAAATATTTAAAGCCCTCCATTCCTTCAGGTCATTTTTGATTTTGGTCGTTGCCGTTCAATACAGCGCACGTTCTGCGCCGCCGTTGAGATGCTCCCCGTTCTTCTGCCGGGGACACAAAAAACAAATTGAATCTAAAGTAAATAGGTTTCTTCTGCCAGTGCTGGTTTATTTAAGTGTAATTTCTCTTCCTGCCACGTTCTCCAGTGCTGCATTGCAATGAGGGAGTGACTCTGCTCAGAACTGACCCTCCTTGAGCTCCAGTTTCGTGGCTGTGAAGTGCAGTAAGAGCACACTCTGAGGTGAGGGAGCATCAGGTGAATGTGGGAAGGAGAGTATCAGTCACAATGACTCTTGAATGCATCTTTGGAAGAGGATCTTTAGTGAAAAATACATGCTGTGTGGTTTCCTCAACCTTTTTTTGCTGTGCCTTGAGATGCAGCTGTATTAAGATAATTTCCATTATTTTTCATGACTTCTTTTTTTAAATACTCTCACTATTCTGTGCAAAGCCAGCCCAGGGATACAAGCCTCATTGCTGCACTCCAATCAGGCTGGGCCCTCACCAGGCACCCTGATTTTTGTCAGTGGAGGCTCAGCCCTGCTGTGTTCCTGCATCCGTATTGCCCATATCTGGAAGAGATGTCTCCATATGCACATATGCACAAATGTATTGCTCTCTGAGAGTGTGTTCATTCTCTCCTCTACTCTTGTACTGTCCCTCTCTAAGGGCAGGAATAAGTATCTGTCAGAAATAATTTGTTGTCAACAGGCTTATTGCCTCCAAGGGATTTGAGTGCCCTTTTGGGGAGCCAGTATCTTATGTTATTGGCTAATATTCTGTATTTTGTTTGGAGCAGAGGGACTGAAAGCCTAGAAACCCCCCAAAAATAGAGAATTTGTCCCTGAATATTTATTCTTAAAAATGTCTCATTTTTTATGGCCTTCATTTGTGCGTACATGACGACTTGAAAGTGTGTAACCCAGAAATAAGTTAAAAATACAGAATTCCTCTCCCCTGTAAATAAGGGGGAGCACGTCTTTCTGTTTCAAATCAAATTCACTGATCTGGTTTAGTGTATTTTAGTTCAAAACCAAACTTGGACGTTCACAGCAGTATCAGCCCAAGTTTTTCTCATGCCTTCACAAGTTACACAGAACGTGTTTATAAATCGCGAGGAAACTTTTGATGAAGCTGTTAGAAGTTTAGAGTTCAGTTAAATTGTGGGTTTTGAAACTTGGAGTTTCAAACAATATTCTTCACAGCTCTGCTGATGAGGCATTTCATTAGCATTGGAGCCTGCACTGACCAAGAAAATAACTTTATACCATAGGTTCCTCGCATGCATTTAATCTCCTTTCACTTTTATTTCTTCCATCTGATGGAATGTATCACTCTTCTCCCATCACTGGTGTTGTCCAAGAGTTATTCTGTCACACAACACAGCATCCCTGACTGCACCACAAATGCTTGCCAGGTCAAAAAGAGCCTGTTAATCTTACAGTTAGAAAAATTGTAATAATTGTGTAGAAAAAATCACGCAAAAAATCCTATCTTGTGCTAGGTTTCTAAGCCTCTTAAAACTGTTCTATCCCATGACTGTGGGTTTGCTGGTGACAAATGTTTTATGGGCATATTTTAGTAGACACCCGTCTAAAATCTGGTCTTAATAGTCAGATGCTAAATTGGAACCAGAGCGGCAGAAAAACCAGATTTGAAACGTGTTTCTAAGGGTTTGTTTTTACTTTCAGTTGAGACTGCCTTCTCTCATCTTTTGTGCTGCTGTCAAAAGGGCCACTCTCATGGTTGTTCAAACTCCATGCTTCTTGACAGGAACAGTTGGACCCCTCTTCAATGATTTTCAGATGAAACGGCTCCCAAACCTCCAGAGCTTTAACTTGTAGTTATTAGGCCCTTTGAAATAGCAACACATTAATCAGCTGAAATCAAGTGGTCCTTTCTCCAAGGCTGTGATATTGCTGTTGTCTTTTAGGTAGAGCTCTAGTCTAAATATTAGTTTCAAGAGCTCTTTTATTTTTTTTTCTTTCCCTCAAGATAGGTCTATCCCATTTCTGTTTCTATTTTGATCATTGTTTTAGAATGCTGTGAATTAAAGTGCTCACTTCTATAATAGGCTTTTATACTCTCAAATTGCATTAAAAGGAGTAGTGTAGAAAGCTCGCTTCTGCTACTTTAACTCTTAGTTTAGAAATTGGCTGCTGTGCTTTCAACTTCTCCCACGAACACTGTGAAGCCCAGCAGAAAAAGTATCAATTAATGTAAAGGATTGTGCCTCACAGAACTTGGTCTAACAAGAAACATTGAAGAAAGGAATGGTTTGTTGAAACTGGATCATTTGAAGCAGGGCCTTGGTTTGTGTCCCTGACTTCTGTGGTACTGGGAAAGTGATCTGAACCTGTTAATGGATTCTCTTTCTAGTTTATGCGTTAGGCAAAAACAGACTAGAGATAACAAGAAATCAAGATGATACCCTTCCTTGTAATAGCTGTTATTTACATCAGCAGCTGAAGCATTCTTGAGTTTTGGCATAAAAATATTGATAAGAAAAATAATTAATGGAGCATAATTCAAGAACTTCTCCCAGGCGTAAAGTATCACTGAGGAGAGAGTAAAAACATGAATGATTGAGGACCTTGTCATTTGGGGAGTGGGTATCTGTGTCACAGGGCTGCTGGTGCTGTGGTCAGTGTCAGGGAGCTCCCTGAAAGTTGATAAAATAGGACATGGGCCTGCTTGGGATCTGCTTTGAAAACTGATGCTGCAGAACTACTCAAAAGGCTGTTAGAACAGCAGAAATATTTCTATTCGCTCTATAAACACACTCTGAACTTTTATTATGTACTGTATGTTCACAGCAATCATTTCCCATACCTCCGAGGCTAAATA